>NW_028322232.1:672916-1345833 GCF_059928025.1 Delphinapterus leucas | reverse complement strand
CCTAACCCTAACCCTAACACTTACCCGAAGCCTTACCCTCACCCGTCCCCTAATCCTAACCCGTACCCTAACACTAACACATACCCTAACACATACGCTGACCCTAAAACGTTGTCGTACACTAAACTGTACCCTAAACCGTCCCCGTCCCCGTCCCCTAACCCTAACCCTAACCGTAACCCTAAATCTTACCCAAAGCCTTACGCTCACCCGTCCCCTAATCCTAACCCGTACGTTAACACTAACCCGTACCCTACCAACTACGCTCACCCTAAACCTTTGTCGTACCCTAACCTGTACCCTAAACCATCCCCGTCCCCTAACCCTAACCCTAACCCTAACCCTAACCCTTACCCGAAGCCTTACCCTCACCCGTCCCCTAATCCTAACCCGTACGCTAACACTAACCCATACCCTAACACGTACGCTCACCCTAAACCGTTGTCATACCCTAACCTGTACCCTAAACCGTCCCTGTCCCCGTCCCCTAACCCTAACCCTAACCCTAACCCTTACCCTAAGCCTTACCATCACCCGTCCCCTAAACCTAACCCTTACGCTAACACTAACCCGTACCGTAACACGTACGCTCACCCTAAACCGTTGTCGTTCCCTAACCTGTACACTAAACCGTCCCCATCCCCATCCCCTAACCCTAACCCTAACACTAACCCTAACCCATACCCGAAGCCTTACCCTCACGCGTCCCGTAATCCTAACCCGTACGCTAACACTAACCCGTACCCTAACACGTACGTTCACACTAAACCGTTCCCGTACCCTAACCTGTACCCTAAACCGTCCCCGTCCCCGTCCCTTCACCCTAAACCTAACCCTAACCCTAACCCTTACCCGAAGCCTTACCCTCATCCGTCCCCTAATCCTAACCCGTACGCTAACACTAACCCGTACCCTAACACGTACGCTCACCCTAAACCATTGTCGTACCTTAGCCTGTACCCTAAACCGTCCCGGTCCCCTAACCCTAACCCTAACCCTAACCCTAACACTAACCCTTACCCGAAGCCTTACCCTCACCCATCCCCTATTCCTAACACGTACGCTAACACTAACCCATACCCTAACACGTACGCTCACCCTAAACCGTTGTCGTACCCTAACCTGTACCCTAAACCGTCCCCGTCCCCGTCCCCTAACCCTAACCCTAACCCTAACCCTAAACCTTACCCGAAGCCTTACACTCACCCGTCCCCTAATCCTAACCCGTACACTAACACTAACCCGTACCCTAACAAGTACGCTCACCCTAAACCGTTGTCGTACACTAACCTGTACCCTAAACCGTCCCCGTCCCCTAACCCTAATCCTAACCCTAAGCCTAACCCTAACCCTTACCCAAAGCCTTACCCTCACCTGTCCCCTAATCCTCACCCGTACGCTAACACTAACCCGTACCCTAACACATACGCTCACCCTAAACCGTTATCGTACCCTAACCTGTATCCTAAACCGTCCCCGTACCCGTCCACTAACACTAACCCTAACCCTAACCGTAAACCTTACCCGAAGCCTTACCCTCACCCGTCCCCTAATCCTAAGCCGTACGCTAACACTAACCTGTACCCTAACACGTATGCTCACCCTAAACCGGGGTCGTACCCTAACCTGTACACTAAACCGTCCCCGTCCCCTAACCCTGAACCTAACCCTAACCCTAAACATTACCCGAAGCCTTACCCTCACCCGTCCCCTAATCCTAACCCGTACGCTAACACTAACCCGTACCCTAACACGTACGCTCACCCTAAACTGTTGTCGTAACCTAACCTGTACCCTAAACCGTCCCCGTCCCCGTCCCCTAACCCTAAACCTAACCATTACCCGAAGCCTTACCCTCACCCGTCCCCTAATCCTAACCCGTACGCTAACACTAACCCGTACCCTAACACGTACGCTCACCCTAAACGATTGTCGTACCCTGAACTGTACCCTAAACCGTCCCCGTCCCCTAACCCTAACCCTAACCCTAAACCTTACCCGAAGCCTTAACCTCACCCGTCCCCTAGTCGTAACCCGTACGCTAACACTCACCCGTACCCTAACACGTACGCTCACCCTAAACCGCTGTCATACCCTAACCTGTACCCTAAACCATCCCCGTCCCCTAACCCTAACCCTAACCTTAACCATTACCCGAAGCCTTACCCTCACCCGTCCCCTAATCCTAACCCGTACACTAACACTAACCCGTACCCTAACACGTAAGCTCACCCTAAACCGTTGTCATACCCTAACCTGTACCCTAAACTGTCCCCATCCCCTAACCCTAACCCTAACCCTAACCCTAACCCTAACCCGAAGCCTTACCCTCACCCGTCCCCTAATCCTAACCCGTACGCTAACACTGACCCATACCCTAACACGTACGCTCACCCTAAACCGTTGTCGTGCCATATCCTGTACCCTAAACGGTCCCCGTCCCCGTCCCCTAACCCAACCCTAACCCTAACCCTTACCCGAAGCCTTACCCTCACCCGTCCCCTAATCCTAAACCGTATGCTAACACTAACCCATACCCTAACATGTACGCTCACCCGAAACAGTTGTCGTACCGTTACCTGTACCCTAAAACGTCCCCGTCCCCTAACCCTAACCCTAACCCTAACCTTAACCCTAACCCTTACCCGAAGCCTTAGCCTCACCCGTCCCCTAATCCTAACCCGTACGGTAACACTAACCCATACCCTAACACGTACGCTCACCGTAAAGCGTTGTCGTACCCTAACCTGTACCCTAAACCGTCCCCGTCCCTGTCCCCTAACCCTAACCCTAACCCTAACCCTTACCCGAAGCCTTACCCTCACCCGTCCCCTAATCCTAACCCTTACGCTAACACTAGCACGTACCCTAACACGTACGCTCACCCTAAACTGTTGTCGTAACCTAACCTGTACCCTAAACCGTACCCGTCCCCTAACCCTAAGCCTAACCCTTACCCGAAGCCTTACCCTCTCCCGTCCCCTAATCCTAACCCGTACACTAACACTAACCCGTACCCTAACACGTACGCTCACCCTAAACCGTTGTCGTACCCTAACCTGTATCCTAAACTGTCCCCGTCCCCTAACCCTAACCCTAACCCTAAACCTAACCCTTACCCGAAGCCTTACCCTCACTCGTCCCCTAATCCTAACCCGTACGCTAACACTGACCCATACCCTAACACGTACGCTCACCCTAAACCGTTGTCGTACCATAACCTGTACCCTAAACCGTCCCCGTCCCCTAACCCTAATCCTAACCCTAAACCTAACCCTTATCCGAAGCCTTACCCTAACCCGTCCCCTAATCCTAACCCGTACGCTAACACTAACCCGTACCCTAACATGTACGCTCACCCTAAACCATTGTCGTACACTAACCTATACCCTAAACCAACCCCGTCCCCGTCCCCTAACCCTAACCCTAATCCTAACACTTACCCGAAGCCTTACCCTCACCCGTCCCCTAATCCTAACTCGTACGCTAACACTAACCCATACCCTAACACGTACACTCACCCTAAAACGTTGTCGTACACTAAACTGTACCCTAAACCGTCCCCGTCCCCGTCCCCTAACCCTAACCCTAACCGTAACCCTAAATCTTACCCGAAGCCTTACCCTCACCCGTCCCCTAATCCTAACCCGTACGCTAACACTAACACATACCCTAACACCTACGCTCACCCTAAACCTTTGTCGTACAATAACCTGTACACTAAACCATCCCCGTCCCCTAACCCTAACCCTAACCCTAACCCTAACCCTAACCCTTACCCGAAGCCTTACCCTCACCCGTGCCCTAATCCTAACCCGTACGTAACACTGACCCGTACCCTAACACGTACGCTCACCCTAAACCGTTGTCGTACCCTAACCTGTGCCCTAAACCGTCCCCGTCCCCGTCCCCTAACCCTAACCCTAACCCTAAGCCTAACCCTTACCCGACGCCTTACCCTCACCCGTCCCCTAATCCTAACCCGTACGCTAACACTAACGCGTACCCTAACACGTACGCTCACCCTAAACCGTTGTCATACCCTAACCTGTACTTTAAAATGTCCCCGTCCCCTAACCCTAACCCTAAACCTAACCCTAACCCTAACTCTTACCCGAAGCCTTACCCACACCGGTCCCCTAATCCTAACCCGTACGCTAACACTAACCCGTACCCTAACACGTACGGTCATCCTAAACCGTTGTCGTACCCTAACCTGTACCCTAAACCGTCCCCGTCCCCGTCCCCTAACCCTAACCCTAACCCTAACCCTTACCCTAAGCCTTACCATCACCCGTCCCCTAAACCTAACCCGTACGCTAACACTAACCCGTACCGTAACACGTACGCTCACCCTAAACCGTTGTCGTTCCCTAACCTGTACACAAAAACGTCCCCGTCCCCATCCCCTAAACCTAACCCTAACACTAACCCTAACCCATACCCGAAGCCTTACCCTCACGCGTCCCGTAATCCTAACCCGTACGCTAACACTAACCCGTACCCTAACACGTACGCTCACCCTAAACCGTTGTCGTACCCTAACCTGTACCCTAAACCGTCCCTGTCCCCTAACCCTAACCCTAACTCTAACCCTTACCCGAAGCCTTACACTCACCCGTCCCCTAATCCTAACCCGTACGCTAACACTAACCCGTACCCTAACACGTACGCTCACCCTAATCCGTTGTCGTACCCTAACCTGTACCCTAAACCGTCCCCGTCCCCGTCCCTTAACCCTAACCCTAACCCTCAACCTTACCCGATGCCTTACCCTCACCTGCCCCTAATCCTAACCCGTACACTAACACTAACCCATACCCTAACACTTACACTCACCCTAAACCGTTGTCGTACCCTAAACTGTATCCTAAACCGTCCCCGTCCCCGTTCCCTTACCCTAACCCTAACCCTAACCCTAACCCTTACCCGAAGCCTTACCCTCACCCGTCCCCTAATCCTAACCCGTACGCTAACATTAACCCATACCCTAACACTTACGCTCACCCTAAACTGTTGTCGTACCCTAACCTGTACCCTAAACCGTCCCCTTCCCCTATCCCTAACCCTAACTCTAACCCTAACCCTAACCCTTACCCGAAGCCTTACCCTCACTCGTCCCCTAATCCTAACCCGTACGCTAACACTAACCCGTACCCTAACACGTACGCTCACCCTAAACCGTTGTCGTACCCTAACCTGTACCCTAAACCGTCCCCGTCCCCTAACCCTAACCCTAACGCTAACGCTAACACTAAACCTAACCCAGCACTTACCCGAAGCCTTATCCTAACCCGTCCCCTAATCCTAAAACGTACGCTAACACTAACCCGTGCCCTAACACGTACGCTCACCCTAAACTGTTGTCGTACCCTATCCTGTACCGTAAACCGTCCACAGCCCCTAACCCTAACCCTAACCTTAACCGTAACCCTCACCCGAAGCCTTACCCTAATCCGTCACCAATCCTAACCCTTACGCTATCACGTACGCTCACCCTAAACTGTTGTCGTACACTAACCTGTACCCTAAGCCGTCCCTATCGCCTTACTCTAACCCGAACCCTAACCCTATCCCTAACCCTTACCCGAAGCCTTACACTAACCCGTCCACTAATCCTAACCCGTACGCTAACACTAACCCGTACCCTAACACGTACACTCACCCTAAAACTTTGTCATACCTTAAACTGTACCCTAAACCGTCCCCGTCCCCTAATCCTAACCCTAAACCTAAAGCTAACCCGTCCCCTAATCCTAAACCGTACCCTAACACTAACCAGTGCCCTAACATGTACGCTCACCCTAAACCGTTTTCTTACCCTCACCTGTACCCTAAACCGTCCCCGTGCCCGTCCCCTTCACCTAACCCTAACCCTAACCCTAAACCTTACCTGAAGCCTTACCCTAATGCGTTCCCTAATCCTAAACGGTACGCTAACACTAACCCGTGCCCTAACAAGTACGCTCACCCTAAACCGTTGTCGTGCCCTAACCTGTACCGTAAACCATCTACATCCCCTACCCCTAACCCTAACCGTAACCCTAACACTCACCCGAAGCCTCAACCTAAGCCGTCACGAATCCTAACCCGTACGCTATCACGTACGCTCACCCTAAACTGTTGTCGTATACTAACCTGTACCCTAAGCCGTCCCCGTCCCCTAACCCTAAACCGAACCATAACCCTATCCCTAACACTTACCCGAAGCCTTAAACTGACCCGTCCACTAATCCTAAACCATACGCTAACACTAACCCGTACTCTAACACGTACACTCACCCTAAAACGTTGTCATACCCTAACCTGTACCCTAAACATTCCCCGTCCCCGTCGCCTAAACCTAACCCTAATCCTAACCCTCACCCGAAGCCTTACCCTAACCCGTCACCAATCCTAACCCGTACGCTATCACGTACGCTCACCCTAAACTGTTGTCATACACTAACCTGTACCCTAAATCGTCCCCGTCTCCTAACCCTAACCCTAACCCTAACCCTATCCCTAAACCTTACCCGAAGCCTTACCCTAACCCGTCCCCTAATCCTAACCCGTACGCTAACACTAACCCGTACACTAACACGTATGCTCACCCTAAACCGTTGTCGTACCCTAACCTGTACCCTAAACCGTCCTCGTCCCCTAAACCTAACCCTAACCCTAACCCTAAGCCTTACCCAAAGCCTTACCCTAAACCATTTCCTAATCCTAACCCGTACCCTAACACTAACCCGTACCCTAACACGTACGCTCACCCTAAACCGTTGTCGTACCCTAACCTGTACCCTAAACCGTCCCCGTCCGCTAACCCTAACCATAACCCTAACCCTAACCCGAAGCCTTACCCTAACCCGTGTGCTAATCCTAACCCGTACGCTACCACTAACCCATGCCCTAACACGTACGCTCACCCTAAACCGTTGTCTTACCCTAGCCTTTACCCTAAACCGTCCCGGTCCCCTAACCCTAACCCTAACCCTAACCCTAACACTAACCCTTACCCGAAGCCTTACACTCACCCGTCCCCTATTCCTAACACGTACGCTAACACTAACCCATACCCTAACACGTACGCTCACCCTAAACCGTTGTCGTACCCTAACCTGTACCCTAAATCGTCCCCGTCCCCGTCCCCTAACCCTAACCCTAACCCTAAACCTAACCCTTAACTGAAGCCTTACCCTAACCCATCCCCTTATCCTAAACCGTACGCGAACACTAAGCCGTACCCAAACACGTACGCTCACCCTAAATCGTTGTCGTACACTAACCTGTACCGTAAACCGTCCCCGTCCCCGTCCCCTAACCCTAACCCTAACCCTAACCCTAAACCTTACCAGAAGCCTTACACTCACCCGTCGCCTAATCCTAACACGTACACTAACACTAACCCGTACCCTAACACGTACGCTCACCCTAAACCGTTGTCGTACACTAACCTGTACCCTAAACCGTCCCCGTCCCCTAACCCTAATCCTAACCCTAACCCTAACCCTAACCCTTACCCAAAGCCTTACCCTCACCTGTCCCCTAATCCTAACCCGTACGCTAACACTAACCCGTACTCTAACACATACGCTCACCCTAAACCGTTATCGTACCCTAACCTGTATCCTAAACCGTCCCCGTACCCGTCCCCTAACACTAACCCTAACCCTAACCGTAAACCTTACCCGAAGCCTTACCCTCACCCGTCCCGTAATCCTAACCCGTACGCTAACACTAACCCGTACCCTAACACGTATGCTCACCCTAAACCGTTGTCGTACCCTAACCTGTACAATAAACCATCCCCGTCCCCTAACCCTAAACCTAACCCTAACCCTAACCCTTACCCGAAGCCTTACCCTCACCCGTCCCCTAATCCTAACCCGTACGCTAACACTAACCTGTACCCTAACACGTACGCTCACCCTAAACTGTTGTCGTAACCTAACCTGTACCCTAAACCGTCCCCGTCCCCTAACCCTAACCCTAACCCTAACCCTTACCCGAAGGCTTACCCTCACCCGTCCCCTAATCCTAACCCGTACACTAACACTAACCCGTACCCTAACACGTACGCTCACCCTAAACCGTTGTCGTACTATAACCTGTACCCTAAACCGTCCCCGTCCCCGTCCCTTCACCCTAACCCTAACCCTAACCCTAACCCTTACCCGAAGCCTTACCCTCACCCGTCCCCTAATCCTAACCCGTACGCTAACACTAACCCGTACCCTAACACGTACGCTCACCCTAAACCGTTGTCGTACCGTAGCCTGTACCCTAAACCGTCCCGGTCCCCTAACCCTAACCCTAACCCTAACCCTAACACTAACCCTTACCCGAAGCCTTACACTCACCCATCCCCTATTCCTAACACGTACGCTAACACTAACCCATACCCTAACACGTACGCTCACCCTAAACCGTTGTCGTACCCTAACCTGTACCCTAAACCTTCCCCGTCCCCGTCCCCTAAACCTAACCCTAACCCTAAACCTAACCCTTACCCGAAGCCTTACCCTAACCCATCCCCTTATCCTAACCCGTACGCGAACACTAACCTGTACCCTAAAACGTACGCTCACCTTAAATCGTTGTCGTACACTAACCTGTACCGTAAACCGTCCCCGTCCCCGTCCCCTAACCCTAACCCTAACCCTAACCCTAAACCTTACCTGAAGCCTTACACTCACCCGTCCCATAATCCTAACCCATACACTAACACTAACCCGTACCCAAACACGTACGCTCACCCTAAACCGTTGTCGTACACTAACCTGTACCCTAAACCGTACCCGTCCCCTAACCCTAATCCTAACCCTAACCCTAACCCTAACCCTTACCCAAAGCCTTACCCTCACCTGTCCCCTAATCCTAAACCGTACGCTAACACTAACCCGTACTCTAACACATACGCTCACCCTAGACCGTTATCGTACCCTAACCTGTATCCTAAACCGTCCCCGTCCCCTAACACTAACCCTAACCCTAACCCTAACACTAACCCTTACCCGAAGCCTTACCCTAAAGCGTCCCCTTATCCTAACCCGTACGCTAACACTAACCCGTACCCTAACACGTACGCTAACCCTAAATCGTTGTCGTACCCTATCCTGTACCCTAAACCGTCCCCTAACCCTAACCCTAACCCTAACCCTTATCCGAAGTCTTAACCTAACCCGTCCCCTAATCCTAACCCGTACTCTAACACTAACACGTACTCTAACACGTACGCGCAGCCTAAAATGTTGTCGTACCCTAACCTGTACCCTAAACCGTCCCCGTCCCGTAACCCTCACCCTAACCCTAACCCTTATCTGAAGTATTACCCAACCCGTCCCCTAATCCTAACCCGTACGCTAACAAGAACCCGTACCCTAACACGTACGCTCACCCTAAAACGTTGTCGTACCCTAAACTGTACCCTAAACCGTCCCCGTCCCGTAAACCTAACCCTAACCCTAACACTTACCCGAAGCCTTACCCTAACCTGTCCCCTAATCCTAACCCGTACGCTAACACTAACATGTACCCTAACAGGTACGCTCACCCTGAACACTTGTCGTACACTAAACTGTACCCTAAACCGTCCCCGTCCCTTAACCCTAAACCTAACCCTAACCCTAACCCTAACACTTACCCGAAGCCTTACCCTAATCCGTCCCCTAATCCTAACCCGTACACTAATACTAACACATACCCTAACACGTAGGCTCACCCTAAACCGTTGTCGTACCCTAAACTGTACCCTAAACCGTCCCCATCACTTAACCCTAACCCTAACCCTAACCCTAAACCTAACCCTTACCCGAAGCCTTACCCTAAACCGTCCTCTAATCCTAAACAGTACGCTAACACTAACCCGTAACCTAACACATACGCTCACCCTAAACCGTTGTAGTACACTAACCTGTACCCTAAACCGTCCGCATCCCCTAACCCTAACCGTAACCCTAACCCTAACACTAACACTTACCCGAAGCCTTACCCTAACCCGTCTCCTAATCCTAACCCATACGCTAACACTAACCCGTACCCTAACATGTACGCTCAACCTAAACCATTGTCGTACCGTAACCTGTACTCTAAACCGTCCCCATCCACTAACCCTAACCCTAAACCTAACCCTTATCCGAAGCCTTACGCTAACGCGTCCCCTAATCCTAACCCATACGCTAAAACTAACCCGTACCTTAACCCGTACGCTCACCCTAAACCGTTGTCATACCCTAACCTGTACCCTAAACCTTCCCCGGCCCCTAAACCTAAACCTAACCCTAACACTTACCTGAAGGCTTACCCTAACACGTCCCCTAATCCTAACCAGTACGCTAACACTAAACCGTACCCTAACACGTACGCTCACCCTAAACCGTTGTCGTACCCTAACCTCTACCCTAAACCGTTCCCGTCCCCAAACCCTAACCCAAACCCTATCCCTAACACTAACCCTTACCCGAAGCCTTACCCTAACCCGTCCCCTAATCCTAACCTGTACGCTAACACTAAACCGTACCTTAACACGTACGCTCACCCTAAAACATTGTCGTACCCTAACCTGTACCCTAAACCTCCCCGTCCCCTAACCCTAACCCTTACGCAAAGACTTAACCTAACCCGTCCCCTAATCCTAACCCGTACGCTAACACTAACACGTACCCTAATACGTACGCTCACCATAAACCGTTGTCGTACACTAAACTGTACCCTAAACCGTCCCCGTCCCCTTACCCTAACCTTAACCCTAACCCTACCCGTATCCTTACCCTAACCCGTCCCCTAAACCTAACCCGTACGCTAACACTAACCCGTACCCTAACACGTACGCTCACCCTAAACCGTTGTCGTACCCTAACCTATACCCTAAACCGTCTCCATCCCCTAACCCTAACCCTAACCCTAACCCTTACCCGAACCCTTACCCTAACCCGTCCCCTCATCGTAACCGGTACAATAACACTAACCTGTACCCTAACCCGTACGCTCACCCTAAACTGTTGTCGTACCCTAACCTGTACCCTAAACCTTCCCCGTCCCCTAACCCTAACCCTAACCCTAACCTTAACCCTAACAGATATCTGAAGCCTTACCCTAACCCGTACCCTAATCCTAACCCGTACGCTAACACTAACCCATACCCTAACACATACGCTCACCCTAAACCATAGTCGTACCCTAACCTGTACCCTAAAGCGTCCCCGTCCCCTAACCCTAACCCTAACCCTAAACCTTACCCGAAGACTTAACCTAACCCGTCCACTAATCCTTACCCGTACGCAAACACTAACCCGTACACTAACACGTACGCTCCCCTGAAAAGGTTGTCGTACCCTAAACTTTACCCTAAACCGTCCCCCTACCCTAACACTAACCCTAACCCTAACCCGAAACCTTACCCTAACCCGTCCCCTAATCATTACCCATACGGTATCACTAACCCGTACCCTAACCCGTACTATCACCCTAAACCGTTGTCGTACCCTAACCTGTACCCTAAACCGTCCCCGTCCCGTAACCCTAACCCTAACACTTATCCGAGGCCTTACACTAACCCGTACCATAATCCTAACCCGTACGCTAACACTAAGCCGTACCCTAACACACACGCTCAAACAAAAGCGTTGTCGTACCCTAACCTGACCCCTAAACCATCCCCGTCCCCGAAACCTAACACTAACCCTTACCCGAAGCCTTACCCTAACCCGTCCCCTAATCCTAACCCGTGCACTAACACTAACCAATACCGTAACATGTACGCTCACCCAAAACGGTTGTCGTACCCTAACCTGTACCCTAAACCGTCCCCGTCCCCTAACCCTAAGCCTAACCCTTTCCCGAAGCCTTACACTAACCCGTCCCCTAATCCTAACCCGTACGCTAACACTAACCTGTACCCTAACACGTACGCTCACCCTAAACCGTTGTCGTACCCTAACCTGTACCCTAAACCGTCCCCGTCCCCTAACCCTAACCCTATCCCTAACCCTATCCCTTACCCGAAGCCTTACCCTAACTCGTCCCCTAATCCTACCCCGTATGCTAACACTAACCCGTACCCTAATTCGTATGCTCAACCTAAACCGTTGTCGTACCCTAACCTGTACCCTAAACCGTCCCCGTCCCCTAACCCTAACCCTAAACCTATCCCTAACACTTACCCGACGCCTTACCCTAACCCGTCCCCTAATCCTAACCCGTACGCTAACACTAACCCATATCCTAACACGTACGCTCACCCTAAACCGTTGTCGTACCCTAACCTGTACCGTATATCATCCCAGTCCCCTAAACCTAATCCTAACCCTAAACCTAACCCTAAACCTTACCCTAATCCGTCCCCTAATCCTAACCCGTACGCTAACACTAACATGTACCCTAACACGTACGCTCACCCTAAACCGTTGTCGTACACAAACCTGTACCCTAAACCGTCCCCGTCCCCTAACCCTCACCCTAACCCTAACCCTTACCTGAAGTATTACCCAACCCGTTCCCTAATCCTAACTCGTACGCTAACAAGAACCCGTACCCTAACACGTACGCTCACCCTAAAACGTTGTCGTACCCTAAACTGTACCCTAAACCGTCCCCGTCCCGTAAACCTAACCCTAACCCTAACACTTACCCAAAGCCTTACCCTAACCTGTCCCCTAATCCTAACCCGTACGCTAACACTAACACGTACCCTAACAGGTACGCTCACCCTGAACACTTGTCGTACACTAAACTGTACCCTAAACCATCCCCGTCCCTTAACCCTAAACCTAACCCTAACCCTAACCCTAACACTTACCCGAAGCCTTACCCTAATCCGTCCCCTAATCCTAACCCGTACACTAATACTAACACATACCCTAACACGTAGGCTCACCCTAAACCGTTGTCGTACCCTAAACTGTACCCTAAACCGTCCCCATCACTTAACCCTAACCCTAACCCTAACCCTAAACCTAACCCTTACCCGAAGCCTTACTCTAAACCGTCCTCTAATCCTAAACAGTACGCTAACACTAACCCATAACCTAACACGTACGCTCACCCTAAACCGTTGTCGTACCCTAACCTGTACCCTAAACCGTCCCCCTCCCCTAACCCTAACCCTAACCCTAACCCTTATCCGAAGTCTTACCCTAACCTGTCCCCTAATCCTAACCCGTACTCTAACACTAACACGTACCCTAACACGTACGCGCAGCCTAAAATGTTGTCGTACCTAACCTGTACCCTAAACTGTCCCCGTCCCCTAACCATAATCCTAACCCTAACCCTTACCCGAAGACTTAACCTAACCCGTCCACTAATCCTAACACGTACGCAAACACTAACCCGTACACTAACATGTACGCTCACCTTATACCATTGTCGTACCCTAACGTTTACCCTAAACCGTCCCCGTCCCCTAACCCTAACCCTAAACCTAAACCAAAGCCTTACACTAACCCGTCCCCTAATCCTAACGCATACGCTAACACTAACCCATACCCTAACATGTACGCTCACCCTAAACCTTTGTCGTACCCTAACATGTACCCTAAACCGTCCCCGTCCCCTAACCCTAACCCTAACCCTAACACTTACCCGAAGCCTTACACTAACCCGTACCCTAATCCTAACCCGTACGCTAACACTAACACATACCCTAACACATACGCTCACACAAAAGCATTGTCGTACCCTAACCTGTACACAAAACCGTCCCCGTCCCCTAACCCTAACCCTAAACCTAAACCTGTCCCTAACCCTTATCCGACGCCTTACGCTAACCCGTCCCATAATCCTAATCTATACGCTGACACTAACCCTTACCCTAACACGTATGCTCACCCTAAACTGCTGTCGTACCCTAAACTGTACCCTAAACCGTCCCCATCCCCGTCCCCTAACCCTAACCCTAACCCTAACCCTAAACCTTAGCCGAAGCCTTATCCTAACCCATCCCCTAATCCTAACCCATACGCTAACACTAAACCATACCCTAACAAGTACGCTCACCCTAAACCGTTGTCGTACACTAACCTGTACCTTGAACCGTCCCCGACCCAGTCCCCGTCCCCGTCCCCTAGCCCTAACACTTACCCGAAGCCTTACCCTAAACCTTCCCCTAATCCTAACCCGTATACTACCACTAACCCATACCATAACACGTACGCTCAACCTAAGCCGTTGTCGTTCCCTAACCTGTACCCTAAACCGTCCCTGTCCCCTTCCCCTAACCCTAACCCTAACCCTAAACCTAACCCTTACCCGAAGCCTTACCCTAACCCGTCCACTAATCCTAACCCATACGCTAACACTAACCCGTACCCTAACATGTATGCTCACCCTAAACCGTTGTTGTACCCTAACATGTACTCTAAACGGTCCCCGTCCCCTAACCCTAACCCTAACCCTGACCCTTACCTGAAGCCTTAACCTAACCCCTCCCCTAATCCTAACCCGTATGCTAACACAAACCCGAACTCTAACACGTACGCTCAACATAAAATGTTGTCGTACCCTAACCTGTACCCTAAACCGTCCCCATTCCCTAAACCTAATCCTTACGTGAAGACTTAACCTAACCCGTCCCCTAATCCTAACCCGTATGCTAACTCTAACCCGTACACTAACACGTACGCTCACCTTAAACCGTTGTCGTACCCTAACCTGTAACCTAAATAGTCTCCGTCCCCTAACCCTAACCCTAACCCAAAGCCTTACCCTAACCCGTCCCCTAATCCTAACCCGTACGCTAACACTAAACCGTACCCTAACACGTACACTCACCCTAAACCGTTGTCGAACCCTAACCTGTACCCTAAACCTTCCCCGTCCCCTAACCCTAACCCTAACCCTTACCCGAAGACTTAACCTAACCCGTCCACTAATCCTAACCTGTACGCAAACGCTAACCCGTACACTAACACGTACGCTCACCTTAAACCGTTGTCGTACCCTAACCTTTAGCCTAAACCGTCCCCGTCCCCTAACCCTAACCCTAACCCGAAGCCTTACCCTAACCCGTCCCCTAATCCTAACCCGTAGGCTAATACTAACCCGTACCCTAACACGTACGCTCACCCTAAACCGTTGTCGTACCCTATCCTGTACCCTAAACCGTCCCTGTCCCCTAACCCTAACCCTAACACTAACCCTTACCCGAAGCCTTACCCTAAACTGTACCATAATCCTAACCCATACGCTAACACTAACACGTACCCTAACACATACTCTCACCCTAAAATGTTGTAGTACCCTAACCTGTACCCTAAACCGTCCCCGTCACCTAACCCTAACCCTAATCCTAACACTTACCAGAAGCCTTACACTAACCCGTCCCCTAATCCTAACCCGTACGCTAACACTAACCCATACCCTAACCCGTACGCTCACTCTAAACCGTTGTCGGATCCTAAACTGTACCCTAAACCTTCCCCGTCCCCTAACCCTAACCGTAACCCTTACCCTAACGCTTAGCTGAAGCCTTACACTAACCCGTCACCTAATCCTAACACGTACGCTAACACTAAACCGTACCCTAACACGTACGCTCACCCTAAACTGTTGTCGTACCCTAACCTGTACCCTAAACCATCCCCGTCCCCTAACCCTAACCCTATCCCTAAAACTAACCCTTACCCGAAGCCTTACCCTAACCTGTCCCCTAATCATAATGCGTATGCTAACACTAACCCGTACCCTAAGACCTACGCTCACCCTAAAACTTTGCCGTACCCTATCCTGTACCCTAAACCGTCCCCGTCCCTTAACCCTAACCCTAAACCTATCCCTAACCCTTACCCGACGCCTTACACTAACCCGTCCCCTAATCCTAACCCGTACGCCAACACTAACCCGTACCCTAACACGTACGCTCACCCTAAACCGTTGTCGTACCCTAAACTGTACTCTAAACTGTCCACGTCCCCTAACCCTAACCCTAACCCTAACCCGAAGCCTTACCCTAACCCGTCCCCTAATCCTAACCCATACACTAACACTAACCCGTACCCTATCACGTACGCTCACCCTAAACCGTTGTCATACCATAACCTGTACCCTAAACCGTTCCCGTCCCCTAACCCTAACCCTTACCCAAAGACTTACGCTAACCCGTCCTCTAATCCTAGCCTGTACGCTAACGCTAATCCGTACCCTAACACGTACGCTTACCCTAAACAGTTGTCATACCCTAACCCATACCCGAAGCCTTACCCTAACCCGTCCCCTAATCCTAACCCGTACGCTAACACTAACCCTTACCCTAACACGTACGCTCAACCTAAACCGTTGTTGTACCCTAAACTGTACCCGAAACCATGCCCATCCCTTAACCCTAACCCTAACCCTAAACCTTACCCGAAGCCTTACCCTAACCCGTCCCCTAATCCTAATCCGTACGCTAACACTAACCCGAACCCTAACACTTATGCTCACCCTACACCCTTGTCGTTTCCTAACCTGTCCCCTACACCATCCCCGTCCCCTAACGCTAAGCCTAACACTTACTCGAAGCCTTACGCTAACCCATTACCTAATCCTAAACCGTATGCTAACACTAACTCGTACCCTAACACATACGCTCTCCATAAACCGTTGTCGTACCCTAAACTGTACCCTAAACTGTCCCCGTCCCCTATACCTAACCCTAACCCTAACACTTACCCGAAGCCTTACCCTAACCCCTCCCCTAATCCTAAGTCATACGCTAACACTAACGTGTACCCTAACACGTACGCACACCCTAAACCGTTGTCGTACCCTAACCTGTACCCTAAAACGTCCCCATCCCCTAACCCTAACCCTAAACCTAAACCTAACCCTTACCCGAAGCCTTACCCTAACCCGTCCCCTAATCCTGACACGTACGCTAACACTAAAATATACCCTAACACCTACGCTCACCCTAAACCATTGTCGTACCCTAACCTGTACCCTAAATGGTCCCCGTCACCTAACCCTAAACCTAACGCTAACCCTAACACTTACCCGTAGCCTTAAACTAACCCGTCCCCTAATACTAACCCGTACGCTAACACTAACCCATACTCTAACACGTACGCTCACTCTAAACCGTTGTCGTAATCTAACCTGTACCCTAAACTGTCCCCGTCCCCTAACACTAACCCTAACCCTAACACTTACCTTACCCGAAGCCTTACCCTAACCCGTCCCGTAATCCTAACCCGAACGCTAACACTAAACCGTACCCTAACATGTATGCTCACCCTAAACCGTTGTCGTACCCTAACCTGTACTCTAAACCGTCCCCGTCCCCTAACCCTAACCCTAAAACTTACCTGAAGCCTTACCCTAACCCGTCCCCTAATCCCAACATGTACACTAACACTAACCCGTCCCCTAACCCGTACGCTCACCCTAAACCATTGTCGTACCCTAACCTGTACCGTAAACCTTCCCCATCCCCTAACCCTAACCCTAACCCTTATCTGAAGCCTTACCCTAACCTGTCCCCTAAAACTAACCCGTATGCTAACACTAAACCATACTCAAACACGTACGCTCACCCTAAAACGTTGTCGTACCCTAACCTGTACCCTAAACCGTCCCCGTCCCCTAACCGTAACCCTAAACCTAACCCTAACCCTTATCCGAAGACTTAACCTAACCCGTCCACTAATCCTAACCCGTATGCAAACACAAACCCGTACACTAACACGCACGCTCACTTTAAACCGTTGTCGTACCCTAACCTATACCCTAAACCGTCCCCGTCCCCTAACCCTAATCCTAAACCTAACCTGAAGCCTTACCCTAACCCGTCCCCTAATCCTAACCTGTAGGCTATCACTAACCCATACCCTAACACGTATGCTCACCCTAAACCGTTGTCGTCCCAGTCCCCGTCCCCTAACACTAACCCTAACCCTAACCCTTACCCGAAGACTTACCCTAACCCGTCCGCTAATCCTAACACGCACGCTAACACTAAACCTTACCCTAACACGTACGCTCACCCTAAACCATTGTCGTACCCTAACCTGTACCCTAAACTGTCCCCGTCCCCTAACCCTAAACCTAACCCTAACCCTAACCCTTACCCGAAGCCTTACCCTAACCCGTCCCCTAATCCTAACCCGTACGCTAACACTAACCCGTACCCTAACATGTACGCTCACC
This sequence comes from Delphinapterus leucas, assembly GCF_059928025.1. NCBI lineage: Eukaryota > Metazoa > Chordata > Mammalia > Artiodactyla > Monodontidae > Delphinapterus > Delphinapterus leucas. Next base: position 1,327,725 of record NW_028322232.1, on the reverse strand, counting down.
CTAAACCATTGTCATGCCCTAACCTGTACCCTAAACGGTCCTCGTCCCCTAACCCTATCCCTAACCCTAACCCTTACCCGAAGCCTTACCCTAACCCATCCCCTAATCCTAACCCGTACGCTAACACTAAACCGTACCCTAACATGTACGCTCACCCTAAACCATTGTCGTACCCTAACCTGTACCCTAAACGTTCCCCGTCCCCTAACCCTAACCCTAAACCATCCCCGTCCCCTAAACCTAACCCTAACCCTAACCGTAACCCTTACCCGAAGCCTTACCCTAACCCTTCACCTAATCCTAAACCTTATGCTAACACTAACACGTACCCTAACAGGTACGCTCACCCTGAACCGTTGTCGTACACTAAACTGTACCCTAAACGGTCCCCATCACTTAACCCTAACCCTAACCCTAACCCTAACCCTAATCCTAACTCTTACCCAAAGCCTTAGCCCAACCCGTCCCCTAATCCTAACGTGTACGCTGACACTAACGTGTACCCTAACAGGTACGCTCACCCTAAACCGTTGTCTTACTCTAACCTCTACCTTAAACCATCCCCGTCCCCTAACCCTAACCCTAACCCTTACCCAAAGCCTTACCCTAACCCGTCCCCTAATCCTAAACCGTACGCAAACACTAAGCCGTACCCTAACACGTATGTTCACCCTAAACCGTTGTCGTACCCTAACCTGTACCCTAAACCATCCCCGTTCCCGTCCCCTAAACCTAACCCTAACCCTAACCCTTATCCGAAGCCTTACCCTAACGCGTCCACTAACCCTAACCCGTACGCTAACACTAACTCGTACCCTAACATGTACGCTCACCCTAAACGGTTGTCGTACCCTAACCTGTACCCTAAACCGGCCCCGTTCCCTAACCCTAACACTAAACCTAACCCTTACCCGAAGTCTTACCCTAACCCGTCCCCTAATCCTAATCCGTACACTAACACTAACACGTACCCTAACACGTATGCTCACCCTAAACCGTTGTCGTACACTAACCTGTACCCTAATCCGTCCCCGTTCCCGTCCCCTAACCCTAACCCTAGCCCTAACCCTAACCTTACCCGAAGCCTTACCCTAAACCGTCCCCTAATCCTAACCCGTATGCTAACACTAACCCGTATCCTAACACGTACGCTCAGCCTAAACCGTTGTCGTACACTAACCTGTACCATAAACCGTCCCCATCCCCTAACCCTAACTCTAACCCTATCCCTAACCCTAACCCTTACCCGAAGCCTTACCCTAACCCTTCCCCTAATCCTAACCCGTATGCTAACACTAACACGTACCCTAACAGGTACGCTCACCATGAACCGTTGTCGTACACTAAACTGTACCCTAAACGAACCCCATGCCTTAACCCTAACCCTAACCCTAACCCTTACCCGAAGCCTTACCCTAACCCGTCCCCTAATCCTAACCTGTTCGCTAACACTAACCCATACCATAACATGTACGCTCAACCTAAACCGTTGTCGCACCCTAACCTGTACCCTAAACCGTCCCCGTCCCCGTCCCCTAACCCTAACCCTAGCCCTAATCCTAACCCTTACCCAAAGCCTTAGCCTAACCCGTCCCCTAATCCTAACGTGTACGCTAACACCAACGTGTACCCTAACACGTACGCTCACCCTAAACCGTTGTCTTACCCTAACTTCTACCTTAAACCATCCCCGTCCCCTAACCCTACCGCTAACCCTAACCCTTACCCGAAGCCTTACCCTAACCCGTCCCTTAATCCTAACACGCACGCTAACACTAAACCGTACCCTAACACGTACGCTCACCCTAAACCATTGTCGTACCCTAACCTGTACCCTAAACCATCCCCGTCCCCGTCCCCTTCCCCTAACCCTAACCCTAACCCTTTCCCGAAGCCTTACCTTAACCCATCCACTAATCCTAACCCGTACGCTAACACCAACTCGTACCCTAACACGTACGCTCACCCTAAACCGTTGTCGTACCCTAACCTGTACCCTAAACTGGCCCCGTCCCCTAACCCTAACCCTAAACCTAACCCTAACCCTTACCCGAAGCCTTACCCTAACCCGTCCCCTAATCCTAATCCGTACGCTAACACTATCCCATAACCTAACACGTACGCTCACCCTAAACCATTGTCCTACCCTAACCTGTACCCTAAACCATCTCCGTCCTCTAACCCTAACCCTTGCCAGAAGCCTTACCCTAACCCATCACCTAATACTAACCCGTACGCTAACACTAACTCCTACGCTAACAGTAACCCGTACACTAACACGTATGCTCACCCTAAACCGTTGTCGTACACAAACTTGTACCCTAGACCGTCCCTGTCCCCTAACCCTAACCCTAACACTTACCCGAAGCCTTACCCTAACCCGTCCCATAATCCTAACCCGTACGATAACACTAACCCGTACCCTAACACGTACGCTCACCCTAAACCGTTGTCGTTGCCTACCCTGTACCCCAAACCATCCCCGTCCCCTAACCCTAACACTAAACCTAACCCTAACACTTACCCGAAGCCTTACCCTAATACGTCCCTTAATCCTAAACCGTACGCTACCAATAACCAATACCCTAACACATACGCTCACCTTAAACCGTTGTCATACGCTAACCTCTACCCTAAACCGTCCCCATCACCTAACCTTAACCCATACACTAACACTTACCCGAAGCCTTACCCTAACCCGTCCACTAACCCTAACTGGTACGCTAACACTAACCCGTACCCTAACAGGTACGCTCACCCTAAACCGTTGTCGTACGCTAACCTGTACCCTATACCGTCCCCTCCCCTCACCCTAACCCTAACCTTAACCATAAACCTTACCCGAAGCCTTACCCAAACACGTCCCCTAATCCTAACACGTACGCTCACCCTAAACCATTGTCATGCACTAACCTGTACCCTAAACCATCCCCGTCCCCTAACCCTAAACCTAACCCTTACCAGAAGCCTTACCCTAACCCTTCCCCTAATACTAACCCGTCCGGTAACACTAACTCATACGCTAACACTAACCTGTACCCTAACACGTACGCTCACCCTAAACCTTTGTCATACACTAACCTGTAACCTAAACCGTCCCCGTCCCCTAACCCTTACCCGAAACCTTACCCTAACCCGTACCCTAATCCTAACCTGTATGCTAACACTAACCCATACCCTAACACGTACACTCACCCTAAAACTTTGTCGTAACCTAACCTGTACCCTAAACCATCCTCGTCCGCTAACCCTAACCCTAACCACAACCCTTACCCGAAGCCTTACCCTAACACATCCCCTAATCCTAACCCGTATGCTAACACTAAACTCTACCCTAACACGTACGCTCACCCTAAACCGTTGTCGTACCCTAACCTGTACCCTAAACAGTTCCCGTCCCCTAACCCTAAACCTAACCCTAACCCTTACCTGAAGCCTTACCCTAACCCGTCCCCTAATCCTAACCCATACGCTAACACTAACCCGTACCCTAACACATACACTCAAACTAAATATAATATATAATGTAAATATATATATATATATATAATAATATATTGTAATATATTCAGGAAAATACGCATACGCTCTTTTTGGCCAACCAAGAAAGCGTGTAAAGGAAATCTGCACCAAAATGAAGTCTCACTGCCCCCCGGTCAAAAGGGCCATGTGAAAAAAGTGTAAAATCCAGAAAGGCAGCACAGGCCATGGAGAACAGGGAGCCTTGTTATGCTGATGGGCGGGATGTAAATTGCCAACAGCCACTCTGGAGAAGTGTATGGTGTTTCCTGGAACAGCTAAAAAACAAAGCAACGGAGCCTACAGCACTTCCACTTATGGTCCTATAGCTCAGGGAAATTAAAATCAAAAACACACAGCCACCCCAAAGTTTCGGACGGCTCTGTTTACAAGAACCTCGTCTACGGTACAAGTTAAATATCCCAGGACGTGAAAAATCGATAAAGAAGTTGTGGTATGTACGTACAATGGAATATCACTCAGCAATGAAATTTATGTCATCAGGCCCGTCGCGGCATAATGAGTGAATTCAGGTACGATGATTCTAAGTGAAATAAGTCACACAGAAAATGAAACATCATAAGATATCACTAATACAAGGAATGTAAACTTGGCTACATATGAACTTAATTACAAAACAGAACAGGGTCTCAAATTTAGAAAACCAACTTATGCTTGCTTAAGGGGAAAGGTGAGTTGGGGTGCTGCATAAAACCAGAGATAGAAATTAGCACAGATACCTTTCCATAAGCCAAATATGTAATTGTCAAGACCTACCCCTTGCTCAACGAAATGGACTAAACAACCCATATTCAACGACTAGGAATACACCTGACTAGTAAGAATCTTCAAACCCATGGATTTATATGTCTCCGTAAGAGAATGAAGCGTGTGTACAGAGGCATGAATGCAGCAGAGAAACTCCGATAAACCCCATTATCAAAATGAATTACAAAAACAAAACACAAGGACAGTGAAATAGAGAGCAATTCTTAAATAATTCATTCAGGGCTTGTGATGCAACCTGAATTTACCACATCTACACCCAGAGCTGAGTGAGACATAAAGTTGGGCACTTTGGGCTGATAGCATTGGTGAGGTTCGATGAGCAAATGCAGACCCTTTGAAGTCATACTGCATGGTACCCATTCCATGGGTCCCATCTCTCCAGGTTTAACGAATTCTTCCTTCAGCTAAAACATGCATGGGAAACCCACAGTATGGTGCACCGAGGGACCGGCAAACGTTTTCAAATGCATCTCAGTTTTCGTCCCCTTTTACTCGGGTTCACCATTCCAGACCCTTTACTAACACTCTCCCCACTTGGAGAGTCAGTGCCTTTAACCTCCTGTTTGGCACAGTTTGCAATTTCTGCGCAAGATGAACAGGAATAGGGAGAACCAATGAGAGACTAGCTTTAGGTGTCTGCACGGGCAAATGTAGCGCTCATTTCCCACCAGGAAGAAGAATTAACCACAGGGTCAGCATGCCGTGCGGGAACCAGATTAGTGCCTGAAGCAATCCTGCGGGTTTGCGGCCAGCTCACAAGATAGCGAGTTGAAGAAAGGAGCTCAGGGGCACTGTAACTCACAAACCTGCAGAGTTATAAATGACAGCTATCGTCCAAAAATATATTGAAGGAAGGCTGCGAAGAGGACTTGTAAGTGGGGCAGAATTGCAGGATAACGATTTCAGGAGGTAGACGAAAATTGCATTTAAAGCATAGGAAAAAAGGCAGAACGTCAACAATGATGCTCTTGGCCAAAAAGGGCGTATGCGTTTTTTCCTGAATATATTCAGGAAAAAACGCATACGCCCTTTTTGGCCAACCAAGCAAGCATGTTAAAGAAATCTGCACTACAATGAAGTCTCACTACCCCCAGGTCAAAAGGGCCATATGAAAAAAGTGTAAAATCCAAAAAGGCAGCACAGGCCATGGAGAACAGGGAGCCTTGTTATGCTGATGGGCGGGATGTAAATTGCCAACAGCCACTCTGGAGAAGTGTATGGTGTTTCCTGGAACAGCTTAAAAACAAAGCAACGGAGCCTACGGCACTTCCACTTATGGTCCTTTAGCTTAGGGAAATTAAAATCAAAAACACACAGCCACCCCAAAGTTTCGGACAGCTCTGTTTACAAGAACCTCGTCTACGGTACAAGTTAAATATCCCAGAACGTGAAAAATGGATAAAGAAGTTGTGGTACGTACGTACAATGGAATATCACTCAGCAATGAAATCTATGTCATCAGGCCCGTCGCGGCATAATGAGTGGATTCAGGTACGATGATTCTAAGTGAAATAAGTCACACAGAAAATGAAACATCATAAGATATCACTAATACAAGGAATGTAAACTTGGCTACACATGAACTGAATTACAAAACAGAACAGGGTCTCAAATTTAGAAAACCAACTTATGCTTGCTTAAGGGGAAAGGTGAGTTGGGGTGCTGCATCAAATCAGAGATAGAAATTAGCACAGATACCTTTCCATAAGCCAAATATGTAATTGTCAAGACCTACCCCTTGCTCAACGAAATGGACTCAACCCCCCATATTCAACGCCTGGGAATATACCTGACAAGTAAGAATCTTAAGACCACTGGATTTATATGTCTCCATAAGGAAATCAAGCGTGTGTACAGCGGCCTAAACGCAGCAGTGAAAATCCGATAAATCCCATTTTCAAAATAAATTTCAAAAACACAACACAATGACAGTGAAATAGAGAGCAATTCTTAAATAATTCATTCATGGCTTGTGATGCAACCTGGATTTATCACATCTACACCCAAAGCTGTTTGAGACATAAGGCTAGACACTTCGGGCTGATAGCATTGGTGAGGTTCGTTGAGCAAACGCAGACCCTTTGAAGTCATACTGCATGGTAGCCATTCCATGGGTCCCAACTCTCCAGGTTTAAGGGATTCTTCCTTCAGCTAAAACATGCATGGGAAACCCAGAGTATGGTCCACCGTGTGATGGGGAAACGTTTTCAAATGCATCTCAGGTTTCGTCCCCTGGTACTCGGGTTCACCGTTCCAGACGCTTTACTAACACTCTCCCCACTTGGAGAGTCAGTGCCTTTAACCTCCTGTTTGGCACAGTTTGGAATTTCTGCGCAAGATGCACAGGAATAGGGAGAACCAATGAGAGACTAGCTGTATGTGTCTGCACGGGCAAATGGAACGCTCATTTCCCAGCAGGAAGAGGAATTAACCAAAGGCTCAGCGTGCCCTACGGGAACCAGATTAGGGCCTGAAGCAATCCTGCGGTTTTGCGGCCAGCTCACAAGAAAGCGAGTTGAAGAAAGGAGCTCAGGGGCACTGTAATTCACAAACCTGCAGAGTTATGAATGACAGCTATCGTCCAAAAATATATTGAAGTAAGTCTTCGAAGAGGACTAGAAAGCGGGGCAGAATTTCAGAAAAACGATTTCAGGGGGGAGACTGGAATTGCACTTAAAGCATAGGAAAAGAGGCAGAATGTCGACAATGATGCAGTTGGCCAAAAAGTGCATATGCGTTTTTTCCTGAATATATTCAGGAAAAAACGCATACGCCCTGTTTGGCTAACCAAGCAAGCATGTAAAGGAAATCTGCACTACAATGAAGTCTGACTGCCCCCCGGTCAATAGGGCCGTCTGAAAAAAGTGTAAAATCCAGAAAGGCAGGACAGGTCATGCAGAACAGGGAGCCTTGTTATGCTGATGGGCGGGATGTAAATTGCCAACAGCCACTCTGGAGAAGTGTATGGTGTTTCCTGAAACACGTAGGAAACAAAGCAACACAGCCTATGGCACTTCCACTTATGGTCCTATAGCTTAGGGAAATTAAAATCAAAAACACACAGCCACCCCAAAGTTTGGGACGGCTCTGTTTACAAGAACCTCTTCTACGGTACAAGTTAAATATCCGAGAAAGCAAGAAATAGATAAAGAAGTTGTGGTACGTACGTACAATGCAATATCACTCAGCAAAGAGATCTACGTCATCAGGCCCGTAGCGGCATAATGAGTGCATTCAGGTACGACGATTCTATGAGAAATAAGTCACACAGAAAAAGAAACATCATAAGATATCACTAATACACGAAACGTAAACTTGGCTACACATGAACTGAATTACAAAACAGAACAGGGTCTCAAATTTAGAAAACCAACTTATGCTTGCTTATGGGGAAAGGTGAGTTTGATTGCTGCATCAAACCAGAGATTGAAATTAGCACAGATACCGTTCCATAAGCCAAATATATAATAGACAAGACCTACTCCTTGCTCAACGAAATGGACTCAATACCCCATATTCAACGCCTGGGAATATACCTGACAAGTAAGAATCTTAAGACCCATGGATTTATATGTCTCCATAAGGAAATCAAGCGTGGGTACTGCAGCCTAAACGCAGCAGTGAAAATCCGATAAATCCCATTATCAAAATAAATTTCACAAACAAAACACAATAACAGTGAAATAGAGAGCAATTGTTAAATAATTCATTCAGAGCTTGTGATGCAACCTGGATTTACCACATCTACACCCAGAGCTGGGTGAGACATAAGGCTGGACACTTCGGGCTGATAGCATTGGTGAGGTTCGGTGAGCATACGCAGACCCTTTGAAGTCATACTGCATGGTAGCCATTCCATGTTTCCCAACTCTCCAGGTTTAAGGGATTCTTCCTTCAGCTATAACATGCATGGGAAACCCAGAGTATGGTCCACCGTGTGATTGGGAAACGTTTTCAAATGCATCTCAGGTTTTGTACCCTGGTACTCGGGTTCATCGTTCCAGACGCTTTACTAACACTCTCCCCCCTTGGAGAGTCAGTGCCTTTAACCTCCTGTTTGGCACAGTTTGCAATTTCTGCGCAAGATGAACAGGAATAGGGAGAAACAATGAGAGACTAGCTGTAGGTGTCTGCAGGGCAAATGGAACGCTCATTTCCCACCAGGAAGAGGAATTAACCAAAGGCTCACCGTGCCCTGCCTGAACCAGATTAGGGCCTGAAGCAATCCTGTGGTTTTGCGGCCAGCTCACAAGAAAGCGAGTTGAAGAAAGGAGCTCAGGGGCAATGTAATTCACAAACCTGCAGAGTTATGAATGACAGCTATCGTCCAAAAATGTATTGAAGTAAGTATTCGAAGAGGACTTGAAATCGGGGCACAATTTCAGGAAAACGATTTCAGGGGGTAGACTGGAATTGCACTTAAAGCATAGGAAAAGAGGCAGAATGTCGACAATGATGCACTTGGCCAGAAAGGGTGTATGCGTTTTTTCCTGAATATATTCAGGAAAAAATGCATACGCCCTTTTTGACCAACCAAGCAACCGTGTAAAGGAAATCTGCACTACAATGAAGTCTCACTGCCCCCCGGTGAAAAGGGCCATCTGAAACAAGTGTAAAATCCAGAAAGGCAGGACAGGTCATGGAGAACAGGGAGCCTTGTTATGCTGATGGGCGGGATGTTAATTGCCAACAGCCACTCTGGAGAAGTGTATGGTGTTTCCTGAAACACGTAGGAAACAAAGCAACACAGCCTATGGCACTTCCACATAGGGTCCTATAGCTTAGGGAAATTAAAATCAAAAACACACAGCCACCCCAAAGTTTGGGACGGCTCTCTTTACAAGAACCTCGTCTACGGTACAAGTTAAATATCCGAGAAAGCAAAAAATGGATAAAGAAGTTGTGGTACGTACGTACAATGGAATATCCCTCAGCAATGAGATCTACGTCATCAGGCCCGTAGAGGCATAATGAGTGGATTCAGGTACGACGATTCTACGAGAAATAAGTCACACAGAAAAAGAAACATCATAACATATCACTAATACACGGAACGTAAACTTGGCTACACATGAACTGAATTACAAAACAGAACAGGGTCTCAAATTTAGAAAACCAACTTATGCTTGCTTATGGGGAAAGGTGAGTTGGGGTGCTGCATAAATCCAGAGATTGAAATTAGCACAGATACCGTTCCATAAGCCAAATATGTAATAGACAAGACTTACTCCTTGCTCAACGAAATGGACTCAATACCCCATATTCAACGCCTGGGAATATACCTGACAAGTAAGAATCTTAAGACCCATGGATTTATATGTCTCCATAAGGAAATCAAGCGTGTGTACAGCGGCCTAAACGCAGCAGTGAAAATCCGATAAATCCCATTATCAAAATAAATTTCACAAACACAACACAATGACAGTGAAATAGAGAGCAATTCTTAAATAATTCATTCAGGGCTTGTGATGCAACCTGGATTTACCACATCTACACCGAAAGCTGGTTGAGACATAAGGCTGGACACTTCGGGCTGATAGCATTGGTGAGGTTCGTTGAGCAAAGGCAGACCCTTTGAAACCATACTGCATGGTAGCCATTCCTTGGGTCCCAATTCTCCAGGTTAAGGGATTCTTCCTTCAGCTAAAACATGCATGTGAAACCCAGAGTATGGTCCACCGTGTGATTGGGAAACGTTTTCAAATGCATCTCAGGTTTCGTCCCCTGGTACTCGGGTTCACCGTTCCAGACGCTTTACTAACACTCTCCCCACTTGGAGAGTCAGTGTCTTTAACCTCCTGTTTGGCACTGTTTGCAATTTCTGCAAAACATGAACAGGAATAGGGAGAACCAATGAGAGACTAGCTGTAGGTGTCTGCACGGAAAATGGAACGCTCATTTCCCACCAGGAAGAGGAATTAACCAAAGGCTCAGCATGCCCTGCCGGAACCAGATTACGTCCTGAAGCAATCCTGCAGTTTTGCGGCCAGCTCACAAGATAGTGAGTTGAAGAATGGAGCCCAGGGGCACTGTAATTCACAAACCTGCAGAGTTATGAATGACAGCTATCGTCCAAAGATTTATTGAAGTAAGTCTTCGAACAGGACTTGAAAGTGGGGCAGAATTTCAGGAAAACGATTTCATTGGGTAGACTGGAATTGCACTTAAAGCATAGGAAAAGAGGCATAATGTCCACAATGATGCACTTGGCCAAAAAGGGCGTATGCGTTTTTTCCTGAATATATTCAGGAAAAAATGCATACGCCCTTTTTGGCCAACCAAGCAAGCGTGTAAAGGAAATCTGCACTACAATGAAGTCTCACTGCCCCGAGGTGAAAAGGGCCATCTGAAACAAGTGTAAAATCCAGAAAGGCAGGACAGGTCATGGAGAACAGGGAGCCTTGTTATGCTGATGGGCGGGATGTAAATTGCCAACAGCCACTCTGGAGAAGTGTATGGTGTTTCCTGAAACACGTAGGAAACAAAGCAACACAGCCTATGGCAATTCCACTTAGGGTCCTATAGCTTAGGGAAATTAAAATCAAAAACACACAGCCACCCCAAAGTTTGGGACGGCTCTGTTTACAAGAACCTCGTCTACGGTACAAGTTAAATATCCGAGAAAGCAACAAATGGATAAAGAAGTTGTGGTACGTACGTACAATGGAATATCACTCAGCAATGAAATCTACGTCATCAGGCCGGTAGCGGCATAATGAGTGGATTCAGGTACGACGATTCTACAAGAAATAAGTCCCACAGAAAAAGAAACATCATAAGATATCACTAATACACGGAACGTAAACTTGGCTACACATGTACTGAATTACAAAACAGAACAGCGTCTCAAATTTAGAAAACCAACTTATGCTTGCTTATGGGGAAAGGTGAGTTGGGGTGCTGCATAAAACCAGAGATTGAAATTAGCACAGATACCGTTCCATAAGCCAAATATATAATAGACAAGACCTACTCCTTGCTCAACGAAATGGACTCAACACCCCATATTCAACGCCTGGGAATATACCTGACAAGGAAGAATCTTAAGACCCATGGATTTATATGTCTCCATAAGGAAATCAAGCGTGTGTACAGCGGCCTAAACGCAGCAGTGAAAATCCGATAAATCCCATTATCAAAATAAATTTCACAAACACAACACAATGACAGTGAAATAGAGAGCAATTCTTAGATAATGTATTCAGGGCTTGTGATGCAACCTGGATTTACCACATCTACACCGAAAGCTGGTTGAGACATAAGGCTGGACACTTCGGGCTGATAGCATTGGTGAGGTTCGTTGAGCAAAGGCAGACCCTTTGAAACCATACTGCATGGTAGCCATTCCTTGGGTCCCAATTCTCCAGGTTAAGGGATTCTTCCTTCAGCTAAAACATGCATGTGAAACCCAGAGTATGGTCCACCGTGTGATTGGGAAACGTTTTCAAATGCATCTCAGGTTTCGTCCCCTGGTACTCGGGTTCACCGTTCCAGACGCTTTACTAACACTCTCCCCTCTTGGAGAGTCAGTGTCTTTAACCTCCTGTTTGGCACTGTTTGCAATTTCTGCAAAACATGAACAGGAATAGGGAGAACCAATGAGAGACTAGCTGTAGGTGTCTGCACGGAAAATGGAACGCTCATTTCCCACCAGGAAGAGGAATTAACCAAAGGCTCAGCATGCCCTGCCGGAACCAGATTACGTCCTGAAGCAATCCTGCAGTTTTGCGGCCAGCTCACAAGATAGTGAGTTGAAGAATGGAGCCCAGGGGCACTGTAATTCACAAACCTGCAGAGTTATGAATGACAGCTATCGTCCAAAGATTTATTGAAGTAAGTCTTCGAACAGGACTTGAAAGTGGGGCAGAATTTCAGGAAAACGATTTCATTGGGTAGACTGGAATTGCACTTAAAGCATAGGAAAAGAGGCATAATGTCCACAATGATGCACTTGGCCAAAAAGGGCGTATGCGTTTTTTCCTGAATATATTCAGGAAAAAATGCATACGCCCTTTTTGGCCAACCAAGCAAGCGTGTAAAGGAAATCTGCACTACAATGAAGTCTCACTGCCCCGAGGTGAAAAGGGCCATCTGAAACAAGTGTAAAATCCAGAAAGGCAGGACAGGTCATGGAGAACAGGGAGCCTTGTTATGCTGATGGGCGGGATGTAAATTGCCAACAGCCACTCTGGAGAAGTGTATGGTGTTTCCTGAAACACGTAGGAAACAAAGCAACACAGCCTATGGCAATTCCACTTAGGGTCCTATAGCTTAGGGAAATTAAAATCAAAAACACACAGCCACCCCAAAGTTTGGGACGGCTCTGTTTACAAGAACCTCGTCTACGGTACAAGTTAAATATCCGAGAAAGCAACAAATGGATAAAGAAGTTGTGGTACGTACGTACAATGGAATATCACTCAGCAATGAAATCTACGTCATCAGGCCGGTAGCGGCATAATGAGTGGATTCAGGTACGACGATTCTACAAGAAATAAGTCCCACAGAAAAAGAAACATCATAAGATATCACTAATACACGGAACGTAAACTTGGCTACACATGTACTGAATTACAAAACAGAACAGCGTCTCAAATTTAGAAAACCAACTTATGCTTGCTTATGGGGAAAGGTGAGTTGGGGTGCTGCATAAAACCAGAGATTGAAATTAGCACAGATACCGTTCCATAAGCCAAATATATAATAGACAAGACCTACTCCTTGCTCAACGAAATGGACTCAACACCCCATATTCAACGCCTGGGAATATACCTGACAAGGAAGAATCTTAAGACCCATGGATTTATATGTCTCCATAAGGAAGTCAAGCGTGTGTACAGTGGCCTAAACGCAGCAGTGAAAATCCGATAAATCCCATTAACAAAATAAATTTCAAAAACAAAACACAATGACAGTGAAATAGAGAGCAATTCTTAGATAATGTATTCAGGGCTTGTGATGCCACCTGGATTTACCACATCTACACCCAGAGCTGGGTGAGACATAAGGCTGGACACTTCGGGCTGATAGCATTGGTGAGGTTCGGTGAGCAAAGGCAGACCCTTTCAAGTCATACTGCATGGTACCCATTCCAAGGGTCCCAACTCTCCAGGGTTAAGGGATTCTACCTTCAACTAAAACATGCATGGGAAACCCAGAGCATGGTCCACCGTGTGATTGGGAATCGTTTTCAAATGCATCTCAGGTTTCGACTCCTGGTACTCGGGTGCACCATTCCAGACGCTTTACTAACACTCTCCCCACTTGGAGAGTCAGTGCCTTTAACCTCCTGTTTGGCACAGTTTGCAATTTCTGCGCAAGATGAACAGGAATAGGGAGAACAAATGAGAGACTAGCTGTAGGTGTCTGCACGGGCAAACGGAACGCTCATTTCCCACCAGGAAGAGGAATTAACCAAAGGCTCAGCGTGCCCTGCCGGAACCAGATTAGTGCCTGAAGCAATCCTGCGGTTTCGCGGCCAGCTCACAAGAAAGCGAGTTGAAGAAAGGAGCTCAGGGGCACTGTAATTCACAAACCTGCAGAGTTATGAACGACAGCTATCGTCCAAAAATGTATTGAAGTAAGTCTTCGAAGAGGACTTGAAAGCGGGGCAGAATTTCAGGAAAACGATTTCAGGGGCTAGACTGGAATTGCACTTAAAGCATAGGAAAAGAGGCCGAATGTCCACAATGATGCACTTTGCCAAAAAGGGCGTATGCGTTTTTTCCTGAATATATTCAGGAAAAAACGAATACGCACTTTTTGGCCAACCAAGCAAGCGTGTAAAGGAAATCTGCACTACAATGAAGTCTCACTGCCCCCCGGTCAAAAGGGCCATCTGAAAAAAGTGTAAAATCCAAAAAGGCAGGACAGGTCATGGAGAACAGGGAGCCTTGTTATGCTGATGGGCGGGATGTAAATTGCCAACAGCCACTCTGGAGAAGTGTATGGTGTTTCTTGAAACACGTAGGAAACAAAGCAACACAGCCTATGGCATTTCCACTTATGGTCCTATAGCTTAGGGAAATTAAAATTAAAAACTCACAGCCACCCCAAAGTTTGGGACGGCTCTGTTTACAAGAACCTCGTCTACGGTACAAGTTAAATATCCGAGAAAGCAAAAAATGGATAAAGAAGTTGTGGTACGTACGTACAATGGAATATTACTCAGCAATTAGATCTACGTCATCAGGCCCGTAGAGGCATAATGAGTGGATTCAGGTACGACGATTCTACGATAAATAAGTCACACAGAAAAAGAAACATCATAAGATATCACTAATACACGGAACGTAAACTTGTCTACACATTAACTGAATTACAAAACAGAACAGGGTCTCAAATTTAGAAAACCAACTTACGCTTGCTTATGGGGAAAGGTGAGTTGGGGTGCTGTATCAAACCAGAGATTGAAATTAGCACATATACCGTTCCATAAGCCAAATATATAATAGACAAGACCTACTCCTTGCTCAACGAAATGGACTCAACACCCTATATTCAACTCCTGGGAATATACCTGACAAGTAAGAATCTTAAGACCCATGGATTTATATGTCTCCATAAGGATATCAAGCGTGTGTACAGCGGCCTAAACGCAGCAGAGAAAATCCGATAAATCCCATTATCAAAATAAATTTCACAAACAAAACAAAATGACAGTGAAATAGAGAGCAATTCTTAAATAATTCATTCAGGGCTTGAGATGCAACCTGGATTTACCACATCTACACCCAGAGCTGGGTGAGACATAAGGCTGGACACTTCGGGCTGATAGCATTGGTGAGGTTCGGTGAGCAAACGCAGACCCTTTGAAGTCATACTGCATGGTACCCATTCCATGGGTCCCAAGTCTCCAGGTTTAAGGGATTCTTCCTTCAGCTAAAACATGCATGGGAAACCCAGAGTATGATCCACCGTGTGATTGGGAAACGTTTTCAAATGCATCTCAGGTTTCGTCCCCTGGTACTCGGATTCACCGTTCCAGACGCTTTACTAACACTCTCCCCACTTGGAGAGTAATTGCCTTTAACCTCCTGTTTGGCAGAGTTTGCAATTTCTGCGCAAGATGAACAGGAATAGGGAGAACAAATGAGAGACTGGCTGTAGGTGTCTGCACGGGCAAATGGAACGCTCATTTCCCACCAGGAAGAGGGATTAACCAAAGGCTCAGCATGCCCTGCCGGAACCAGATTAGGGCCTGAAGCAATCCTGCGGTTTTGCGGCCAGCTCACAAGAAAGCGAGTTGAAGAAAGGAGCTCAGGGGCACTGTAATTCACAAACCTGCAGAGTTATGAATGACAGCTATCGTCCAAAAATGTACTGAAGGAAGTCTTCGAAGAGGACTTGAAAGCGGGGCAGAATTTCAGGAATACGATTTCAGGGGGTAGACTGGAATTGCACTTAAAGCATAGGAAAAGAGGCAGAATGTCGAGAATTGTGCACTTGGCCAAAAAGGGCGTATGCGTTTTTTCCTGAATATATTCAGGAAAAAACGCATACGCCCTTTTTGGCCAACCAAGCAACCGTGTAAAGGAAATATGCACTACAATGATGTCTCACTACTTCCGGTCGAAACGGCCATCTGAAACAAGTGTAAAATCCAGAAAGGCAGGACAGGTCATGGAGAAGAGGGAGCCTTTTTATGCTGATGGGCGGGATGTAAATTGCCAACAGCCACTCTGGAGAAGTGTATGGTGTTTCCTGAAACACGTAGGAAACAAAGCAACACAGCCTATGGCACTTCCACTTATGGTCCTATAGCTTAGAGAAATTAAAATCAAAAACACACAGCCACCCCAAAATTTGGGACGGCTCTGTTTACAAGAACCTCGTCTACGGTACAAGTTAAATATCCGAGAAAGCAATAAATGGATAAAGAAGTTGTGGTACGTACGTACAATGGAATATCACTCAGCAATGAGATCTACGTCATCAGGCCCGTAGCGGCATAATGAGTGGATTCAGGTACGACGATTCTACGAGAAATAAGTCACACAGGAAAAGAAAGATCATAAGATATCACTAATACACGGAACGTAAACTTGGCTACACATGAACTGAATTACAAAACAGAACAGGGTCTCAAATTTAGAAAACCAACTTATGCTTGCTTATGGAGAAAGGTGAGTTGGGGTGCTGCATAAAACCAGAGATTGAAATTAGCACATATACCGTTCCATAAGCCAAATATATAATAGACAAGACCTACCCCTTGCTCAACGAAATGGACTCAACACCCCATATTCAACGCCTGGCAATATACCTGACAAGTAAGAATCTTAAGACCCATGGATTTATATGTCTCATAAGGAAGTCAAGCGTGTGTACAGTGGCCTAAACGCAGCAGTGAAAATCCGATAAATCCCATTAACAAAATAAATTTCAAAAACAAACACAATGACAGTGAAATAGAGAGCAATTATTAAATAATTCATTCAGGCCTTGTGATGCCACCTGGATTTACCACATCTACACCCAGAGCTGGGTGAGACATAAGGCTGGACACTTCGGGCTGATAGCATTGGTGATGTTCGGTGAGCAAAGGCAGACCCTTTGAAGTCATACTGCATGGTACCCATTCCATGGGTCCCAACTCTCCAGGTTTAAGGGATTCTTCCTTCAGCTAAAACATGCATGTGAAACCCAGAGTAATGTCCACCATGTGATTGGGAAACGTTTTCAAATGCGTCTCAGGTTTCGACCCCTGGTACTCGGGTTCACCATTCCAGACGCTTTACTAACACTCTCCCCGATTGGAGAGTCAGTGCCTTTAACCACCTGTTTGGCACAGTTTGCAATTTCAGCGCAAGATGAACAGGAATAGGGACAACCAATGAGCGACTAGCTGTATGTGTCTGCACGGGCAAATGGACGCTCATTTCCCACCAGGAAGAGGGACTAACCAAAAGCTCAGCATGCCCTGCTGGAACCAGATTAGGGCCTGAAGCAATCCTGCGGTTTTGCGGCCAGCTCACAAGAAAGCGAGTTGAAGAAAGGAGCTCAGGGGCACTGTAATTCACAAACCTGCAGAGTTATGAATGACAGCTATCGTCCAAAATTATACTGAAGTAAGTCTTTGAAGAGGACTTGAAAGCGGGGCAGAATATCAGGAAAACGATTTCAGGGGGTAGACTGGAATTGCACTTAAAGCCTAGGAAAAGACGCAGAATGTCCACAATGATGCACTTGGCCAAAAAGTGCGTATGCGTTTTTTCCTGAATATATTCAGGAAAAAACGCATACGCACTTTTTGGCCAACCAAGCAAGCGTGTAAAGGAAATCTGCACTACAATGAAGTCTCACTGCCCCCCGGTCAAAAGGGCCATCTGAAAAAAGTGTAAAATCCAGAAAGGCAGGACAGGTCATGGAGAACAGAGAGCCTTGTTATGCTGATGGGCGGGATGTAAAATGCCAACAGCCACTCTGGATAAGTGTATGGTGTTTCCTGAAACATGTAGGAAACAAAGCAACACAGCCTATGACACTTCCACTTATGGTCCTATAGCTTAGGGAAATTAAAATCAAAAACACACAGCCACCCCAAAGTTTGGGACGGCTCTGTTTACAAGAACCTCGTCTACGGTAATAGTTAAATATCCGAGAAAGCAAAAAATGGATAAAGAAGTTGTGGTACGTACGTACAATGGAATATCACTCAGCAATGAGATCTAAATCATCAGGCCCGTAGCAGCATAATGAGTGGATTCAGGCACGACGATTCTACGAGAAATAAGTCACACAGAAAAAGAAACATCATAAGATATCACTAATACACGGAACGTAAACTTGTCTACACATGAACTGAATTACAAAACAGAACAGGATCTCAAATTTAGAAAACCAACTTATGCTTGCTTATGGGAAAAGGTGAGTTGGGGTGCTGCATCAAACCAGAGATTGAAATTAGCACAGATACCGTTCCATAAGCCAAATATATAATAGACAAGACCTACTCCTTGCTCAACGAAATGGACTCACACCCCATATTCAACGCCTGGGAATATACCTGACAAGTAAGAATCTTAAGACCCATGGATTTATATGTCTCCATAAGGAAATCAAGCCTGTGTACAGTGGCCTAAACGCAGCAGTGAAAATACGATAAATCCCATTATCAAAATATATTTCAAAAACAAAACACAATGACAGTGAAATAGAGAGCAATTCTTAAATAATTCATTCAGGGCTTGTGAATCAACCTGGATTTAACACATCTACACCCACAGCTCGGTGAGGCATAAGGCTGGACACTTCGGGCTGATAGCATTGGTGAGGTTCGGTGAGCAAACGCAGACCCTTTGAAGTCATACTGCATGGTACCCATTCCATGGGTCCCAACATTCCAGGTTTAAGGGATTCTTCCTTCAGCTAAAACATGCATGGGAAACCCAGAGTAATGTCCACCGTGTGATTGGGAAACGTTTTCAAATGCATCTCAGGTTTCGTCCCCTGGTACTCCGGTTCACCATTCCAGACGCTTTACAAACACTCTACCCACTGGGAGACTCAGTGCCTTTAACCTCCTGTTTGGCACAGTTTGCAAATTCTGCGCAAGATGAACAGGAATAGGGAGAACCAATGAGAGACTAGCTGTAGGTGTCTGCACGGGCAAATGGAACGCTCATTTCCCACCAGGAAGAGGGATTAACCAAAGGCTCAGCGTGCCCTGCCGGAACCAGATTAGGGCCTGAAGCAATCCTGCGGTTTTGCGGCCAGCTCACAAGAAAGCCAGTTGAAGAAAGGAGCTCAGGGGCACTGTAATTCACAAACCTGCAGAGTTATGAATGACAGCTATCGTCCAAAAATGTATTGAAGTAAGTCTTCGAAGAGGACTTGAAAGCGGGGCAGAATTTCAGGAAAACGATTTCAGGGGTTAGACTGGAATTGCACTTAAAGCATAGGAAAAGAGGCAGAATGTCGACAATGGTACACTTGGCCAAAAAGGGCGTATGCGTTTTTTCCAGAATATATTCAGGAAGAAACGCATACGCCCTTTTTGGCCAACCAAGCAAGCGTGTAAAGGAAATGTGCACTACAATGATGTCTCACTACCCCCGGTCCAAACGGTCATCTGAAACAAGTGTAAAATCCAGAAAGGCAGGACAGGTCATGGAGAAGAGGGAGCCTTGTTATGCTGATGGGTGGGATGTAAATTGCCAACAGCCACTCTGGATAAGTGTATGGTGTTTCCTGAAACACGTAGGAAACAAAGCAACACAGCCTATGGCACTTCCACTTATGGTCCTATAGCTTAGGGAAATTAAAATCAAAAACACACAGCCACCCCAAAGTTTGGGACGGCTCTGTTTACAAGAACCTCGTCTACGGTAAAAGTTAAATATCCGAGAAAGCAAAAAATGGATAAAGAAGTTGTGGTACGTACGTACAATGGAATATCTCTCAGCAATGAAATCTATGTCATCAGGCCCGTAGCGGCATAATGAGTGGATTCAGGTACGACGATTCTACGAGAAATAAGTCACACAGGAAAAGAAAGATCATAAGATATCACGAATACACGGAACTTAAACTTGTCTACACATGAACTGAATTACAAAACAGAACAGGGTCTCAAATTTAGAAAACCAACTTATGCTTGCTTATGGGGAAAGGTGAGTTGGGGTGCTGCATCAAACCAGAGATTGAAATTAGCACAGATACCTTTCCATAAGCCAAATATATAATAGACAAGACCTACTCCTTGCTCAACGAAATGGACTCACACCCCATATTCAACGCCTGGGTATATACCTGACAAGTAAGAATCTTAAGACCCATGGATTTATATGTCTCCATAAGGAAATCAAGCGTGTGTACAGTGGCCTAAACGCAGCAGTGAAACTACGATAAATCCCATTATCAAAATATATTTCAAAAACAAAACACAATGACAGTGAAATAGAGAGCAATTCTTAAATAATTCATTCAGGGCTTGTGAATCAACCTGGATTTACCACATCTACACCCACAGCTCGGTGAGACATAAGGCTGGACACTTCGGGCTGATAGCATTGGTGAGGTTCGGTGAGCAAACGCAGACCCTTTGAAGTCATACTACATGGTACCCATTCCATGGGTCCCAACACTCCAGGTTTAAGGGATTCTTATTTCAGCTAAAACATGCATGGGAAACCCAGAGTAATGTCCACTGTGTGATTGGGAAACGTTTTCAAATGCATCTCAGGTTTCGTCCCCTGGTACTCGGGTTCACCGTTCCAGACGATTTACTAACACTCTACCCACTGGGAGACTCAGTGCCTTTAACCTCCTGTTTGGCACAGTTTGCAATTTCTGCGCAAGATGAACAGGAATAGGGAGAACAAATGAGAGACTAGCTGTAGGTGTCTGCACGGGCAAATGGAATGCTCACTTCCCACCAGGAAGAGGGATTAACCAAAGGCTCAGCGTGCCCTGCCGGAACCAGATTAGGGCTTGAAGCAATCCTGCGGTTTTGCGGCCAGCTCACAAGAAAGCCAGTTGAAGAAAGGAGCTCAGGGGCACTGTAATTCACAAACCTGCAGAGTTATGAATGACAGCTATCGTCCAAAAATGTATTGAAGTAAGTCTTCGAAGAGGACTTGAAAGCGGGGCAGAATTTCAGGAAAACGATTTCAGGGGGTAGACTGGAATTGCACTTAAAGCATAGGAAAAGAGGCCGAATGTCCACAATGATGCACTTGGCCAAAAAGGGCGTATGCGTTTTTTCCTGAATATATTCAGGAAAAAACGCATACGCACTTTTTGGCCAACCAAGCAAGCGTGTAAAGGAAATCTGCACTACAATGAAGTCTCACTGCCCCCCGGTCAAAAGGGCCATCTGAAAAAAGTGTAAAATCCAGAAAGTCAGGACAGGTCATGGAGAACAGGGAGCCTTGTTATGCTGATGGGCGGGATGTAAATTGCCAACAGCCACTCTGGATAAGTGTATGGTGTTTCCTGAAACACGTAGGAAACAAAGCAACACAGCCTATGGCACTTCCACTTACGGTCCTATAGCTTAGGGAAATTAAATTCAAAAACACAAAGCCACCCCAAAGTTTGGGACGGCTCTGTTTACAAGAACCTCGTCTACGGTACAAGTTAAATATCCGAGAAAGCAAAAAATGGATAAAGAAGTTGTGGTATGTACGTACAATGGAATATCACTCAGCAATGAGATCCACGTCATCAGGCCCGTAGCGGCATAATGAGTGGATTCAGGTACAATGATTCTACGAGAAAAAAGTCACAGAGAAAAAGAAACATCATAAGATATCACTAATACACGGAACTTAAACTTGTCTTCACATGAACTGAATTACAAAACAGAACAGGGTCTCAAATTTAGAAAACCAACTTATGCTTGCTTATGGGGAAAGGTGAGTTGGGGTGCTGCATAAAACCAGAGATTGAAATTAGCACAGAAACCGTTCCATAAGGCAAATATATAATAGACATGACCTGCTCCTTGCTCAACGAAATGGACTCAACACCCCACATTCAACGCCTGGGAATATACCTGACAAGTTAGAATCTTAAGACCCATGGATTTATATGTCTCCATAAGGATATCAAGCGTGTGTACAGCGGCCTAAACGCATCAGTGAAAATCCGATAAATCTCATTATCAAAATATATTTCAAAAACAAAACACAATGACAGTGAAATAGAGAACAATTCTTAAATAATTCATTCAGGGCTTGTGATGCAACCTGGATTTACCACATCTACACCCAGAGCTGGGTGAGACATAAGGCTGGACACTTCGGGCTGATAGCATTGGTGAGGTTCGGTGAGCAAACGCAGACCCTTTGAAGTCATACTGCATGGTACCCATTCCATGGGTCCCAACTCTCCAGGTTTAAGGGATTCTTCCTTCAGCTAAAGCATGCATGGGAAACCCAGAGTAATGTCCACCATGTGATTGGGAAACGTTTTCAAATGCGTCTCAGGTTTCGACCCCTGGTACTCGGGTTCACCGTTCCAGACGGTTTACTAACACTCTCCCCACTTGGAGAGTCAGTGCCTGTAACCTCCTGTTTGGCACAGTTTGCAATTTCTGCGCAAAATGAACAGGAATAGGGACAACGAATGAGAGACTAGCTGTAGGTGTCTGCACGGGCAAATGGAACGCTCATTTCCCACCAGGAAGAGGGACTAACCAAAGGCTCAGCGTGCCCTGCTGGAACCAGATTAGGGCCTGAAGCAATCCTGCGGTTTTGCGGCCAGCTCACAAGAAAGCGAGTTGAAGAAAGGAGCTCAGGGGCACTGTAATTCACAAACCTGCAGAGTTATGAATGACAGCTATCGTCCAAAATTATATTGAAGTAAGTCTTTGAAGAGGACTTGAAAGCGGGGCAGAATTTCAGGAAAACGATTTCAGGGGGTAGACTGGAATTGCACTTAAAGCATAGGAAAAGAGGCCGAATGTCCACAATGATGCACTTGGCCAAAAAGGGCGTATGCGTTTTTTCCTGAATATATTCAGGAAAAACCGCATACGCCCTTTTTGGCCAACCAAGCAAGCGTGTAAAGGAAATCTGCACTACAATGAAGTCTCTCTGCCCCCCGGTCAAAAGGGCCATCTGAATAAAGTGTAAAATCCAGAAAGGCAGGACAGGTCATGGAGAACAGGGAGCCTTGTTATGCTGATGGGCGGGATTTAAATTGCCAACAGCCACTCTGGAGAAGTGTATGGTGTTTCCTGAAACACGTAGGAAACAAAGCAACACAGCCTATGGCACTTCCACTTAGGGTCCTATAGCTTAGGGAAATTAAAATCAAAAACAAACAGCCACCCCAAAGTTTGGGACGGCTCTGTTTACAAGAACCTCATCTACGGTACAATTTAAATATCCGAGAAAGCAAAAAATGGATAAAGAAGTTGTGGTACGTACGTACAATTGAATATCACTCAGCAATGAGATCTACGTCATCAGGCCCGTAGCGGCATAGTGAGTGGATTCAGGTACGACGATTCTACGAGAAATAAGTCACACAGGAAAAGAAATATCATAAGATATCACTAATACACGGAACGTAAACTTGGCTACACATGAACTGAATTACTAAACAGAACAGGGTCTCAAATTTAGAAAACCAACTTATGCTTGCTTATGGGGAAAGGTGAGTTGGGGTGCTGCATCAAACCAGAGATTGAAATTAGCACAGATACCGTTCCATAAGCCAAATATATACTAGACAAGACCTACTCCTTGCTCAACGAAATGGACTCAACACCCCATATTCAACACCTGGGAATATACCTGTCAAGTAAGAAACTTAAGACCCATGGATTTATATGTCTCCATAAGGAAGTCAAGCGTGTGTACAGTGGCCTAAACGCAGCAGTGAAAATCCAATAAATCCCATTAACAAAATAAATTTCAAAAACAAAACACAATGACAGTGAAATAGAGAGCAATTCTTAAAAAATTCATTCAGGGCTTGTGATGCAACCTGGATTTACCACATCTACACCCAAGCTGGTTGAGACATAATGCTGGACACATCGAGCTGATAGTATTGGTGAGGTTTGGTGAGCAAACGCAGACCCTTTGAAGTCATACTGCATGGTACCCATTCCATGGGTCCCAACTCTCCAGGTTTAAGGGATTCTTCCTTCAGCTAAAACATGCATGGGAAACCCAGAGTATGGTCCACCGTGTGATTAGGAAACGTTTTCAAATGCATCTCAGGTTTCGACCCCTGGTACTCGGGTTCACTGTTCCAGACGCTTTACTAACACTCTCCCCACTTGGAGAGTCAGTGTCTTTAACCTCCTGTTTGGCACAGTTTGCAATTTCGGCACAAGATGAACAGGAATAGCGAGAGCCAATGAGAGACTAGCTGTAGGTGTCTGCACGGGCAAATGGAACGCTCATTTCCCAACAGGAAGAGGAATTAACCAAAGGCTCAGCGTGCCATGCCGGAACAAGATTAGGGCCTGAAGCAATCCTGCGGTTTTGCGGGCAACTCACAAGAAAGCGAGTTGAAGAAAAGAGCTCAGGGGCACTGTAATTCACAAACCTGCAGAGTTATGAATGACAGCTATCGTCCAAAAATTTATTGAAGTAAGTTTTCGAAGAGGACTTGAAAGCGGGGCAGAATTTCAGGAAAACGAATTCAGGGGGTAGACTGGAATTGCACTTAAAGCATAGGAAAAGAGGCAGAATGTCCACAATGATGCACTTGGCCAAAAAGTGCGTATGCGTTTTTTCCTGAATATATTCAGGAAAAAACGCATACGCACTTTTTGGCCAACCAAGCAAGCGTGTAAAGGAAATCTGCACTACAATGAAGTCTCACTGCCCCCCGGTCAAAAGGGCCATCTGAAAAAAGTGTAAAATCCAGAAAGGCAGGACAGGTCATGGAGAACAGGGAGCCTTGTTATGCTGATGGGCGGGATGTAAATTGCCAACAGCCACTCTGGAGAAGTGTATGGTGTTTCATGAAACACGTAGAAAACAAAGCAACACAGCCTATGGCACTTCCACTTACGGTCCTATAGCTTAGGGAAATTAAATTCAAAAACACACTGCCACCCCAAAGTTTGGGACGGCTCTGTTTACAAGAACCTCGTCTACGGTACAAGTTAAATATCCGAGAAAGCAAAAAATGGATAAAGAAGTTGCGGTACGTACGTACAATGGAATATCACTCAGCAATGAGATCCACGTCATCAGGCCCGTAGCGGCATAATGAGTGGATACAGGTACGACGATTCTACGAGAAATAAGTCACACAGAAAAAGAAACATCATAAGATATCACTAATACACGGAACGTAAACTTGGCGACACATGAACTGAATTACAAAACAGAACACGGTCTCAAATTTAGAAAACCAACTTATGCTTGCTTATGGGGAAAGGTGAGTTGGGGTGCTGCATAAAACCAGAGATTGAAATTAGCACAGATTCCGTTCCATAAGGCAAATATATAATAGACAATACCTACTCCTTGCTCAACGAAATGAACTCAACACCCCATATTCAACGCCTGGGAATATACCTGACAAGTAAAAAACTTAAGACCCATGGATTTATATGTCTCCATAAGGATATCAAGCGTGTGTACAGTGGCCTCAACGCAGCAGTGAAAATCCGATAAATCCCATTATCAAAATATATTTCAAAAACAAAACACAATGACAGTGAAATAGAGAACAATTCTTAAATAATTCATTCAGGGCTTGTGATGCAACCTGGATTTACCACATCTACACCCAGAGCTGGGTGAGACATAAGGCTGGACACTTCGGGCTGATAGCATTGGTGAGGTTCGGTGAGCAAACGCAGACCCTTTGAAGTCATACTGCATGGTACCCATTCCATGGGTCCCAACTCTCCAGGTTTAAGGGATTCTTCCTTCAGCTAAAACATGCATGGGAAACCCAGAGTAATGTCCACCATGTGATTGGGAAACGTTTTCAAATGCGTCTTAGGTTTCGACACCTGGTACTCGGGTTCACCGTTACAGACGCTTTACTAACACTCTCCTCACTTGGAGAGTCAGTGCCTTTAACCTCCTGTTTGTCACAGTTTGCAATTTCTGCGCAATATTAACAGGAATAGGGACAACGAATGAGAGACTAGCTGTAGGTGTCTGCACGGGCAAATGGAACGCTCATTTCCCACCAGGAAGAGGGACTAACCAAAGGCTCAGCGTGCCCTGCCGGAACAAGATTAGGGCCTGAAGCAATCCTGCAGTTTTGCGGGCAACTCACAAGAAAGCGAGTTGAAGAAAGGAGCTCAGGGGCACTGTAATTCACAAACCTGCAGAGTTATGAATGACAGCTATCGTCCAAAATTATATTGAAGTAAGTCTTTGAAGAGGACTTGAAAGCGGGGCAGAATTTCAGGAAAACGATTTCAGGGGGTAGACTGGAATTGCACTTAAAGCATAGGAAAAGAGGCAGAATGTCCACAATGATGCACTTGGCCAAAAAGGGCGTATGCGTTTTTTCCTGAATATATTCAGGAAAAAACGCATACGCCCTTTTTGGCCAACCAAGCAAGCGTGTAAAGAAATCTGCACTACAATGAAGTCTCACTACCCCCGGTACAAACGGCCATCTGAAACAAGTGTAAAATCCAGAAAGGCAGGACAGGTCATGGAGAACAGGGAGCCTTGTTATGCTGATGGGCGGGATTTAAATTGCCAACAGCCACTCTGGAGAAGTGTATGGTGTTTCCTGAAACACGTAGGAAACAAAACAACACAGCCTATGGCACTTCCACTTATGGTCTTATAGCTTAGGGAAATTAAAATCAAAAACACACAGCCACCCCAAAGTTTGGGACGGCTCTGTTTACAAGAACCTCGTCTACGGTACAAGTGAAATATCCGAGAAAGCAAAAAATGGATAAAGAAGTTGTCGTACGTACGTACAATGGAATATCACTCAGCAATGAGATCTACGTCATCAGGCCCGTAGCGGCATAATGAGTGCATTCAGGTACGATGGTTCGACGAGAAATAAGTCACAGAGAAAAAGAAACATCATAAGATATCACTAATACACGGAACGTAAACTTGGCTACACATGAACTGAATTACAAAACAGAACAGGGTCTCAAATTTAGAAAACCAACTTATGCTTGCTTATGGGGAAAGGTGAGTTCGGGTGCTGCGTCAAACCAGAGATTGAAATTAGCACAGATACCGTTCCATAAGCCAAATATATAAGAGACAAGACCTACACCTTGCTCAACGAAATGGACTCAACACCCCATATTCAACGCCTGGAAATATACCTGACAAGTAAGAATCTAAAGACCCATGGATTTATATGTCTCCCTAAGGAAGTCAAGCGTGTGTACAGGGGCCTAAACGCAGCAGTGAAAATCCGATAAATCCCATTAACAAAATAAATTTCAAAAACAAAACACAATGACAGTGAAATAGAGAGCAATTCTTAAATAATTCATTCAGGGCTTGTGATGCAACCTGGATTTACCACATCTACACCCAGAGCTGGTTGAGACATAAGGCTGGACACATCGAGCTGATAGTATTGGTGAGGTTTGGTGAGCAAACGCAGACCCTTTGAAGTCATACTGCATGGTACCCATTCCATGGGTCCCAACTCTCCAGGTTTAAGGGATTCTTCCTTCAGCTAAAACATGCATGGGAAACCCAGAGTATGGTCCACCGTGTGATTGGGAAACGTTTTCAAATGCATCTCAGTTTTCAACCCCTGGTACTAGGGTTCACCGTTCCAGACGCTTTACTAACACTCTTCCCACTTGGAGAGTCAGTGTCTTTAACCTCCTGTTTGGCACAGTTTGCAATTTCGGCACAAGATGAACAGGAATAGCGAGAGCCAATGAGAGACTAGCTGTAGGTGTCTGCACGGGCAAATGGAACGCTCATTTACCAACAGGAAGAGGAATTAACCAAAGGCTCAGCGTGCCCTGCCGGAACAAGATTAGGGCCTGAGGCAATCCTGCGGTTTTGCGGCCAGCTCACAAGAAAGCGAGTTGAAGAAAGGAACTCAGGGGCACTGTAATTCACAAACCTGCAGAGTTATGAATGACAGCTATCGTCCAAAAATGTATTGAAGTAAGTTTTCGAAAAGGACTTGAAAGCGGGGCAGAATTTCAGGAAAACGAATTCAGGGGGTAGACTGGAATTGCACTTAAAGCATAGGAAAAGAGGCAGAATGTCCACAATGATGCACTTGGCCAAAAAGTGCATATGCGTTTTTTCCTGAATATATTCAGGAAAAAACGTATACGCCCTTTTTGGCCAACCAAGCAAGCGTGTAAAGGAAATCTGCACTACAATGAAGTCTCACTGCCCCCCGGTCAAAAGGGCCATCTGAAAAAATTGTAAAATCCAGAGAGGCAGGACAGGTCATGGAGAACAGGGAGCCTTGTTATGCTGATGGGCGGGATGTAAATTGCCAACAGCCACTCTGGAGAAGTGTATGGTGTTTCCTGAAACACGTAGGAAACAAAGCAACACAGCCTATGGCACTTCCACTTACGGTCCTATAGCTTAGGGAAATTAAATTCAAAACCACACTGCCACCCCAAAGTTTGGGACGGCTCTGTTTACAAGAACCTCGTCTACGGTACAAGTTAAATATCCGAGAAAGCAAAAAATGGATAAAGAAGTTGTGGTACGTACGTACAATGGAATATCACTCAGCAATGAGATCCACGTCATCAGGCCCGTAGCGGCATAATGAGTGGATTCAGGTACGACGATTCTACGAGAAATAAGTCACACAGAAAAAGAAACATCATAAGATATCACTAATACACGGAACGTAAACTTGGCTACACATGAACTGAATTACAAAACAGAACAGGGTCTCAAATTTAGAAAACCAACTTATGCTTGCTTATGGGGAAAGGTGAGTTGGGGTGCTGCATAAAACCAGAGATTGAAATTAGCACAGATTCCGTTCCATAAGGCAAATATATAATAGACATGACCTACTCCTTGCTCAACGAAATGAACTGAACACCCCATATTCAACGCCTGGGAATATACCTGACAAGTAAGAATCTAAAGACCCATGGATTTATATGTCTCCATAAGGAAGTCAAGCGTGTGTACAGGGGCCTAAACGCAGCAGTGAAAATCCGATAAATCCCATTAACAAAATAAATTTCAAAAACAAAACACAATGACAGTGAAATAGAGAGCAATTCTTAAATAATTCATTCAGGGCTTGTGATGCAACCTGGATTTACCACATCTACACCCAGAGCTGGTTGAGACATAAGGCTGGACACATCGAGCTGATAGTATTGGTGAGGTTTGGTGAGCAAACGCAGACCCTTTGAAGTAATACTGCATGGTACCCATTCCATGGGTCCCAACTCTCCAGGTTTAAGGGATTCTTCCTTCAGCTAAAACATGCATGGGAAACCCAGAGTATGGTCCACCGTGTGATTGGGAAACGTTTTCAAATGCATCTCAGTTTTCGACCCCTGGTACTCGGGTTCACCGTTCCAGACGCTTTACTAACACTCTCCCCACTTGGAGAGTCAGTGTCTTTAACCTCCTGTTTGGCACAGTTTGCAATTTCGGCACAAGATGAACAGGAATAGCGAGAGCCAATGAGAGACTAGCTGTAGGTGTCTGCACGGGCAAATGGAACGCTCATTTCCCAACAAGGAGAGGAATTAACCAAAGGCTCAGCGTGCCCTGACGGAACAAGATTAGGGCCTGAGGCAATCCTGCGGTTTTGCGGCCAGCTCACAAGAAAGCGAGCTGAAGAAAGGAGCTCAGGGGCACTGTAATTCACAAACCTGCAGAGTTATGAATGACAGCTATCGTCCAAAAATGTATTGAAGTAAGTTTTCGAAGAGGACTTGAAAGCGGGGCAGAATTTCAGGAAAACGAATTCAGGGGGTAGAGTGGAATTGCACTTAAAGCATAGGAAAAGAGGCAGAATGTCCACAATGATGCCCTTGGCCAAAAAGGGCGTATGCGTTTTTTCCTGAATATATTCAGGAAAAAACGCATACGCACTTTTTGGCCAACCAAGCAAGCGTGTAAAGGAAATCTGCACTACAATGAAGTCTCACTGCCCCCCGGTCCAAACATCCATCTGAAACAAGTGTAAAATCCAGAAAGGCAGGACAGGTCATGGAGAACAGGGAGCCTTGTTATGCTGATGGGCGGGATGTAAATTGCCAACAGCCACTCTGGAGAAATGTATGGTGTTTCCTGAAACACGTAGGAAACAAAGCAACACAGCCTATGGCACATCCACTTAGGGTCCTATAGCTTAGGGAAATTAAAATCAAAAACACACAGCCACCCCAAAGTTTGGGATGGCTCTGTTTACAAGAACCTCCTCTACGGTACAAGTTAAATATCCGAGAAAGCAAAAAATGGATAAAGAAGTTGTCGTACGTACGTACAATGGAATATCACTCAGCAATGAGATCTACGTCATCAGGCCCGTAGCGGCATAATGAGTGCATTCAGGTACGATGATTCGACGAGAAATAAGTCACAGAGAAAAAGAAACATCATAAGATATCACTAATACACGGAACGTAAACTTGGCTACACATGAACCGAATTACAAAACAGAACAGGGTCTCAAATTTAGAAAACCAACTTATGCTTGCTTATGGGGAAAGGTGAGTTCGGGTGCTGCGTCAAACCAGAGATTGAAATTAGCACAGATACCGTTCCATAAGCCAAATATATAAGATACAAGACCTACACCTTGCTCAACGAAATGGACTCAACACCCCATATTCAACGCCTGGTAATATACCTGACAAGTAAGAATCATAAGACCCATGGATTTATATGTCTCCATAAGGAAATCCAGCGTGTGTACAGCGGCCTAAACGCAGCAGTGAAAATCCGATAAATCCCATTAACAAAATAAATTTCAAAAACAAAACACAATGACAGTGAAATAGAGAGCAATTCTTAAATAATTCATTCAGGCCTTGTGATGCAACCTGGATTTACCACATCTACACCCAGAGCTGTTTGAGACATAAGGCTGGACACTTCGGGCTGATAGCCTTGGTGAGGTTCGGTGAGCAAAGGCAGACCGTTTGAAATCATACTGCATGGTACCCATTCCATGGGTCCCAACTCTCCAGGTTTAAGGGATTCTTCCTTCAGCTAAAACATGCATGGGAAACCCAGAGTATGGTCCACCGTGTGATTGGGAAACGTTTTCAAATGCATCTCAGGTTTCGTCCCCTGGTACTCCGGTGCACCGTTCCAGACGCTTTACTAACACTATCCCCATTTGGAGAGTCAGTGCCTTTAACCTCCTGTTTGGCACAGTTTGCAATTTCTGCGCAAGATGAACAGGAATAGGGAGAACCAATGAGAGACTAGCTGTAGGTGTCTGCACGGGCAAATGGAACGCTCATTTCCCACCAGGAAGAGGAATTAACCAAAGGCTCAGTGTGCCCTGCCGGAACCAGATTAGGGCCTGAAGCAATCCTGCGGTTTTGCGGCCAGCTCACAAGAAAGCGAGTTGAAGAAAGGAGCTCAGGGGCACTGTAATTCACAAACCTGCACAGTTATGAATGACAGCTATCATCCAAAAATGTATTGAAGTAAGTCTTCGAAGAGGACTTGAAAGCGGGGCAGAATTTCAGAAAAACGATTTCATGGGGTAGACTGGAATTGCAATTAAAGCATAGGAAAAGAGGCAGAATATCGACAATGATGCACTTGGCCAAAAAGGGCGTATGCGTTTTTTCCTGAATATATTCAGGAAAAAACGTATACGCCCTTTATGGCCAACCAAGCAAGCGTGTAAAGGAAATCTGCACTACAATGAAGTCTCACTGCCTCCCGGTCAATAGGGCCATCTGAAACAAGTGTAAAATCCAGAAAGGCAGGACAGGTCATGGAGAACAGGGAGCCTTGTTATGCTGATGGGCGGGATGTAAATTGCCAACAGCCACTCTGGAGAAGTGTATGGTGTTTCCTGAAACACGTAGGAAACAAAGCAACACAGCCTATGGCACTTCCACTTAGGGTCCTATAGCTTAGGGAAATTAAAATAAAAAACACACAGCCACCCCAAAGTTTGGGACGGCTCTGTTTACAAGAACCTCGTCTACAGTACAAATTAAATATCCGAGAAAGCAAAAAATCGATAAAGAAGTTGTGGTACGTACGTATAATGGAATATCACTCAGCAATGAGATCTACGTCATCAGGCCCGTAGCGGCATAATGAGTGGATTCAGGTACGACGATTCTACGAGAAATAAGTCACACAGAAAAAGAAAGATCATAAGATATCACTAATACACGGAACGTAAACTTGGCTACACATGAACTGAATTAGAAAACAGAACAGGGTCTCAAATTTAGAAAACCAACTTATGCTTGCTTATGGGGAAAGGTGAGTTGCGGTGCTGCATAAAACCAGAGATTGAAATTAGCACAGATACCGTTCCATAAGCCAAATATATAATAGACAAGACCTACTCCTTGCTCAACGAAATGGACTCAACACCCCATATTCAACGCCTGCGAATATACCTGACAAGTAAGAAACTTAAGACCCATGGATTTATATGTCTCCATAAGGAAGTCAAGCATGTGTACAGTGGCCTAAACGCAGCAGTGAAAATCCGATAAATCCAATTAACAAAATAAATTTCAAAAACAAAACACAATGACAGTGAAATAGAGAGCAATTCTTAAATAATTCATTCAGGGCTTGTGATGCAACCTGGATTTACCACATCTACACCCAGAGCTGGTTGAGACATAAGGCTGGACACATCGGGCTGATAGCATTGGTGAGGTTTGGTGAGGAAACGCAGACCCTTTGAAGTCATACTGCATGGTACCCATTCCATGGGTCCCAACTCTCCAGGTTTAAGGGATTCTTCCTTCAGCTAAAACATGCATGGGAAACGCAGAGTATGGTCCAGCGTGTGATTGGGAAACGTTTTCAAATGCATCTCAGGTTTCGACCCCTGGTACTCGGGTGCACCGTTCCAGACGCTTTACTAACACTCTCCCCACTTGGAGAGTCAGTGCCTTTAACTTCCTGTTTGGCACAGTTTGCAATTTCTGCGCAAGATGAACAGGAATAGGGAGAACCAATGAGAGACTAGCTGTAGGTGTCTGCACGGGCAAATGGAACGCTCATTTCCCACCAGGAAGAGGAATTAACCAAAGGCTCAGTGTGCCCTGCCGGAACCAGATTAGGGCCTGAAGCAATCCTGCCATTGTGCGGCCAGCTCACAAGAAAGCGAGTTGAAGAAAGGAGCTCAGGGGCACTGTAATTCACAAACCTGCAGAGTCATGAATGACAGCTATCGTCCAAAAATGTATTGAAGTAAGTCTTCGAAGAGGACTTGAAGGCGGGGCAGAATTTCAGGAAAACGATTTCAGGGGGTAGACTGGAATTGCACTTAAAGCATAGGAAAAGAGGCAGAATGTCCACAATGATGCACTTGGCCAAAAAGGGCGTATGTGTTTTTTCCTGAATAAATTCAGCAAAACACTCATACGCCCCTTTTTGGCCAACCAAGGAAGCGTGTAAAGGAAATCTGCACTACAATGAAGTCTCACTGGCCCCCGGTCAAAAGGGCCATCTGAAAATGTGTAAAATCCAGAAAGGCAGGACAGGTCATGGAGAACAGGGGGCCTTGTTATGCTGATGGGTGGGATTTAAATTGCCAACAGCCACTCTGGAGAAGTGTATGGTGTTTCCTGAAACACGTAGGAAACAAAGCAACACAGCCTATGGCACTTCCACTTAGGGTCCTATAGCTTAGGGAAATTAAAATCAAAAACACACAGCCACCCCAAAGTTTGGGACGGCTCTGTTTACAAGAACCTCGTCTACGGTACAAGTTAAATATCAGAGAAAGCAAAAAATGGATAAAGAAGTTGTGGTACGTACGTACAATGGAATATCACTCAGCAATGAGATCTACATCATCAGGGCCGTAGCGGCATAAGGAGTGGATTCAGGTATGACGATTCTACGAGAAATAAGTCACACAGAAAAAGAAAGATCATAAGATATCACTAATACACGGAACATAAACTTGGCTACACATGAACTGAATTACAAAACAGAACAGGGTATCAAATTTAGAAAACCAACTTATGCTTGCTTAGGGGAAAGGTGAGTTGGGGTGCTGCATAAAACCAGAGATTGAAATTAGCACAGATACCGTTCCATAAGCCAAATATATAAGAGACAAGACCTACACCTTGCTCAACGAAATGGACTCAACACCCCATATTCAACGCCTGGGAATATACCTGACAAGTAAGAATCATAAGACCCATGGATTTATATGTCTCCATAAGGAAATCCAGCGTGTGTACAGCGGCCTAAACGCAGCAGTGAAAATCCGATAAATCCCATTAACAAAATAAATTTCAAAAACAAAACACAATGACAGTGAAATAGAGAGCAATTCTTAAATAATTCATTCAGGCCTTGTGATGCAACCTGGATTTACCACATCTACACCCGGAGCTGGTTGAGACATAAGGCTGGACACTTCGGGCTGATAGCCTTGGTGAGGTTCGGTGAGCAAAGGCAGACCGTTTGAAATCATACTGCATGGTACCTATTCCATGGGTCCCAACTCTCCAGGTTTAAGGGATTCTTCCTTCAGCTAAAAAATGCATGGGAAACCCAGAGTATGGTCCACCGTGTGATTGGGAAACGTTTTCAAATGCATCTCAGGTTTCGTCCCCTGGTACTCCGGTGCACCGTTCCAGACGCTTTACTAACACTATCCCCATTTGGAGAGTCAGTGCCTTTAACCTCCTGTTTGGCACAGTTTGCAATTTCTGCGCAAGATGAACAGGAATAGGGAGAACCAATGAGAGACTAGCTGTAGGTGTCTGCACGGGCAAATGGAACGCTCATTTCCCACCAGGAAGAGGAATTAAGCAAAGGCTCAGTGTGCCCTGCCGGAACCAGATTAGGGCCTGAAGCAATCCTGCGGTTTTGCGGCCAGCTCACAAGAAAGCGAGTTGAAGAAAGGAGCTCAGGGGCACTGTAATTCACAAACCTGCACAGTTATGAATGACAGCTATCATCCAAAAATGTATTGAAGTAAGTCTTCGAAGAGGACTTGAAAGCGGGGCAGAGTTTCAGAAAAACGATTTCATGGGGTAGACTGGAATTGCAATTAAAGCATAGGAAAAGAGGCAGAATGTCGACAATGATGCACTTGGCCAAAAAGGGCGTATGCGTTTTTTCCTGAATATATTCAGGAAAAAACGTATACGCCCTTTATGGCCAACCAAGCAAGCGTGTAAAGGAAATCTGCACTACAATGAAGTCTCACTGCCTCCCGGTCAATAGGGCCATCTGAAACAAGTGTAAAATCCAGAAAGGCAGGACAGGTCATGGAGAACAGGGAGCCTTGTTATGCTGATGGGCGGGATGTAAATTGCCAACAGCCACTCTGGAGAAGTGTATGGTGTTTCCTGAAACACGTAGGAAACAAAGCAACACAGCCTAAGGCACTTCCACTTAGGGTCCTATAGCTTAGGGAAATTAAAATAAAAAACACACAGCCACCCCAAAGTTTGGGACGGCTCTGTTTACAAGAACCTCGTCTACAGTACAAATTAAATATCCGAGAAAGCAAAAAATCGATAAAGAAGTTGTGGTACGTACGTATAATGGAATATCACTCAGCAATGAGATCTACGTCATCAGGCCCGTAGCGGCATAATGAGTGGATTCAGGTACGACGATTCTACGAGAAATAAGTCACACAGAACAAGAAAGATCATAAGATATCACTAATACACGGAACGTAAACTTGGCTACACATGAACTGAATTAGAAAACAGAACAGGGTCTCAAATTTAGAAAACCAACTTATGCTTGCTTATGGGGAAAGGTGAGTTGGGGTGCTGCATAAAACCAGAGATTGAAATTAGCACAGATACCGTTCCATAAGCCAAATATATAATAGACAAGACCTACTCCTTGCTCAACGAAATGGACTCAACACCCCATATTCAACGCCTGCGAATATACCTGACAAGTAAGAAACTTATGACCCATGGATTTATATGTCTCCATAAGAAAGTCAAGCATGTGTACAGTGGCGTAAACGCAGCAGTGAAAATCCGATAAATCCCATTAACAAAATAAATTTCAAAAACAAAACACAATGACAGTGAAATAGAGAGCAATTCTTAAATAATTCATTCAGGGCTTGTGATGCAACCTGGATTTACCACATCTACACCCAGAGCTGGTTGAGACATAAGGCTGGACACATCGGGCTGATAGCATTGGTGAGGTTTGGTGAGGAAACGCAGACCCTTTGAAGTCATACTGCATGATACCCATTCCATGGGTCCCAACTCTCCAGGTTTAAGGGATTCTTCCTTCAGCTAAAACATGCATGGGAAACGCAGAGTATGGTCCAGCGTGTGATTGGGAAACGTTTTCAAATGCATCTCAGGTTTCGACCCCTGGTACTCGGGTGCACCGTTCCAGACGCTTTACTAACACTCTCCCCACTTGGAGAGTCAGTGCCTTTAACCTCCTGTTTGGCACAGTTTGCAATTTCTGCGCAAGATGAACAGGAATAGGGAGAACCAATGAGAGACTAGCTGTAGGTGTCTGCACGGGCAAATGGAACGCTCATTTCCCACCAGGAAGAGGAATTAACCAAAGGCTCAGTGTGCCCTGCCGGAACCAGATTATGGCCTGAAGCAATCCTGCCGTTGTGCGGCCAGCTCACAAGAAAGCGAGTTGAAGAAAGGAGCTCAGGGGCACTGTAATTCAGAAACCTGCAGAGTTATGAATGACAGCTATCGTCCAAAAATGTATTGAAGTAAGTCTTCGAAGAGGACTTGAAAGCGGGGCAGAATTTCAGGAAAACGATTTCAGGGGGTAGACTGGAATTGCACTTAAAGCATAGGAAAAGAGGCAGAATGTCCACAATGATGCACTTGGCCAAAAAGTGCGTATGCGTTTTTTCCTGAATAAATTCAGCAAAAAACTCATACGCCCCTTTTTGGCCAACCAAGGAAGCGTGTAAAGGAAATCTGCACTACAATGAAGTCTCACTGGCCCCCGGTCAAAAGGGCCATCTGAAAATGTGTAAAATCCAGAAAGGCAGGACAGGTCATGGAGAACAGGGGGCCTTGTTATGCGGATGGGTGGGATTTAAATTGCCAACAGCCACTCTGGAGAAGTGTATGGTGTTTCCTGAAACACGTAGGAAACAAAGCAACACAGCCTATGGCACTTCCACTTAGGGTCCTATAGCTTAGGGAAATTAAAATCAAAAACACACAGCCACCCCAAAGTTTGGGACGGCTCTGTTTACAAGAACCTCGTCTACGGTACAAGTTAAATATCCGAGAAAGCAAAAAATGGATAAAGAAGTTGTGGTACGTACGTACAATGGAATATCACTCAGCAATGAGATCCACGTCATCAGGCCCGTAGCGGCATAATGAGTGGATACAGGTACGACGATTCTACGAGAAATAAGTCACACAGAAAAAGAAACATCATAAGATATCACTAATACACGGAACGTAAACTTGGCGACACATGAACTGAATTACAAAACAGAACACGGTCTCAAATTTAGAAAACCAACTTATGCTTGCTTATGGGGAAAGGTGAGTTGGGGTGCTGCATAAAACCAGAGATTGAAATTAGCACAGATTCCGTTCCATAAGGCAAATATTTAATAGACAATACCTACTCCTTGCTCAACGAAATGAACTCAACACCCCATATTCAACGCCTGGGAATATACCTGACAAGTAAAAAACTTAAGACCCATGGATTTATATGTCTCCATAAGGATATCAGGCGTGTGTACAGTGGCCTCAACGCAGCAGTGAAAATCCGATAAATCCCATTATCAAAATATATTTCAAAAACAAAACACAATGACAGTGAAATAGAGAACAATTCTTAAATAATTCATTCAGGGCTTGTGATGCAACCTGGATTTACCACATCTACACCCAGAGCTGGGTGAGACATAAGGCTGGACACTTCGGGCTGATAGCATTGGTGAGGTTCGGTGAGCAAACGCAGACCCTTTGAAGTCATACTGCATGGTACCCATTCCATGGGTCCCAACTCTCCAGGTTTAAGGGATTCTTCCTTCAGCTAAAACATGCCTGGGAAACCCAGAGTAATGTCCACCATGTGATTGGGAAACGTTTTCAAATGCGTCTTAGGTTTCGACACCTGGTACTCGGGTTCACCGTTCCAGACGCTTTACTAACACTCTCCTCACTTGGAGAGTCAGTGCCTTTAACCTCCTGTTTGTCACAGTTTGCAATTTCTGCGCAATATTAACAGGAATAGGGACAACGAATGAGAGACTAGCTGTAGGTGTCTGCACGGGCAAATGGAACGCTCATTTCCCACCAGGAAGAGGGACTAACCAACGGCTCAGCGTGCCCTGCCGGAACAAGATTAGGGCCTGAAGCAATCCTGCAGTTTTGCGGGCAACTCACAAGAAAGCGAGTTGAAGAAAGGAGCTCAGGGGCACTGTAATTCACAAACCTGCAGAGTTATGAATGACAGCTATCGTCCAAAATTATATTGAAGTAAGTCTTTGAAGAGGACTTGAAAGCGGGGCAGAATTTCAGGAAAACGATTTCAGGGGGTAGACTGGAATTGCACTTAAAGCATAGGAAAAGAGGCAGAATGTCCACAATGATGCACTTGGCCAAAAAGGGCGTATGCATTTTTTCCTGAATATATTCAGGAAAAAACGCATAAGCCCTTTTTGGCCAACCAAGCAAGCGTGTAAAGGAAATCTGCACTACAATGAAGTCTCACTACCCCCGGTACAAACGGCCATCTGAAACAAGTGTAAAATCCAGAAAGGCAGGACAGGTCATGGAGAACAGGGAGCCTTGTTATGCTGATGGGCGGGATTTAAATTGCCAACAGCCACTCTGGAGAAGTGTATGGTGTTTCCTGAAACACGTAGGAAACAAAGCAACACAGCCTATGGCACTTCCACTTATGGTCTTATAGCTTAGGGAAATTAAAATCAAAAACACACAGCCACCCCAAAGTTTGGGACGGCTCTGTTTACAAGAACCTCGTCTACGGTACAAGTGAAATATCCGAGAAAGCAAAAAATGGATAAAGAAGTTGTACGTACGTACAATGGAATATCACTCAGCAATGAGATCTACGTCATCAGGCCCGTAGCGGCATAATGAGTGCATTCAGGTACGATGGTTCGACGAGAAATAAGTCACAGAGAAAAAGAAACATCATAAGATATCACTAATACACGGAACGTAAACTTGGCTACACATGAACTGAATTACAAAACAGAACAGGGTCTCAAATTTAGAAAACCAACTTATGCTTGCTTATGGGGAAAGGTGAGTTCGGGTGCTGCGTCAAACCAGAGATTGAAATTAGCACAGATACCGTTCCATAAGCCAAATATATAAGAGACAAGACCTACACCTTGCTCAACGAAATGGACTCAACACCCCATATTCAACGCCTGGAAATATACCTGACAAGTAAGAATCTAAAGACCCATGGATTTATATGTCTCCCTAAGGAAGTCAAGCGTGTGTACAGGGGCCTAAACGCAGCAGTGAAAATCCGATAAATCCCATTAACAAAATAAATTTCAAAAACAAAACACAATGACAGTGAAATAGAGAGCAATTCTTAAATAATTCATTCAGGGCTTGTGATGCAACCTGGATTTACCACATCTACACCCAGAGCTGGTTGAGACATAAGGCTGGACACATCGAGCTGATAGTATTGGTGAGGTTTGGTGAGCAAACGCAGACCCTTTGAAGTCATACTGCATGGTACCCATTCCATGGGTCCCAACTCTCCAGGTTTAAGGGATTCTTCCTTCAGCTAAAACATGCATGGGAAACCCAGAGTATGGTCCACCGTGTGATTGGGAAACGTTTTCAAATGCATCTCAGTTTTCGACCCCTGGTACTAGGGTTCACCGTTCCAGACGCTTTACTAACACTCTTCCCACTTGGAGAGTCAGTTTCTTTAACCTCCTGTTTGGCACAGTTTGCAATTTCGGCACAAGAGGAACAGGAATAGCGAGAGCCAATGAGAGACTAGCTGTAGGTGTCTGCACGGGCAAATGGAACGCTCATTTACCAACAGGAAGAGGAATTAACCAAAGGCTCAGCGTGCCCTGCCGGAACAAGATTAGGGCCTGAGGCAATCCTGCGGTTTTGCGGCCAGCTCACAAGAAAGCGAGTTGAAGAAAGGAACTCAGGGGCACTGTAATTCACAAACCTGCAGAGTTATGAATGACAGCTATCGTCCAAAAATGTATTGAAGTAAGTTTTCGAAAAGGACTTGAAAGCGGGGCAGAATTTCAGGAAAACGAATTCAGGGGGTAGACTGGAATTGCACTTAAAGCATAGGAAAAGAGGCAGAATGTCCACAATGATGCACTTGGCCAAAAAGTGCATATGCGTTTTTTCCTGAATATATTCAGGAAAAAACGTATACGCCCTTTTTGGCCAACCAAGCAAGCGTGTAAAGGAAATCTGCACTACAATGAAGTATCACTGCCCCCCGGTCAAAAGGGCCATCTGAAAAAATTGTAAAATCCAGAAAGGCAGGACAGGTCATGGAGAACAGGGAGCCTTGTTATGCTGATGGGCGGGATGTAAATTGCCAACAGCCACTCTGGAGAAGTGTATGGTGTTTCCTGAAACACGTAGGAAACAAAGCAACACAGCCTATGGCACTTCCACTTACGGTCCTATAGCTTAGGGAAATTAAATTCAAAACCACACTGCCACCCCAAAGTTTGGGACGGCTCTGTTTACAAGAACCTCGTCTACGGTACAAGTTAAATATCCGAGAAAGCAAAAAATGGATAAAGAAGTTGTGGTACGTACGTACAATGGAATATCACTCAGCAATGAGATCCACGTCATCAGGCCCGTAGCGGCATAATGAGTGGATTCAGGTACGACGATTCTACGAGAAATAAGTCACACAGAAAAAGAAACATCATAAGATATCACTAATACACGGAACGTAAACTTGGCTACACATGAACTGAATTACAAAACAGAACAGGGTCTCAAATTTAGAAAACCAACTAATGCTTGCTTATGGGGAAAGGTGAGTTGGGGTGCTGCATAAAACCAGAGATTGAAATTAGCACAGATTCCGTTCCATAAGGCAAATATATAATAGACATGACCTACTCCTTGCTCAACGAAATGAACTCAACACCCCATATTCAACGCCTGGGAATATACCTGACAAGTAAGAATCTAAAGACCCATGGATTTATATGTCTCCCTAAGGAAGTCAAGCGTGTGTACAGGGGCCTAAACGCAGCAGTGAAAATCCGATAAATCCCATTAACAAAATAAATTTCAAAAACAAAACACAATGACAGTGAAATAGAGAGCAATTCTTAAATAATTCATTCAGGGCTTGTGATGCAACCTGGATTTACCACATCTACACCCAGAGCTGGTTGAGACATAAGGCTGGACACATCGAGCTGATAGTATTGGTGAGGTTTGGTGAGCAAACGCAGACCCTTTGAAGTCATACTGCATGGTACCCATTCCATGGGTCCCAACTCTCCAGGTTTAAGGGATTCTTCCTTCAGCTAAAACATGCATGGGAAACCCAGAGTATGGTCCACCGTGTGATTGGGAAACGTTTTCAAATGCATCTCAGTTTTCGACCCCTGGTACTCGGGTTCACCGTTCCAGACGCTTTACTAACACTCTCCCCACTTGGAGAGTCAGTGTCTTTAACCTCCTGTTTGGCACAGTTTGCAATTTCGGCACAAGATGAACAGGAATAGCGAGAGCCAATGAGAGACTAGCTGTAGGTGTCTGCACGGGCAAATGGAACGCTCATTTCCCAACAAGGAGAGGAATTAACCAAAGGCTCAGCGTGCCCTGACGGAACAAGATTAGGGCCTGAGGCAATCCTGCGGTTTTGCGGCCAGCTCACAAGAAAGCGAGCTGAAGAAAGGAGCTCAGGGGCACTGTAATTCACAAACCTGCAGAGTTATGAATGACAGCTATCGTCCAAAAATGTATTGAAGTAAGTTTTCGAAGAGGACTTGAAAGCGGGGCAGAATTTCAGGAAAACGAATTCAGGGGGTAGAGTGGAATTGCACTTAAAGCATAGGAAAAGAGGCAGAATGTCCAGAATGATGCACTTGGCCAAAAAGGGCGTATGCGTTTTTACCT
The DNA here is from genome assembly GCF_059928025.1 of Delphinapterus leucas. Classification (NCBI taxonomy): domain Eukaryota; kingdom Metazoa; phylum Chordata; class Mammalia; order Artiodactyla; family Monodontidae; genus Delphinapterus; species Delphinapterus leucas. Next base: position 1,285,751 of record NW_028322232.1, on the reverse strand, counting down.
GAATATATTCAGGGAAAAACGCATACGCCCTTTTTGGCCAACCAAGCAAGCGTGTAAAGGAAATCTGCACTACAATGAAGTCTCTCTGCCCCCCGGTCAAAAGGGCCATCTGAAAAAAGTGTAAAATCCAGAAAGGCAGGACAGGTCATGGAGAACAGGGAGCCTTGTTATGCTGATGGGCGGGATTTAAATTGCCAACAGCCACTCTGGAGAAGTGTATGGTGTTTCCTGAAACACGTAGGAAACAAAGCAACACAGCCTATGGCACTTCCACTTATGGTCCTATAGCTTAGGGAAATTAAAATCAAAAACAAACAGCCACCCCAAAGTTTGGGACGGCTCTGTTTACAAGAACCTCGTCTACGGTACAAGTTAAATATCCGAGAAAGCAAAAAATGGATAAAGAAGTTGTGGTACGTACGTACAATTGAATATCACTCAGCAATGAGATCTGCGTCATTAGGCCCGTAGCGGCATAATGAGTGGATTCAGGTACGACGATTCTACGAGAAATAAGTCACACAGGAAAAGAAATATCATAAGATATCACTAATACACGGAACGTAAACTTGGCTACACATGAACTGAATTACAAAACAGAACAGGGTCTCAAATTTAGAAAACCAACTTATGCTTGCTTATGGGGAAAGGGAGTTGGGGTGCTGCATCCAACCAGAGATTGAAATTAGCACAGATACCATTCCATAAGCCAAATATATAATAGAGAAGACCTACTCCTTGCTCAACGAAAGGGACTCAACACCCCATATTCAACTCCTGGGAATATATCTGACAAGTAAGAATCTTAAGACCCATGGATTTATATGTCTCCATAAGGAAATCAAGCGTGTGTACAGCGTCCTAAACGCAGCAGTGAAAATCCGATAAATCCCATTAACAAAATAAATTTCACAAACAAAACACAATGACAGTGAAATAGAGAGCAATTCCTAAATAATTCATTCAGGGCTTGTGATGCAACCTGGATTTACCACATCTACACCCAGAGCTGGGTGAGACATAAGGCTGGACACATCGGGCGGATAGCATTGGTGAGGTTGGGTGAGCAAACGCAGACCCTTTGAAGTCATACTGCATGGTACCCATTCCATGGGTCCCAACTCTCCAGGTTTAAGGGATTCTTCCTTCAGCTAAAACATGCATGGGAAACCCAGAGTATGGTCCACCGTGTGATTGGGAAACGTTTTCAAATGCATCTCAGGTTTCGTCCCCTGGTACTCGGGTTCACCATTCCAGACGCTTTACTAACAATCTCCCCACTTGGAGAGAAATTGCCTTTAACCTCCTGTTTGTCACAGTTTGCAATTTCTGCGCAAGATCAACAGGAATAGGGAGAACCAATGAGAGACTAGCTGTAGGTGTCTGCACGGGCAAATGGAACGCTCATTTCCCACCAGGAAGAGAGATTAGCCAAAGGCTCAGCGTGCCCTGCCGGAACCACATTAGGGCCTGAAGTAATCCTGCGGTTTTGCGGCCAGCTCACAAGAAAACGAGTTGAAGAAAGGAGCTCAGGGGCACTGTAATTCACAAACCTGCAGAGTTATGAATGACAGCTATCGTCCAAAAATGTATTGAAGTAAATCTTCGAAGAGGACTTAAAGCGGGGCAGAATTTCAGGAAAACGATTTCAGGGGGTAGACTGGAATTGCACTTAAAGCATAGGAAAAGAGGCAGAATGTCCACAATGATGCCCTTGGCCAAAAAGGGCGTATGCGTTTTTTCCTGAATATATTCAGGAAAAAACGCATACGCACTTTTTGGCCAACCAAGCAAGCGTGTAAAGGAAATCTGCACTACAATGAAGTCTCACTGCCCCCCGGTCCAAACAGCCATCTGAAACAAGTGTAAAATCCAGAAAGGCAGGACAGGTCATGGAGAACAGGGAGCCTTGTTATGCTGATGGGCGGGATGTAAATTGCCAACAGCCACTCTGGAGAAATGTATGGTGTTTCCTGAAACACGTAGGAAACAAAGCAACACAGCCTATGGCACATCCACTTAGGGTCCTATAGCTTAGGGAAATTAAAATCAAAAACACACAGCCACCCCAAAGTTTGGGATGGCTCTGTTTACAAGAACCTCCTCTACGGTACAAGTTAAATATCCGAGAAAGCAAAAAATGGATAAAGAAGTTGTCGTACGTACGTACAATGGAATATCACTCAGCAATGAGATCTACGTCATCAGGCCCGTAGCGGCATAATGAGTGCATTCAGGTACGATGATTCGACGAGAAATAAGTCACAGAGAAAAAGAAACATCATAAGATATCACTAATACACGGAACGTAAACTTGGCTACACATGAACCGAATTACAAAACAGAACAGGGTCTCAAATTTAGAAAACCAACTTATGCTTGCTTATGGGGAAAGGTGAGTTCGGGTGCTGCGTCAAACCAGAGATTGAAATTAGCACAGATACCGTTCCATAAGCCAAATATATAAGATACAAGACCTACACCTTGCTCAACGAAATGGACTCAACACCCCATATTCAACGCCTGGTAATATACCTGACAAGTAAGAATCATAAGACCCATGGATTTATATGTCTCCATAAGGAAATCCAGCGTGTGTACAGCGGCCTAAACGCAGCAGTGAAAATCCGATAAATCCCATTAACAAAATAAATTTCAAAAACAAAACACAATGACAGTGAAATAGAGAGCAATTCTTAAATAATTCATTCAGGCCTTGTGATGCAACCTGGATTTACCACATCTACACCCAGAGCTGTTTGAGACATAAGGCTGGACACTTCGGGCTGATAGCCTTGGTGAGGTTCGGTGAGCAAAGGCAGACCGTTTGAAATCATACTGCATGGTACCCATTCCATGGGTCCCAACTCTCCAGGTTTAAGGGATTCTTCCTTCAGCTAAAACATGCATGGGAAACCCAGAGTATGGTCCACCGTGTGATTGGGAAACGTTTTCAAATGCATCTCAGGTTTCGTCCCCTGGTACTCCGGTGCACCGTTCCAGACGCTTTACTAACACTATCCCCATTTGGAGAGTCAGTGCCTTTAACCTCCTGTTTGGCACAGTTTGCAATTTCTGCGCAAGATGAACAGGAATAGGGAGAACCAATGAGAGACTAGCTGTAGGTGTCTGCACGGGCAAATGGAACGCTCATTTCCCACCAGGAAGAGGAATTAAGCAAAGGCTCAGTGTGCCCTGCCGGAACCAGATTAGGGCCTGAAGCAATCCTGCGGTTTTGCGGCCAGCTCACAAGAAAGCGAGTTGAAGAAAGGAGCTCAGGGGCACTGTAATTCACAAACCTGCACAGTTATGAATGACAGCTATCATCCAAAAATGTATTGAAGTAAGTCTTCGAAGAGGACTTGAAAGCGGGGCAGAGTTTCAGAAAAACGATTTCATGGGGTAGACTGGAATTGCAATTAAAGCATAGGAAAAGAGGCAGAATGTCGACAATGATGCACTTGGCCAAAAAGGGCGTATGCGTTTTTTCCTGAATATATTCAGGAAAAAACGTATACGCCCTTTATGGCCAACCAAGCAAGCGTGTAAAGGAAATCTGCACTACAATGAAGTCTCACTGCCTCCCGGTCAATAGGGCCATCTGAAACAAGTGTAAAATCCAGAAAGGCAGGACAGGTCATGGAGAACAGGGAGCCTTGTTATGCTGATGGGCGGGATGTAAATTGCCAACAGCCACTCTGGAGAAGTGTATGGTGTTTCCTGAAACACGTAGGAAACAAAGCAACACAGCCTATGGCACTTCCACTTAGGGTCCTATAGCTTAGGGAAATTAAAATAAAAAACACACAGCCACCCCAAAGTTTGGGACGGCTCTGTTTACAAGAACCTCGTCTACAGTACAAATTAAATATCCGAGAAAGCAAAAAATCGATAAAGAAGTTGTGGTACGTACGTATAATGGAATATCACTCAGCAATGAGATCTACGTCATCAGGCCCGTAGCGGCATAATGAGTGGATTCAGGTACGACGATTCTACGAGAAATAAGTCACACAGAAAAAGAAACATCATAAGATATCACTAATACACGGAACGTAAACTTGGCTACACATGAACTGAATTAGAAAACAGAACAGGGTCTCAAATTTAGAAAACCAACTTATGCTTGCTTATGGGGAAAGGTGAGTTGCGGTGCTGCATAAAACCAGAGATTGAAATTAGCACAGATACCGTTCCATAAGCCAAATATATAATAGACAAGACCTACTCCTTGCTCAACGAAATGGACTCAACACCCCATATTCAACGCCTGCGAATATACCTGACAAGTAAGAAACTTAAGACCCATGGATTTATATGTCTCCATAAGGAAGTCAAGCATGTGTACAGTGGCCTAAACGCAGCAGTGAAAATCCGATAAATCCCATTAACAAAATAAATTTCAAAAACAAAACACAATGACAGTGAAATAGAGAGCAATTCTTAAATAATTCATTCAGGGCTTGTGATGCAACCTGGATTTACCACATCTACACCCAGAGCTGGTTGAGACATAAGGCTGGACACATCGGGCTGATAGCATTGGTGAGGTTTGGTGAGGAAACGCAGACCCTTTGAAGTCATACTGCATGGTACCCATTCCATGGGTCCCAACTCTCCAGGTTTAAGGGATTCTTCCTTCAGCTAAAACATGCATGGGAAACGCAGAGTATGGTCCAGCGTGTGATTGGGAAACGTTTTCAAATGCATCTCAGGTTTCGACCCCTGGTACTCGGGTGCACCGTTCCAGACGCTTTACTAACACTCTCCCCACTTGGAGAGTCAGTGCCTTTAACTTCCTGTTTGGCACAGTTTGCAATTTCTGCGCAAGATGAACAGGAATAGGGAGAACCAATGAGAGACTAGCTGTAGGTGTCTGCACGGGCAAATGGAACGCTCATTTCCCACCAGGAAGAGGAATTAACCAAAGGCTCAGTGTGCCCTGCCGGAACCAGATTAGGGCCTGAAGCAATCCTGCCATTGTGCGGCCAGCTCACAAGAAAGCGAGTTGAAGAAAGGAGCTCAGGGGCACTGTAATTCACAAACCTGCAGAGTTATGAATGACAGCTATCGTCCAAAAATGTATTGAAGTAAGTCTTCGAAGAGGACTTGAAGGCGGGGCAGAATTTCAGGAAAACGATTTCAGGGGGTAGACTGGAATTGCACTTAAAGCATAGGAAAAGAGGCAGAATGTCCACAATGATGCACTTGGCCAAAAAGGGCGTATGTGTTTTTTCCTGAATAAATTCAGCAAAAAACTCATACGCCCCTTTTTGGCCAACCAAGGAAGCGTGTAAAGGAAATCTGCACTACAATGAAGTCTCACTGGCTCCCGGTCAAAAGGGCCATCTGAAAATGTGTAAAATCCAGAAAGGCAGGACAGGTCATGGAGAACAGGGGGCCTTGTTATGCTGATGGGTGGGATTTAAATTGCCAACAGCCACTCTGGAGAAGTGTATGGTGTTTCCTGAAACACGTAGGAAACAAAGCAACACAGCCTATGGCACTTCCACTTAGGGTCCTATAGCTTAGGGAAATTAAAATCAAAAACACACAGCCACCCCAAAGTTTGGGACGGCTCTGTTTACAAGAACCTCGTCTACGGTACAAGTTAAATATCAGAGAAAGCAAAAAATGGATAAAGAAGTTGTGGTACGTACGTACAATGGAATATCACTCAGCAATGAGATCTACGTCATCAGGGCCGTAGCGGCATAAGGAGTGGATTCAGGTATGACGATTCTACGAGAAATAAGTCACACAGAAAAAGAAAGATCATAAGATATCACTAATACACGGAACGTAAACTTGGCTACACATGAACTGAATTACAAAACAGAACAGGGTATCAAATTTAGAAAACCAACTTATGCTTGCTTAGGGGAAAGGTGAGTTGGGGTGCTGCATCAAACCAGAGATTGAAATTAGCACAGATACCGTTCCATAAGCCAAATATATAAGAGACAAGACCTACACCTTGCTCAACGAAATGGACTCAACACCCCATATTCAACGCCTGGTAATATACCTGACAAGTAAGAATCATAAGACCCATGGATTTATATGTCTCCATAAGGAAGTCAAGCGTGTGTACAGGGGCCTAAACGCAGCAGTGAAAATCCGATAAATCCCATTAACAAAATAAATTTCAAAAACAAAACACAATGACAGTGAAATAGAGAGCAATTCTTAAATAATTCATTCAGGGCTTGTGATGCAACCTGGATTTACCACATCTACACCCAGAGCTGGTTGAGACATAAGGCTGGACACATCGGGCTGATAGCATTGGTGAGGTTTGGTGAGGAAACGCAGACCCTTTGAAGTCATACTGCATGATACCCATTCCATGGGTCCCAACTCTCCAGGTTTAAGGGATTCTTCCTTCAGCTAAAACATGCATGGGAAACGCAGAGTATGGTCCAGCGTGTGATTGGGAAACGTTTTCAAATGCATCTCAGGTTTCGACCCCTGGTACTCGGGTGCACCGTTCCAGACGCTTTACTAACACTCTCCCCACTTGGAGAGTCAGTGCCTTTAACCTCCTGTTTGGCACAGTTTGCAATTTCTGCGCAAGATGAACAGGAATAGGGAGAACCAATGAGAGACTAGCTGTAGGTGTCTGCACGGGCAAATGGAACGCTCATTTCCCACCAGGAAGAGGAATTAACCAAAGGCTCAGTGTACCCTGCCGGAACCAGATTAGGGCCTGAAGCAATCCTGCCGTTGTGCGGCCAGGTCACAAGAAAGCGAGTTGAAGAAAGGAGCTCAGGGGCACTGTAATTCAGAAACCTGCAGAGTTATGAATGACAGCTATCGTCCAAAAATGTATTGAAGTAAGTCTTCGAAGAGGACTTGAAAGCGGGGCAGAATTTCAGGAAAACGATTTCAGGGGGTAGACTGGAATTGCACTTAAAGCATAGGAAAAGAGGCAGAATGTCCACAATGATGCACTTGGCCAAAAAGTGCGTATGCGTTTTTTCCTGAATAAATTCAGCAAAAAACTCATACGCCCCTTTTTGGCCAACCAAGGAAGCGTGTAAAGGAAATCTGCACTACAATGAAGTCTCACTGGCCCCCGGTCAAAAGGGCCATCTGAAAATGTGTAAAATCCAGAAAGGCAGGACAGGTCATGGAGAACAGGGGGCCTTGTTATGCGGATGGGTGGGATTTAAATTGCCAACAGCCACTCTGGAGAAGTGTATGGTGTTTCCTGAAACACGTAGGAAACAAAGCAACACAGCCTATGGCACTTCCACTTAGGGTCCTATAGCTTAGGGAAATTAAAATCAAAAACACACAGCCACCCCAAAGTTTGGGACGGCTCTGTTTACAAGAACCTCGTCTACGGTACAAGTTAAATATCCGAGAAAGCAAAAAATGGATAAAGAAGTTGTGGTACGTACGTACAATGGAATATCACTCAGCAATGAGATCTACGTCATCAGGCCCGTAGCGGCATAAGGAGTGGATTCAGGTACGACGATTCTACGAGAAATAAGTCACACAGAAAAAGAAAGATCATAAGATATCACTAAACACGGAACGTAAACTTGGCTACACATGAACTGAATTACAAAACAGAACAGGGTCTCAAATTTAGAAAACCAACTTATGCTTGCTTATGGGGAAAGGTGAGTTGGGGTGCTGCATCAAAACGGAGATTGAAATTAGCACAGATACCGTTCCATAAGCCAAATATATAATAGACAAGACCTACTCCTTGCTCAACGAAATGGACTCAACACCCCATATTCAACGCCTGGGAATATACCTGACAAGTAAGAATCTTAAGACCAATGGATTTATATGTCTCCATAAGGAAATCAAGCGTGTGTACAGCGGGCTAAACGCAGCAGTGAAAATCCGATATATCCCATTATCAAAATAAATTTCAAAAACACAACACAATGACAGTGAAATAGAGAGCAATTCTTAAATAATTCATTCATGGCTTGTGATGCAACCTGGATTTATCACTTCTACACCCAAAGCTGGTTGCGACATAAGGCTGGACACTTCGGGCTGATAGCATTGGTGAGGTTCGGTGAGCAAACGCAGACCTTTTGAAGTCATACTGCATGGTAGCCATTCCATGGGTCCCAACTCTCCAGGTTTAAGGGATTCTTCCTTCAGCTAAAACATGTATGGGAAACCCAGAGTATGGTCCACCGTATGATTGGGAAACGTTTTCAAATGCATCTCAAGTTTCGTTACCTGGTACTCGGGTTCACCGTTCCAGACGCTTTATTAACACTCTCCCCACTTGGAGGGTCAATGCCTTTAACCTCCCGTTTGGCACAGTTTGGAATTTCTGCGCAAGATGAACAGGAATAGGGAGAACCAATGAGAGACTAGCTGTAGATGTCTGCACGGGCAAATGGAACGCTCATTTCCCACCAGGTAAGGGAATTAACCAAAGGCTCAGCGTGCCCTGCCAGAACCAGATTAGGGCCTGAAGCAATCGTGCGGTTTTGCGGCCAGCTCACAAGAAAGCGAGTTGAAGAAAGGAGCTCAGGGGCACTGTAATTCACAAACCTGCAGAGTTATGAATGACAGCTATCATCCAAAAATATATTGAAGTAAGTCTTCGAAGAGGACTTGAAAGCGGGGCAGAATTTCAGGAAAACGATTTCAGGGGGTAGAATGGAATTGCACTTAAAGCATAGGAAAAGAGGCAGAATGTCGACAATGATGCAGTTGGCCAAAAAGTGCATATGCGTTTTTTCTTGAATATATTCAGGAAAAAACGCATACGCCCTTTTTGGCCAACCAAGCAAGCATGTAAAGGAAATCTGCACTACAATGAAGTCTCACTGCCCCCGGTCCAAAGGGCCATCTGAAAAATGTGTAAAATCCAGAAAGGCAGAACAGGTCATGGAGAACAGGGAGCCATGTTGTGCTGATGGGCGGGATGTAAATGGCAAACAGCCACTCTGGAGAAGTGTATGGTGTTTCCTGAAACACGTAGGAAACAAAGCAACACAGCCTATGGCACTTCCACTTAGGGTCCTATAGCTTAGGGAAATTAAAATCAAAAACACACAGCCACCCCAAAGTTTGGGACGGCTCTGTTTACAAGAACCTGGTCTACGGTACAAGTTAAATATCCGAGAAAGCAAAAAATAGATAAAGAAGTTGTGGTACGTCCGTACAATGCAATATCACTCAGCAATGAGATCCACGTCATCAGGCCCGTAGCGGCATAATGAGTGCATTCAGGTACGACGATTCTATGAGAAATAAGTCACACAGAAAAAGAAACATCATAAGATATCACTAATACACGAAACGTAAACTTGGCTACACATGAACTGAATTACAAAACAGAACAGTGTCTCAAATTTAGAAAACCAACTTATGATTGCTTAGGGGAAAGGTGAGTTGGGGTGCTGCATCAAACCAGAGATCGAAATTAGCACAGATACCGTTACATAAGCCAAATATATAATAGACAAGACCTACTCCTTGCTCAACGAAATGGATTCAACACACCATATTCAACGCCTGGGAATATACCTGACAAGTAAGAATCTTAAGATAAATGGATTTTTATGTCTCCATAAGGAAATCAAGCGTGTGTACAGCAGCCTAAACGCAGCAGTGAAAATCCGATAAATCCCATTATCAAAATAAATTTCAAAAACAAAACACAATGACAGTGAAATAGAGAGCAATTCTAAAATAATTCATTCAGGGCTTGTGATGCAACCTGGATTTACCACATCTACACCCAGAGCTGGGTGAGACATAAGGCTGGACACTTCGGGCTGATAGCATTGGTGAGGTTCGGTTAGCAAATGCAGACCCTTTCAAGTCATATTGCATGGTACCCATTCCATGGATCCCAACTCTCCAGGTTTAAGGGATTCTTCCTTCAGCTAAAACATGCATGGGAAACCCAGAGTATGGTCCAACGTGTGATTGGGAAACCTTTTCAAATGCATCTCAGGTTTCGCCCCTGGTACTCGGGTTCACCGTTCTAGATGCTTTACTAACACTCTCTCCACTAGGAGAGTAATTCCCTTTAACCTCCTGTTTGGCACAGTTTGCAATTTCTGCGCAAGATGAACAGGAATAGGGAGCACCAATGTGAGACTAGCTGTAGGTGTCTGCACGGGCAAATCGAACGCTCATTTCCCACCAGGAAGAGGGATTAACCAAAGGCTCAGCGTGCCCTGCTGGAACCAGATTAGGGCCTGAAGCAATCCTGCGGTTTTGCGGCCAGCTCACAAGAAAGCTAATTGAAGAAAGGAGCTCAGGGGCACTGTAATTCACAAACCTGCAGAGTTATGAATGACAGCTATCGTCCAAAAATGTATTGAAGTAAGTCTTCGAAGAGGACTTGAAAGCGGGGCAGAATTTCAGGAAAACGATGAAAGGGGGGAGACTGGAATTGCACTTAAAGCATAGGATAGGAGGCAGAATGTCGACAATGATGCACTTGGCCAAAAAGGGCGTATGCGTTTTTTCCTGAATATATTCAGGAAAAAACGCATACGCCCTTTTTGGCCAAACAAGCAAGCGTGTAAAGGAAATCTGCATTACAATGAAGTCTCACTGCCCCCCGGTCAAAAGGGCCATCTGAAAAAAGTGTAAAATCCAGAAAGGCAGGACAGGTCATGGAGAACAGGGAGCCTTGTTATGCTGATGGGCGGGATGTAAATTGCCAACAGCCACTCTGGAGAAGTGTATGGTGTTTCCTGAAACACGTAGGAAACAAAGCAACACAGCCTATGGCACTTCCACTTAGGGTCCTATAGCTTAGGGAAATTAAAATCAAAAACACACAGCCACCCCAAAGTTTGGGACGGCTCTGTTTACAAGAACCTCGTCTACGGTACAAGTTAAATATCCGAGAAAGCAAAAAATGGATAAAGAAGTTGTGGTACGTACGTACAATGGAATATCACTCAGCAATGAGATCCACGTCATCAGGCCCGTACCGGCATAATAAGTGGATTCAGGTTCGACGATTCTACGAGAAATAAGTCACACAGAAAAAGAAACATCATAAGATATCACTAATACACGGAACGTAAACTTAGCTACACATGAACTGAATTACAAAACAGAACAGGGTCTCAAATTTAGAAAACCAACTTTTGCTTGCTTATGGGGAAAGGTGAGTTGGGGTGCTGCATCAAACCAGAGATTGAAATTAGCACAGATACCGTTCCATAAGGCAAATATATAATAGACAAAACCTACTCCTTGCTCAACGAAATGGACTCAACACCCCATATTCAACGCCTGGGAATATACCTGACAAGTAAGAAACTTAAGACCCATGGATTTATATGTCTCCATAAGGATATCAAGCGTGTGTACAGCGGCCTAAACATAGCAGTGAAAATCCGATAAATCCCATTATCAAAATATATTTCAAAAACAAAACACAATGACAGTGAAATAGAGAGCAATTTTTAAATAATTCATTCATGGCTTGTGATGCAACCTGGATTTACCACATCTACACCCAGAGCTGGGTGAGACATAAGCCTGGACACTTCGGGCTGATAGCATTGGTGAGGTTCGGTGAGCAAACGCAGACCCTTTGAAGTCATACTGCATGGTACCCATTCCATGGGTCCCAACTCTCCAGGTTTAAGGGATTCTTCCTTCAGCTAAAACATGCATGGGAAACCCGGAGTAACGTCCACCATGTGATTGGGAAACGTTTTCAAATGCGTCTCAGGTTTCGTCCCCTGGGACTCGGGTTCACCGTTCCAGACGCTTTACTAACACTCTCCCCACTTGGAGAGTCAGTGCCTTTAACCTCCTGTTTGGCACAGTTTGCAATTTCTGCGGAATATGAACAGGAATAGGGACAACCAATGAGAGACTAGCTGTAGGTGTCTGCACCGGCAATTGGAACGCTCATTTCCCACCAGGAAGAGGGACTAACGAAAGGCTCAGCGTGCCCTGCCAGAACGGGATTAGGGCCTGAAGCAATCCTGCGGTTTTGCGGCCAGCTCACAAGAAAGCGAGTTGAAGAAAGGAGCTCAGGGGCACTGTAATTCACAAACCTGCAGAGTTATGAATGACAGCTATCGTCCAAAATTATATTGAAGTAAGTCTTTGAAGAGGACTTGAAAGCGGGGCAGAATCTCAGGAAAACGATTTCAGGGGGTAGAATGGAATTGCACTTAAAGCATAGGAAAAGAGGCCGAATGTCCACAATGATGTACTTGGCCAAAAAGGGCGTATGCGTTTTTTCCTGAATATATTCAGGAAAAACCGCATACGCCCTTTTTGGCCAACCAAGCAAGCGTGTAAAGAAATCTGCACTACAATGAAGTCTCTCTGCCCCCCGGTCAAAAGGGCCATCTGAAAAAAATGTAAAATCCAGAAAGGCAGGACAGGTCATGGAGAACAGGGAGCCTTGTTATGCTGATGGGCGGGATTTAAATTGCCAACAGCCACTCTGGAGAAGTGTATGGTGTTTCCTGAAACACGTAGGAAACAAAGCAACACAGCCTATGGCACTTCCACTTATGGTCCTATAGCTTAGGGAAATTAAAATCAAAAACACACAGCCACCCCAAAGTTTGGGACGGCTCTGTTTACAAGAACCTCGTCTACGGTACAAGTTAAATATCCGAGAAAGCAAAAAATGGATAAAGAAGTTGTGGTACGTACGTACAATGGAATATCACTCAGCAATGAGATCTACGTCATCAGGCGCGTAGCGGCATAATGAGTGGATTCAGGTACGACGATTCTACGAGAAATAAGTCACACAGGAAAAGAAATATCATAAGATATCACTAATACACGGAACTTAAACTTGGCTACACATGAACTGAATTACAAAACAGAACAGGGTCTCAAATTTAGAAAACCAACTTTTGCTTGCTTATGGGGAAAGGTGAGTTGGGGTGCTGCATAAAACCACAGATTGAAATTAGCACAGATACCGTTCCATAAGCCAAATATATAATAGACAAGACCTACTCCTTGCTCAACGAAATGGACTCAACACCCTATATTCAACTCCTGGGAATATACCTGACAAGTAAGAAACTTAAGACACATGGATTTATATGTCTCCATAAGGAAGTCAAGCATGTGTACAGCGGCCTAAACGCAGCAGTGAAAATCCGATAAATCCCATTAACAAAATAAATTTCAAAAACAAAACACAATGACAGTGAAATAGAGAGCAATTCTTAAATAATTCATTCAGGGCTTGTGATGCAACCTGGATTTACCACATCTACACCCAGAGCTAGTTGAGACATAAGGCTGGACACATCGGGCTGATAGCATTGGTGAGGTTTGGTGAGGAAACGCATACCCTTTGAAGTCATACTGCATGGTACCCATTCCATGGGTCCCAACTCTCCAGGTTTAAGGGATTCTTACTTCAGCTAAAACATGCATGGGAAACCCAGAGTATGGTCCACCGTGTGATTGGGAAACGTTTTCAAATGCATCTCAGGTTTCGACCCCTGGTACTCGGGTTCACATTTCCAGACGCTTTACTAACACTCTACCCACTTGGAGAGTCAGTGCCTTAACCTCCTGTTTGGCACAGTTTGCAATTTCTGCGCAAGATGAACAGGAATAGGGACAACCAATGAGAGACTAGCTGTAGGTGGCTGCACGGGCAAATGGAACGCTCATTTCCCACCAGGAAGAGGAATTAACCAAAGGCTCAGCATGCCCTGCCCGAACCAGATTAGGGCCTGAAGCAATACAGCGATTTTTCGACCAGCTCACAAGAAAGCGAGTTGAAGAAAGGAGCTCAGGGGCACTGTAATTCACAAACCTGCAGAGTTATGAATGACAGCTATCGTCCAAAAATGTACTGAAGTAAGTCTTCGAAGAGGACTTGAAAGCGGGGCAGAATTTCAAGAAAACGATTTCAGGGGGTAGACTGGAATTGCACTTAAAGCATAGGAAAAGAGGCAGAATGTCGACAATGGTGCACTTGGCCAATAAGGGCGTATGCGTTTTTTCCTGAATATATTCAGGAAGAAACGCAAACGCCCTTGTTGGCCAACCAAGCAAGCGTGTAAAGGAAATCTGCACTACAATGAAGTCTCACAGCCCCCCTGTCCAAAAGGCCATCGGAAACAAGTGTAAAATACAGAAAGGCAGGACAGGTCATGGAGAACAGGGAGCCTTGTTATGCTGATGGGCGGGATGTAAATTGCCAACAGCCACTCTGGAGAAGTGTATGGTGTTTCCTGAAACACGTAGGAAACAAAGCAACACAGCCTATGGCACTTCCACTTATGGTCCTATAGCTTAGGGAAATTAAAATCAAAAACACACAGCCACCTCAAAGTTTGGGACAGCTCTGTTTACAAGAACCTCGTCTACGGTACAAGTTAAATATCCGAGAAAGCAAATAATGGATAAAGAATTTCTGGTACGTACGTAGAATGGAATATCACTCAGCAATTAGATCTACGTCATCAGGCCCGTAGCGGCATAATGAGTGGATTCAGGTACGACGATTCTACGAGAAATAAGTCACACAGGAAAAGAAAGATCATAAGATATCACTAATACACGGAACGTAAACTTGTCTACACATGAACTGAATTACAAAACAGAACAGGGTCTCAAATTTAGAAAACCAACTTTTGCTTGCTTATGGGGAAAGGTGAGTTGGGGTGCTGCATAAAACCAGAGATTGAAATTAGCACAGATACCGTTCCATAAGCCAAATATATAATCGACAAGACCTACTCCTTGCTCAACGAAATGGACTCAACACCCCATATTCAACGCCTGGGAATATACCTGACAAGTAAGAATCTTAAGACCCATGGATTTATATGTCTCCATAAGGAAGTCAAGCCTGTGTACAGTGGCCTAAATGCAGCAGTGAAAATCCGATAAATCCCATTAACAAAATAAATTTCAAAAACAAAACACAATGACAGTGAAATAGAGAGCAATTCTTAAATAATTCATTCAGGCCTTGTGATGCAACCTGGATTTACCACATCTACACCCAGAACTGGTTGAGACATAAGGCAGGACACTTCGGGCTGATAGCATTGGTGATGTTCCGTGAGCAAAGGCAGACCCTTTGAAGTCATACTGCATGGTACCCATTCCATGGGTCCCAACTCTCCAGGTTTAAGGGATTCTTCCTTCAGCTAAAACATGCATGGGAAACCCAGAGTATGGTCCACCGTGTGTTTGGGAAACGTTTTCATATGCATCTCAGGTTTCGTCCCCTGGTACTCGGGTGCACCGTTCCAGACGCTTTACTAACACTATCCCCACTTAGAGAGTCAGTGCCTTTACCCTCCTGTTTGTCACAGTTTGCAATTTCTCGCAAGATGAACAGGAATAGGGAGAACCAATGAGAGACTAGCTGTAGGTGTCTGCACGGGCAAATGGAACCCTCATTTCCCACCAGGAAGACGAATTAACCAAAGGCTCAGCGTGCCCTGCCGGAACCAGATTAGGGCCTGAAGCAATCCTGCGGTTTTGCGGCCAGCTCACAAGAAAGCGAGTTGAAGAAAGGAGCTCAGGGGCACTGTAATTCACAAACCTGCAGAGTTATGAATGACAGCTATCGTCCAAAATTATATTGAAGTAAGTCTTTGAAGAGGACTTGAAAGCGGGGCAGAATTTCAGGAAAACGATTTCAGGGGGTAGACTGGAATTGCACTTAAAGCATAGGAAAAGAGGCAGAATATCCACAATGATGCACTTGGCCAAAAAGGGCGTATGCATTTTTAAATGAATATATTCAGGGAAAAACGCATACGCCCTTTTTGGCCAACCAAGCAAGCGTGTAAAGGAAATCTGCACTAAAATGAAGTCTCTCTGCCCCCCGGTCAAAAGGGCCATCTGAAAAAAGTGTAAAATCCAGAAAGGCAGGACAGGTCATGGAGAACAGGGAGCCTTGTTATGCTGATGTGCGGGATTTAAATTGCCAACAGCCACTCTGGAGAAGTGTATGGTGTTTCCTGAAACACGTAGGAAACAAAGCAACACAGCCTATGGCACTTCCACTTATGGTCCTATAGTTAGGGAAATTAAAATCAAAAACAAACAGCCACCCCAAATTTTGGGACGGCTCTGTTTACAAGAACCTCGTCTACGGTACAAGTTAAATATCCGAGAAAGCAAAAAATGGATAAAGAATTTGTGGTACGTACGTACAATGGAATATCACTCAGCAATGAGATCTACGTCATCAGGCCCGTAGCGGCATAATGAGTGGATACAGGTACGACGATTCTACGAGAAATAAGTCACACAGGAAAAGAAATATCATAAGATATCACTAATACACGGAACGTAAACTTGGCTACACATGAACTGAATTACAAAACAGAACAGGGTTTCAAATTTAGAAAACCAACTTATGCTTGCTTATGGGGAAAGGTGAGTTGGGGTGCTGCATCAAACCAGAGATTGAAATTAGCACAGATACCGTTCCATAAGCCAAATATATAATAGACAAGACCTACTCCTTGCTCAACGAAATGGACTCAACACCCCATATTCAACACCTGGGATTATACCTGACAAGTAAGAATCTTAAGACCCATGGATTTATATGTCTCCATAAGGAAGTCAAGCGTGTGTACAGTGGCCTAAACGCAGCAGTGAAAATCCAATAAATCCCATTAACAAAATAAATTTCAAAAACAAAACACAATGACAGTGAAATAGAGAACAATTCTTAAATAATTCATTCAGGGCTTCTGATGAAACCTGGATTTACCATATCTACACCCAGAGCTAGTTGAGACATAAGGCTGGACACATCGGGCTGATAGCATTGGTGAGGTTTGTTGAACAAACGCAGACCCTTTGAAGTCATAATGCATGGTACCCATTCCATGGGTCCCAACTCTCCAGGTTTAAGGGATTCTTCCTTCAGCTAAAACATGCATGGGAGACCCAGAGTAATGACCACCATGTGATTGGGAAACGTTTTCAAATGCGTCTCAGGTTTCGACTCCTGGTACTCGGGTTCACCGTTCCAGATGCTTTACTAACACTCTCCCCACTTGGAGAGTCAGTGCCTTTAACTTCCTGTTTGGCACAGTTTGCAATTTCTGCGCAATATTAACAGGAATAGGGACAACCAATGAGAGACTAGCTGTAGGTGTCTGCACGGGCAAATGGAACGCTCATTTCCCACCAGGAAGAGGGACTAACCAAAGGCTCAACATGCCCTGTCGGAACCAGATTAGGGCCGGAAGCAATCCAGCGGTTTTTCGACCAGCTCACAAGAAAGCGAGTTGAAGAAAGGAGCTCAGGGGCACTGTAATTCACAAACCTGCAGAGTTATGAATGACAGCTATGGTCCAAAAATGTACTGAAGTAAGTCTTCGAAGAGGACTTGAAAGCGGGGCAGAATTTCAGGAAAACGATTTCAGGGGGTAGACTGGAATTGCACTTAAAGCATAGGAAAAGAGGCAGAATGTCCACAATGATGCACTTGGCCAAAAAGGGCGTGCGCGTTTTTTCCTGAATATATTCAGGAAAAAACGCATACGCCCTTTTTGGCCAACCAAGCAAGCGTGTAAAGAAATCTGCACTACAATGAAGTCTCACTACCCCCCGGTCCAAACGGCCATCTGAAACAAGTGTAAAATCCAGAAAGGCAGGACAGGTCATGGAGAACAGGGAGCCTTGTTATGCTGATGGGCGGGTTGTAAATTGCCAACAGCCACTCTGGAGAAATGTATGCTGTTTCCTGAAACACGTAGGAAACAAAGCAACACAGCCTATGGCACATCCACTTAGGGTCCTATAGCTTAGGGAAATTAAAATCAAAAACACACAGCCACTCCAAAGTTTGGGACGGCTCTGTTTACAAGAACCTCCTCTACGGTACAAGTTAAATATCCGAGAAAGCAAAAAATGGATAAAGAAGTTGTCGTACGTACGTACAATGGAATATCACTCAGCAATGAAATCTGTCATGAGGCGCATTGCGGCATAGTGAGTTTATTCAGGTACGATGATTCTAAGTTAACTAAGTCACACAGAAAAAGAAACACCATAAGATATCTCAAATACACGGACTGTAAACATGGCTGCACATGAACTCAATTACAAAACAGAAAAGGGTCTCAAATTTAGAAAACCAACTTATGCTTGCTTAAGGGGAAAGGTGAGTTGTGGCGCTGCATAAAACCAGAGATTGAAATTAGCACAGATACCTTTCCATAAGCAAATATGTAATAGTCAGGACCTACTCCTTGCATCACGAAATGGACTCAACACCGCATATTCAATGCCTAGGAATATACCTGACTAGTAAGAATCTTAAAACCCATGGATTTATATGTCTCCATAAGAGAATCAAGCATGTGTACAGTGGCAAAAATGCAGCAGTGAAAATCCGATAAATCCCATTATCAAAATAAATTACAAACACAAAACTCAATGACAATGAAATAGAGAGCAATTCTTAAATAATTCATTCAGGGCTTGTGATGCAACCTGGATTTACCACATCTACACCCAGAGCTGAGTGAGACATAAGGCTGGACACTTCGGGCTGATAGCATTGGTGACGTTCGGTTAGGAAAGGCAACCCTTTGAAGTCATACTGCATGGTACCCATTCCATGGGTCCCAACTCTCCAGGTTTAAGGGATTCTTCCTTCAGGAAAAACATGCATGGGAAACCCAGAATATGGTCCACCGTGTGACTGGGAAACCTTTTTAAATGCATCTCAGTTTTCGTCCCGTCGTACTCGGTTTAACCATTCCAGACGCTTTACTAACACTCTCTCCACTTGCAGAGTCTGTGCCTTTAACCTCCTGTTTGGCACAGTTTGGAATTTCTGCGCAAGATGAACAGGAATAGGGAGAACCAATGAGAGATTAGCCGTAGGTGTCTGCACGAGCAAATTTAACGCTCATTTCGCACCAGGAGGAGGAATTAGCCAAAGGCTCAGCATGCCATGCCGGAACCAGTTTAGGGCCTGAAGCAATCCTGCGGTTTTGCGGCCAGCTCACAAGAAAGCGAGTTGAAGAAAGGAGCTCAGGGGCACTGTAATTCACAAACCTGCAGAGTTATAAATGACAGCTATTGTCCAAAAATATATTGAAGTAAGGCTGCAAAGAGGACTTGATCGCGGGGCAGAATTCCAGGAATACGATTTCAGGAGGTAGATGGGAAGTCCTCTGAAAGTATAGGAGAAGAGGCAGAACCTCGACAATGATGCACTTGTTCAAAAAGGGCATATGCGTTTCTTTCAGGGCCCTCATTAAAGAGGGTAGGAGGCTCCCAGCATGCTTCAGTGGCCAATAGAGGGCCTACGTCGCCAAGGCAACGTGAGCCATCCAGGCAGGAGTGACCTCACATCAGAGGGCCCACCTCACAGAAGGGTAAGGAACCCAGTCAGGATCAGACTCTCACCAGAGTGCCCACATAAGCAAGGGGCTGGGAACCAGGCACGAGTGTCCTCACGCCCGTGGGGCCACATCATCGAAAGTTGAGGTACCCAGCACATGTGGCCTCAAACCAGAGGACCCACATCACCATGGGTCTCGGAGCGAGGCAGGCAGGATTAACCTCAAAACACATGGCCCATTGTATAAAAAAGGTGAGGAATCCAGCAGTTGGAACGTCCCAGCAGGCGGCCCAGATCACCGAGACTATGGGATCCAGGCAGTGATGAACTCACAACAGAGGGCCCTCATCGTGATACTGTAAGCAACCCAGCCGTTGTGACCTCAGAGCACAAGGCCCACATTCCCATGGGGAAGGGAACCAAGCAGGAGTGTCATCGCACCAGTGGGCACACATCAGAAAATGTGGAGAGCCCTGCAGTTAGGGCTGGACGCCAGAGGGCCCTCATCACTGAGGAGAGGAGGCTCCCAGCAAGCTCCAACTGCTACCAGAAGGCCGACGTCGCCAATGCGGGGTGTGCCAGCCAGGCAGGAGTGACCTCAGAGCAGAGGGCCAACAACACAAAAGTGTGAGGAACCCAAAGAGGATCAGACTCTCACCACAGGGCCCACATCACCAAGGGAATGGAAACCAGGCAGGAGTGTCCTCACACCAGTGGGGCCACATCACCGAAATGTGACGGACCCAGCACACGTGGCCTCAAACTACAGGACACACATCACCAAGGGGCTGGGAGTGAGGCAGGCAGGAGGAGTCTCAAAACAGAGGGCCCATAGAAGGAAAAAGTTGAGGAATCCCGCAGTTGGAAGCTCCCCGCAGGTGGCCAGGAGCAGCGAGGCTATGGGATCCATGCCGGAGTGAACTCACACCAGAGGGCCCTCATCATGAAACTGAGCAACATAACATTGGGACCTCAGAGCAGAAAGCCCACATTCCCATGGGGTTGGGAACCTGGCAGGAGTGTACTCGCACCACAGGGCACACATCAGAAAATTTTGGGAGCCCAGCAGTTAGGGTCTGACACCAGAGGGCCCTCATTACCGAGGGGAGGAGACTCCCAGCAGGCACCAACTCCCAACTGAGGGCCCATGTCGCCAAGGTGACGTGTGTCAGCCAGGCAGGAGTGACCTCACAGCAGAGGGCCTACCTCACAAAGGGTGAGGAGCCCAGCCAGGATAAGACTCTCACCAGAGGGCCCACATCACCAAAGGGATTGGAACAAGGCCGGAGTGTCCTCACACCAGTGTGCCCACATTATAGAAAGGTGAGGAACCCAGCACATGTGGCCTAAACCAGAGGACCCACATTTCCAAGGTGCTCCGAGTGAGGCAGGCAGGAGTAGCCTAACAACACAGGGCCCACAGAATAAAAAATGTGAGGAATCCAGCAGTTGGAACCTCCCAGCAGGTGGCCCAGAGCACGGAGTCTATGGGATCCAGGCCACAGTGATCTCACAGCAGAGGGCCCACATCATGAAACTGTGAGCAACCCAGCCAGTGGGACCTCAGAGCAGAAGGCCCACATCCCCATGGGGATGGGAACCTCGCAGGAGTGTCCTCGCACAACTTAGCACGTATCAGAAAATGTGGGAACCCAGGAGTTATGGCCTGACGCCAGAGGGCCCACATCACGGAGGAGAGGAGGCTACCAGCAGGCTCCAAATGCCACCAGAGGGCCGACGTCACCAAGGCAACGGGAGCAAGCCAGGCAGGAGTTACCTCACAGCAGAGGGCCCACCTCACAGAAGTGTGAGGAACCCAAAGAGGATCAGACTCTAACCAGAGCGCGCACATCACCAAGGGGATGGAAACCAGGCAGGAGTGTCCTCACACCAGTGGGGCCACATCAGCGAAAGGTGAGGAACACAGCACATGTGGCCTCAAACAAGGGGACACACATCACGAAAGGGCTGGGAGTGAGGCATGCAGGAGGAGACTCACAACAGAGGGCCCATAGAATAAAAAAGGTGAGGAACCCCGCAGTTGGAAGCTCCAAACAGGTGGCCCAGAGCACCGAGGCTATGGGATCTATGCCGGAGTGAACTCACAGCAGAGGGCCCACATTCTGACACTGTGAGCAGCCCAGCCGTTGGGACCTCAGAGCAGAAAGCCCACATGCCCATGGGGATGGGACCCTGGCTAGAGTGTACTCGCCTGACAGGGCGCACATCAGAAAATTTTGGGAGCCCATGAGTTAGGGCCTGACGCCATAGGGCCCCCATCACCGAGGGGAGGAGACTCCCAGCAGGCACCAACTCCCAACTGAGGGCCCACATCGACAAGGTGACGTGTGCCAGCCAGGCAGGCGTGACCTCACAGCAGAGTGCCCACCTCACAGAAGTGGGAGGAACCCAGCCAGGATCAGACTCTCACCAGAGGGCCCACATCACCAAGGGGATCAGAACAAGGCAGGAGTGTCCTCACACCAGTGGGGCCACATCATTGAAAGGTGAGGAACCCAGCACACGTGGCCTCAAACCAGAGGACACACATCACCCAGGGGCTGGGAGTGAGGCAGGCAGGAGGAGTCTCAAAACAGAGGGCCCATAGAAGGAAAAAGGTGAGGAATCCCACAGTTGGAACCTCCCCGCAGGTGGCCAGGAGCAGGGAGGCTATGGGATCCATGCGGGAGTGAACTCACACCAGAGGGCCCTCATCATGAAACTGAGCAACGTACCATTGGGACCTCAGAGCAGAAGGCCCACATTCCCATGGGGTTGGGAACCGGGCAGGAGTGTACTCGCACCACAGGGCGCACATCAGAGAATTTTGGGAGCCCAGGAGTTAGGGTCTGACGCCAGAGGGCCCTCATTACCGAGGGGAGGAGACTCCCGGCAGGTACCAACTCCCAACTGAGGGCCCACATCGCCAAGGTGACATGTGCCAGCCAGGCAGGAGTGACCTCACAGCAGAGAGCCCACCTCACAGAAGGGTGAGGAACCCAGCCAGGATCAGACTCTCAACAGAGGGCCCACATCATCAAGGGGATAGGAAGCAGGCAGGAGTGTCCTCACACCAGTAGGGCCACATCAGCCAAAGGTGAGGAACCCAGCACATGTGGCCTCCAACCAGAGGACACACATCACCAAGGGGCTAGGAGTGAGGCAGGTGTCTGGAGGGGTACATTTAACTCTAATTTCCCACCAGGAAGTGGAATGAACCAAAGTCTCAGAGTGCCGTGCCGGACCCTGATTACGGCCTGAAGCAAACCTGCGGCTCTGTGGCCAGTTTTCAAGGAAACGAGTTAAGAAAGGAAATCACGGTCACTGTAATTCACAAACCTGCAGAGTTATAAATGACAGCTATTGGCAAAAATATATTGAAGTAATTCTGCAAAGAGGACTTGAAAACGAGGCAGAATTGCAGGAATCATATTTCAGGGGGTAGATTGGAATTGCATTTAAAGCATGTGAAAAGCGGCAGATCTTTGACAGTGATGCACTTGGACAAAAGTGCGTAAACATTGTTTCCTGAATATATTCAGGAAAAAACACATATGCCCTTTTTGGCCAACCAAGCACTCGAGAAATGGAAATCCGCACTACAATGAAGTCTCATTTCCCATTCGTCAAAAGGGTCATCTGAAAAATGTGTAAAAACCAGAAACACAGGACAGGCCATGGAGAACAGGGAGCCTTGTTATGCTGATGGGCGGGATGTAAATTGCCAACAGACACTCTGGAGATGTTTATGGTGTATCCTGAAACATCTGAAAAACAAAGCTACAGACCCTAGGGCACTTCCACTTTCGGCCCTATAGCTTAGGAAAATTAAAATCAACAAGACACAGCCAACACAAAATTTTGAGCTGCTGTGTTTACAAGAACCTTGAGTCCAGTACAAATTAAATATCCCAGAAAGAAAAAAAATGGTTAAAGGAGTTGTGCTACTTACGTACAACGGAATATCACTCAGCAATGAAATCAATGTCATCAGGCCTGTAGCAGCAAATTGAGTGGATTTAAGTATGATGATTCTAAGAGAAATAGGTCACACAGAGAAAGATAATTATCATAAGATATCACTAATAGAGAGAGTGTAAACTTGGCTACACATAAACTGAATTCCAAAACCGAACAGAGTCTCACATTTAGATAAAAACTTATGCTTGCTTAAGGGGAAAGTTGAGTTGCGGTGCTGTATAAAACCAGAGATTGAAATTAGCACACATACCGTTCCATAAGCCAAATATGTAATAGACAAGACCTACTCTTTGCTCAACGAAATAGACTCATCCATGGTGTATCACCTCACACCTGTTAGAATGGGCATCATCAGAAAATCTACAAACAACAAATGCTGGAAAGGGTGTGGAGATAAGGAACCCTCTTCCACTATTGTTGGGAATGAAAATTGATACAGTCACTGTGGAGAACATTATGGAGTTTCTTATAAAACTAAGAATAGAATTACCATATGATACAGCCATCCCACTACTGGGCATATACCCAGACAAAACCATAAATCGAAAAGAGACATTCACCGCAATGTTCATTGCATCACTCTTTACAATATCCAGGTAATGGAAGCAACCTAAATGCCCACAGACAGACGAATGCATAAAGATGTGGTACATATATAAAATGGAATATTACTAAGCCATAAAAAGGAATGAAATTGGGTCATTTGTAGAGACGTTGATGGATCTAGAGACTGTCATACAGAGTGAAGTTAGAAATAGAAAAACAAATCTTGTCTATTAATGCATATATGTGGAACCTAGAAAAATTGTACAGATGAACCGTTTTGCAAGGCAGAAATAGAGCAACAGATGTAGACAACAAACGTATGGACACCAAGGGGGGAAAGCTGTTGGGGGGTGGTGGTGGGAGGAGTTGAGAGATTGGGATTGGTATGTATACATTTATATGTATAAAATAGATAACCAAAAAGAACCTGCTGTATAAAAAATAAAATAAAATTCAAATTACAAAAAGTAAAACAGAAAAAATATTCTTCCCTTCACATACATGTATTTATATGAATAACTTATTTCCATGCTTATATCTGTAAATACAAAAAAGAGGAATAAAATCTACCTTGAACCAAAAACGAAAAAAAGAAAAAAAAACAGAACCCACCAGTTACACAGAGGAAAACCATATCAGGGCACTTGCTCCAGTTGTAAACAATTCTGAAGTTGGTCAGTGGTGGGGAATCATCTCCCATTCAGCCAGCAGGCCCCACGCAACAAGCGTCCTCATTGCAAAGCTGGGGGACCGTGCCGAGGCATCTGTGAGTAAACGTGGGCTGAGCCCCAGGCCAGCTGCTGCTGAAATGTTCCCACCCTTCCCAGGTAAAACACCTGAATATGTACAAGGACTTGAAAGCCTAGAGGAAGGGCCATGGAGCCACATGAGCGACAGCATGCCAGCCGACTTGGTGCCTGCAGGCCAGCCAGGTTGGTCCTGGCCCTGGGTGCTCTTCTGGAAGCTTTCCATTTCCCTGTCTGAGATACCCCTGCTGTCCCGGCTCCCACTGCTTTCTTCCTCACTCACCTCTGCCCAGGGAGAAATTCCAGCGACAGGTATGGGTGACACATCCTCTTCTTTAGCAGGTGGCATCTTGGCAACTGCTGCAGAAAGTCCAGCAGAGCCCCACTCACACTGGGCCACCCACAAAGCCGTGGCCTCTCACTCCCTCCCACCAGTCCAGTCCCGAGACTGCTGACAGGGCAGAGAAAATGGCGTCAGGCACAGCTGCAGGGGCTCTTGCTGCCTGGAGCGGTGTTTATATTGATCTGAACCCAGGCACACCTGGGGAGTTCTGGCCGGCACGGTCGGGCTTCTCAGGCCAGCCAATAATCACCCCTCAGGGGCTCACAGTTGCAGAAACTGGAACTTGCTGAATCGGCCAGGTCCAAGGAACAGGTGTGGGCTCCTGAGAGTCAGGATAGACAGGGGGCTGCAGCTCTGGCTTGTTTCCTAATTATATTATCTGGCCCATGAGTGGGAGACAACTTCAAGAAAACCCTCTCCTAATGAGAGGAACCCAGGAGTCAGGGAGAGGAGGGGTGGCTGGTGGTTGGAGACAGAGGCCTGG
Organism: Delphinapterus leucas; assembly: GCF_059928025.1. NCBI lineage: Eukaryota > Metazoa > Chordata > Mammalia > Artiodactyla > Monodontidae > Delphinapterus > Delphinapterus leucas. Next base: position 1,260,354 of record NW_028322232.1, on the reverse strand, counting down.
TGCCCCGGGTGCAGTGGAAGTCTCTGGAAGACCAGGTGGAGGGAGGCCACACAGAGTGATGCCCAGGGTCACAGACCTGTCGGAGCTGCTGTTTGTTAGTTCAAGTCCTGCTCTGAGGTGCTCTGTGTCAGATCTGAGTGACAGGTGAGCTGGGAGTGCTCTGCAATGAGGGCGATATGCACGGTTCCTGTGATCCCAGCCCTGTATTGGTACCTGCAAGGGTAGCTCTGTATCCTGGGAGGGGCCTGACCACGAGAGCCCCATGGGCTGCAGGGGAACCTGCCCGGGGAACCTGCCCAGGGAACCCCATATCCTGGGAGGGGCCTGAACACGAGAGCCCCGTGGGCTGGAGTGGGGGTGGGGTACCTGACCAGGTGAGCTCCATATCCTGGGATTGGCCTGACCTCGAGAGCCCCATGGGCTGCTGGAGTCCTGGTAAAGGATGTCAGGACAGTCAGTGAAGCCACCGAGGATATACCTCCAGTAGTTCCTAAATCCTACACCCTGCTGGTCATTCTACCAACCACCAGGACATGGTATTCTGTATTAGTCTTCAATGATGCGTTCTTTTGTATTCTATTAGTCCCAGAGTCACAAGAAATTTTGGCTTGTGTGTGGCAGGACTCAACATACAACTAAAACAATACTTCCGGGCCGTGTTGCCCCAAGGGTTCAAAAATTCCCACACCATCTTTGGGGAAAGCTCAGCTAAAGACCTAAAAGTTCTACCTCTGGAAAAGGAAACACTCCTTCAATATGCAGATGACATTCTGATCGCTAGCCCTACTAATTAGACCTCTGAACTACAAAGCCAATAAAGGATAAAAGTTGTCCAAAAAAGGCTCAAATATCACAGACTACAGTGACCTGCCTGTGCTTCATTCTCACAGAAGGTCGGAGAAGCCCATCCCAGGAAAGGGAAGAAACAATTTATAGCCTTACCCATTTCTAAAACTAGAAGACAGCTTAGGGGTTCCTGGGGAGGCCAGGGTTTGCTGCTTCTGGATCCCTAACTACAGTCTACTACCTGGGCCTCTATATGAAACACTGAAAGGAAAAGATGATGATCCTTTTGAATAGAATGCAGAAGTGGCCTTTCAAGAATGGAAAGAGCAGTCAATTCAGACCCTTGCCCTGGAACTCCCTAATTTAGCTAAACCCTTTGACCTTTACATTCCTGGTGAATGGTGAATCGCCATTGGAGTATTAGTACAAAACCTGGGACCACTTGAAATGGAACAATGCAAGAATGCGATCCAGGTAGGATAAACTACGGTCACGAAGGGGCTTGGCCCACCGCCACATCTGGCCAAGATACTGGCAGTATCTGAAAACCTGGAAATCAGCAGCCCAAAAGGCCACCTCCCTCCTAAGGGAAAAGGATCCCACGTGGTGATACTAAACCCAAACCATGCCCTGAAGTTGCAGGGTTGGCTCCGTGGGCACACTGACCTTGAGTGAGGAGGCCCTCCAACTCCAACCTCCATAGAGATAACCGGGGCAAAGGGGCACCATAATTACTCAGGTGAAGGTGTCTGCATGGGCAAATGGAATGCTCATTTCCCACCAGGAAGAGGAATTAACCAATGGTTCAGCGTGCCCTGCCGGAAACAGTTTAGGGCCTGAAGCAATACTGCGGTTTGGCGGCCAGCTCACAAGAAAGCGAGTTGAAGAAAGGACATCAGGGGCACTGTAATTCACAAACCTGCAGAGTTATGAATGACAGCTATCGTCCAAAAATGTATTGAAGTAAGTCTTCGAAGAGGACTTGAAAGCGGGGCAGAATTTCAGGAAAACGATTTCAGGGGGTAGACTGGAATTGCACTTAAAGCATAGGAAAAGAGGCAGTATGTCGACAATGATGCACTTGGCCAAAAAGGGCGTATGCGTTTTTTCCTGAATATATTCAGGAAAAAACGCATACGCCCTTTTTGGTCAACCAAGCAAGCGTGTAAAGGAAATCTGCACTACAATGAAGTCTCACTGCCCCCCGGTCAAAAGGGCCATCTGAAAAAAGTGTAAAACCTAGAAAGGCAGGACAGGTCATGGAGAACAGGGAGCCTTGTTATGCTGATGGGCGGGATGTAAATTGCCAACAGCCACTCTGGAAAAGCAAATGGTGTTTGCTGAAACACGTAGGAAACAAAGCAACACAGCCTATGGCACTTCCACTTATGGTCCTATAGTTTAGGGAAATTAAAATCAAAAACACACAGCCACCCCAATGTTGGGGATGGCTCTGTTTACAAGAACCTCATCTACGGTACAAGTAAAATATCGGAAAATGCAAAAAATGGATAAAGAAGAAGTGGTACGCACGTACAATGGAATATCACTCAGCAATGAAATCTGCGTCATCAGGTCCGTAGCGGAATAATGAGTGCATTCAGGTACGATGATTCTACGAGAAATAAGTCACACAGAAAAAGAAACATCATAAGATATCACTAATACACGGAATGTAAACTTGGCTACACATGAACTGAATTACAAAACAGAACAGGGTCTCAAATTGAGAAAACCAACTTATGCTTGCTTATGGGGAAAGGTGAGTTGGGGTGCTGCAGAAAACCAGAGATTGAAATTAGCACAGATACCATTCCATAAGCCAAATATATAATAGACAAGACCTACTCCTTGCTCAACGAAATGGACTCAACACCCCATATTCAACGCCTGGGAAGATACCTGACAAGTAAGAATCTTAAAACCCATGGATTTATATGTCTCCATAAGGAAATCAAGCGATGTACAGCGGCCTCGACGCAGCAGTGAAAATCCGAAAAATCCCATTATCAAAATAAATTTCAAAAACAAAACACAATGACAGTGAAATAGAGAGCAATTCTTAAATAATTCATTCAGGGATTGCGATGCAACCTGGATTTACCACATCTACACCCAGAGCTGGGTGAGACATAAGGCAGGACACTTACGGCTGATAGCATTGTTGAGGTTCGGTGAGCAAACGCAGACCCTTTGAAGTCATACTGCATGGTACCCATTCCATCGGTCACAACTCTCCAGGTTTAAGGGATTCTTCCTTCAGCTAAAACATGCATGGGAAACACAGAGTATGGTCCACCGTGTGATTGGGAAACATTTTCAAATGCATCTCAGTTTTCGAACCCTGGTACTCGGGTTCACCATTCCAGACGCTTTACTAACACTCTCCCCACTTGGAGAGTCAGTGCCTTTAACCTCCTGTTTGGCACAGTTTGCAATTTCTGCGCAAGATGAACAGGAATAGGGAGAACCAATGAGAGACTACCTGTAGATGTCTGCATGGGCAAATGGAACGCTCATTTCCCACCAGGAAGAGGAATTAAACAAAGGCTCAGCGTGCCCTGCCGGAAACAGATTACTACCTGAAGCAATCCTGCGGTTTTGCGGCCAGCTCACAAGAAAGCGAGTTGAAGAAAGGAGCTCAGGGGCACTGTAATTCACAAACCTGCAGAGTTATGAATGACAGCTATCGTCCAAAAATGTACTGAAGTAAGTCTTCGAAGAGGACTTGAAAGCAGGGCAGAATTTCAGGAAAACGATTTCAGGGGTAGACTGTAATTGCACTTAAAGCATAGGAAAAGAGGCAGAATGTCGACAATGATGCACTTGGCCAAAAAGGGCGTATGCGTCTTTTCCTGAATATATTCAGGAAAAAACGCATACGCCCTTTTTGGCCAACCAAGCAAGCGTGTAAAGGAAATCTGCACTACAATGAAGTCTCACTGCCCCCCGGTCAAAAGCGCCATCTGAGAAAAGTGTAAAATCCAGAAAGGCAGGACAGGTCATGGAGAACAGGGAGCCTTGTTATGCTGATGGGCGGGATGTAAATTGCCAACAGCCACTCTGGAGAAGTGTATGGTGTTTCCTGAAACACATAGGAAACAAAGCAACACAGCCGGTGGCACTTCCACTTATGGTCCTATAGCTCAGGGAAATTAAAATCAAGAACACACAGCCACCCCAATGTTTGGGATGGATCTGTTTACAAGAACCTCATCTACGGTACAATTTAAATATCCGAGAAAGCAAAAAATGGATAAAGAAGTTGTGGTACGCACGTACAATGGAATATCACTCAGCAATGAAATCTACGTCATCAGGCCCGTAGCGGCATAATGAGTGGATTCAGGTACGATGATTCTACGAGAAATAAGTCACACAGAAAAGGAAACATCATAAGATATCCCTGATACACGGAATTTAAACTTGGCTACACATGAACTGAATTACAAAACAGAACAGGGTCTCAAATTTAGAAAACCAACTAATGCTTGCTTAGGGGAAAGGTGAGTTGGGGTGCTGCATAAAACCAGAGATTGAAATTAGCACAGATACCTTTCCATAAGTCAAATATATAATAGACAAGACCTACACCTTGCTCAACGAAATGGACTCAACGCCCCATATTCAACGCCTGGGAAGATACCTGACAAGTAAGAATCTTAAAACCCATGGATTTATATGTCTCCATAAGGAAATCAAGCGTGTGTACAGGGGCCTAAACGCAGCACTGAACGTCCAATAAATCCCATTATCAAAATAAATTTCTAAAACAAAACACAATGACAGTGAAATAGAGAGCAATTCTTAAATAATTCATTCAGGGCTTGTGATGCAACCTGGATTTACCACATCTACACCCAGAGCTGGGTGAGATATAAGGCTGGGCACTTTGGGCTGATAGCATTGGTGAGGTTCGGTGAGCAAACGCAGACCCTTTGAAGTCATACTGCATGGTACCCATTCCATGGCTCCCAACTCTCCAGGTTTAAGAGAGTCTTACTTCAGCTAAAACATGCATGGGAAACCCAGAGTATAGTCCACTGTGTGATTGGGAAACGTTTTCAAATGCATCTCAGTTTTCATCCCCTTGTACTCGGGTTCACCATTCCAGACGCTTTACTAATACTCTCCCCACTTGGAGAGTCAGTGCCTTTATCCTCCTGTTTGGCACAGTTTGCAATTTCTGCGCAAGATGAACAGGAATAGGGAGAACCAATGAGGGACTAGACATAGTTGTCTGCACGGGCAAATGAAACGCTCATTTCCCACCAGGAAGAGGAATTAACTAAAGGCTCAGTGTGCCCTGCCGGAAACAGATTAGGGCCTGAAGCAATCCTGCGGTTTGGCGGCCAGCTCACATGAAAGCGAGTTGAAGAAAGGACATCAGGGACACTGTATTTCACAAACCTGCAGAGTTATGAATGACAGCTATCGTCCAAAAATGTACTGAAGTAAGTCTTCGAAGAGGACTGGAAAGCGGGGCAGAATTTCAGAAAAACGATTTCAGGGGGTAGACTGGAATTGCACTTAAAGCATAGGATAAGAGGTAGAATGTCGACAATGATGCACTTGGCCAAAATGGGCATATGCGTTTTTTCCTGAATATATTTAGGAAAACAGGCGTACGCCCTTTTTGGCCAACCAAGCAAGCATGTTAAGGAAATCTGCACTACACTGAAGTCTCTCTGCCCCCTGGTCAAAAGGGCCATCTGAAAAAAGTGTAAAATCCAGAAAAGCAGCACAGGCCATGGAGAAGAGGGAGCCTTGTTATGCTGATGGGTGGGATGTAAATTGCCAACAGCCACTCTTTAGAAGTGTATGTTGTTTCCTCAAACACCTAAAAAACAAAGCAACGGAGCCTACGGCATTTCCACTTATGGTCCTCTAGCTTAGGGAAATTAAAATCAAAAACACACAGCCACCCCAAAATTTTGGACGGCTCTGTTTACAAGAACCTCGTCTACGGTACAAGTTAAATATCCTAGAATGTGAAAAATGGATAAAGAATTTGTGGTACGTACGTACAATGGAATATCACTCACCAATGAAATCAATGTCATCAGGCCCGTCGCGGCATAATGAGTGGATTCAGGTACGATGATTCTAAGTGAAATAAGTCACACAGAAAATGAAACATCATAAGATATCAGTAATACACGGAATGTAAACTTGGCTACACATGAACTAAATTAAAAAACAGAACAGGGTCTCAAATTTAGAAAACCAACTTATGCTTGCTTAAGGGGAAAGGTGAGTTGGGGTGCTGCATAAAACCAGAGATAGAAATTAGCACAGATACCTTTCCATAAGCCAAATATGTAATAATCAAGACATACTCCTTGCTCAACGAAATGGACTCAACACTCCATATTCAAAGCCTAAGAATACACCTGACTAGTAAGGATCTTCAAACCCATGGATTTATATGTCTCCATAAGAGACTCAAATGTGTGTACAGCGGCATGAATGCAGCAGAGAAAATCCGATAAATCCCATTATCAAAATGAATTACAAAAACAAACACAATGACAGTGAAATAGAGAGCAATTCTTAAATAATTCTTTCAGGGCTTGTGCTGCAACCTGGATTTACCACATCTATACCAAGAGCTGAGTGAGACATAAGGTTGGACAATTCGGGCTGATAGCATTGTTGAGGTTCGATGAGCCAATGCAGACCCTTTGAAGTCATACTGCATGGTACCCATTCCATGGGCCCCAACTCTTCAGGTTTAAGGGATTCTTCCTTCAGCTAAACGTGCATGGGAAACCCACAGTATGGTGCACCGTGTGACCGGAAAACGTCTTCAAATGCATCTCAGTTTTCGTCCCCTTTTACTCGGGTTAACCATTCCAGACCCTTTACTAACACTCTCCCCACTAGGAGAGTCAGTGCCTTTAACCTCCTGCTTGGCACAGTTTGCAATTTCTGCGCAAGATGAACAAAAATAGGGAGAACCAATGAGAGACTAGCTCTAGGTGTCTGCACGTTCAAATATAACGCTCATTTCCCACCAGGAAGAGGAATTTACCAAAGGATCAGCGTGCTGTCCTGGAACCAGATTAGGGCCTGAAGCAATCCTGCGGGTTAGCGGCCAGCTCACAAGAAAGCAAGTAGAAGAAAGGAGCTCAGGCACACTGTCATTCACAAACTTGCAGAGTTATAAATGACAGCTATGGTCCAAAAATATATTGAAGTAAGTCTACGTAGAGGACTTGAAAGCGGGGCAGAATTGCAGGAAAACATTTTCAGGGGCAGACTGGAATTGCATTTAAAGAATAGGGAAAGAGACAGAAAGTCGACAATGATGCACTTGGTCAAAAAGGTCGTATGCGTTTTTTCCTGAATATATTCAGGAAAAAACGCATACGCGCATTTTGGCCAACCAAGCAAGCGTGTAAAGAAATCTGCACTACAATGAAGCCTCACTGCTCCCCTGTCAAAAGGGACATCTGAAAATAGTGAAAAATCCAGAATCGCAGGACAGGTCATGGAGAACAGGGAGCCTTGTTATGCTGATGGGCGGGATGTAAATTGCCAACAGCCACTCTGGAGAAGTGTATGGTGTTTCCTCAAACACCTAAAAAACTAAGCAACGGAGCCTATGGCACTTCAACTTATGGTTCTATAGCTTAGGGAAATTAAAATCAAAAAGACACAGCCACCCATCAATTTTGGATGGCTCTGCTTACAAGAACCTCGTCTGCGGTACAAGTTAAATATCCGAGAAAGCGAAAAATGGATAAAGAAGTTGTGGTACGTACGTACAATGGAATATCACTCAGCAATGAAATCTGTCATGAGGCGCATTGCGGCATAGTGAGTTTATTCAGGTACGATGATTCTAAGTTAACTAAGTCACACAGAAAAAGAAACACCATAAGATATCTCAAATACACGGACTGTAAACATGGCTGCACATGAACTCAATTACAAAAACAGAAAAGGGTCTCAAATTTAGAAAACCAACTTATGCTTGCTTAAGGGGAAAGGTGAGTTGTGGCGCTGCATAAAACCAGAGATTGAAATTAGCACAGATACCTTTCCATAAGCAAATATGTAATAGTCAGGACCTACTCCTTGCTCCACGAAATGGACTCAACACCGCATATTCAATGCCTAGGAATATACCTGACTAGTAAGAATCTTAAAACCCATGGATTTATATGTCTCCATAAGAGAATCAAGCATGTGTACAGTGGCAAAAATGCAGCAGTGAAAATCCGATAAATCCCATTATCAAAATAAATTACAAACACAAAACTCAATGACAATGAAATAGAGAGCAATTCTTAAATAATTCATTCAGGGCTTGTGATGCAACCTGGATTTACCACATCTACACCCAGAGCTGAGTGAGACATAAGGCTGGACACTTCGGGCTGATAGCATTGGTGACGTTCGGTTAGGAAAGGCAACCCTTTGAAGTCATACTGCATGGTACCCATTCCATGGGTCCCAACTCTCCAGGTTTAAGGGATTCTTCCTTCAGGAAAAACATGCATGGGAAACCCAGAATATGGTCCACCGTGTGACTGGGAAACCTTTTTAAATGCATCTCAGTTTTCGTCCCGTCGTACTCGGTTTAACCATTCCAGACGCTTTACTAACACTCTCTCCACTTGCAGAGTCTGTGCCTTTAACCTCCTGTTTGGCACAGTTTGGAATTTCTGCGCAAGATGAACAGGAATAGGGAGAACCAATGAGAGATTAGCCGTAGGTGTCTGCACGAGCAAATTTAACGCTCATTTCGCACCAGGAGGAGGAATTAGCCAAAGGCTCAGCATGCCATGCCGGAACCAGTTTAGGGCCTGAAGCAATCCTGCGGTTTTGCGGCCAGCTCACAAGAAAGCGAGTTGAAGAAAGGAGCTCAGGGGCACTGTAATTCACAAACCTGCAGAGTTATAAATGACAGCTATTGTCCAAAAATATATTGAAGTAAGGCTGCAAAGAGGACTTGATCGCGGGGCAGAATTCCAGGAATACGATTTCAGGAGGTAGATGGGAAGTCCTCTGAAAGTATAGGAGAAGAGGCAGAACCTCGACAATGATGCACTTGGTCAAAAAGGGCATATGCGTTTCTTTCAGGGCCCTCATTAAAGAGGGTAGGAGGCTCCCAGCATGCTTCAGTGACCAATAGAGGGCCTACGTCGCCAAGGCAACGTGAGCCATCCAGGCAGGAGTGACCTCACATCAGAGGGCCCACCTCACAGAAGGGTAAGGAACCCAGTCAGGATCAGACTCTCACCAGAGTGCCCACATAAGCAAGGGGCTGGGAACCAGGCACGAGTGTCCTCACGCCCGTGGGGCCACATCATCGAAAGTTGAGGTACCCAGCACATGTGGCCTCAAACCAGAGGACCCACATCACCATGGGTCTCGGAGCGAGGCAGGCAGGATTAACCTCAAAACACATGGCCCATTGTATAAAAAAGGTGAGGAATCCAGCAGTTGGAACGTCCCAGCAGGCGGCCCAGATCACCGAGGCTATGGGATCCAGGCAGTGATGAACTCACAACAGAGGGCCCTCATCGTGATACTGTAAGCAACCCAGCCGTTGTGACCTCAGAGCACAAGGCCCACATTCCCATGGGGAAGGGAACCAAGCAGGAGTGTCATCGCACCAGTGGGCACACATCAGAAAATGTGGAGAGCCCTGCAGTTAGGGCTGGACGCCAGAGGGCCCTCATCACTGAGGAGAGGAGGCTCCCAGCAAGCTCCAACTGCTACCAGAGGGCCGACGTCGCCAATGCGGGGTGTGCCAGCCAGGCAGGAGTGACCTCAGAGCAGAGGGCCAACAACACAAAAGTGTGAGGAACCCAAAGAGGATCAGACTCTCACCACAGGGCCCACATCACCAAGGGAATGGAAACCAGGCAGGAGTGTCCTCACACCAGTGGGGCCACATCACCGAAATGTGACGGACCCAGCACACGTGGCCTCAAACTACAGGACACACATCACCAAGGGGCTGGGAGTGAGGCAGGCAGGAGGAGTCTCAAAACAGAGGGCCCATAGAAGGAAAAAGTTGAGGAATCCCGCAGTTGGAAGCTCCCCGCAGGTGGCCAGGAGCAGCGAGGCTATGGGATCCATGCCGGAGTGAACTCACACCAGAGGGCCCTCATCATGAAACTGAGCAACGTAACATTGGGACCTCAGAGCAGAAAGCCCACATTCCCATGGGGTTGGGAACCTGGCAGGAGTGTACTCGCACCACAGGGCACACATCAGAAAATTTTGGGAGCCCAGCAGTTAGGGTCTGACACCAGAGGGCCCTCATTACCGAGGGGAGGAGACTCCCAGCAGGCACCAACTCCCAACTGAGGGCCCATGTCGCCAAGGTGACGTGTGTCAGCCAGGCAGGAGTGACCTCACAGCAGAGGGCCTACCTCACAAAGGGTGAGGAACGCAGCCAGGATAAGACTCTCACCAGAGGGCCCACATCACCAAAGGGATCGGAACAAGGCAGGAGTGTCCTCACACCAGTGTGCCCACATTATAGAAAGGTGAGGAACCCAGCACATGTGGCCTAAACCAGAGGACCCACATTTCCAAGGTGCTCCGAGTGAGGCAGGCAGGAGTAGCCTAACAACACAGGGCCCACAGAATAAAAAATGTGAGGAATCCAGCAGTTGGAACCTCCCAGCAGGTGGCCCAGAGCACGGAGTCTATGGGATCCAGGCCACAGTGATCTCACAGCAGAGGGCCCACATCATGAAACTGTGAGCAACCCAGCCAGTGGGACCTCAGAGCAGAAGGCCCACATCCCCATGGGGATGGGAACCTCGCAGGAGTGTCCTCGCACAACTTAGCACGTATCAGAAAATGTGGGAACCCAGGAGTTATGGCCTGACGCCAGAGGGCCCACATCACGGAGGAGAGGAGGCTACCAGCAGGCTCCAAATGCCACCAGAGGGCCGACGTCACCAAGGCAACGGGAACAAGCCAGGCAGGAGTTACCTCACAGCAGAGGGCCCACCTCACAGAAGTGTGAGGAACCCAAAGAGGATCAGACTCTAACCAGAGCGCGCACATCACCAAGGGGATGGAAACCAGGCAGGAGTGTCCTCACACCAGTGGGGCCACATCAGCGAAAGGTGAGGAACACAGCACATGTGGCCTCAAACAAGGGGACACACATCACGAAAGGGCTGGGAGTGAGGCGTGCAGGAGGAGACTCACAACAGAGGGCCCATAGAATAAAAAAGGTGAGGAACCCCCCAGTTGGAAGCTCCAAACAGGTGGCCCAGAGCACCGAGGCTATGGGATCTATGCCGGAGTGAACTCACAGCAGAGGGCCCACATTCTGACACTGTGAGCAGCCCAGCCGTTGGGACCTCAGAGCAGAAAGCCCACATGCCCATGGGGATGGGACCCTGGCTAGAGTGTACTCGCCTGACAGGGCGCACATCAGAAAATTTTGGGAGCCCATGAGTTAGGGCCTGACGCCATAGGGCCCCCATCACCGAGGGGAGGAGACTCCCAGCAGGCACCAACTCCCAACTGAGGGCCCACATCGCCAAGGTGACGTGTGCCAGCCAGGCAGGAGTGACCTCACAGCAGAGGGCCCACCTCACAGAAGTGGGAGGAACCCAGCCAGGATCAGACTCTCACCAGAGGGCCCACATCACCAAGGGGATCAGAACAAGGCAGGAGTGTCCTCACACCAGTGGGGCCACATCATTGAAAGGTGAGGAACCCAGCACACGTGGCCTCAAACCAGAGGACACACATCACCCAGGGGCTGGGAGTGAGGCAGGCAGGAGGAGTCTCAAAACAGAGGGCCCATAGAAGGAAAAAGGTGAGGAATCCCACAGTTGGAACCTCCCCGCAGGTGGCCAGAAGCAGGGAGGCTATGCGATCCATGCGGGAGTGAACTCACACCAGAGGGCCCTCATCATGAAACTGAGCAACGTACCATTGGGACCTCAGAGCAGAAGGCCCACATTCCCATGGGGTTGGGAACCGGGCAGGAGTGTACTCGCACCACAGGGCGCACATCAGAGAATTTTGGGAGCCCAGGAGTTAGGGTCTGACGCCAGAGGGCCCTCATTACTGAGGGGAGGAGACTCCCGGCAGGTACCAACTCCCAACTGAGGGCCCACATCGCCAAGGTGACATGTGCCAGCCAGGCAGGAGTGACCTCACAGCAGAGGGCCCACCTCACAGAAGGGTGAGGAACCCAGCCAGGATCAGACTCTCACCAGAGGGCCCACATCATCAAGGGGATAGGAAGCAGGCAGGAGTGTCCTCACACCAGTGGGACCACACCATCGAAAGGCGAGGGACCCAGCACACGTGGCCTCAAACCAGAGGAAACACATCACCAAGGGGCTGGGAGAGAGGCAGGCAGGAGGAGTCTCAAAACAGAGGGCCCATAGAAGAAAAAAGGTGAGGAATCCCGCAGTTGGAACATTCCAGCAGGTGGCCAGGAGCAGAGAGGCTATGGGATCCAGGCCGGAGAGAACTCACAGCAGAGGGCCCTCATCATGAAACTCAGCAACCCATGGTTGGGACCTCAGAGCAGAAGGCCCACATTCCCATGGGGTTGGGAACCTGGCAGGAGTGTACTCGAACAACAGGGCGCATATCAGAAAATATTGGGAGCCCAGGGGTTAGGGTCTGACGCCAGAGGGCCCTCATTACCGAGGGGAGGAGACACCCAGCAGGCACCAAATCCCACCAGAGGGCCGACGTCGCCAAGGCGGGGTGTGCCAGCCAGGCAGGAGTGACCTCAGAGAAGAGGGCCCACCTCACAGAAGTGTGAGGAACCCAACCAGGATCAGACTCTCACCGGAGGGCCCACATCACCAAGGGGAGGGGAACCAGGCAGGAGTGTCCTCACACCAGTAGGGCCACATCAGCCAAAGGTGAGGAACCCAGCACATGTGGCCTCCAACCAGAGGACACACATCACCAAGGGGCTAGGAGTGAGGCAGGTGTCTGGAGGGGTACATTTAACTCTAATTTCCCACCAGGAAGTGGAATGAACCAAAGTCTCAGAGTGCCGTGCCGGACCCTGATTACGGCCTGAAGCAAACCTGTGGCTCTGTGGCCAGTTTTCAAGGAAACGAGTTAAGAAAGGAAATCACGGTCACTGTAATTCACAAACCTGCAGAGTTATAAATGACAGCTATTGGCAAAAATATATTGAAGTAATTCTGCAAAGAGGACTTGAAAACGAGGCAGAATTGCAGGAATCATATTTCAGGGGGTAGATTGGAATTGCATTTAAAGCATGTGAAAAGCGGCAGATCTTTGACAGTGATGCACTTAGACAAAAGTGCGTAAACATTGTTTCCTGAATATATTCAGGAAAAAACACATATGCCCTTTTTGGCCAACCAAGCACTCTAGCAATGGAAATCCGCACTACAATGAAGTCTCATTTCCCATTCGTCAAAAGGGCCATCTGAAAAAAGTGTAAAAACCAGAAACACAGGACAGGCCATGGAGAACAGGGAGCCTTGTTATGCTGATGGGCGGGATGTAAATTGCCAACAGACACTCTGGAGATGTTTATGGTGTATCCTGAAACATCTGAAAAACAAAGCTACAGACCCTAGGGCACTTCCACTTTCGGCCCTATAGCTTAGGAAAATTAAAATCAACAAGACACAGCCAACACAAAATTTTGAGCTGCTGTGTTTACAAGAACCTTGAGTCCAGTACAAATTAAATATCCCAGAAAGAAAAAAAATGGATAAAGGAGTTGTGCTACTTACGTACAACGGAATATCACTCAGCAATGAAATCAATGTCATCAGGCCTGTAGCAGCAAATTGAGTGGATTTAAGTATGATGATTCTAAGAGAAATAGGTCACACAGAGAAAGATAATTATCATAAGATATCACTAATAGAGAGAGTGTAAACTTGGCTACACATAAACTGAATTCCAAAACCGAACAGAGTCTCACATTTAGATAAAAACTTATGCTTGCTTAAGGGGAAAGTTGAGTTGCGGTGCTGTATAAAACCAGAGATTGAAATTAGCACACATACCGTTCCATAAGCCAAATATGTAATAGACAAGACCTACTCTTTGCTCAACGAAATAGACTCATCCATGGTGTATCACCTCACACCTGTTAGAATGGGCATCATCAGAAAATCTACAAACAACAAATGCTGGAAAGGGTGTGGAGATAAGGAACCCTCTTCCACTATTGTTGGGAATGAAAATTGATACAGTCACTGTGGAGAACATTATGGAGTTTCTTATAAAACTAAGAATAGAATTACCATATGATACAGCCATCCCACTACTGGGCATATACCCAGACAAAACCATAAATCGAAAAGAGACATTCACCGCAATGTTCATTGCATCACTATTTACAATATCCAGGTAATGGAAGCAACCTAAATGCCCACAGACAGACGAATGCATAAAGATGTGGTACATATATAAAATGGAATATTACTAAGCCATAAAAAGGAATGAAATTGGGTCATTTGTAGAGACGTTGATGGATCTAGAGACTGTCATACAGAGTGAAGTAAGTTAGAAATAGAAAAACAAATCTTGTCTATTAATGCATATATGTGGAACCTAGAAAAATTGTACAGATGAACCGTTTTGCAAGGCAGAAATAGAGCAACAGATGTAGACAACAAACGTATGGACACCAAGGGGGGAAAGCTGTTGGGGGGTGGTGGTGGGAGGAGTTGAGAGATTGGGATTGGTATGTATACATTTATATGTATAAAATAGATAACCAAAAAGAACCTGCTGTATAAAAAATAAAATAAAATTCAAAATTAAAAAAAATAAAATTAAAAAAAGTAAAACAGAAAAAATATTCTGCCCTTCACATACATGTATTTATATGAATAAATTATTTCCATGCATATATCTGTAAATACAGAAAAGAGGAATAAATTCTACCTTGAACCAAAAACGAAAAAAAGAAAAAGAAAAACAAAACCCACCAGTTACACAGAGGAAATCCCTATCAGGGCAATTGCTCCAGTTGTAAACAATTCTGAAGTTGGTCAGTGGTGGGGAATCATCTCCCATTCAGCCAGCAGGCCCCACGCAACAAGCGTCCTCATTGCAAAGCTGGGGGACCGTGCCGAGGCATCTGTGAGTAAACGTGGGCCGAGCCCCAGGCCAGCTGCTGCTGAAATGTTCCCACCCTTCCCAGGTAAAACACCTGAATATGTACAAGGACTTGAAAGCCTAGAGGAAGGGCCATGGAGCCACACGAGCGACAGCATGCCGGCCGACTTGATGCCTGTAGGCCAGCCAGGATGGCCCTGGCCCTGGGTGCTCTTCTGGAAGCTTTCCATTTCCCTGCCTGAGATACCCCTCCTGTCCCGGCCCCCACTGCTTTCTTCCTTCCTCACCTCTGCCCAGGGAGGAATTCCAGCGGCAGGTATGGGTGACACATCCTCTTCTTTAGCAGGTGGCATCTTGGCAACTGCTGCAGAAAGTCCAGCAGAGCCCCACTCACACTGAGCCACCCACAAAGCCGTGGCCTCTCACTCCCTCCCACCAACCCAGCCCCGAGACTGTTGACAGGGCAGAGAAAATGGCGTCAGGCACAGCTGCAGGGGCTCTTGCTGCCTGGAGTGGTGTTTATATCGATCTCAACCCAGGCACACCTGGGGAGATCTGGCCGGCACGGTCAGGCTGCCCAGGTCAGCCTATCATCACCCCTCAGGGTCTCACAGTTACAGAAAATGGAACTTGCTGAATCGGCCAGGTCCAAGGAACAGGTGTGGGCTCTTGAGAGTCAGGATAGACAAGGGGCTGTAGCTCTGGCTTGTTTTCTAATCATTTTATCTGGCCCATGAGTGGGAGACAACTTCAAGAAAACCCTCTCCTAATGAGAGGAACCCAGGAGTCAGGGAGAGGAGGGGTGGGTGGTGGGTTTAGACAGAGGCCTGGTGCCCCGGGTGCAGTGGAAGCCTCTGGAAGACCAGGTGGAGGGAGGCCGCACAGAGTGATCCCCAAGGTCACAGACCTTTTGGAGCTGCTGTTTGTTAGTTCAAGTACTGCTCTGAGGTGCTCTGTGTCAGATCTGAGCGACAGGTGAGCTGGGAGTGCTTTGCAATGTGCACTATGTGCACGGTTCCTGTTTGCCCAGACTTGCCACGGTACCTGCAAGGGTAGCTCTGTATCCTGGGAGGGGCCTGACCACGAGGGCCCTGTGTCCTGGGGTGGGGGTGGGGTACCTGCCTGGGTAAGCTCCATATCCTGGGATTGGCCTGACCTTGAGAGCCCCATGGGCTGCAGCAGTCAAGGTAACGGATGTCAGGAGAGTCAGTGAAGCCACCGAGGATATACCTCCAGTAGTTCCTAAATCCTATACCCTGCTGGTCATTCTACCAACAACCAGGACTTGGTATTCTGTATTAGTCTTCAATGATGCCTTCTTTTACACTTTTTTCACATGGCCCGTTTGACCGGGGGGCAGTGAGGCTTCATTGTAGTGCAGATTTCATTTACACGCTTGCTTGGTTGGCCAAAAAGTGCATATGTGTTTTTTCCTGAATATAGTCAGGAAAAAACCCATATGCACTTTTTGGCCAAGTGCATCATTGTCGACATTCTGCCTCTTTTCCTATGCTTTAAGTGCAATTCCAGTCTACCCGCTGAAATCGTTTTCCTGAAATTCTGCACCGCTTTAAAGCCCTCTTCACAGACTTACTTGAATATATTTTTGGACGATAGCTATCATTCATAACTCTGCAGGTTTGTGGACTACAGTCCACTTGAGCTCTTTTCTTCAACACGCTTTCTTGTGAGCTGACCGCAAAACTGCAGGATTGCTTCAGGCCCTAATCTGTTTCTGGCAGGGCATGCTGAGCCTTTGGTTAATTCCTCTTCCTGGTGGGAAATGAGCGTTCCATTTGCCCGTGCAGACACCTACAGCTAGTCTCTCATTGGTTCTCCCTATTCCTATTCATCTTGCGCAGAAATTGCAAACTGTGCCAAACAGGAGGTTAAAGGCACAGACTCTCCAAGAGGGGAGAGTGTTGGTAAAGCGTCTGGAATGGCGAACCCGAGTACCAGGGGACGAAAACTGCGATGCATTTGAAAACGTTTCCCAATGACATGGTGGACCGTACTCTGCGTTTCCCATGCATGTTTTAGCTGAAGGAAGAATCCCTTAAACCTGGAGAGTTGAGACCCATGGAATGGGTACCATGCAGTATGTCTTCAAAGGGTCTGCATTTGCTCACCGAACCTCACCAATGCCATCAGCCCGAAGAGTCCAGCCTTATGTCTCACCCTAACCCTTACTCGAAGCCTTGCCCTAATCCGTCCCGTAATCCTAACCCATACGCAAACACTAACCCGTATCCTAACACGTACGCTCATCCTAAACAGTTGTCGTACCCTAACCTGTACCCTAAACCGTCCCTATCCCCTAACCCTAACAAACCATAACCCTAACACTTACCCAAAGCCTTACCCTAAACCGTCCCCTAATCCTAACCCGTACGTTAACACTAACTCATACCCTAACATGTACGCTCACCCTAAACCATTGTCGTACCCTAACCTGTACCCTAAACTGTCCCCGTCCCCTAAACATAACACTAACCCTAACCCTAAACCTAACCCTTACCCGAAGCCTTACCGTAACCCGTCCCCTAAAACTAACCTGGGCGCTAACACTAACCCATACCCTAACACGTACACTCACCCTAAACCGTTGGCGAACCCTAACCTGTACCCTAAACTGTCCCCATCCCTGTCCTCTAACACTAACCCTAACCCTTACCCGAAGCGTCACCCTAATCCGTCCCATAATCCTAAACCGTACGCTAAAACTAACCCGTGCCCTACCACATACGCTCACCTGAAAACGTTGTCGTACCCTAACCTGTACCCTAAACCGTCACCGTCCCCTAATCCTAACCCTAACCCTTACCCAAAGCCTTACCCTAACCGTCGCCTAATCCTAACCCGTACGCTAACACTAACTGTACCCTAACACATATGCTGACCCTAAACCGTTGTCGTACCCTAACCTGTACCCTAAACAATCCCCGTCCCCTAACCCTAACCCTAACCCTAACCCTAACCATTAAGCGAAGCCTTACCCTAACCCGTCCCTAATCCCAACCCGTACGCTAACACTAACACGTACCCTAACACATACGCTCACACTAAACCCTTGTTGTACCCTAACCTGTACCCTAAACCGTCCCCGTACCTTACCCTAACCCTAACCCTAAACCTTACCTGAAGCCTTGCCCTAACCTGTCCCCTAATCCTAACATGGACGCTAACACTAACCCATACCCTAACATGTACGCTCACCCTAAACCGTTTGTCGTACCCTAACCTGTACCCTAAACCGTCACCGTCCCCTAACCCTAACCCTAACCCTAACACTTACACGAAGCCTTACACTAACCCGTCCCCTAATCCTAACCCGTGCGCTAACAATAACCCGTACCCTAACACGTACACTCACGCTAAACCGTTGTCTTACCCTAACCTCTACCCTAAACCGTCACTGTCCCCTAACACTAACCCTAATCCTAACCCTTAACCGAAGCCTTACCCTAACCTGTCCCCTTATCCTAACCAGTACACTAACACTAACCCGTAACCTAACACGTACGCTCACCCTAAACCGTTGTCGTACCCTAACCTGTACCCTAAACCGTCCCCGTCCCCTAACCCTAAACCTAACCTTAACGCTAATCCTAAACCTTACCCGAAGCCTTACCCTAAACCGTTCCCTAATCCTAACCCGTATGCTAAAACTAACCCGTACCCCAACACGTACGCTCACACTAAACCGTTGTTGTACCCTAACCTGTATCCTAAACCGTCCCTGTCACCGTCCCCTAACACTAACCCTAACCCTAACCCTAACCCTTAGCCGAAGCCTTACCCTAACCCGTCCCCTAATCCTAACCCGTAGGCTAACACTAACCCGTACCCTAACACGTACGCTCACCCTAAACCGTTGTTGTACACTAACCTGTACCCTAAACCGTCCCCGTCACCTAACACTAACCCTAACCCTAACCCTAACCCTAACCCTTACCTGAAGCCTTACCCTAAACCGTTCCCTAATCCTAACCCGTACGCTAACACTAACCCGTGCCCTAACATGTACAGTCATCCTAAACCGTTGTCGTACGCTAACCTGTATCCTGAACCGTCCCCGTCCCCGTCCCCTAACCCTAACCCTAAACCTAACCCTAACCCTTACCCGAAACCTTACTCTAAACTGTCCCATAATCCTAACCCGTACGCTAACACTAATCCATACCGTAACACGTATGCTCACCCTAAACCGTTGTCGTACCCTAACCTGTACCCTAAACCGTCCCCATCCCCAAACCCTAACCCTAAACCTAACCCTAACCCTAAACCTTACCTTAAGCCTTACGCTAACCCGTCCCCTAATCCGAACACGTACGCTAACCATAACCCGTACCCTAACACGTACGCTCACACTAAACCGTTGTCGTACCCTAACCTGTACCCTAAACCGTCCCCGTCCCCTAACCCTAACCCTAAACCTAAGCCTAACCCTTAACCGAAGCCTTACCCTAACCCGTCCCCTAATCCGAACCCGTATGCTAACACTAACCCGTACTCTAATACGTACACTCACCCTAAACCGTTTTCGTATGCTAACCTGTACCCTAAACCGTCCCCGTCCCCGTCCCCTAACCCTAACGCTAACCCTAACACTAACCCTTACCCGAAGCCTTACACTAACCCGTCCCCTAATCCTAACCCGTACGCTAACACTAAAACGTGCGCTACCACGTACGCTCACCATAAACTGTTGTCGTACACTAAAGTGTACCCTAAACCGTCCTCTTCCCCGTTCCCTAAACCTAAACCTAACCCTAACAATGACCCTTACCTGAAGCCTTACCCTAACCCATCCCATAATCCTAACCCGTACGCTAACACTAACCCGTACCCAAACACGTACGCTCACCCTAAACCGTTGTCGTACCCTAACCTGTACCCTAAACCGTCCCCGTCCCCTAACCCTAACCCTAACCCTAACCCCAACCCGAAAACTTATCCGAAGCCTTACCCTAACCCATCCCTTATTCCTAACCCGTACGCTAACACTAACCCGTACCCTAACACTAACCCGTACCCTAACACGTACGCTCAACCTAAACCGTTGTGTACCATAACCTGTACCCTAAACCATCCCCGTACACTACCCCTAACCCTAACCTAAACCTAGCCCTTACTCGAAGCCTTACCCTAATCCGTCCCTTAATCCTAACCCATACGCTAACACTAAATGATACCCTAACACGTACGCTCACCCTAAACCGTTGTTGTACCCTAAACTGTACCCTAAACCGTTCCCGTCCCCGTCCCCCAACCGTAAACCTAACCCTAAACCTAATCCTTACCCGAAGCCTTACCCTAACCCGTCCCCTAATCCTAACCGTACGCTAACACTAACCCGTACCCTAACACGTACGCTCACCCTAAACAGTTGTCGTACCCTAACCTGTACCCTAAACCGTCCCCGTCACCTAACCCGAACCCTAACCCTAGCCCTAACTCTAACCCTTACCCGAAGCCTTACACTAACCCGTCCCCTAATCCTAACCCATACGCTAACACTAAACTGTACCCAAACACGTACGCTCAACCTAAACCGTTGTCGTACCCTAACCTGTACCATAAAGCGTCTCCGTCCCCTAACCCTAACCATAACCCTAACCCTAACACTTACTCGAAGCCTTATCCTAACCTGTCCCCTAATCCGAACCCGTACGCTAACACTAACCCGTACCCTAACACGTACGCTCACCCTAAACCGTTGTGTAACCTAACCTGTACCCTAAACCGTCCCCGTCCCCTAACCCTAACCCTAACCTTAATCCTAACCCTTACCCGAAGCCTTACCACAACCCGTCCCCTAATCCTAACCCGTACGCTAATACTAACACGTACCCTAACACGTACGCTCACTCTAAACCGTTGTCGTACCCTAACCTGTACCCTAAAGCATCTCCGTCCCCGTCCCCTAACCCTAATCCTAACCCTAAACCTTACCCAAAGCAGTACCCTAACCCGTCCCCTAATCCTAACCCGTACGGTAACACTAACCCGTAGCCTAACACGTACGCTCAACCTAAACCGTTGTGTACCCTAACCTGTACATTAAACCATCCCCGTACACTAACCCTAACGCTAACCCTAAACCTAACGCTTACCGGAAGCCTTACCCTAACCCGTCCCCTAATCCTAAACCGTACGCTAACACTAAACCGTACCCTAACACGTACGCACACCCTAAACCGTTGTTGTACCCTAACGTGTACCCTAAACCGTTCCCGTCCCGTCCCCTAACCCTAAACCTAACCCTAAACCTAACCCTTACCCGAAGCCTTACCCTAACCCGTCACCTAATCCTAACCCGTAGGCTAACACTAACCCGTACCCTAACACGTACGCTCACCCTAAACCGTTGTTGTACACTAACCTGTACCCTAAACCGTCCCCGTCACCTAACACTAACCCTAACCCTAACCCTAACCCTAACCCTTACCTGAAGCCTTACCCTAAACCGTTCCCTAATCCTAACCCGTACGCTAACACTAACCCGTGCCCTAACATGTACAGTCATCCTAAACCGTTGTCGTACGCTAACCTGTATCCTGAACCGTCCCCGTCCCCGTCCCCTAACCATAACCCTAAACCTAACCCTAACCCTTACCCGAAACCTTACTCTAAACTGTCCCATAATCCTAACCCGTACGCTAACACTAATCCATACCGTAACACGTATGCTCACCCTAAACCGTTGTCGTACCCTAACCTGTACCCTAAACCGTCCCCATCCCCAAACCCTAACCCTAAACCTAACCCTAACCCTAAACCTTACCTTAAGCCTTACGCTAACCCGTCCCCTAATCCGAACACGTACGCTAACCATAACCCGTACCCTAACACGTACGCTCACACTAAACCGTTGTCGTACCCTAACCTGTACCCTAAACCGTCCCCGTCCCCTAACCCTAACCCTAAACCTAAGCCTAACCCTTAACCGAAGCCTTACCCTAACCCGTCCCCTAATCCGAACCCGTATGCTAACACTAACCCGTACTCTAATACGTACACTCACCCTAAACCGTTTTCGTATGCTAACCTGTACCCTAAACCGTCCCCGTCCCCGTCCCCTAACCCTAACGCTAACCCTAACACTAACCCTTACCCGAAGCCTTACACTAACCCGTCCCCTAATCCTAACCCGTACGCTAACACTAAAACGTGCGCTACCACGTACGCTCACCATAAACTGTTGTCGTACACTAAAGTGTACCCTAAACCGTCCTCTTCCCCGTTCCCTAAACCTAAACCTAACCCTAACAATGACCCTTACCTGAAGCCTTACCCTAACCCATCCCATAATCCTAACCCGTACGCTAACACTAACCCGTACCCAAACACGTACGCTCACCCTAAACCGTTGTCGTACCCTAACCTGTACCCTAAACCGTCCCCGTCCCCTAACCCTAACCCTAACCCTAACCCCAACCCGAAAACTTATCCGAAGCCTTACCCTAACCCATCCCTTATTCCTAACCCGTACGCTAACACTAACCCGTACCCTAACACTAACCCGTACCCTAACACGTACGCTCAACCTAAACCGTTGTGTACCATAACCTGTACCCTAAACCATCCCCGTACACTACCCCTAACCCTAACCTAAACCTAGCCCTTACTCGAAGCCTTACCCTAATCCGTCCCTTAATCCTAACCCATACGCTAACACTAAATGATACCCTAACACGTACGCTCACCCTAAACCGTTGTTGTACCCTAAACTGTACCCTAAACCGTTCCCGTCCCCGTCCCCCAACCGTAAACCTAACCCTAAACCTAATCCTTACCCGAAGCCTTACCCTAACCCGTCCCCTAATCCTAACCGTACGCTAACACTAACCCGTACCCTAACACGTACGCTCACCCTAAACAGTTGTCGTACCCTAACCTGTACCCTAAACCGTCCCCGTCACCTAACCCGAACCCTAACCCTAGCCCTAACTCTAACCCTTACCCGAAGCCTTACACTAACCCGTCCCCTAATCCTAACCCATACGCTAACACTAAACTGTACCCAAACACGTACGCTCAACCTAAACCGTTGTCGTACCCTAACCTGTACCATAAAGCGTCTCCGTCCCCTAACCCTAACCATAACCCTAACCCTAACACTTACTCGAAGCCTTATCCTAACCTGTCCCCTAATCCGAACCCGTACGCTAACACTAACCCGTACCCTAACACGTACGCTCACCCTAAACCGTTGTGTAACCTAACCTGTACCCTAAACCGTCCCCGTCCCCTAACCCTAACCCTAACCTTAATCCTAACCCTTACCCGAAGCCTTACCACAACCCGTCCCCTAATCCTAACCCGTACGCTAATACTAACACGTACCCTAACACGTACGCTCACTCTAAACCGTTGTCGTACCCTAACCTGTACCCTAAAGCATCTCCGTCCCCGTCCCCTAACCCTAATCCTAACCCTAAACCTTACCCAAAGCAGTACCCTAACCCGTCCCCTAATCCTAACCCGTACGGTAACACTAACCCGTAGCCTAACACGTACGCTCAACCTAAACCGTTGTGTACCCTAACCTGTACATTAAACCATCCCCGTACACTAACCCTAACGCTAACCCTAAACCTAACGCTTACCGGAAGCCTTACCCTAACCCGTCCCCTAATCCTAAACCGTACGCTAACACTAAACCGTACCCTAACACGTACGCACACCCTAAACCGTTGTTGTACCCTAACGTGTACCCTAAACCGTTCCCGTCCCGTCCCCTAACCCTAAACCTAACCCTAAACCTAACCCTTACCCGAAGCCTTACCCTAACCCGTCACCTAATCCTAACCCGTAGGCTAACACTAACCCGTACCCTAACACGTACGCTCACCCTAAACCGTTGTCGAACCATAATCTGTACCCTAAACCGTCCCCCTCACCTAACCCTAACCCTAACCCTAACCCTAATTCTAACCCTTACCCGAAGCCTTACACTAAACCGTCACCTAATCCTAACTTGTACGCAAACACTAAACCGTACCCTAACACGTACGCTCACCCGAAACATTTGTCGTACACTAACCTGTACCCTAAACCGTCTCCGTCCCCCTCACCCTAACCCTAAACCTAACCCTAACCCTTACCCGAAGCCTTACCCTAAACCGTCCCCTAATCCGAACCCGTATGCTAACACTAACCCGTGCCCTAACACGTACACTCAACCTGAACAGTTGTCGTACCCTAAACTGTACCCTAAACCGTCCCCATTCCGTAACCCTAACCCTAACCCTAAACCTAACCATAAAACTTACCCAAAGCCTTACACTAACCCGTTCCCTAATCCAAATCCATACGCTAACACTAACCCGTACCCTAATACATGCGCTCACACTAAACCGTTGTCGTACCCTAAACTGTACCCTAAAAAGTCACTGTCCCCTAATTCTAACCCTAACGCTAACCCTAACACTTACCCGAAGCCTTACACTAACCCGTCCCCTAATACTAACCCGTACGCTAACACTAACCCATACCCTAACATGTACGCTCACCCTAATCCATTGTCGTACCCTAACCTGTACCCTAAACCGTCCCCGTCCCCTAACCCTAACACTAAACCTAATCATTACCCGAAGCCTTACCCTAACCTGTCCCCTAATCCTAACCCGTACGCTAACGCTAACCAGTACCCTAACACGTACCCTCACTCTAAACCGTTGTCGTACCCTAACCTGTACCCTAAAACGTCCCCATCCCCTAACCCTAACCCTAACCCTTACCCGAAGCCTTCCCCTAACCCGTCCCCTAATCCTAACCCGTACGCTAACACTAACCCATACCCTAACACGTATGCTCACCCTAAACCGTTGTCGTACCCTAACCTCTACCCTAAACCGTCCCCGTCCCCTAACCCTAACCCTAAACCTAACCCTAAACCTAACCCTTACCCGAAGCCTTACCCTAACCCGTCCCCTAATCCTAACCTGTACGCTAACACTAACCCGTACACTAACAAGTACACTCACCCTAAAACGTTGTCATACCCTAATCTGTACCCTAAACCGTCCCCTAACCCTAACCCTAAACCTAACCCTTACCCGAAGCCTTACCCTAACCCGTCCTCTAATTCTAAACCGTACGCTAACAGTAAACCGTGCCCTAACACGTACGCTCACCCTAAACCGTTGTCGTACCCTAACCTCTACCCTAAACCGTCCCCGTCCCCTAAACCTAACCCTAACCCTAACCCTAACCCTTAACCGGAGCCTTACACTAACCCGTCCCGTAATACTCAGCCGTACGCTAACTCTAACCCATACCCTAACACGTACGCTCACCCTAAACCGTTGTCGTACCCTAACCTGTATCCTAAACCATCCCCGTCCCCTAACCCTATCCCTAACACTAACCCTAACCCTTACCCGAATCCTTACCCTAACACGTCCCCTAATCTAAACTGTACGCTAACACTAACCCGTACCCTAACACGTACGCTCACCCTAACCATTGTCGTACCCTAACCTGTACCCTAAATCGTGCCCATCCCCTAACCCTTACCCGAAGCCTAACCCTAACTGTAAACCTTACCCGAAGCCTTACACTAACCCGTCACCTAAAACTAACCGTATGCTAACACTAATCCGTGCCCTAACACGTACGCTCACCCTAAAGCGTTGTCGTGCACTAACCTGTACCCTAAACCGTCCCCGTCCCCTAACACTAGCCCTAAACCTAACCCTAACACTAACCCTAAACCTTACCCGAAGCCTTACCCTAACCCGTCCCCTAATCCTAACCCGTACCCTAACACTAACCCGTACCCTAACACGTACGCTCACCCAAAACCGTTGTCGTACCCTAACCTGTACCCTAAACCGTCCCTGTCCCCTGACCCTAACCCTACCCCTAACCCTTACCTGAAGCCTTACACTAACCCGTCCCCTGAACGTAACCTGTACGCTAACACTAACCAGTACCCTAACACGTATGCTCACCCTAAACCTTTGTCGTACATTAACCTGTACCCTAAATCGTCCTTGACCCCTAACCCTAACCCTAACCCTAACCCTAACCCTTACCCTAAGCCTTACCCTAACTCGTCCCCTAAACCTAACCCGTACGCTAACACTAACCCCTACCCTAACACGTACGCTCACCCTAAACCGGTTTCGAGCCTAACCTGTACCCCAAACCGTCCCTGTCCCCTAAACCTAACCCTAACCCTAACCCTAATCCTAACCCTTACCGGAAGCCTTACCCTAAACCGTTCCCTAATACTAACCCGTATGCTAACACTAACCCGTACCATAACACCTATGCTCACCATAAACCGTTGTCGTAACCTAACCTGTACCCTAAACCGTCCCTGTCCCCGTCCCCTAACACTAACCCTAACCTTAACCCTAACACTTACCCGAAGCTTTACCCTAACCCGTCACCTAATCCTAACCCGTACGCTAACACTAAACTGTACCCTAACCCGTACGCTCACCCTAAAACGTTGTTTTACCCTAACCTGTACCCTAAACCATCCCCGTCACCTAAGCCTAACCCGAATCCTAACCCTAACCCTAACCCTTACCCAAAGCCTTACCCTAACCCGTCCCCTAATCCTAACGTGTACGCTAACACTAACCCGTACCCTAACACGTACGCTCACCCTAAACCGTTGTCATACGCTAACCTGTACCCTAAAACTTCCCCGTCCCCTAACCCTAACCTTAACCATAACCCGAACCCTAACGCTTACCAGAAGCCTTACCCTAACCCGTCCCTAATCCTAACCCGTACGCTAACACTAACCCGTACCCTAACACATACGCTCAACCTAAACCTTTGTCGTACCCTAACCTGTACCCTAAACAATCCCTGTCCCCTAACCATAACCCTAACCCTACCTCTAAACCTAAACCTTACCCGAAGCCTTACCCTAACCCGTCCCCTAATCCTAACCCGTTAGCTAACACTAACTTGTACACTGACATGTACGCTCACCCTAAACCGCTGTCGTACCCTAACCTGTACCCTAAACCATCCCGGTCGCCTAACCCTAAACCTAACCCTAACCCTAACCCTAACCCTTACCCGAAGCCTTACCCTAACACGTCCCATAATCGTATCCCGTACGCTAACACTAACCCGTGCCCTAACACATACTCTCACACTAAACCGTTGTTGTAACCTAACCTGTACCCTAAACTGTCCCCTTCCCCTAATCCCTAACCCTAACCCTAATCCTAACCCTTACCCGAAGCCTTACCCTAACCTGCCCCCTAATCCTAACCCGTACGCTAACTCTAACCCGTACCGTAACACGTACGCTCACGCTAAATCGTTGTCATACACTAACCTGTACCCTAAACCGTCCGCGTCCCCGTCCTCTAAACCTAACCCTAACCCTAACCCTAACCCTTACCCGAAGCCTTACCCTAAACCGTCCCCTAATCCTAACCCATACGCTAACACTAACCCGTACCCTAACACTTACGCTCACCCTAAACCGTTGTTGTGCACTAACCTGTACCGTACACCGTCCTTTTCCCCGAACCCTAACCCTAACCCTAACCCTAACACTAACGCTTACCCGAAGCCTTACCCTAACCCGTCCCCTAATCCGAACCCGTAAGCTAACAATAATCCGTACACTAACACGTACGCTCACCCTAAATCTTTGTCGTACCCTAATCTGTACCCTAAACCGTCCACATCCCCTAACCCTAACCCTAAACCTAACCCTAACTCTAAACCTTACCTGAAGCCTTACCCTAAACCGTCCCCTAAACCGAACCCGTACCCTAACAATAACCCGTACACTAACACGTACGCTCACCCTAAACGGTTGTCGTACCCTAACCTGTACCCTAAACCGTCCCCGTCCCCGTCCCCTAACCCTAACCATAAGCCTAACCCTTACCCGAAGCCTTACCCTAACCCATCCCCTAATCCGAACCGTACGCTAACACTAACCCGTACCCTAACCGTACACTCACCCTAAACAGTTGTCGTACGCTAACCTGTATTCTAAACTGTCCCCGTCCCCGTCCCCTTACCCTAAACCTAACCCTAACACTAACCCTTACCCGAAGCCTTACCCTAAACCGTTCCATAATCCTAACCCGTACGCTAACACTAAACCATGCGCTACCACGTAGGCTCAGCCTAAACTGTTGTCATACACTAACCTGTACCCTAAACCGTCCCCGTCCCCGTCCCCGTCCCCTAACCCTAACCCTAACCCTTACCCAAAGCCTTACCCTAACCCGTCCCCTAATCATAAACCGTAGGCTAACACTAACCCGTACCCTAACACGCACACTCACCCTAAACCGTTTGCGTACACTAACCTGTACCCTAAACTGTCCCCGTCCCCTAAACCTAACCCTAACCCTAACCCAAACCCTTACCCAAAGCCTTACCCTAAACGGTCCCCTAATCCTAACGCGTACGCTAACACTAACAAGTACCCAAACACGTACGCTCACCATAAACCGTTGTCGTACCCTAACCTGTACCCTAAACTCTCCCCGTCCCCGTCCCCTAAACTTAACCCTAACCCTAACCCTTACCCAAAGCCTTACACTAACCCCTCCCCTAATCCTAACCCGTACGCTAACACTAAACCATACCCTAACACGTACACTCACCCTAAATCGTTGTTGTACCCTAACCTGTACCCTAAACCGTCCCCGTCCCCGTCCCCTAACCCTAAACCTAACCGTAAACTTAACCCTTACCCGAAGCCTTACCCTAACACGTCCCCTAATCATAACCCGTACGCTAACACTAACCCGTACCCTAACACGTATGCTCACCCGAAACCGTTGTCGTAACCTAACCTGTACCCTAAACCATCCCCGTCCCCTAACCCTAAGCCTAAACCTAACCCTAACCCTAACCCTTACCCGAAGCCTTACCCTAACCCGTCATCTAATCCTAACCCGTACGCTAACACTAACCCGTACCCTAACACGTACGCTCACCCTAAACCGTTATCTTACCCTATCCTGTACACTAAACTGTCCCCATCCCCTAACCCTAACCCTAACCCTCACCCTAACCCTTACCCAAAGCCTTACGCTAACCCGTCCCCTAATCCTAACCTGTACGCTAACACTAACCCGTACCCTAATACGTGCGCTCACCCTAAACCGTTGTCATACCCTAAACTGTACCCTAAACAGTCCCCGTGCCCTAACCCTAACCCTAACCCTAACCCAAACACTTACCCGAAGCCTTACCCTAACCCGTCCCCTAATGCTAATCCGTACGCTAACACTAACCCCTACCCTAACACATATGCTCACCCTAAACCGTTGTCGTACGCTTACATGTACACTAAACCGTCCCCGTCCCCTAACCCTAACCCTAACCATGACCCTAACCATTACCCGAAGCCTTACCCTAAACCGTCCCCTAATACTAACCCGTATGCTAACACTAACCCATACCCTAACACGTAAGATCACCATAATCAATTGTCGTACCATAACCTGTACCCTAAACTGTCCCCGTCCCCTAACCCTATCACTAACCCTAATCCTAACCCTTACCCGAAGCCTTAACCTAACCCCTCTCCTACTCTAACATGTACGCTAACACTAACCCATACCCTAACACGTACGCTCACCCTGAAACGTTGTCGTACCCTAACCTGTACCCTAAACCGTCCCCGTGCCCTAACCCTAACGCTAACCCTAACTCTAACACTTACCTGAAGCCTTACCCTAACCCGTCCCATAATCCTAACCCGTACGCTAACACTAACCCGTACCCTAACACGTACGCTCACCCTAAAACCTTGTCGTACCCTAACCTGTACCCTAAATCGTCCCTGTCCCCTAACCCTAACCCTAACCCTAACCTTAAACCTTACCCGAAGCCTTACCCAAACCGGTCCCCTAAACCTAACCCGCACGCTAACACTAACCGGTGCCCTAACACGTACGCTCACCCGAAACATTTGTCGTACACTAAGCTGTACCCTAAACCGTCCCCATTACCTAACACTAACCCGAACCCTAACCATAACCCTAAACCTTACCCGAAGCCTTACCCTAACCCGTCCCCTAATCCTAACCGTACGCTAACACTAATCCGTGCCCTAACACGTACGCTTACCCTAAAGCGTTGTCGTACCCTAACCTGTACCCTAAACCGTTCCTGTCCCTGTACCCTAACCCTAACCCTAACCCAAACCCTAACCCTTACCCGAAGCCTTACACTAACCCATCCCATAATCCTAAACGCTACGCTAACACTAACCCGTGCCCTAACACGTACGCTCACCCTAAACCGTTGTCGTACATTAACCTGTACCCTAAATCGTCCCTGTCCCCTAACCCTAACCCTAACCCTAATCCTTACCCGAAGCCTTACCCTAACTCGTCCCCTAATTCTAACCCGTATGCTAACACTAACCTGTATCCTAACACATACGCTCACCCTAAAACTTTGTCGTACACTAAGCTGTACTCTAAATCGTCCCCGTCCCCTAATCCTAAACCTAACCCTTACACAAAGCCTTACCCTAACCCGTCCCCTAATCCTAACCCGTACGCTAACACTAACCCGTAACCTAACCCGTATGCTCAACCTAAACCGTTCTCGTACACTAACCTGTACCCTAAACCGTCCCGTCCCCATCCCCTAACCCTAGCCCTTACCCGAAACCTTACCCTAACATGTCCCCTATTCCTAACCCGTACGCTAACACTATCCCGTACCCTTACACGTACGCTCACCTTAAAACGTTGTCGTACACTAACCTGTAACCTAAACCGTCTCCGTCCCCTAACCCTAACCCTAACCCTAACCCTAACCCATACCCGGAGCCTTACCCTAACCTGTCCCCTAATCCTAAACCGTACGCTAACACTAGCCCTTGCCCTAACACGTACGCTCACCCTAAACCGTTGTCGTACCCTAACCTGTACCCTAAACCGTCCCTCTACCCTAACCCTAACCCTTATCCTAACCCTAAAGCTTACCCGAAGCCTTACCCTAACCCTTCCCATAATCCTAACCCGTACGCTAACACTAACCCGTACCCTAACATGTACGCTCTCCCTAAACTGTTGTCGTACACTAAACTGTACCCTAAACCGTCCCTGTCCCTGACCATTAACCCTAACCCTAACCCTAACCCTAACCCTTACCCGACGCCTTACCCTAACCCGTCCCATAATCCTAACCCGTACGCTAACACTAACCCGTACCCTAACATGTACACTCACCCTAAACTGTTCTCGTACACTAACCTGTACCCTAAACCGTCCCTGTCCCCGACCCTTAACCCTAACCCTAACCCTAACCCTAACCCTTACCTGACGCCTTACCCTAACCCGTCCCCAAATCCTAACCCGTACGCTAACACTAACCCGTACCCTAACACGCACGCTCACCCTAAACCGTTGTCGTACCCTAACATGTACCCTAAACCGTCCCCATCCCCTAACCCTAAACCTAAACCTAACCCTTACCCGAAGCCTTACCATAACCCGTCCTCTAATCCTAACCCATACGCTAACAGTAAACAGTGCCCTAACATGTACGCTGAACCTAAACCATTGTCCTACCCTAACCTGTACCCTAAACCGTCCCCCTCCCCTAACCCTAACCCTAACCCTAACCCTAACCCTTACACCAAGCCTTACCCTAACCCGTGCCCTAATCCTAACCCGTACGCTAACACTAAACCATACCCTAACACGTACGCTGACCCTAAACCGCTGTCGTACACTAACCTGTACCCTAAACCGTCCCCGTCCCCATCCCCGTCCCCTAACCCTAACCCTAAACCTAACCCTTACCCGAAGCCTTACCCTAACCCGTCCCCTAATCCTAACCCGTAAGCTAACACTAACCCGTGCCCTAAAACGTACGCACACCCTAAAGTGTGGTTGTACCCTAACCAGTACACTAAACCGTCCCCGTCCCCGTTCCCTAACCCTAACCCTAACCCAAACCCTAAGCCTTACCCGAAGCCTTACCCTAACCCGTCTCATAATCCTAAACGATACGCTAAAACTAACCCATGCCCTAACACATACGCTCACCCTAAACCGTTGTCGTACCCTAACCTGTACCCTAAGCCGTCCCCGTCCCCTAACCCTAACCCTAATCCTTACCCGAAGCCTTACACTAACCCGTCCCCTAATCCTAACCCATACGCTAACTCTAACCCGTATCCTAACACGTACGCTCACCCTAAACCATTCTCATACACTAACCTGTACCCTAAACCATCCCCGTCAACTAACCTTAACCCTAACCCTTACCCGAAGCCTTACCATAACCCGTCCTCTAATCCTAACCCCTACGCTAACAGTAAACTGTGCCCTAAAATGTACGCTCAACCTAAACCATTGTCCTACCCTAACTTGTACCCTAAACCGTCCCCGTCCCCTAACCCTAACCCTAAACCTAGCCCTAAACCTAAACCTTACCCCGAGCCTTACCCTAACCCGACACTTAATCCTAACCCGTACGCTAACACTAACCCATACCCTAACACGCACGCTCACCCTAAATCTTTGTCGTACCCTAACATGTACCCTAAACCGTCCCCGTCCCCTAACCCTAACCCTAACCCTAACACTTACCCGAAGCATTACACTAACCCGTCCCCTAATCCTAATCCGTACGCTAACACTAACCCGTGTCCTAACACGTACCCTCACCCTAAACCGTTTTCGTACCCTAACCTGTACCCTAAACCGTCACCGTCCCCTAGCCCTAACCCTAACCCTAACCCTTACGCGAAGCCTTACCCTAACCCGTCCCCAATCCTAACCCGTACGCTAACACTAACAAGTACCCTAACACATACGCTCACCCTAAACTGTTGTCGTACACTAACCTGTAACCTAATCCGTCCCCGTCCCCTAACCCTAACCCTAACCCTAACCCTAACCCTTACCCGAAGCCTTACCCTAATCTGTCCCGTAATCCTAACCCGTATGCTAACACTAACCCTTGCCCTAACACGTACACTCACCCTAAACCATTGTCGTACCCTAACCTGTACCCTGAACCGACCCTGTACCCTAACCCTAACCCTAACTCTAACCCTAACCCTAACCCTAACACTTACCCGAAGCCTTACCCTAACCCGTCCCATAATCCTAACCCGTACGCTAACACTAACCAGTACCCTAACACGTATGCTCACCCTAAATCGATTTCGTACCCTAACCTGTACCCTAAACCATCCCCGTCCCCTAACCCTAACCCTAACACTATCCCTAACCCTTACCCGAAGCCTTACCCTAACTCGGCCCCCAATTCTAAACCATAAGCTAACACTAACCCGTACCCTAACACGTACGCTAACCCTAAAATTTTGTCGTACCCTAACCTGTACCCTAAGTCGTCCCCTTCCCCTAAGCCTAACCCTAACCCTAATACTTACCCGAAGCCTTACCCTAAACCGTCCCCTAATCCTAACCCTTACGCTAACACTAACCCGTGCCCTAAAATGAATGCTCACCCTAAACCGCTGTCGTACACTAACCTGTACCCTAAACCGTCCCCGTCCCCGTCCCCTAACCCTAACCCTAAACCTAACCCTTACCCGAAGCCTTACCCTAACCCGTCCCTTAATCCTAACCCGTACGCTAACACTAACCCGTGCCCTAACAGGTACGCTCACCCTAAAGCGTGGTCGTACCCTAACCTGTACACTAAACCGTCCCCATCCCCGTTCCCTAACCCTAACCCTATCCCAAACCCTACCCCTTACCCAAAGCCTTACCCTAACCCGTCCCATAATCCTAAATAATACGCTAAAACTACCCCATGTCCTAACACATACGCTCACCCTAAACCGTTGTCGTACCCTGACCTATACACTAAACCGTCCCTGTAGCCTAACCCTAACCCTAACCCTAACCCTAACCCTTACCCGAAGCCTTACCCTAACCCGTCCCATAATCCTACTCCGTACGCTAACACTAACCCGTACCCTAACACGTACGCTCACCCTAAAGCGTTGTCGTACCATAACCTGTACCCTAAACCGTCCCCGTCCCCGTCCCCTAAACATAACCCTAAACCTCACCCTTACCCGTAGCCTTCCCCTAACCCGTCCCCTATTCCTAACCTATACGCTAACTCTAACCCGTACCCTAACATGTACGCTCACCCTAAAGAGTTGTCGTACACTAACCTCTACCCTAAACCGTCCCCGTCCCCGTCCCCTAACCCTAACCCTAACCCTAACCCTTACCCGAAGCGTTACCCTAACAAGTCCCCAATCCTAACCCGTACGCTAACACTAACACATACCCTAACACGTACGCTCACCCTAAACCGTTGTCGTACCCTAGCCTATACCCTAAACAGTCCCCGTACCCTAACCCTAACCCTAACCCAAACCCTTACACGAAGCCTTACCCTAACCCGTCCCCTAATCCTAACCCGTACGCTAACACTAAACCTTACCCTAACACGTACGCACACTCTAAACTGTTGTCATATCCTATCCTGTACCCTAAACCTTCCCCGTGCCCGTCCCCTAACCCTAACCCTTACCCGAAGCCTTACCCTAACCTGTCCCCTAATCCTAACCCGTACGCTAACACTAACCCTTACCCTAACACGTACACACACCCTAAACTGTTGTCAAATCCTATCCTGTACCCTAAACCTTCCCCGTGCCCGTCCCCTAACCCTAACCCTTACCAGAAGCCTTACCCTAACCCGTCCCGTAATCCTAACCCGTACGCTAACACTAACCCGTACCCTAACATATACGCTCACCCTAAAACCTTGTCGTACCCTAACCTGTACCCTAAATCGTCCCTGTCCCCTAACCCTAACCCTAACCCTAACCTTAAACCTTACCCGACGCCTTACCCTAACCCGTCCCATAATCCTAACCCGTACGCTAACACTAACCCGTACCCTAACATGTACGCTCACCCTAAAACCTTGTCGTACCCTAACCTGTACCCTAAATCGTCCCTGTCCCCTAACCCTAACCCTAACCCTAACCTTAAACCTTACCCGACGCCTTACCCTAACCCGTCCCATAATCCTAACCCGTACGCTAACACTAACCCGTACCCTAACATGTACGCTCACCCTAAACTGTTATCGTACCCTAACCTGTACCCTAAACCGTCCCTGTCCCCGACCATTAACCCTAACCCTAACCCTAACCCTTACTTGACGCCTTACACTAACCCGTCCCCAAATCCTAACCCGTACGCTAACACTAACCCGTACCCTAACACGCACGCTCACCCTAAACCGTTGTCGTACACTAACATGTACCCTAAACCGTCCCCGTCCCCTAACCCTAACCCTAACCCTAAACCTAAACCTAACCCTTACCCGAAGCCTTACCATAACCCGTCCTCTAATCCTAACCCGTACGCTAACAGTAAACTGTGCCCTAACATGTACGCTGAATCTAAACCAATGTCCTACCCTAACCTGTACCCTAAACCATCCCACTCCCCTAACCCTAACCCTAACCCTAACCCTAACCCTTACACCAAGCCTTACCCTAACCCGTGCCCTAATCCTAACCCGTACGCTAACACTAACCCATACCCTAACACGTACGCTCACCCTAAACCGCTGTCGTACACTAACCTGTACCCTAAACCGTCCCCGTCCCCGTCCCCGTCCACTAACCCTAATCCTAAACCTAACCCTTACCCGAAGCCTTACCCTAACCCGTCCCCTAATCCTAAACCATACGCTAACACTAACCCGTGCCCTAACACGTACGCTCACCCTAAAGTGTGGTTGTACCCTAACCAGTACACTAAACCGTCCCCGTCCCCGTTCCCTAACCCTAACCCTAACCCAAACCCTAAGCCTTACCCGAAGCCTTACCCTAACCCGTCTCATAATCCTAACCGATACGCTAAAACTAACCCATGCCCTAACACATACGCTCAACCTAAACCGTTGTCATACCCTAACCTGTACCCTAAACCGTCCCCGTCCCCTAAACCTAACCCTAATCCTTATGCGAAGCCTTACACTAACCCGTCCCCTAATCCTAACCCATACGCTAACTCTAACCCGTATCCTAACACGTACGCTCACCCTAAACCATTCTCATACACTAACCTGTACCCTAAACCATCCCCTTCAACTAACCTTAACCCTAACCCTTACCCGAAGCCTTACCATAACCCGTCCTCTAATCCTAACCTGTACGGTAACAGTAAACTGTGCCCTAAAATGTACACTCAACCTAAACCATTGTCCTACCCTAACTTGTACCCTAAACCGTCCCCGTCCCCTAACCCTAACCCTAAACCTAGCCCTAAACCTAAACCTTACCCCAAGCCTTAACCTAACCCGACCCTTAATCCTAACCCGTACGCTAACACTAACCCATACCCTAACACGCACGCTCACCCTAAATCTTTGTCGTACCCTAACATGTACCCTAAACCGTCCCCGTCCCCTAACCCTAACCCTAACCCTAACCCTAACACTTACCCGAAGCATTACACTAACCCGTCCCCTAATCCTAATCCGTACGCTAACACTAACCCGTGTCCTAACACGTACCCTCACCCTAAACCGTTTTCGTACCCTAACCTGTACCCTAAACCGTCACCGTCTCCTAGCCCTAACCCTAACCCTAACCCTTACGCGAAGCCTTACCCTAACCCGTCCCCAATCCTAACCCGTACGCTAACACTAACAAGTACCCTAACACATACGCTCACCCTAAACTGTTGTCGTACACTAACCTGTAACCTAATCCGTCCCCGTCCCCTAACCCTAACCCTAACCCTAACCCTAACCCTTACCCGAAGCCTTACCCTAATCTGTCCCCTAATCCTAACCCGTATGCTAACACTAACCCTTGCCCTAACACGTACACTCACCCTAAACCATTGTCGTACCCTAACCTGTACCCTGAACCGTCCCTGTACCCTAACCCTAACCCTAACTCTAACCCTAACCCTAACCCTAACACTTACCCGAAGCCTTACCCTAACCCGTCCCATAATCCTAACCCGTACGCTAACACTAACCCGTACCCTAACACGTACGCTCACCCTAAACCGTTGACGTACCCTAACCTGTACCTTAAACCGTCCCCGTCCCCTAACCCTAACCCTAACCCTAACCCTTACCAGAAGCCTTACCCTAACCCGTCCCGTAATCCTAACCCGTACGCTAACACTAACCCGTACCCTAACACGTACGCTCACCCTAAAACCTTGTCGTACCCTAACCTGTACCCTAAATCGTCCCTGTCCCCTAACCCTAACCTTAAACCTTACCCGAAGCCTTACCCTAACCGGTCCCCTAAACCTAACCCGCACGCTAACACTAACCCGTGCCCTAACACGTACGCTCACCCGAAACATTTGTCGTACACTAAGCTGTACCCTAAACCGTCCCCATTACCTAACACTAACCCGAACCCTAACCATAACCCTAAACCTTACCCGAAGCCTTACCCTAACCCGTCCCCTAATCCTAACCGTACGCTAACACTAACCCGTGCCCTAACACGTACGCTCACCCTAAAGCGTTGTCGTACCCTAACCTGTACCCTAAACCGTTCCTGTCCCTGTTCCCTAACCCTAACCCTAACCCAAACCCTAACCCTTACCCAAAGCCTTACACTAACCCATCCCAAAATCCTAAACGCTACGCTAACACTAACCCGTGCCCTAACACGTACGCTCACCCTAAACCGTTGTCGTACATTAACCTGTACCCTAAATCGTCCCTGTCCCCTAACACTAACCCTAACCCTAATCCTTACCCGAAGCCTTACCCTAATTCGTCCCCTAATTCTAACCCGTATGCTAACACTAACCTGTATCCTAACACATACGCTCACCCTAAAACTTTGTCGTACACTAAGCTGTACCCTAAATTGTCCCCGTCCCCTAACCCTAAACCTAACCCTTACACAAAGCCTTACCCTAACCCGTCCCCTAATCCTAACCCGTACGCTAACACTAACCCGTAACCCAACCCGTATGCTCAACCTAAACCGTTCTCGTACACTAACCTGTACCCTAAACCGTCCCGTCCCCGTCCCCTAACCCTAGCCCTTACCCGAAACCTTACCCTAACATGTCCCCTATTCCTAACCCGTACGCTAACACTATCCCGTACCCTTACACGTACGCTCACCTTAAAACGTTGTCGTACACTAACCTGTAACCTAAACCGTCTCCGTCCCCTAACCCTAACCCTAACCCTTACCCGGAGCCTTACCCTAACCTGTCCCCTAATCCTAACCCGTACGCTAACACTAACCCTTGCCCTAACACGTACGCTCACCCTAAACCGTTGTCGTACCCTAAACCGTCCCTCTACCCTAACCCTAACCCTAACCCTTATCCTAACCCTAAAGCTTACCCGAAGCCTTAACCTAACCCGTCCCCTAATCCTAACCCGTATGCTAACACTAACCCGTCCCCTAACACGTAATCTCACCCTAAACCGTTGTCGTACCCTAACCTATACCCTAAACCGTCCCCGTCCCCGTCCCCTATCCCTAACCCTAAGCCTAACCCTGAAGCTTACCCGAAGCCTTACCCTAACCCGTCCCCTAATTCTAACCCGTACGGTAACACTAACCCGTACACTAACACGTACGCTCACCCTAAACGGTTGTCGTACCCTAACCTGTACCCTAAACCGTGTCCATCCCCTAAACCTAACCCTAACCCTAACCCTAACCTTAACCCTTACCCGAAGCCTTACCCTAACCCGTCCCCTAATCCTAACCCGTACACTAACACTAACACGTACCCTAACACTTACGGTCACCCTGAACCATTGTCGTACCCTAAACTGTACCCTAAACCGTCCCCGTCCCCTAACCCTAACCCTAACCCTAACCCTAACCCTAACCCTTACCCGAAGCCTTATCCTAACCCGTCCCCTAATCCTAAACTGTACGCTGACACTAACACGTACCCTAACACGTACGATCACCCTAAACCGTTGTCGTAACCTAACCTGTACCCTAAACCGTCCCCGTCCCCGTCACCTAACCATAACGCTAAGCCTAACCCTGAAGCTTACCCGAAGCCTTACCCTAACCCGTCCCCAATCCTAACCCGTACTGTAACACTAACCCGTACCCTAACACGTACACTCACCCTAAACCGTTGTCGTACACTAAACTGTACCCTAAACCGTGTCCGTCCCCTAAAACTAACACTAAACCTAAACCTAACCCTAACCCTTACCCGAAGCCTTACCCTAACCCGTCCCCTAAACATAACCCGTACGCGAACACTAACACGTACCCTAACACGTACGGTCACCCTGAACCGTTGTCGTACACTAAACTGTACCCTAAACCGTCCCCGTCCCTTAACCCTAACCCTAACCCTAACCCTAACCAAAACCCTAATCCTTACCCGAAGCCTTACCATAACCCGTCCCCTAATCCTAACCCATACATTAACACTAAACCGTAACCTAACACCTACGCTCACCCTAAACCGTTGTCGTACACTAACCTGTACCCTAAACCGTCCCTGTCCCCTACACCTAACCATAACCCTAACCCTAACACTAACCCTTACCCGAAGCCTTACCCTAACCCGTCCCCTAATCCTAACCCGTATGCTAACACTAACCCATACCCTAACACGTACGCTCACCCTAAAACGTTGTTGTACCCAAACTTTTGCCCTAAACCGTCCCCGTCCCCGTCCCCTAACCCTAACGCTAACCCTTACCCAAAGCCTTACCCTAACACGTCCCCTAATCCTAACCCGTACGCTAACACTAAACCGTACCTTAACACGTACGCTCACTCTAAACAGTTGTCGTACCCTAACCTGTACCCTAAACCATCCCCGTCCCCTAACCCTAACCCTAACCCTAACCCTAACCCTTACCCAAAGCCTTACCGTAATCTGTCCCCTAATCCTAACCCATATGCTAACACTAAGCCGTACCCTAACACGTATGCTCACCCTAAACCATTGTCGTACCCTAACCTGTACCCTAAACCATCCCCGTGTCGTAACCCTAACCCTATCCCTAACCCTAACCCTAACCCTAACCCTTACTCGAAGCCTTCCCATAACCCGTCCCCTAATGCTAACCCATACGTTAACACTAAACCTTACCCTAACACGTACGCACACTCTAAACTGTTGTCATATCCTATCCTGTACCCTAAACCTTCCCCGTGCCCGTCCCCTAACCCTAACCCTAACCCTTACCCGAAGCGTTACCCTAACCTGTCCCCTAATCCTAACCCGTACGCTAACACTAACCGGTGCCCTAAAACGAATGCTCACCCTAAACCGCTGTCGTACAATAACCTGTACCCTAAACCGTCCCCGTCCCCGTCCCCTAACCCTAACCCTAAACCTAACCCTTACCCGAAGCCTTACCCTAACCCGTCCCCTAATCCTAACCCGTACGCTAACACTAACCCGTGCCCTAACAGGTACGCTCACCCTAAAGCGTGGTCGTACCCTAACCTGTACACTAAACCGTCCCCGTCCCCGTTCCCTAACCCTAACCCTATCCCAAACCCTACCCCTTACCCGAAGCCTTACCCTAACCCGTCCCATAATCCTAAATAATACGCTAAAACTACCCCATGCCCTAACACATACGCTCACCCTAAACCGTTGTCGTACCCTAACCTGTACCCTAAACCGTCCCTGTAGCCTAACCCTAACCCTAACCCTAACCCTTACCCGAAGCCTTACCCTAACCCGTCCCATAATCCTACTCCGTACGCTAACACTAACCCGTACCCTAACACGTACGCTCACCCTAAACCGTTGTCGTACCATAACCTGTACCCTAAACCGTCTCCGTCCCCGTCCCCTAAACTTAACCCTAAACCTCACCCTTACCCGTAGCCTTACCCTAACCCGTCCCCTATTCCTAACCTATACGCTAACTCTAACCCGTACCCTAACATGTACGCTCACCCTAAAGAGTTGTCGTACACTAACCTCTACCCTAAACCTTCCCCGTCCCCGTCCCCTAACCCTAACCCTAACCCTAACCCTTACCCGAAGCCTTACCCTAACAAGTCCCCAATCCTAACCCGTACGCTAACACTAACACATACCCTAACACGTACGCTCACCCTAAACCGTTGTCGTACCCTAACCTATACCCTAAACAGTCCCCGTACCCTAACCCTAACCCTAACCCTAACCCTTACCCGAAGCCTTACCCTAACCCGTCCCCTAATCCTAACCTGTACGCTAACACTAAACCTTACCCTACCACGTACGCACACTCTAAACTGTTGTCATATCCTATCCTGTACGCTAAAACTTTCCCGTGCCCGTCCCCTAACCCTAACCCTAACCCTTACCCGAAGCCTTACCCTAACCTGTCCCCTAATCCTAACCCGTACGCTAACACTAACCCTTACCCTAACACGTACGCACACCCTAAACTGTTGTCAAATCCTATCCTGTACCCTAAACCTTCCCCGTTCCTGTCCCCTAACCCTAACCCTAACCCTTACCCGAAGCCTTACCCTAACCTGTCCCCTAATCCTAACCCGTACGCTAACACTAACCCGTGCCCTAACACATACGCTCACCCTAAAGCGTTGTCGTACACTAACCTGTACCCTAAACCGTCCCCGTCCCCTAACCCTAACACTAACCCTAATACTAACCCTTACCCGAAGCCTTCCGTTAACCCGCCCCCTAATCCTAACCCGTACGCTAACCCTAACCCGTACCCTAACACGTACGCTCACCCTAAACCGTTGTCGTACCCTAAACTGTACCCTGAACCGTCCCCATCCCCAAACCCTAACCCTAACCCTTACCCGAAGCCTTACACTAACCTGTCCCCTAATCCTAACCCGTACGCTAACACTAACACGTACCCTAACACATAGGCTCACTCTAAACCGTTCTCGTACACTAACCTGTACCCTAAACCGTCCCCATCCCCTAACCCTAA
This sequence comes from Delphinapterus leucas, assembly GCF_059928025.1. NCBI lineage: Eukaryota > Metazoa > Chordata > Mammalia > Artiodactyla > Monodontidae > Delphinapterus > Delphinapterus leucas. The sequence goes on along the minus strand of NW_028322232.1, from coordinate 1,218,624 downwards.
CCCTAACCCTTACCCGGAGCCTTATCCTAACCCGTCCTCTAATCCTAAACCGTACGCTAACACTAACCCGTACCCTAACATGTTCGCTCACCGTAAACCGTTATCTTAACCTAAGCTGTACCCTAAACAGTCCCCGTCGCCTAAACATAACCGTAACCCTAACCCTAACACTTACCCGAATCCTTACCCTAACCCATCCTCTAATCCTAACCTGTACGCTAACAGTAAACTGTGCCCTAACATGTACCCTCACCCTAAACCGTTGTCCTACCCTAACCTGTACCCTAAACCGTCCCCGTCCCTAACCGTAACCCTAACACATACCCGAAGCCTTACCCTAACCCGTGTCCTAATCCTAACCCGTACGTTAACACTAACCCGTACCCTAACACGTACGCTCACCCTAAACCGTTGTCGTACCCCAACCTGTACCCTAAACCGTCCCTGTCCCCTAACCCTAACCCTAACCCTAAACCAAAACCTAACCTTTACCCGAAGTTTTACCCTAACCCATCCCATAATCCTATCCCGTACGCTAACCCTAACCCGTACCCTACCACGTACGCTCACCCTAAATCGTTGTCGTACCCTAACCTGTACCCTAAACCGTCCCCATCCCCTAACAGTAACCCTAAACCTAACCCTAACCCTAACCATTACCCGAAGCCTTACCCTAACCCGTCCCTTAATCCTAACCCGTACGCTAACACTAAACCGAGTCCTAACACGTACGCTCACCCTAAAACTTTGTCGTACCCTAACCTGTACCCTAAACCGTCCCCATCTCGTAACCCTTACCCTAACCCTAACAATTACCCGAATCCTTAACCTAACCCGTCCTCTAATCCTAACACGTACGCTCACAGTAAACCGTGCCCTAACACATACGCTCACCCTAAACCGTTGTCGTACCCTAACCTGTACCCTAAACCGTCCCCGTTCCCTAACCCTAACCCTAACCATAACCCTTACCCGAAGCCTTACCCTAACCCGTCCCCTGATCCTATCACGTACGCTAACACTAACCCATACCCTATCACGTACGCTCACCCTAAACATTTGTCGTACACTAACCTGTTCCCTAAACCGTCCCCGTCCCTTAACCCTAACCGTAACCCTAACCCTAACCCTAACCCTAACGCTTACCCGAAGCCTTACCCTAACGCGTCCCCTAATACTAACCAGTACGCTAACACTAACCTGTACCCTAACACGTACGCTCACCCTAAATCGTTGACGTACCCTAACCTGTACCCTAAACCGTCCCCGTCCCCTAACCCTAACCCTAAACCTAGCCCTAAACCTAAACCTTACCCCAAGCCTTAACCTAACCCGACCCTTAATCCTAACCCGTACGCTTACACTAACCCATACCCTAACACGCACGCTCACCCTAAATCTTTGTCGTACCCTAACATGTTCCCTAAACCGTCCCCGTCCCCTAACCCTAACCCTAACCCTAACCCTAACACTTACCCGAAGCATTACACTAACCCGTCCCCTAATCCTAATCCGTACGCTAACACTAACCCGTGTCCTAACACGTACCCTCACCCTAAACCGTTTTCGTACCCTAACCTGTACCCTAAACCGTCACCGTCCCCTAGCCCTAACCCTAACCCTAACCCTTACGCGAAGCCTTACCCTAACCCGTCCCCAATCCTAACCCGTACGTTAACACTAACAAGTACCCTAACACATACGCTCACCCTAAACTGTTGTCGTACACTAACCTGTAACCTAATCCGTCCCCGTCCCCTAACCCTAACCCTAACCCTAACCCTAACCCTTACCCGAAGCCTTACCCTAATCTATCCCCTAATCCTAACCCGTATGCTAACACTAACCCTTGCCCTAACACGTACACTCACCCTAAACCATTGTCGTACCCTAACCTGTACCCTGAACCGTCCCTGTACCCTAACCCTAACCCTAACTCTAACTCTAACCCTAACCCTAACACTTACCCGAAGCCTTACCCTAACCCGTCCCATAATCCTAACCCGTACGCTAACACTAACCAGTACCCTAACACGTATGCTCACCCTAAATCGATTTCGTACCCTAACCTGTACCCTAAACCATCCCCGTCCCCTAACCCTAACCCTAACACTATCCCTAACCCTTACCCGAAGCCTTACCCTAACTCGGCCCCCAATTCTAAACCATAAGCTAACACTAACCCGTACCCTAACACGTACGCTAACCCTAAAATTTTGTCGTACCCTAACCTGTACCCTAAGTCGTCCCCTTCCCCTAAGCCTAACCCTAACCCTAATACTTACCCGAAGCCTTACCCTAAACCGTCCCCTAATCCTAACCCTTACGCTAACACTAACCCGTGCCCTAAAACGAATGCTCACCCTAAACCGCTGTCGTACACTAACCTGTACCCTAAACCGTCCCCGTCCCCTAACCCTAACCCTAACCCTAAACCTAACCCTTACCCGAAGCCTTACCCTAACCCGTCCCCTAATCCTAACCCGTACTCTAACACTAACCCGTGCCCTAACAGGTACGCTCACCCTAAAGCGTGGTCGTACCCTAACCTGTACACTAAACCGTCCCCATCCCCGTTCCCTAACCCTAACCCTATCCCAAACCCTACCCCTTACCCAAAGCCTTACCCTAACCCGTCCCATAATCCTAAATAATACGCTAAAACTACCCCATGCCCTAACACATACGCTCACCCTAAACCGTTGTCGTACCCTGACCTATACACTAAACCGTCCCTGTAGCCTAACCCTAACCCTAACCCTAACCCTAACCCTTACCCGAAGCCTTACCCTAACCCGTCCCATAATCCTACTCCGTACGCTAACACTAACCCGTACCCTAACACGTACGCTCACCCTAAACCGTTGTCGTACCATAACCTGTACCTAAACCGTCCCCGTCCCCGTCCCCTAAACTTAACCCTAAACCTCACCCTTACCCGTAGCCTTACCCTAACCCGTCCCCTATTCCTAACCTATACGCTAACTCTAACCCGTACCCTAACATGTACGCTCACCCTAAAGAGTTGTCGTACACTAACCTCTACCCTAAACCGTCCCCGTCCCCGTCCCCTAACCCTAACCCTAACCCTAACCCTTACCCGAAGCCTTACCCTAACAAGTCACCAATCCTAACCCGTACGCTAACACTAACACATACCCTAACACGTACGCTCACCCTAAACCGTTGTCGTACCCTAGCCTATACCCTAAACAGTCCCCGTACCCTAACCCTAACCCTAACCCTAACCCTTACCCGAAGCCTTACCCTAACACGTCCCCTAATCCTAACCCGTACGCTAACACTAAACCTTACCCTAACACGTACGCACACTCTAAACTGTTGTCATATCCTATCCTGTACCCTAAACCTTCCCCGTGCCCGTCCCCTAACCCTAACCCTAACCCTTACCCGAAGCGTTACCCTAACCTGTCCCCTAATCCTAACCCGAACGCTAACACTAACCCATGCCCTAACACATACGCTCACCCTAAAGCGTTGTCGTTCCCTAACCTGTACCCTAAACCGTCCCCGTCCCCTAACCCTAACACTAACCCTAAAACTAACCCTTACCCGAAGCCTTCCGTTAACCCGCCCCATAATCCTAACCCGTACGCTAACCCTAACCCGTACCCTAACACGTACGCTCACACTAAACAGTTGTCGTACCCTAAACTGTACCCTGAACCGTCCCCATCCCCAAACCCTAACCCTAACCCTTACCCGAAGCCTTACACTAACCTGTCCCCTAATCCTAACCCGTACGCTAACACTAACCCGTACCCTAACACATAGGCTCACTCTAAACCGTTCTCGTACACTAACCTGTACCCTAAACCGTCCCCATCCCCTAACCCTAACACTAACCCTTACCCGGAGCCTTACCCTAACCTGTCCTCTAATCCTAAACCGTACGCTAACACTAACCCGTACCCTAACATGTTCGCTCACCCTAAACCGTTATCTTAACCTAAGCTGTACCATAAACAGTCGCCGTCGCCTAAACATAACCGTAACCCTAACCCTAACACTAACACTTACCCGAAGGCTTACCCTAACCCGTCCCCTAATCCTAAACCGTACGCTAACACTAACCCGTACCCTAACACGTACGCTCACCCTAAACCGTTGTCGTAGCCTAACCTGTACCCTAAACCCTCCCCATGCCCTAACACTTACCCTAAACCTAACCCTAACCCTAACCCTTACCCGAAGCCTTACCCTAACCCATCACCTAATCGGAACCCGTACGCTAACACTAACCAATACCCTATCACGTACGCTCACCCTAAACCGTTGTCGTAGCCTAACCTGTACCCTAAACCCTCCCCATGCCCTAACACTTACCCTAAACCTAACCCTAACCCTAACCCTTACCCGAAGCCTTACCCTAACCCATCACCTAATCGGAACCCGTACGCTAACACTAACCAATACCCTATCACGTACGCTCACCCTAAACCGTTGTTGTACCCTAACCTGTACCCTAAACCCTCCCCATCCCCTAACCCTATCCCTAAACCTAACCCTAAACCTAACCCTTACCCGAAGCTTATCCTAACCCGTCCCCAAATCCTAACCCGTTCGCTAACACTAACACATACCCTACCACGTACGCTCACCCTAAAGCATTGTTGTACCCTAACGTGTACCCTAAACCGTTCCCGTGCCCTAACCCTAACCCTAACCCTAACCCAAACCCTAACCCTTACCCGGAGCCTTACCCTAACCCGTCCCCTAATCCTAACCCGTACGCTAACACTAACCTGTGCCCTAACACGTACGCTCAACCTAAACCATTGTCGTACACTAACCTGTACCCTAAACCGTCCCCTAACCCTAACCCTAACCCTAACACTTACCCGAATCCTTACCCTAACCCGTCCTCTAATCCTAACCTGTACGCTAACAGTAAACTGTGCCCTAACATGTACCCTCACCCTAAACCGTTGTCCTACCCTAACCTGTACCCTAAACCGTCCCCGTCCCTAACCGTAACCCTAACACATACCCGAAGCCTTACACTAACCCGTGTCCTAATCCTAACCCGTACGTTAACACTAACCCGTAACCTAACATGTACGCTCACCCTAAACCGTTGTCGTACCCCAACCTGTACCCTAAACCGTCCCCGTCCCCTAACCCTAACCCTAACCCTAAACCAAAACCTAAACTTTACCCGAAGCTTTACCCTAACCCATCCCATAATCCTATCCCGTACGCTAACCCTAACCCGTACCCTACCACGTACGCTCACCCTAAACCGTTGTCGTACCCTAACCTGTACCCTAAACCGTCCCCGTCCCCTAACAGTAACCCTAAACCTAACCCTAACCCTAACCCTTAACCGAAGCCTTACCCTAACCCGTCCCTTAATCCTAACCCGTACGCTAACACTAAACCGAGTCCTAACACGTACGCTCACCCTAAAACTTTGTCGTACCCTAACCTGTACCCTAAACCGTCCCCATCCCGTAACCCTTACCCTAACCCTAACAATTACCCGAATCCTTAACCTAACCCGTCCTCTAATCCTAACACGTACGCTAACAGTAAACCGTGCCCTAACACATACGCTCACCCTAAACCGTTGTCGTACCCTAACCTGTACCCTAAACCGTCCCCGTTCCCTAACCCTAACCCTAACCATAACCCTTACCCGAAGCCTTACCCTAACCCGTCCCCTGAACCTCTCACGTACGCTAACACTAACCCATACCCTATCACGTACGCTCACCCTAAACATTTGTCGTACACTAACCTGTACCCTAAACCGTCCCCATACCTTAACCCTAACCGTAACCCTAACCCTAACCTTAACCCTAACGCTTACCCGAAGCCTTACCCTAAACCGTCCCCTAATACTAACCAGTACGCTAACACTAACCCGTACCCTAACACGTACGCTCACCCTAAACCGTTGACGTACCCTAACCTGTACCCTAAACCGTCCCCGTCCCCTAACCCTAACCCTAATCCTTACCCGAAGCCTTACACTAACCCGTCCCCTAATCCTAAACCATACGCTAACTCTAACCCGTATCCTAACACGTACGCTCACCCTAAACCATTCTCATACACTAACCTGTACCCTAAACCATCCCCGTCAACTAACCTTAACCCTAACCCTTACCCGAAGCCTTACCATAACCCGTCCTCTAATCCTAACCCGTACGCTAACAGTAAACTGTGCCCTAAAATGTACACTCAACCTAAACCATTGTCCTACCCTAACTTGTAACCTAAACCGTCCCCGTCCCCAAACCCTAACCCTAAACCTAGCCCTAAACCTAAACCTTACCGCAAGCCTTACCCTAACCCGACCCTTAATCCTAACCCGTACGCTAACACTAACCCATACCCTAACACGCACGCTCACCCTAAATCTTTGTCGTACCCTAACATGTACCCTAAACCGTCCCCGTCCCCTAACCCTAACCCTAACCCTAACCCTAACACTTACCCGAAGCATTACACTAACCCGTCCCGTAATCCTAATCCGTACGCTAACACTAACTCGTGTCCTAACACGTACCCTCACCCTAAACCGTTGTCGTACCCTAACCTGTACCCTAAACCGTCACCGTCCCCTAGCCCTAACCCTAACCCTAACCCTTACGTGAAGCCTTACCCTAACCCGTCCCCAATCCTAACCCGTACGCTAACAGTAACAAGTACCCTAACACATACGCTCACCCTAAACTGTTGTCGTACACTAACCTGTAACCTAAACCGTCCCCGTCCCCTAACCCTAACTCTAAGCCTAACCCTAACCCTAACCCTTACCCGAAGCCTTACCCTAATCTGTCCCATAATCCTAACCCGTATGCTAACACTAACCCTTGCCCTAACACGTACACTCACCCTAAACCATTGTCGTACCCTAACCTGTACCCTGAACCGTCCCTGTACCCTAACCTTAACCCTAACTCTAACCCTAACCCTAACCCTAACACTTACCCGAAGCCTTACACTAACCCGTCCCATAATCCTAACCCGTACGCTAACACTACCCCGTACCCTAACACGTACGCTCACCCTAAACCGTTGACGTACCCTAACCTGTACCCTAAACCGTCCCCGTCCCCTAACCCTAACCCTAACCCTAACCCTTACCAGAAGCCTTACCCTAACCCGTCCCGTAATCCTAACCCGTACGCTAACAGTAACCCGTACCCTAACACGTACGCTCACCCTTAATCGTTTTCGTACCCTAACCTGTACCCTAAACCATCCCCGTCCCCTAACCCTAACCCTAACACTATCCCTAACCCTTACCCGAAGCCTTACCCTAACTCGGCCCCCAATTCTAAACCATACGCTAACAGTAACCCGTACCCTAACACGTACGGTCACCCTAAAACTTTGTCGTACCCTAACCTGTACCCTAAGTCCTCCCCTTCCCCTAAGCCTAACCCTAACCCTAATACTTACCCGAAGCCTTACCCTAAACCGTCCCCTAATCCTAACCCGTACGCTAACACTAACCGGTGCCCTAAAACGAATGCTCACCCTAAACCGCTGTCGTACAATAACCTGTACCCTAAACCGTCCCCGTTCCCTAACCCTAACCCTAAACCTAACCCTTACCCGAAGCCTTACCCTAACCCGTCCCCTAATCCTAACCCGTACGCTAACACTAACCCGTGCCCTAACAGGTACGCTTACCCTAAAGCGTGGTCGTACCCTAACCTGTACACTAAACCGTCCCCGTCCCCGTTCCCTAACCCTAACCCTATCCCAAACCCTACCCCTTACCCGAAGCCTTACCCTAACCCGTCCCATAATCCTAAATAATACGCTAAAACTACCCAATGCCCTAACACATACGCTCACCCTAAACCGTTGTCGTACCCTAACCTGTACCCTAAACCGTCCCTGTAGCCTAACCCTAACCCTAACCCTAACCCTAACCCTTACCCGAAGCCTTACCCTAACCCGTCCCATAATCCTACTCCGTACGCTAACACTAACCCGTACCCTAACACGTACGCTCACCCTAAACCGTTGTCGTACCATAACCTGTACCCTAAACCGTCCCCGTCCCCGTCCCCTAAACTTAACCCTAAACCTCACCCTTACCCGTAGCCTTACCCTAACCCGTCCCCTATTCCTAACCTATACGCTAACTCTAACCCGTACCCTAACATGTACGCTCACCCTAAAGAGTTGTCGTACACTAACCTCTACCCTAAACCTTCCCCGTTCCCGTCCCCTAACCCTAACCCTAACCCTTACCCGAAGCCTTACCCTAACCTGTCCCCTAATCCTAATCCGTACGCTAACACTAACCCGTACCCTAACATGTTCGCTCACCGTAAACCGTTATCTTAACCTAAGCTGTACCCTAAACAGTCCCCGTCGCCTAAACATAACCGTAACCCTAACCCTAACACTTACCCGAATCCTTACCCTAACCCGTCCTCTAATCCTAACCTGTACGCTAACAGTAAACAGTGCCCTAACATGTACCCTCACCCTAAACCGTTGTCCTACCCTAACCTGTACCCTAAACCGTCCCCGTCCCTAACCGTAACCCTAACACATACCCGAAGCCTTACCCTAACCCGTGTCCTAATCCTAACCCGTACGTTAACACTAACCCGTACCCTAACACGTACGCTCACCCTAAACCGTTGTCGTACCCCAACCTGTACCCTAAACCGTCCCTGTCCCCTAACCCTAACCCTAACCCTAAACCAAAACCTAACCTTTACCCGAAGTTTTACCCTAACCCATCCCATAATCCTATCCCGTACGCTAACCCTAACCCGTACCCTACCACGTACGCTCACCCTAAACCGTTGTCGTACCCTAACCTGTACCCTAAACCGTCCCCGTCCCCTAACAGTAACCCTAAACCTAACCCTAACCCTAACCCTTACCCGAAGCCTTACCCTAACCCGTCCCTTAATCCTAACCCGTACGCTAACACTAAACCGAGTCCTAACACGTACGCTCACCCTAAAACTTTGTCGTACCCTAACCTGTGCCCTAAACCGTCCCCATCTCGTAACCCTTACCCTAACCCTAACAATTACCCGAATCCTTAACCTAACCCGTCCTCTAATCCTAACACGTACGCTCACAGTAAACCGTGCCCTAACACATACGCTCAACCTAAACCGTTGTCGTACCCTAACCTGTACCCTAAACCGTCCCCGTTCCCTAACCCTAACCCTAACCATAACCCTTACCCGAAGCCTTACCCTAACCCGTCCCCTGATCCTATCACGTACGCTAACACTAACCCATACCCTATCACGTACGCTCACCCTAAACATTTGTCGTACACTAACCTGTACCCTAAACCGTCCCCGTCCCTTAACCCTAACCGTAACCCTAACCCTAACCCTAACCCTAACGCTTACCCGAAGCCTTACCCTAACGCGTCCCCTAATACTAACCAGTACGCTAACACTAACCTGTACCCTAACACGTACGCTCACCCTAAATCGTTGACGTACCCTAACCTGTACCCTAAACCGTCCCCGTCCCCTAACCCTAACCCTAAACCTAGCCCTAAACCTAAACCTTACCCCAAGCCTTACCCTAACCCGACCCTTAATCCTAACCCGTACGCTTACACTAACCCATACCCTAACACGCACGCTCACCCTAAATCTTTGTCGTACCCTAACATGTACCCTAAACCGTCCCCGTCCCCTAACCCTAACCCTAACCCTAACCCTAACACTTACCCGAAGCATTACACTAACCCGTCCCCTAATCCTAATCCGTACGCTAACACTAACCCGTGTCCTAACACGTACCCTCACCCTAAACCGTTTTCGTACCCTAACCTGTACCCTAAACCGTCACCGTCCCCTAGCCCTAACCCTAACCCTAACCCTTACGCGAAGCCTTACCCTAACCCGTCCCCAATCCTAACCCGTACGCTAACACTAACAAGTACCCTAACACATACGCTCACCCTAAACTGTTGTCGTACACTAACCTGTAACCTAATCCGTCCCCGTCCCCTAACCCTAACCCTAACCCTAACCCTAACCCTTACCCGAAGCCTTACCCTAATCTGTCCCCTAATCCTAACCCGTATGCTAACACTAACCCTTGCCCTAACACGTACACTCACCCTAAACCATTGTCGTACCCTAACCTGTACCCTGAACCGACCCTGTACCCTAACCCTAACCCTAACTCTAACCCTAACCCTAACCCTAACACTTACCCGAAGCCTTACCCTAACCCGTCCCATAATCCTAACCCGTACGCTAACACTAACCAGTACCCTAACACGTATGCTCACCCTAAATCGATTTCGTACCCTAACCTGTACCCTAAACCATCCCCGTCCCCTAACCCTAACCCTAACACTATCCCTAACCCTTACCCGAAGCCTTACCCTAACTCGGCCCCCAATTCTAAACCATAAGCTAACACTAACCCGTACCCTAACACGTACGCTAACCCTAAAATTTTGTCGTACCCTAACCTGTACCCTAAGTCGTCCCCTTCCCCTAAGCCTAACCCTAACCCTAATACTTACCCGAAGCCTTACCCTAAACCGTCCCCTAATCCTAACCCTTACGCTAACACTAACCCGTGCCCTAAAATGAATGCTCACCCTAAACCGCTGTCGTACACTAACCTGTACCCTAAACCGTCCCCGTCCCCGTCCCCTAACCCTAACCCTAAACCTAACCCTTACCCGAAGCCTTACCCTAACCCGTCCCTTAATCCTAACCCGTACGCTAACACTAACCCGTGCCCTAACAGGTACGCTCACCCTAAAGCGTGGTCGTACCCTAACCTGTACACTAAACCGTCCCCATCCCCGTTCCCTAACCCTAACCCTATCCCAAACCCTACCCCTTACCCAAAGCCTTACCCTAACCCGTCCCATAATCCTAAATAATACGCTAAAACTACCCCATGTCCTAACACATACGCTCACCCTAAACCGTTGTCGTACCCTGACCTATACACTAAACCGTCCCTGTAGCCTAACCCTAACCCTAACCCTAACCCTAACCCTTACCCAAAGCCTTACCCTAACCCGTCCCATAATCCTACTCCGTACGCTAACACTAACCCGTACCCTAACACGTACGCTCACCCTAAACCGTTGTCGTACCATAACCTGTACCCTAAACCGTCCCCGTCCCCGTCCCCTAAACATAACCCTAAACCTCACCCTTACCCGTAGCCTTCCCCTAACCCGTCCCCTATTCCTAACCTATACGCTAACTCTAACCCGTACCCTAACATGTACGCTCACCCTAAAGAGTTGTCGTACACTAACCTCTACCCTAAACCGTCCCCGTCCCCGTCCCCTAACCCTAACCCTAACCCTAACCCTTACCCGAAGCCTTACCCTAACAAGTCCCCAATCCTAACCCGTACGCTAACACTAACACATACCCTAACACGTACGCTCACCCTAAACCGTTGTCGTACCCTAGCCTATACCATAAACAGTCCCCGTACCCTAACCCTAACCCTAACCCAAACCCTTACACGAAGCCTTACCCTAACCCGTCCCCTAATCCTAACCCGTACGCTAACACTAAACCTTACCCTAACACGTACGCACACTCTAAACTGTTGTCATATCCTATCCTGTACCCTAAACCTTCCCCGTGCCCGTCCCCTAACCCTAACCCTTACCCGAAGCCTTACCCTAACCTGTCCCCTAATCCTAACCCGTACGCTAACACTAACCCTTACCCTAACACGTACACACACCCTAAACTGTTGTCAAATCCTATCCTGTACCCTAAACCTTCCCCGTGCCCGTCCCCTAACCCTAACCCTTACCAGAAGCCTTACCCTAACCCGTCCCGTAATCCTAACCCGTACGCTAACACTAACCCGTACCCTAACATATACGCTCACCCTAAAACCTTGTCGTACCCTAACCTGTACCCTAAATCGTCCCTGTCCCCTAACCCTAACCCTAACCCTAACCTTAAACCTTACCCGACGCCTTACCCTAACCCGTCCCATAATCCTAACCCGTACGCTAACACTAACCCGTACCCTAACATGTACGCTCACCCTAAAACCTTGTCGTACCCTAACCTGTACCCTAAATCGTCCCTGTCCCCTAACCCTAACCCTAACCCTAACCTTAAACCTTACCCGACGCCTTACCCTAACCCGTCCCATAATCCTAACCCGTACGCTAACACTAACCCGTACCCTAACATGTACGCTCACCCTAAACTGTTATCGTACCCTAACCTGTACCCTAAACCGTCCCTGTCCCCGACCATTAACCCTAACCCTAACCCTAACCCTAACCCTTACTTGACGCCTTACACTAACCCGTCCCCAAATCCTAACCCGTACGCTAACACTAACCCGTACCCTAACACGCACGCTCACCCTAAACCGTTGTCGTACACTAACATGTACCCTAAACCGTCCCCGTCCCCTAACCCTAACCCTAACCCTAAACCTAAACCTAACCCTTACCCGAAGCCTTACCATAACCCGTCCTCTAATCCTAACCCGTACGCTAACAGTAAACTGTGCCCTAACATGTACGCTGAATCTAAACCAATGTCCTACCCTAACCTGTACCCTAAACCATCCCACTCCCCTAACCCTAACCCTAACCCTAACCCTAACCCTTACACCAAGCCTTACCCTAACCCGTGCCCTAATCCTAACCCGTACGCTAACACTAACCCATACCCTAACACGTACGCTCACCCTAAACCGCTGTCGTACACTAACCTGTACCCTAAACCGTCCCCGTCCCCGTCCCCGTCCACTAACCCTAATCCTAAACCTAACCCTTACCCGAAGCCTTACCCTAACCCGTCCCCTAATCCTAAACCATACGCTAACACTAACCCGTGCCCTAACACGTACGCTCACCCTAAAGTGTGGTTGTACCCTAACCAGTACACTAAACCGTCCCCGTCCCCGTTCCCTAACCCTAACCCTAACCCAAACCCTAAGCCTTACCCGAAGCCTTACCCTAACCCGTCTCATAATCCTAACCGATACGCTAAAACTAACCCATGCCCTAACACATACGCTCAACCTAAACCGTTGTCATACCCTAACCTGTACCCTAAACCGTCCCCGTCCCCTAAACCTAACCCTAATCCTTATGCGAAGCCTTACACTAACCCGTCCCCTAATCCTAACCCATACGCTAACTCTAACCCGTATCCTAACACGTACGCTCACCCTAAACCATTCTCATACACTAACCTGTACCCTAAACCATCCCCTTCAACTAACCTTAACCCTAACCCTTACCCGAAGCCTTACCATAACCCGTCCTCTAATCCTAACCTGTACGGTAACAGTAAACTGTGCCCTAAAATGTACACTCAACCTAAACCATTGTCCTACCCTAACTTGTACCCTAAACCGTCCCCGTCCCCTAACCCTAACCCTAAACCTAGCCCTAAACCTAAACCTTACCCCAAGCCTTAACCTAACCCGAACCTTAATCCTAACCCGTACGCTAACACTAACCCATACCCTAACACGCACGCTCACCCTAAATCTTTGTCGTACCCTAACATGTACCCTAAACCGTCCCCGTCCCCTAACCCTAACCCTAACCCTAACCCTAACACTTACCCGAAGCATTACACTAACCCGTCCCCTAATCCTAATCCGTACGCTAACACTAACCCGTGTCCTAACACGTACCCTCACCCTAAACCGTTTTCGTACCCTAACCTGTACCCTAAACCGTCACCGTCTCCTAGCCCTAACCCTAACCCTAACCCTTACGCGAAGCCTTACCCTAACCCGTCCCCAATCCTAACCCGTACGCTAACACTAACAAGTACCCTAACACATACGCTCACCCTAAACTGTTGTCGTACACTAACCTGTAACCTAATCCGTCCCCGTCCCCTAACCCTAACCCTAACCCTAACCCTAACCCTTACCCGAAGCCTTACCCTAATCTGTCCCCTAATCCTAACCCGTATGCTAACACTAACCCTTGCCCTAACACGTACACTCACCCTAAACCATTGTCGTACCCTAACCTGTACCCTGAACCGTCCCTGTACCCTAACCCTAACCCTAACTCTAACCCTAACCCTAACCCTAACACTTACCCGAAGCCTTACCCTAACCCGTCCCATAATCCTAACCCGTACGCTAACACTAACCCGTACCCTAACACGTACGCTCACCCTAAACCGTTGATGTACCCTAACCTGTACCTTAAACCGTCCCCGTCCCCTAACCCTAACCCTAACCCTAACCCTTACCAGAAGCCTTACCCTAACCCGTCCCGTAATCCTAACCCGTACGCTAACACTAACCCGTACCCTAACACGTACGCTCACCCTAAAACCTTGTCGTACCCTAACCTGTACCCTAAATCGTCCCTGTCCCCTAACCCTAACCTTAAACCTTACCCGAAGCCTTACCCTAACCGGTCCCCTAAACCTAACCCGCACGCTAACACTAACCCGTGCCCTAACACGTACGCTCACCCGAAACATTTGTCGTACACTAAGCTGTACCCTAAACCGTCCCCATTACCTAACACTAACCCGAACCCTAACCATAACCCTAAACCTTACCCGAAGCCTTACCCTAACCCGTCCCCTAATCCTAACCGTACGCTAACACTAACCCGTGCCCTAACACGTACGCTCACCCTAAAGCGTTGTCGTACCCTAACCTGTACCCTAAACCGTTCCTGTCCCTGTTCCCTAACCCTAACCCTAACCCAAACCCTAACCCTTACCCAAAGCCTTACACTAACCCATCCCAAAATCCTAAACGCTACGCTAACACTAACCCGTGCCCTAACACGTACGCTCACCCTAAACCGTTGTCGTACATTAACCTGTACCCTAAATCGTCCCTGTCCCCTAACACTAACCCTAACCCTAATCCTTACCCGAAGCCTTACCCTAATTCGTCCCCTAATTCTAACCCGTATGCTAACACTAACCTGTATCCTAACACATACGCTCACCCTAAAACTTTGTCGTACACTAAGCTGTACCCTAAATTGTCCCCGTCCCCTAACCCTAAACCTAACCCTTACACAAAGCCTTACCCTAACCCGTCCCCTAATCCTAACCCGTACGCTAACACTAACCCGTAACCCAACCCGTATGCTCAACCTAAACCGTTCTCGTACACTAACCTGTACCCTAAACCGTCCCGTCCCCGTCCCCTAACCCTAGCCCTTACCCGAAACCTTACCCTAACATGTCCCCTATTCCTAACCCGTACGCTAACACTATCCCGTACCCTTACACGTACGCTCACCTTAAAACGTTGTCGTACACTAACCTGTAACCTAAACCGTCTCCGTCCCCTAACCCTAACCCTAACCCTTACCCGGAGCCTTACCCTAACCTGTCCCCTAATCCTAACCCGTACGCTAACACTAACCCTTGCCCTAACACGTACGCTCACCCTAAACCGTTGTCGTACCCTAAACCGTCCCTCTACCCTAACCCTAACCCTAACCCTTATCCTAACCCTAAAGCTTACCCGAAGCCTTAACCTAACCCGTCCCCTAATTCTAACCCGTATGCTAACACTAACCCGTCCCCTAACACGTAATCTCACCCTAAACCGTTGTCGTACCCTAACCTATACCCTAAACCGTCCCCGTCCCCGTCCCCTATCCCTAACCCTAAGCCTAACCCTGAAGCTTACCAGAAGCCTTACCCTAACCCGTCCCCTAATTCTAACCCGTACGGTAACACTAACCCGTACCCTAACACGTACGCTCACCCTAAACGGTTGTCGTACCCTAACCTGTACCCTAAACCGTGTCCATCCCCTAAACCTAACCCTAACCCTAACCCTAACCTTAACCCTTACCCGAAGCCTTACCCTAACCCGTCCCCTAATCCTAACCCGTACACTAACACTAACACGTACCCTAACACTTACGGTCACCCTGAACCATTGTCGTACCCTAAACTGTACCCTAAACCGTCCCCGTCCCCTAACCCTAACCCTAACCCTAACCCTAACCCTAACCCTAACCCTTACCCGAAGCCTTATCCTAACCCGTCCCCTAATCCTAAACTGTACGCTGACACTAACACGTACCCTAACACGTACGATCACCCTAAACCGTTGTCGTAACCTAACCTGTACCCTAAACCGTCCCCGTCCCCGTCACCTAACCATAACGCTAAGCCTAACCCTGAAGCTTACCCGAAGCCTTACCCTAACCCGTCCCCAATCCTAACCCGTACTGTAACACTAACCCGTACCCTAACACGTACACTCACCCTAAACCGTTGTTGTACACTAAACTGTACCCTAAACCGTGTCCGTCCCCTAAACCTAACACTAAACCTAAACCTAACCCTAACCCTTACCCGAAGCCTTACCCTAACCCGTCCCCTAAACATAACCCGTACGCGAACACTAACACGTACCCTAACACGTACGGTCACCCTGAACCGTTGTCGTACACTAAACTGTACCCTAAACCGTCCCCGTCCCTTAACCCTAACCCTAACCCTAACCCTAACCAAAACCCTAATCCTTACCCGAAGCCTTACCATAACCCGTCCCCTAATCCTAACCCATACATTAACACTAAACCGTAACCTAACACCTACGCTCACCCTAAACCGTTGTCGTACACTAACCTGTACCCTAAACCGTCCCTGTCCCCTACACCTAACCATAACCCTAACCCTAACACTAACCCTTACCCGAAGCCTTACCCTAACCCGTCCCCTAATCCTAAGCCGTACGCTAACACTAACCCGTACACTAACACGTATGATCACCCTAAACCGTTGTCGTACCCTTACTTGTAACCTAAACCGTCCCCGTCCCCTAACCCTAACCCTAACCCTAACCCTAACACTTACCCAAAGCCTTACCCTAACACATCAACTAAACCTAAATCGTACGCTAACACTAACCCATGCCCTAACACGTACGCTCACCCTAAACCGTTGTCGTACACTAACCTGTACCCTAAACTGTCCCTGTCCCCTAACCCTAACCCTAAGCCTAACCCTAACCATTACGCAAAGCCTTACCCTAACCCGTCCCCCAATCCTAACCCGTACGCTAACACTAACACGTACCCTAACACTTACGGTCACCCTGAACCATTGTCGTACCCTAAACTGTACCCTAAACCGTCCCCGTCCCTTAACCCTAACCCTAACCCTAACCCGAACCCTAACCCTAATCCTTACCCGAAGCCTTACCATAACCCGTCCCCTAATCCTAACCTGTACGCTAACACTAAACCGTAACCTATCACGTACGCTCACACTAAACTGTTGTCGTACCCTAACCTGTACCCTAAACCGTCCCTGGCCCCTAACCCTAACTCTAACACTAACCCTTACCCGAAGCCTAACACTAACCCGTCCCCTAATCCTAAGCCGTGCGCTAACAATAACCCATAACCCAACATGTACGCTCAAACTAAACCGTTGTCGTACCCTAAACTGTCCCCATCCCCTAACCCTAACCCTAACCCTAACCCTAACCCTTACCCGAAGCCTTACCCTAACCCGTCCCCTAATCCTAACCCGTATGCTAACACTAACCCGTACCCTAACACGTACGCTCACCCTAAAACGTTGTTGTACCCAAACTTTTGCCCTAAACCGTCCCCGTCCCCGTCCCCTAACCCTAACGCTAACCCTTACCCAAAGCCTTACACTAACACGTCCCCTAATCCTAACCCGTACGCTAACACTAAACCGTACCTTAACACGTACGCTCACTCTAAACAGTTGTCGTACCCTAACCTGTACCCTAAACCGTCCCCGTCCCCTAACCCTAACCCTAACCCTAACCCTAACCCTTACACAAAGCCTTACCGTAACCTGTCCCCTAATCCTAACCCATATGCTAACACTAAGCCGTACCCTAACACGTATGCTCACCCTAAACCATTGTCGTACCCTAACCTGTACCCTAAACCATCCCCGTGCCCTAACCCTAACCCTATCCCTAACCCTAACCCTAACCCTAACCCTTACTCGAAGCCTTCCCATAACCCGTCCCCTAATGCTAACCCGTACGTTAACACTAACCCGTAACCTAACACGTACGCTCACCCTAAACCGTTGTCGTACCCTAGCCTGTAACCTAAACCGTCCCTGTCCCCTAGCCCTAACAGTAAACCTAACCCTAACACTAACCCTTACCCGAAGCCTTTCCCTAACCCGTACCCTAATCCTAACCCGTACGCTAACACTAACTTGTACCCTAAAACGTACGCTCACCCTAAACCGTTGTTGTACCCTAACCTGTACCCTAAACCGTCCCCGTCCCCTAACCCTAACCCTAACCCTAAACCTTACCCGAAGCCTTACACTAACCCGTCCCCTAATCCTAAACCGTACGCTGACACTAACACGTAGCCTAACACGTACGCTCACCCTAAACCGTTTTCGTACACTAACCTGTACCCTAAACCGTGTCCGTCCCCTATACCTAACCCTAACCCTAACCCTAAACCTAACCCTTACACGAAGCCTTACCCTTACCCGTCCCCTAATCCTAACCCGTACGCTAACAATAACACGTACCCTAAAACGTACGGTCACCCTGAACCATTGTCGTACCCTAAACTGTACCCTAAACCGTACCCGTCCCTTAACCCTAACCCTAACCCTAACCCTAACCCTAATTCTTTCCTGAAGCCTTAACATAACCCGTCCCCTAAACCTAACCCGTACACTAACATTAAATTGTAACCTAACACGTACGCTCACACTAAACCGTTGTCGTACTCTAACCTGTACACTAAACCCTCCCTGTCCCCTAACCCTAACCGTAACCCTAACCCTATCACTAACCCTTACCCGAAGCCTAACACTAACCCGTCCCCTAATCCTAAGCCGTGTGCTAACAGTAACCCATACCCCAACATGTACGCTCAACCTAAACCGTTGTCGTACCCTAAACTGTCCCCATCCCCTAACCCTAACCCTAACCCTAACCCCAACCCTAACCCTTACCCGAAGCCTTACCCTAACCCGTCCCCTAATCCTAACCCGTACGCTAACACTAACCCGTACCCTAACACGTACGCTCACCCTAAAACTTTGTCGTACCCTAACCTGTACCCTAAACCGTCCCCGTCCCCTAACCCTAACCCTAACCCTTACCCGAAGCCTTACCCTAACCCGTCCCCTAATGCTAACCCGTACGCTAACACTAACCCGTACCCTAACACGTACGCTCACCCTAAACCGTAGTTGTACCCTTACCTGTACCCTAAACCATCCCCGTCCCCTAACCCTAACCCTAACCCTTACCGGAAGCCTTAACCTAACCCGTCCCCTAATCCTAACCCGTACGCTAACACTAAACAGTACCCTAACACGTACGCTCACCCTAAACCGTGGACGTACCCTAACCTGTACCTTAAACCGTCCCCATCCCCTAACCCTAACCCGAACCCTAACACTAACCCTTACCCGAATACTTAACCTAACCTGTCCCCTACTCCTAACCCGTACGCTAACACTAACCCGTACCCTAACACGTACGCTCACCCTTAACCACTGTCATACCCTAACCTGTACCCTAAACAGTCCCCGTCCCCTAACCCTAACCCTAACCCTAACTCTTACCTGAAGCCTTACACTAACCCGTACCCTAATCCTAACCCGTACGCTATCACTAAACCGTACCCTGAGACGTACGCTCACCCTAAAAGGTTGTCGTACTCTAACCTGTACCCTACACCGTCCCCTAACCCTAACCCTAACCCTTACCCGAAGCCTTACCCTAACCCGTCCCCTAATCCTAAACCGTACGCTAACACTAACCCGTGCCCTAACACATACGCTCACCCTAAAGCGTTGTCGTACCCTAACCTGTACCCTAAACCGTCCCCGTCCCCGTCCCCTAACCCTAACCCTAACCCTAACCGTAACACTTACCCGAAGCATTACCCTAAGACGTCCCCTAATCCTAACCCGTATGCTAACACTAACCCGTACCCTAACACGTACGCTCACCCTAAACCATTGTCCTACCCTAACCTGTACCCTAAACCGTCCCCGTCCCCGTCCCCTAAACCTAACACTAACCCTAACCCTAACCATTCCCCAAAGCCTTACCCTAACCGTCCCCTAATCCTAAACCGTACGCTCACACTAACCCGTGCCCTAACACGTACGCTCACCCTGAACTGTTGTCGTACCCTAACCTGTACCCTAAACCGTCCCCGTCCCCTAAACCTAACCATAACCTCACCCTAATCCTATCCCTTACCCAAAGCCTTACCCTAACCCGTCCCGTAATCCTAACCCGTACACTAACACTAACCCGTGTCCTAAAACATACACTCAATCTAAACCGTTGTCGTACCCTAAACTGTACCCTAAACCGTCCCCGTGCCCTAACCCTAACCCTAACCCTAACCCTAACCCTAAACCTTACCCGAAGCCTTACACTAAACCGTCCCCTAATCCTAAACCGTACACTGACACTAACACGTAGCCTAACACGTACGCTCACCCTAAACCGTTGTCGTACTCTAACCTGTACCCTAAATCGTGTCCCTCCCCTAAACCTAACCCTAACCCTAACCCTAAATCTAACCCTTACCCGAAGCCTTACCCTAACCCGTCCCCTAATCCTAACCCGTACGCTAACAATAACACATACCCTAAAACGTACGGTCACCCTGAACCATTGTCGTACCCTAAACTGTACCCTAAACCTTCCCCGTCCCTTAACCCTAACCCTAACCCTAACCCTAACCCTAATCCTTTCCCGAAGCCTTAACATAACCCGTCTCCTAATCCTAACCCGTACGCAAATATTAAATCGTAACCTAACATGTACGCTCACACTAAACCGTTGTCGTACCCTAACCTGTACCCAAACCATCCCCGTCCCCGTCCCCTAACCCTAACCCTAACCCTTACCCGAAGCCTTATCCTAACCCGTACCCTAATCATAACCTGTAGGCTAACACTAACCCGTACCCTAAAACGCACACTCACCCTAAACCGTTTCCGTACACTAACCTGTACCCTAAACCGTCCCCGTCCACTAAACCTAACCCTAACCCTAACCCTAACCCTTACCCGAAGCCTTACCCTAACACTTCCCCTAATCCTAACCCGTACGCTAACACTAACCCGTACCCTAACACGTATGCTCAACCTAAACGGTTGTTGTACCTTAACCTGTACCCTAAACCGTCCCCGTCCCCTAACCCTAACCCTAACCCTTACCCGACGCCTTACCCTAACCCGTCCCATAATCCTAACCCGTACGCTAACACTAACCCGTACCCTAACATGTACGCTCACCCTAAACTGTTGTCGTACACTAACCTGTAGCCTAAACCGTCCCTGTCCCCGACCCTTAACCCTAACCCTAACCCTAACCCTAACCCTTACCTGACGCCTTACACTAACCCGTCCCCAAATCCTAAACCGTACGCTAACACTAACCCGTACCCTAACACGCACGCTCACCCTAAACCGTTGTCGTACCCTAACATGTACCCTAAACCGTCCCCGTCCCCTAAACCTAACCCTAACCCTAAACCTAAACCTAACCCTTATCCGAAGCCTTACCATAACCCGTCCTCTAATCCTAACCCGTACGCTAACAGTAAACTGTGCCCTAACGTGTACGCTGAACCTAAACCATTGTCCTACCCTAACCTGTACCCTAAACCGTCCCCCTCCCCTAACCCTAACCCTAACCCTAACCCTAACCCTTACACCAAGCCTTACCCTAACCCGTGCCCTAATCCTAACCCGTACGCAAACACTAACCCGTACCCTAACACGTATGCTCACTCTAAACCGTTGTCGTACCCTAACCTGTACCCTAAACCGTCCCCATCCCCTAAACCCAACCCTAAACCTAACCCTAACCCTTACCCGAAGCCTTCCCCTAACCCGTCCCCTAATCCTAACCCGTACGTTAACACTAACTCGTACCCTAACACGTACGCTCACCCTAAACCGTTGTCGTACCCTAACCTTTACCATAAACCGTCCCCGTCCCCTAACCCTAATCCTAAACCTAAACCTAACCCTTACCGAAGCCTTACACTAACCAGTCCACTAAACCTAACCCGTACGCTAACACTAAACCGTACCCTAACACGTACACTCACCGTAAAACGTTGTCACACCCTAACCTGTACCCTAAACCGTCCCCGTCCCTAACCGTAACCCTAACACATACCCGAAGCCTTACCCTAACCCGTGTCCTAATCCTAACCCGTACGTTTACACTAACCCGTACCCTAACACGTACGCTCACCCTAAACCGTTGTCGTACCCCAACCTGTACCCTAAATCGTCCCCGTCCCCTAACCCTAACCCTAACCCTAAACCAAAACCTAAACTTTACCCGAAGCTTTACCCTAACCCATCCCATAATCCTATCCCGTACGCTAACCCTAACACGTACCCTACCACGTACGCTCACCCTAAACCTTTGTCGTAAACTAACCTGTACCCTAAACCGTCCCCGTCCCCTAACAGTAACCCTAAACCTAACCCTAACCCTAACCCTTAACCGAAGCCTTACCCTAACCCGTCCCTTAATCCTAACCCGTACGCTAACACTAAACCGAGTCCTAACACGTACGCTCACCCTAAAACTTTGTCGTACCCTAACCTGTACCCTAAACCGTCCCCATCCCGTAACCCTTACCCTAACCCTAACGCTTACCCGAAGCCTTACCCTAACCCGTCCCATAATCCTAACCCGTACGCTAACACTAACCCGTACCCTAACACGTACGCTCACCCTAAACCGTTGACGTACCCTAACCTGTACCCTAAACCGTCCCCATCCCCTAACCCTAACCCTAACCCTAACCCTTACCAGAAGCCTTACCCTAACCCGTCCCGTAATCCTAACCCGTACGCTAACACTAACCCGTACCCTAACACGTACGCTCACCCTAAAACCTTGTCGTACCCTAACCTGTACCCTAAATCGTCCCTGTCCCCTAACCCTAACCCTAACCCTAACCTTAAACCTTACCCGAAGCCTTACCCTAACCGGTCCCCTAAACCTAACCCGCACGCTAACACTAACCCGTGCCCTAACACGTACGCTCACCCGAAACATTTGTCGTACACTAAGCTGTACCCTAAACCGTCCCCATTACCTAACACTAACCCGAACCCTAACCATAACCCTAAACCTTACCCGGAGCCTTACCCTATCCCGTCCCCTAATCCTAACCGTACGCTCACACTAATCCGTGCCCTAACACGTACGCTCACCCTAAAGCGTTGTCGTACCCTAACCTGTACCCTAAACTGCTCCTGTCCCCGTACCCTAACCCTAACCCAAACCCTAACCCTTACCCGAAGCCTTACACTAACCCATCCCATAATCCTAAACGCTACGCTAACACTAACCCGTGCCCTAACACGTACGCTCACACTAAACCGTTGTCGTACATTAACCTGTACCCTAAATCGTCCCTGTGCCCTAACCCTAAACCTAACCCTAATCCTTACCCGAAGCCTTACCCTAACTCGTCCCCTAATTCTAACCCCTACGCTAACACTAACCTGTATCCTAACACGTACGCTCACCCTAAAACTTTGTCGTACACTCAGCTGTACCCTAAATCGTCCCCGTCCACTAACCCTAACCCTAAACCTAAACCTAACCCTTACCCGAAGCCTTACCATAACCCGTCCTCTAATCCTAACCCGTACGCTAACAGTAAACTCTGCCCTAACATGTACGCTGAACCTAAACCATTGTCCTACCCTAACCTGTACCCTAAACCGTCCCCCTCCCCTAACCCTAATCCTAACCCTAACCCTAACCCTTACACCAAGCCTTACCCTAACCCGTGCCCTAATCCTAACCCGTACGCTAACACTAACCCATACCCTAACACGTACGCTCACCCTAAACCGCTGTCGTACACTAACCTGTACCCTAAACCGTCCCCGTCACCGTCCCCGTCCTCTAACCCTAACCCTAAACCTAACCCTTACTCGAAGCCTTACCCTAACCCGTCCCCTAATCCTAACCCGTACGCTAACACTAACCCGTGCCCTAACAGGTACGCTCACCCTAAAGCGTGGTCGTACCCTAACCTGTACATTAAACAGTCCCCGTCCCCGTTCCCTAACCCTAACCCTATCCCAAACCCTACCCCTTACCCGAAGCCTTACCCTAACCCGTCCCATAATCCTAAATAATACGCTAAAACTACCCCATGCCCTAACACATACGCTCACCCTAAACCGTTGACGTACCCTAACCTGTACCCTAAACCGTCCCCGTCCCCTAACCCTAACCCTAATCCTTACCCGAAGCCTTACCCTAACCCGTCCCCTAATCCTAACACATACGCTAACTCTAACCCGTACCCTAACACTTACGCTCACCCTAAACCATTCTCATACACTAACCTGTACCCTAAAACGTCCCCATCACCTAACCCTAACCCTAACACTTACCTGACGCCTTACCCTAAACCATCCCCTAATCCTAACCCGTACGCTAACACTAACCCGTACCCTAACACGTACACTCACCCTAAAACTTAGTCGTACCCTAAACAGTACCCTAAACCGTCCCCGTCCCCATCCCCTAACCCTAACTCTAACCCTAACCCTAACCCTAACCCTTACCCAACGCCTTACCCTAAGCCGTCACCTAATACTAACCCGTACGCTAACACTAACCCGTACCCTAACACGTACGCTCACCCTAAACCGTTGTCATACCCTAACCTGTACCCTTAACCGTCCCCGTCCCCATCCCCGTCCCCTAACCGTAACCCTAACCCTAAACCTTACCCGAAGCCTTATCCTAACCCGTACCCTAATCATAACCTGTAGGCTAACACTAACCCGTACCCTAAAACGCACACTCACCCTAAACCGTTTCCGTACACTAACCTGTACCCTAAACCGTCCCCGTCCACTAAACCTAACCCTAACCCTAACCCTAACCCTTACCCGAAGCCTTACCCTAACACTTCCCCTAATCCTAACCCGTACGCTAACACTAACCCGTACCCTAACACGTATGCTCAACCTAAACGGTTGTTGTACCTTAACCTGTACCCTAAACCGTCCCCGTCCCCTAAACCTAACCCTAACCCTAACCCAAACCCTTACCCAAAGCCTTACCCTAAACGGTCCCCTAATCCTAACCCGTACGCTAACACTAACAAGTTCCCAAACACGTACGCTCACCATAAATCGTTGTCGTACCCTAACCTGTACCCTAAACTCTCCCCGTCCCCATCCCCTAAGCTTAACCCTAACCCTAACCCTTACCCAAAGCCTTACACTAACCCCTCCCCTAATCCTAACCCGTACGCTAACACTAAACCATACCCTAACACGTACACTCACCCTAAATCGTTGTTGTACCCTAACCTGAACCCTAAACCGTCCCCGTCCCCGTCCCCTAACCCTAAACCTAACCGTAAACTTAACCCTTACCCGAAGCCTTACCCTAACACGTCCCCTAATCATAACCCGTACGCTAACACTAACCCGTACCCTACCACATACGCTCACCCGAAAACGTTGTCGTAACCTAACCTGTACCCTAAACCGTCCCTGTCCCCTAACCCTAACAGTAAACCTAACCCTAACACTAACCCTTACCCGAAGCCTTTCCCTAACCCGTACCCTAATCCTAACCCGTACGCTAACACTAACTTGTACCCTAAAACGTACGCTCACCCTAAACCGTTGTTGTACCCTAACCTGTACCCTAAACCGTCCCCGTCCCCTAACCATAACCCTAACCCTAAACTTATCCCTAACCCTTACCCGACGCCTTACCCTACTCCTAAACTGTACGCTAACACTAACCCATACCCTAATATGTACGCTCACCCTAAACAGTTGTCGTACACTAAACTGTACCCTAAACCGTCCCCGTCCCCTAACCCTAACCCTAACCCTAACCCTAACCCTAAACCTTACCCGAAGCCTTACCCTAACGCATCCCCTACTCCTAACCCATACGCTAACACTAAACCATACCCTAACACGTACACTCACCCTAAATCGTTGTTGTACCCTAACCTGAACCCTAAACCGTCCCCGTCCCCGTCCCCTAACCCTAAACCTAACCGTAAACTTAACCCTTACCCAAAGCCTTACCCTAACACGTCCCCTAATCATAACCCGTACGCTAACACTAACCCGTACCCTACCACGTACGCTCACCTGAAACCGTTGTCGTAACCTAACCTGTACCCTAAATCATCCCCGTCCCCTAACCCTAAGCCTAAACGTAACCCTAACCCTAAACCTTACCCGAAGCCTTACCCTAACCCGTCCCCTAATCCTAACCCGTACGCTAACACTAACCCTTACCCTAACACGTACGCTCACCCTAAACCGTTTTCGTACCCTAACCTGTACCCTAAACCGTCCCCGTCCCCTAACCCTAACCCTAACCCTAACCCTAAACTTAACCCTTACCCGAAGCCCTACCCTAAACCGTCCCCTAAACTTAAACTGTACGCTAACTCTAACCCGTACCCTAACACGTACGCTCACGCTAAACCGTTGTCGTACCCTAACGTGTACCCTAATCCGTCCCCGTTCCCATCACCTAACCCTAATCCTAAACCTTACCCGTAGCCTTACCCCAACCCGTCCCCTAATCCTAACCCGTACGCTAACACTAACACGTACCCTAATATGTACGCTCACCCTAAAACTTTGCCGTACCCTAACCTGTACCCTAAACCGTCCCGGTCCCCTAACCATAACCCTAACCCTAACCCTAACCCTAAACCTTACCCAAAGCCTTACACTAACCCGTCCCCTAATCCTAACCCATACGCTAACACTAACCCGTACCCTAACACGTACGCTCACCCTAAACCGTTGTCGTAGCCTAACCTGTACCCTAAACCGTCTCCGTCACCTAACCCTAACCCTAACCCTAACACTTACCCGAAACCTTGCCCTAACTCGTCCCTAATCCTAAGCCGTAGGCTAAAACTAACCCTTACCCTAACACGTACGCGCACACTAAACTGTGGTCGTACGCTAACCTGTACACTAAACCGTCCCCGTCCCCTAACCCTAACCCTAACCCTAACCCTAGCCCTTACCTGAAGCATTACTCTAACCCGTCCCCTAATCCGAACCCGTACGCTAACACTAACCCGTACCGTAACACGTACACTCACCTTAAACAGTTGTCGTACCCTAAACTGTACCCTAATACATCCCCGTCCCCGTCCCCTAACCCTAACCTTAACCCTAACCCTAACCCTTACCCGAAGCCTTACCCTAACCCGTCATCTAATCCCAACCCGTACACTAACACTAATCCGTACCCTAACACGTACGCTCACCCTAAACCGTTATCTTACCCTAACCTGTACCCTAAACTGTCCCCGTCCCCTAACCCTAACCCTAACCCTCACCCTAACCCTTACCCAAAGCCTTACGCTAACCCGTCCCCTAATCCTAATCTGTACGCTAACACTAACCCGTACCCTAATACGTGCGCTCACCCTAAACCGTTGTCATACCCTAACCTGTACCCTAAACCGTCCCGTCCCCGTCCCCTAACCCTAGGCCTTACCCGAAACCTTACCCTAACATGTCCCCTATTCCTAACCCGTACGCTAACACTATCCCGTACCCTTACACGTACGCTCACCTTAAAACGTTGTCATACACTAACCTGTAACATAAACCGTCTCCGTCCCCTAACCCTAACCCTAACCCTAAAACTAACCCTAACCCTTACCCGGAGCCTTACCCTAACCTGTCCCCTAATCCTAACCCGTACGCTAACACTAACCCTTGCCCTAACACGTACGCTCACCCTAAACCGTTGTCGTACCCTAACCTGTACCCTAAACCGTCCCTCTACCCTAACCCTAACCCTAACCCTTATCCTAACCCTAAAGCTTACCCGAAGCCTTACCCTAACCCGTCCCATAATCCTAACCCGTACGCTAACACTAACCCGTACCCTAACATGTACGCTCACCCTAAACGGTTGTCGTACCCTAAACTGTACCCTAAACCGTCCCTGTCCCTGACCATTAACCCTAACCCTAACCCTAACCCTAACCCTAACACTAACCCTAACCTTTACCCGGAGCTTTACCCTAACCTGTCCCCTAATCCTAACCCGTACGCTAACACTAACCCTTGCCCTAACACGTACGCTCACCCCAAACCGTTGTCGTACACCAACCTGTACCCTAAACCGTCCCTCTACCCTAACCCTAACCCTAACCCGTATCCTAACCCTAAAGCTTACCCGAAGCCTTACCCTAACCCGTCCCATAATCCTAACCCGTACGCTAACACTAACCCGTACCCTAACATGTACGCTCACCCTAAACGGATGTCGAACCCTAAACTGTACCCTAAGCCGTCCCTGTCCCTGACCATTAACCCTAACCCTAACCCTAACCCTTACCCGACGCCTTACCCTAACCCGTCCCATAATCCTAACCCGTACGCTAACACTAACCCGTACCCTAACATGTACGCTCACCCTAAACTGTTGTCGTACACTAACCTGTAGCCTAAACCGTCCCTGTCCCCGACCCTTAACCCTAACCCTAACCCTAACCCTAACCCTTACCTGACGCCTTACACTAACCCGTCCCCAAATCCTAAACCGTACGCTAACACTAACCCATACCCTAACACGCACGCTCACCCTAAACCGTTGTCGTACCCTAACATGTACCCTAAACCGTCCCCGTCCCCTAAACCTAACCCTAACCCTAAACCTAAACCTAACCCTTATCCGAAGCCTTACCATAACCCGTCCTCTAATCCTAACCCGTACGCTAACAGTAAACTGTGCCCTAACGTTTACGCTGAACCTAAACCATTGTCCTACCCTAACCTGTCCCCTAAACCGTCCCCCTCCCCTAACCCTAACCCTAACCCTAACCCTAACCCTTACACCAAGCCTTACCCTAACCCGTGCCCTAATCCTAACCCGTACGCAAACACTAACCCATACCCTAACACGTATGCTCACTCTAAACCGTTGTCGTACCCTAACCTGTACCCTAAACCGTCCCCATCCCCTAAACCCAACCCTAAACCTAACCCTAACCCTTACCCGAAGCCTTCCCCTAACCCGTCCCCTAATCCTAACCCGTACGTTAACACTAACTCGTACCCTAACACGTACGCTCACCCTAAACCGTTGTCGTACCCTAACCTTTACCATAAACCGTCCCCGTCCCCTAACCCTAATCCTAAACCTAAACCTAACCCTTACCGAAGCCTTACACTAACCAGTCCACTAAACCTAACCCGTACGCTAACACTAAACTGTACCCTAACACGTACACTCACCGTAAAACGTTGTCACACCCTAACCTGTACCCTAAACCGTCCCCGTCCCTAACCGTAACCCTAACACATACCCGAAGCCTTACCCTAACCCGTGTCCTAATCCTAACCCGTACGTTTACACTAACCCGTACCCTAACACGTACGCTCACCCTAAACCGTTGTCGTACCCCAACCTGTACCCTAAATCGTCCCCGTCCCCTAACCCTAACCCTAACCCTAAACCAAAACCTAAACTTTACCCGAAGCTTTACCCTAACCCATCCCATAATCCTATCCCGTACGCTAACCCTAACACGTACCCTACCACGTACGCTCACCCTAAAACTTTGTCGTAAACTAACCTGTACCCTAAACCGTCCCCGTCCCCTAACAGTAACCCTAAACCTAACCCTAACCCTAACCCTTAACCGAAGCCTTACCCTAACCCGTCCCTTAATCCTAACCCGTACGCTAACACTAAACCGAGTCCTAACACGTACGCTCACCCTAAAACTTTGTCGTACCCTAACCTGTACCCTAAACCGTCCCCATCCCGTAACCCTTACCCTAACCCTAACGCTTACCCGAAGCCTTACCCTAACCCGTCCCATAATCCTAACCCGTACGCTAACACTAACCCGTACCCTAACACGTACGCTCACCCTAAACCGTTGACGTACCCTAACCTGTACCCTAAACCGTCCCCATCCCCTAACCCTAACCCTAACCCTAACCCTTACCAGAAGCCTTACCCTAACCCGTCCCGTAATCCTAACCCGTACGCTAACACTAACCCGTACCCTAACACGTACGCTCACCCTAAAACCTTGTCGTACCCTAACCTGTACCCTAAATCGTCCCTGTCCCCTAACCCTAACCCTAACCCTAACCTTAAACCTTACCCGAAGCCTTACCCTAACCGGTCCCCTAAACCTAACCCGCACGCTAACACTAACCCGTGCCCTAACACGTACGCTCACCCGAAACATTTGTCGTACACTAAGCTGTACCCTAAACCGTCCCCATTACCTAACACTAACCCGAACCCTAACCATAACCCTAAACCTTACCCGGAGCCTTACCCTATCCCGTCCCCTAATCCTAACCGTACGCTCACACTAATCCGTGCCCTAACACGTACGCTCACCCTAAAGCGTTGTCGTACCCTAACCTGTACCCTAAACTGCTCCTGTCCCCGTACCCTAACCCTAACCCTAACCCAAACCCTAACCCTTACCCGAAGCCTTACACTAACCCATCCCATAATCCTAAACGCTACGCTAACACTAACCCGTGCCCTAACACGTACGCTCACACTAAACCGTTGTCGTACATTAACCTGTACCCTAAATCGTCCCTGTGCCCTAACCCTAAACCTAACCCTAATCCTTACCCGAAGCCTTACCCTAACTCGTCCCCTAATTCTAACCCCTACGCTAACACTAACCTGTATCCTAACACGTACGCTCACCCTAAAACTTTGTCGTACACTCAGCTGTACCCTAAATCGTCCCCGTCCACTAACCCTAACCCTAAACCTAAACCTAACCCTTACCCGAAGCCTTACCATAACCCGTCCTCTAATCCTAACCCGTACGCTAACAGTAAACTCTGCCCTAACATGTACGCTGAACCTAAACCATTGTCCTACCCTAACCTGTACCCTAAACCGTCCCCCTCCCCTAACCCTAACCCTAACCCTAACCCTAACCCTTACACCAAGCCTTACCCTAACCCGTGCCCTAATCCTAACCCGTACGCTAACACTAACCCATAACCTAACACGTACGCTCACCCTAAACCGCTGTCGTACACTAACCTGTACCCTAAACCGTCCCCGTCACCGTCCCCGTCCTCTAACCCTAACCCTAAACCTAACCCTTACTCGAAGCCTTACCCTAACCCGTCCCCTAATCCTAACCCGTACGCTAACACTAACCCGTGCCCTAACAGGTACGCTCACCCTAAAGCGTGGACGTACCCTAACCTGTACATTAAACAGTCCCCGTCCCCGTTCCCTAACCCTAACCCTATCCCAAACCCTACCCCTTACCCGAAGCCTTACCCTAACCCGTCCCATAATCCTAAATAATACGCTAAAACTACCCCATGCCCTAACACATACGCTCACCCTAAACCGTTGACGTACCCTAACCTGTACCCTAAACCGTCCCCGTCCCCGTCCCCTAACCATAACGCTAAGCCTAACCCTGAAGCTTACCCGAAGCCTTACCCTAACCCGTCCCCAATCCTAACCCGTACTGTAACACTAACCCGTACCCTAACACGTACACTCACCCTAAACCGTTGTCGTACCCTAACCTGTACCCTGAACCGTGTCCGTCCCCTAAACCTAACACTAAACCTAAACCTAACCCTAACCCTTACCCGAAGCCTTACCCTAACCCGTCCCCTAAACATAACCCGTACGAAAACACTAACACGTACCCTAACACGTACGGTCACCCTGAACCGTTGTCGTACACTAAACTGTACCCTAAACCGTCCCCGTCCCTTAACCCTAACCCTAACCCTAACCAAAACCCTAATCCTTACCCGAAGCCTTACCATAACCCGTCCCCTAATCCTAACCCATACATTAACACTAAACCGTAACCTAACACGTACGCTCAACCTAAACCGTTGTCGTACACTAACCTGTACCCTAAACCGTCCCTGTCCCCTACCCCTAACCATAACCCTAACCCTAACACTAACCCTTACCCGAATCCTTACCCTAACCCGTACCCTAATCCTAACCCGTACGCTAACACAAACCCGTACACTAACACGTATGCTCACCGTAAACCGTTGTCGTACCCTAACTTGTAACCTAAACCGTCCCCGTCCCCTAACCCTAACCCTAACCCTAACCCTAACACTTACCCAAAGCCTTACCCTAACACGTCAACTAAACCTAAATCGTACGCTAACACTAACCCATGCCCTAACACGTACGCTCACCCTAAACCGTTGTCGTACACTAACCTGTACACTAAACTGTCCCTGTCCCCTAACCCTAACCCTAACCCTAACCCTAACCATTACGCAAAGCTTTACCCTAACCCGTCCCCCAATCCTAAACCATATGCTAACACTAACCCGTACCCTAACATGTACGCTCACCCTAAACTGTTCTCGTACCCTAAACTGTTCCCTAAACCATCCTCGTCCCCTAACCCTAACCCTAACCCTAACCCTAACCCTAGCTTTTACCCGAAGCCTTACACTAACCGGTCCCCTAACCCTAGCCCGTACGCTAACACTAACCAGTACCCTAACATGTACGCTCACCCTTAACCATTGTCGTACCCTAACCTATACCCTAAACCGTCCCCGTCCCCTAACCTAACCCTAACCCTAACCCTTACGTGAAGCCTTACCCTAACCTGTCCCCTAATCCTAAACCGTACGCTGACACTAACGCGTACCCTAACACGGACGCTCACCCTGAAACATTGTCGTACCCTAACCTGTACCCTAAACCGTCCATGGCCCCTAACCCTAACCCTAACACTAACCCTTACCCGAAGCCTAACACTAACCCGTCCCCTAATCCTAAGCCGTGCGCTAACAATAACCCATACCCCAACATGTACGCTCAACCTAAACCGTTGTCGTAACCTAAACTGTCCCCATCCCCTAACCCTAACCCTAACCCTAAACCTAACACTTACCCGAAGCCTTACCCTAACCCGTCCCCTAATCCTAACCCGTATGCTAACACTAACCCGTACCCTAACACGTACGCTCACCCTAAAACGTTGTTGTACCCTAACCTTTGCCCTAAACCGTCCCCGTCCCCATCCCCTAACACTAACGCTAACCCTTACACAAAGCCTTACCCTAACACGTCCCCTAATCCTAACCCGTACGCTAACACTAAACCGTACCCTAACACGTACGCTCACCCTAAACCGTTGTCGTACCCTAACCTGTACCCTAAACCGTCCCCGTCCCCTGACCCTAACCCTAACCCTAACCCTTACCCGAAGCCTTACCATAACCTGTCCCCTAATCCTAAACCATATGCTAACTCTAAGCCGTACCCTAACACGTATGCTCACCCTAAACAATTGTCATACCCTAAACTGTACCCTCAACCATCCCCGTGCCCTAACCCTAACCCTAACCCTAACCCTAACCCTAAACCTTACCCGAAGCCTTACACTAACCCGTCCCCTAATCCTAAACCGTACGCTGACACTAACACGTAGCCTAACATGTACGCTCACCCTAAACCGTTTTCGTACACTAACCTGTACCCTAAACCGTGTCCGTCCCCTATACCTAACCCTAACCCTAACCCTAAACCTAACCCTTACCCGAAGCCTTACCCTTACCCGTCCCCTAATCCTAACCCGTACGCTAACAATAACACGTACCCTAAAACGTACTGTCACCCTGAACCATTGTCGTACCCTAAACTGTACCCTAAACCGTCCCCGTCCCTTAACCCTAACCCTAACCCTAACCCTAACCCTAATCCTTACCCGAAGCCTTAACATAACCTGTCCCCTAATCCTAACCCGTACACTAACATTAAATTGTAACCTAACACGTACGCTCACACTAAACCGTTGTCGTACCCTAACCTGTACCCTAAACCGTCCCCGTCCCCTAACCCTAACCGTAACCCTAACCCTATCACTAACGCTTACCCGAAGCCTAACACTAACCCGTCCCCTAATCCTAAGCCGTGCACTAACAGTAACCCATACCCCAACATGTACGCTCAACCTAAACCGTTGTCGTACCCTAAAATGTCCCCATCCCCTAACCCTAACCCTAACCCTAACCCCAACCCTAACCCTTACCCGAAGCCTTACCCTAACCCGTCCCCTAATCCTAACCCGTACACTAACACTAACCCGTACCCTAACACGTACGCTCACCCTAAAACGTTGTCGTACACTAACCTGTACCCTAAACCGTCCCCGTCCCCTAACCCTAACCCTAAACCTTACCTGAAGCCTTACCCTAACCCGTCCCCTAATGCTAACCCGTACGCTAACACTAACCCTTACTCTAACACGTTCGCTCACCCTAAACCGTGGACGTACCCTAACCTGTACCTTAAACCGTCCCCGTCCCCTAACCCTAACCCGAACCCTAACACTAACCCTTACCCGAATACTTAACCTAACCTGTCCCCTACTCCTAACCCGTACGCTAACACTAACCCGTACCCTAACACGTACGCTCACCTTAAACCACTGTCATACCCTAACCTGTACCCTAAACAGTCCCCGTCCCCTAACCCTAACCCTAAACCTAACCCTTACCTGAAGCCTTACACTAAACCGTACCCTAATCCTAACCCGTACGCTATCACTAAACCATACCCTGAGACGTACGCTCACCCTAAAAGGTTGTCGTACTCTAACCTGTACCCTACACCGTCCCCTAACCCTAACCCTAACCCTTACCCGAAGCCTTACCCTAACCCGTCCCCTAATCCTAAACCGTACGCTAACACTAACCCGTGCCCTAACACATACGCTCACCCTAAAGCGTTGTCGTACCCTAAGCTGTACCCTAAACCGTCCCTGTCCCCGTCCCCTAACCCTAAACCTAACCCTAACCGTAACACTTACCCGAAGCCTTACCCTAACACGTCCCCTAATCCTAACCCGTATGCTAACACTAACCCGTACCCTAACACGTACGCTCACCCTAAACCATTGTCTTAACCTAAACTGTACCCTAAACCGTCCCCGTCCCCGTCCCCTAAACCTAACCCTAACCCTAACCCTAAACATTCCCCGAAGCCTTACCCTAACCGTCCCCTAATCCTAACCCGTACGCTCACACTAACCCGTGCCCTAACACGTACGCTCACCCTGAACCGTTGTCGTACCCTAACCTGTACCCTAAACCGTCCCCATCCCCTAAACCTAACCCTAACCTCACCCTAATCCTAACCCTTACCCAAAGCCTTACCCTAACCCGTCCCCTAATCCTAACCCGTACACTAACACTAACCCATGCCCTAAAACATACGCTCAACCTAAACCGTTGTCGTACCCTAACCTGTACCCTAAACCGTCCCCGTGCCCTAACCCTAACCCTAACCCTAACCCTAACCCTAAATCTAACCCTTACCCGAAGCCTTACCCTAACCCGTCCCCTAATCCTAACCCGTACGCTAACAATAACACATACCCTAAAACGTACGGTCACCCTGAACCATTGTCGTACCCTAAAATCTACCCTAAACCTTCCCCGTCCCTTAACCCTAACCCTAACCCTAACCCTAATCCTTTCCCGAAGCCTTAACATAACCCGTCTCCTAATCCTAACCCGTACGCTAATATTAAATCGTAACCTAACACGTACGCTCACACTAAACCGTTGTCGTACCCTAACCTGTACCCTAAACCGTCCCTGTCCCCTAACCCTAACCGTAACCCTAACCCTAACACTAACCCTTACCCGGAGCCTAACACTAAACCGTCCCCTAATCCTAACTCGTACACTAACACTAAACCGTGCCCTAAAACATACGCTCAACCTAAACCGTTGTCGTACACTAACCTGTACCCTAAACCGTCCCTGTCCCCATCCCCTAACCCTAAACCTAACCCTAACACTTACCCTTACCCTAACCTTTACCCGAAGCCTTACACTATCCCGTCCCCAATCCGAACCCGTAGGCTAACACTAACCCGTGCCCTAAAACGTACGCTCACCTAAACCGTTGTCGTACCCTAACCTGTACCCTAAAACGTCCCCTAACTGTAACCCTAACCCTAACCCTAACCCTTACCCGAAACATTACCCTAACCCGTCCCCTAATCCGATTCAGTACGCTAACACTAACCCGTACCCTAACACGTACACCCACCCTAAAACGTTGTCGTCCCCTAACCTGTACCCTAAACCATCCCCGTCCCCTACCCTAACCCTAACACTAACCCTAACCCTAACCCTTACCCAAAGCCTTACCCTAACATGTCACCTAATCCTAACCCGTACGCTAACACTAACCCGTGCCCTAACACGTACGGTCACCCTAAACCTTTGTCGTACCCTAACCTATACCCTAAACCGTCCCTGTCCCCATCCCCTAACCCTAAACCTAAACCTAACACTAACCCTTACCCAAGGCCTTACCCTAACCCATCCCCTAATCCTAACCCGTATGCTAACACTAACCCGTACCCTAACACGTACACTCACCCTAAACCGTTGTCCTACCCTAACCTGTACCGTAAACCGTCCCCGTCCCCTAACCGTAACACTAACCCTAAACCTTACCCTTACCCAAAGCCTTACCCTAACCCATCACCTAATCCTAACCCGTACGCTAACACTAACACGTGCCCTAACACGTACGCTCACCCTAAACCGTTGTTGTACCCTAACCTGAACCCTAAACCGCCCCATCCCCTAACCCTAACCCTAAACCTAACCCTAATCCTAACCCTTACCCGAAGCCTTACCCTAACCCGTCCCATAATCATAACCCGTACGCTAACACTAACCCGTACCCTAACACGTACGCTCACCCTAAAACGTTGTCGTACACTAACCTGTACCCTAAACCGTCCCCGTCCCCTAACCCTAACCCTAAACCTTACCTGAAGCCTTACCCTAACCCGTCCCCTAATGCTAACCCGTACGCTAACACTAATCCTTACTCTAACACGTTCGCTCACCCTAAACCGTGGACGTACCCTAACCTGTACCTTAAACCGTCCCCGTCCCCTAACCCTAACCCGAACCCTAACACTAACCCTTACCCGAATACTTAATCTAAACTGTCCCCTACTCCTAACCCGTACGCTAACACTAACCCGTACCCTAACACGTACGCTCACCTTAAACCACTGTCATACCCTAACCTGTACCCTAAACAGTCCCCGTCCCCTAACCCTAACCCTAAACCTAACCCTTACCTGAAGCCTTACACTAAACCGTACCCTAATCCTAACCCGTACGCTATCACTAAACCATACCCTGAGACGTACGCTCACCCTAAAAGGTTGTCGTACTCTAACCTGTACCCTACACCGTCCCCTAACCCTAACCCTAACCCTTACCCGAAGCCTTACCCTAACCCGTCCCCTAATCCTAAACCGTACGCTAACACTAACCCGTGCCCTAACACATACGCTCACCCTAAAGCGTTGTCGTACCCTAACCTGTACCCTAAACCGTCCCTGTCCCCGTCCCCTAACCCTAAACCTAACCCTAACCGTAACACTTACCCGAAGCCTTACCCTAACACGTCCCCTAATCCTAACCCGTATGCTAACACTAACCCGTACCCTAACACGTACGCTCACCCTAAACCATTGTCCTAACCTAACCTGTACCCTAAACCGTCCCCGTCCCCGTCCCCTAAACCTAACCCTAACCCTAACCCTAACCATTCCCCGAAGCCTTACCCTAACCGTCCCCTAATCCTAACCCGTACGCTCACACTAAACCGTGCCCTAACACGTACGCTCACCCTGAACCGTTGTCGTACCCTAACCTGTACCCTAAACCGTCCCCATCCCCTAAACCTAACCCTAACCTCACCCTAATCCTAACCCTTACCCAAAGCCTTACCCTAACCCGTCCCCTAATCCTAACCCGTACACTAACAGTAACCCGTGCCCTAAAACATACGCTCAACCTAAACCGTTGTCGTACCCTAACCTGTACCCTAAACCGTCCCCGTGCCCTAACCCTAACCCTAACCCTAACCCTAACCCTAAATCTAACCCTTACCCGAAGCCTTACCCTAACCCGTCCCCTAATCCTAACCCGTACGCTAACAATAACACATACCCTAAAACGTACGGTCACCCTGAACCATTGTCGTACCCTAAAATCTACCCTAAACCTTCCCCGTCCCTTAACCCTAACCCTAACCCTAACCCTAATCCTTTCCCGAAGCCTTAACATAACCCGTCTCCTAATCCTAACCCGTACGCTAATATTAAATCGTAACCTAACACGTACGCTCACACTAAACCGTTGTCGTACCCTAACCTGTACCCTAAACCGTCCCTGTCCCCTAACCCTAACCGTAACCCTAACCCTAACACTAACCCTTACCCGGAGCCTAACACTAAACCGTCCCCTAATCCTAACTCGTACACTAACACTAAACCGTGCCCTAAAACATACGCTCAACCTAAACCGTTGTCGTACACTAACCTGTACCCTAAACCGTCCCCGTGCCCTAACCCTAACCCTAAGCCTAACCCTACCACTAAACCTTACCCGAAGCCTTACACTAAACCGTCCCCTAATCCTAAACCATACGCTGACACTAACACATAGCCTAACACGTATGCTCACCCTAAACCGTTGTCGTACCCTAAACTGTACCGTAAACCGTGTCCATCCCCTAACCCTAACCCTAACCCTAACCCTAACCCTACCCGAAGCCTTACCCTAACCCGTCCCCTAATCCTAACCCGTACGCTAACACTAACCCGTACCCTAACACGTACGCTCACCCTAAACTGTTGTCGTACCCTAACCTGTTCTCTAAATCTTCCCCATCCCCTAACCCTAAACCTAACCCTAACACTTACCCTTACCCTAACCTTTACCCGAAGCCTTACACTATCCCGTCCCCAATCCGAACCCGTAGGCTAACACTAACCCGTGCCCTAAAACGTACGCTCACCTAAACCGTTGTCGTACCCTAACCTGTACCCTAAAACGTCCCCTAACTGTAACCCTAACCCTAACCCTAACCCTTACCCGAAACATTACCCTAACCCGTCCCCTAATCCGATTCAGTACGCTAACACTAACCCGTACCCTAACACGTACACCCACCCTAAAACGTTGTCGTCCCCTAACCTGTACCCTAAACCATCCCCGTCCCCTACCCTAACCCTAACACTAACCCTAACCCTAACCCTTACCCAAAGCCTTACCCTAACATGTCACCTAATCCTAACCCGTACGCTAACACTAACCCGTGCCCTAACACGTACGGTCACCCTAAACCTTTGTCGTACCCTAACCTATACCCTAAACCGTCCCTGTCCCCATCCCCTAACCCTAAACCTAAACCTAACAATAACCCTTACCCAAGGCCTTACCCTAACCCATCCCCTAATCCTAACCCGTATGCTAACACTAACCCGTACCCTAACACGTACACTCACCCTAAACCGTTGTCCTACCCTAACCTGTACCGTAAACCGTCCCCGTCCCCTAACCGTAACACTAACCCTAAACCTTACCCTTACCCAAAGCCTTACCCTAACCCATCACCTAATCCTAACCCGTACGCTAACACTAACACGTGCCCTAACACGTACGCTCACCCTAAACCGTTGTTGTACCCTAACCTGAACCCTAAACCGCCCCATCCCCTAACCCTAACCCTAAACATAACCCTAATCCTAACCCTTACCCGAAGCCTTACCCTAACCCGTCCCATAATCATAACCCGTACGCTAACACTAACCCGTACCCTAACACGTACGCTCACCCTAAAACGTTGTCGTACACTAACCTGTACCCTAAACCGTCCCCGTCCCCTAACCCTAACCCTAAACCTTACCTGAAGCCTTACCCTAACCCGTCCCCTAATGCTAACCCGTACGCTAACACTAATCCTTACTCTAACACGTTCGCTCACCCTAAACCGTGGACGTACCCTAACCTGTACCTTAAACCGTCCCCGTCCCCTAACCCTAACCCGAACCCTAACACTAACCCTTACCCGAATACTTAACCTAACCTGTCCCCTACTCCTAACCCGTACGCTAACACTAACCCGTACCCTAACACGTACGCTCACCTTAAACCACTGTCATACCCTAACCTGTACCCTAAACAGTCCCCGTCCCCTAACCCTAACCCTAAACCTAACCCTTACCTGAAGCCTTACACTAAACCGTACCCTAATCCTAACCCGTACGCTATCACTAAACCATACCCTGAGACGTACGCTCACCCTAAAAGGTTGTCGTACTCTAACCTGTACCCTACACCGTCCCCTAACCCTAACCCTAAGCCTTACCCGAAGCCTTACCCTAACACGTCCCCTAATCCTAAACCGTACGCTAACACTAACCCGTGCCCTAACACATACGCTCACCCTAAAGCGTTGTCGTACCCTAACCTGTACCCTAAACCGTCCCTGTCCCCGTCCCCTAACCCTAAACCTAACCCTAACCGTAACACTTACCCGAAGCCTTACCCTAACACGTACCCTAATCCTAACCCGTATGCTAACACTAACCCGTACCCTAACACGTACGCTCACCCTAAACCATTGTCCTAACCTAACCTGTACCCTAAACCGTCCCCGTCCCCGTCCCCTAAACCTAACCCTAACCCTAACCCTAACCATTCCCCGAAGCCTTACCCTAACCGTCCCCTAATCCTAACCCGTACGCTCACACTAACCCGTGCCCTAACACGTACGCTCACCCTGAACCGTTGTCGTACCCTAACCTGTACCTAAACCGTCCCCATCCCCTAAACCTAACCCTAACCTCACCCTAATCCTAACCCTTACCCAAAGCCTTACCCTAACCCGTCCCCTAATCCTAACCCGTACACTAACAGTAACCCGTGCCCTAAAACATACGCTCAACCTAAACCGTTGTCGTACCCTAACCTGTACCCTAAACCGTCCCCGTGCCCTAACCCTAACCCTAACCCTAACCCTAACCCTAAATCTAACCCTTACCCGAAGCCTTACCCTAACCCGTCCCCTAATCCTAACCCGTACGCTAACAATAACACATACCCTAAAACGTACGGTCACCCTGAACCATTGTCGTACCCTAAAATCTACCCTAAACCTTCCCCGTCCCTTAACCCTAACCCTAACCCTAACCCTAATCCTTTCCCGAAGCCTTAACATAACCCGTCTCCTAATCCTAACCCGTACGCTAATATTAAATCGTAACCTAACACGTACGCTCACACTAAACCGTTGTCGTACCCTAACCTGTACCCTAAACCGTCCCTGTCCCCTAACCCTAACCGTAACCCTAACCCTAACACTAACCCTTACCCGGAGCCTAACACTAAACCGTCCCCTAATCCTAACTCGTACACTAACACTAAACCGTGCCCTAAAACATACGCTCAACCTAAACCGTTGTCGTACCCTAACCTGTACCCTAAACCGTCCCCGTGCCCTAACCCTAACCCTAAGCCTAACCCTACCACTAAACCTTACCCGAAGCCTTACACTAAACCGTCCCCTAATCCTAAACCATACGCTGACACTAACACATAGCCTAACACGTACGCTCACCCTAAACCGTTGTCGTACACTAAACTGTACCGTAAACCGTGTCCATCCCCTAACCCTAACCCTAGCCCTAACCCTAACCCTAACCCTTACCCGAAGCCTTACCCTAACCCGTCCCCTAATCCTAACCCGTACGCTAACACTAACCTGTACCCTAACACGTACGCTCACCCTAAACTGTTGTCGTACCCTAACCTGTTCTCTAAATCTTCCCCATCCCCTAACCCTAAACCTAACCCTAACACTTACCCTTACCCTAACCTTTACCCGAAGCCTTACACTATCCCGTCCCCAATCCGAACCCGTAGGCTAACACTAACCCGTGCCCTAAAACGTACGCTCACCTAAACCGTTGTCGTACCCTAACCTGTACCCTAAAACGTCCCCTAACTGTAACCCTAACCCTAACCCTAACCCTTACCCGAAACATTACCCTAACCCGTCCCCTAATCCGATTCAGTACGCTAACACTAACCCGTACCCTAACACGTACACCCACCCTAAAACGTTGTCGTCCCCTAACCTGTACCCTAAACCATCCCCGTCCCCTACCCTAACCCTAACACTAACCCTAACCCTAACCCTTACCCAAAGCCTTACCCTAACATGTCACCTAATCCTAACCCGTACGCTAACACTAACCCGTGCCCTAACACGTACGGTCACCCTAAACCTTTGTCGTACACTAACCTATACCCTAAACCGTCCCTGTCCCCATCCCCTAACCCTAAACCTAAACCTAACACTAACCCTTACCCAAGGCCTTACCCTAACCCATCCCCTAATCCTAACCCGTATGCTAACACTAACCCGTACCCTAACACGTACACTCACCCTAAACCGTTGTCCTACCCTAACCTGTACCGTAAACCGTCCCCGTCCCCTAACCGTAACACTAACCCTAAACCTTACCCTTACCCAAAGCCTTACCCTAACCCATCACCTAATCCTAACCCGTACGCTAACACTAACACGTGCCCTAACACGTACGCTCACCCTAAACCGTTGTTGTACCCTAACCTGAACCCTAAACCGCCCCATCCCCTAACCCTAACCCTAAACATAACCCTAATCCTAACCCTTACCCGAAGCCTTACCCTAACCCGTCCCATAATCATAACCCGTACGCTAACACTAACCCGTACCCTAACACGTACGCTCACCCTAAAACGTTGTCGTACACTAACCTGTACCCTAAACCGTCCCCGTCCCCTAACCCTAACCCTAAACCTTACCTGAAGCCTTACCCTAACCCGTCCCCTAATGCTAACCCGTACGCTAACACTAATCCTTACTCTAACACGTTCGCTCACCCTAAACCGTGGACGTACCCTAACCTGTACCTTAAACCGTCCCCGTCCCCTAACCCTAACCCGAACCCTAACACTAACCCTTACCCGAATACTTAATCTAAACTGTCCCCTACTCCTAACCCGTACGCTAACACTAACCCGTACCCTAACACGTACGCTCACCTTAAACCACTGTCATACCCTAACCTGTACCCTAAACAGTCCCCGTCCCCTAACCCTAACCCTAAACCTAACCCTTACCTGAAGCCTTACACTAAACCGTACCCTAATCCTAACCCGTACGCTATCACTAAACCATACCCTGAGACGTACGCTCACCCTAAAAGGTTGTCGTACTCTAACCTGTACCCTACACCGTCCCCTAACCCTAACCCTAAGCCTTACCCGAAGCCTTACCCTAACCCGTCCCCTAATCCTAAACCGTACGCTAACACTAACCCGTGCCCTAACACATACGCTCACCCTAAAGCGTTGTCGTACCCTAACCTGTACCCTAAACCGTCCCTGTCCCCGTCCCCTAACCCTAAACCTAACCCTAACCGTAACACTTACCCGAAGCCTTACCCTAACACGTCCCCTAATCCTAACCCGTATGCTAACACTAACCCATACCCTAACACGTACGCTCACCCTAAACCATTGTCCTAACCTAACCTGTACCCTAAACCGTCCCCGTCCCCGTCCCCTAAACCTAACCCTAACCCTAACCCTAACCATTCCCCGAAGCCTTACCCTAACCGTCCCCTAATCCTAACCCGTACGCTCACACTAACCCGTGCCCTAACACGTACGCTCACCCTGAACCGTTGTCGTACCCTAACCTGTACCTAAACCGTCCCCATCCCCTAAACCTAACCCTAACCTCACCCTAATCCTAACCCTTACCCAAAGCCTTACCCTAACCCGTCCCCTAATCCTAACCCGTACACTAACAGTAACCCGTGCCCTAAAACATACGCTCAACCTAAACCGTTGTCGTACCCTAACCTGTACCCTAAACCGTCCCCGTGCCCTAACCCTAACCCTAACCCTAACCCTAACCCTAAATCTAACCCTTACCCGAAGCCTTACCCTAACCCGTCCCCTAATCCTAACCCGTACGCTAACAATAACACATACCCTAAAACGTACGGTCACCCTGAACCATTGTCGTACCCTAAAATCTACCCTAAACCTTCCCCGTCCCTTAACCCTAACCCTAACCCTAACCCTAATCCTTTCCCGAAGCCTTAACATAACCCGTCTCCTAATCCTAACCCGTACGCTAATATTAAATCGTAACCTAACACGTACGCTCACACTAAACCGTTGTCGTACCCTAACCTGTACCCTAAACCGTCCCTGTCCCCTAACCCTAACCGTAACCCTAACCCTAACACTAACCCTTACCCGGAGCCTAACACTAAACCGTCCCCTAATCCTAACTCGTACACTAACACTAAACCGTGCCCTAAAACATACGCTCAACCTAAACCGTTGTCGTACCCTAACCTGTACCCTAAACCGTCCCCGTGCCCTAACCCTAACCCTAAGCCTAACCCTACCACTAAACCTTACCCGAAGCCTTACACTAAACCGTCCCCTAATCCTAAACCATACGCTGACACTAACACATAGCCTAACACGTACGCTCACCCTAAACCGTTGTCGTACACTAAACTGTACCGTAAACCGTGTCCATCCCCTAACCCTAACCCTAACCCTAACCCTAACCCTAACCCTTACCCGAAGCCTTACCCTAACCCGTCCCCTAATCCTAACCCGTACGCTAACACTAACCCGTACCCTAACACGTACGCTCACCCTAAACTGTTGTCGTACCCTAACCTGTTCTCTAAATCTTCCCCATCCCCTAACCCTAAACCTAACCCTAACACTTACCCTTACCCTAACCTTTACCCGAAGCCTTACACTATCCCGTCCCCAATCCGA
Source organism: Delphinapterus leucas (assembly GCF_059928025.1). Taxonomy (NCBI): domain Eukaryota; kingdom Metazoa; phylum Chordata; class Mammalia; order Artiodactyla; family Monodontidae; genus Delphinapterus; species Delphinapterus leucas. The sequence goes on along the minus strand of NW_028322232.1, from coordinate 1,173,916 downwards.
ACCCGTAGGCTAACACTAACCCGTGCCCTAAAACGTACGCTCACCTAAACCGTTGTCGTACCCTAACCTGTACCCTAAAACGTCCCCTAACTGTAACCCTAACCCTAACCCTAACCCTTACCCGAAACATTACCCTAACCCGTCCCCTAATCCGATTCAGTACGCTAACACTAACCCGTACCCTAACACGTACACCCACCCTAAAACGTTGTCGTCCCCTAACCTGTACCCTAAACCATCCCCGTCCCCTACCCTAACCCTAACACTAACCCTAACCCTAACCCTTACCCAAAGCCTTACCCTAACATGTCACCTAATCCTAACCCGTACGCTAACACTAACCCGTGCCCTAACACGTACGGTCACCCTAAACCTTTGTCGTACCCTAACCTATACCCTAAACCGTCCCTGTCCCCATCCCCTAACCCTAAACCTAAACCTAACACTAACCCTTACCCAAGGCCTTACCCTAACCCATCCCCTAATCCTAACCCGTATGCTAACACTAACCCGTACCCTAACACGTACACTCACCCTAAACCGTTGTCCTACCCTAACCTGTACCGTAAACCGTCCCCGTCCCCTAACCGTAACACTAACCCTAAACCTTACCCTTACCCAAAGCCTTACCCTAACCCATCACCTAATCCTAACCCGTACGCTAACACTAACACGTGCCCTAACACGTACGCTCACCCTAAACCGTTGTTGTACCCTAACCTGTACCCTAAACCGCCCCATCCCCTAACCCTAACCCTAAACCTAACCCTAATCCTAACCCTTACCCGAAGCCTTACCCTAACCCGTCCCATAATCATAACCCGTATGCTAACACTAACCCGTGCCCTAACACGTAGGCTCACCATAAATCATTGTCGTACCCTAACCTGTACCCTAAACCATCCCCATCCCCGTCCCCGTCTCCTAACCCTAACCCGAACCCTAACCCTAACCCTTACCCGAAGACTTACCCTAACCTGTCCCCTAATCCTAACACTTACGCTAACACTAACCCTTGCCCTAACATGTACACTCACCCTAAACCGTTGTCTTACCCTAACCTGTACCCTAAACCGTCCCTGTACCCTAACCCTAACCCTAACACTAACCCTAAACCGAACCCTTACCCGAAGCCTTCCCCTAACCCGTCCCCTAATCCTAAACCTTACGCTAACCCTAACCCGTGCCCTAGCACGTACGCTCACCTTAAACTGCTGTCGTACCCTAAACTGTACCCTAAACCGTCCCCGTCCCCTAACCCTAACCCTAACCCTAAACCTTACCCGAAGCCTTCCCCTAACCCGTCCCCTAATCCTAACCCGTATGCTAACTCTAAGCCATACCCTAACACGTACGCTCACCCTAAACCATTCTCGTACACTAACCTGTAACCTAAACTGTCCCCGTCCCCTAACCCTAACCCTAACCCTTACCCGAAGCCTTACCTTAACCCGTCCTCTAATCCTAACCCGTACGCTAACAGTAAACTGTGCCCTAACATGTACGCTGAACCTAAACCATTGTCCTACACTAACCTGTACCCTAAACCGTCCCCCTCCCCTAACCCTAACCCTAACCCTAACCCTAAACCTAACCCTTACCCGAAGCCTTACCATAACCCGTCCTCTAATCCTAACCCGTACGCTAACAGTAAACTGTGCCCTAACATGTACGCTGAACCTAAACCATTGTCCTACCCTAACCTGTACCCTAAACCGTCCCCCTCCCCTAACCCTAACCCTAACCCTAACCCTAACCCTTACACCAAGCCTTACCCTAACCCGTGCTCTAATCCTAACCCGTACGCTAACACTAACCCATACCCTAACACGTACGCTCACCCTAAACCGCTGTCATACACTAACCTGCACCCTAAACCGTCCCCGTCCCCGTCCCCGTCCCCTAACCCTAACCATAAACCTAACCCTTACCCGAAGCCTTACCCTAACCCGTCCCCTAATCCTAACCCGTACGCTAACACTAACCCGTGTCCTAACACGTACCCTCACCCTAAACCGTTGTCGTACCCTAACCTGTACCCTAAACCGTCACCGTCCCCTAGCCCTAACCCTAACCCTAACCCTTACGCGAAGCCTTACCCTAACCCGTCCCCAATCCTAACCCGTACGCTAACACTAACAAGTACCCTAACACATACGCTCACCCTAAACTGTTGTCGTACACTAACCTGTAACCTAAACCGTCCCCGTCCCCTAACCCTAACCCTAACCCTAACCCTAACACTAACCCTTACCCGAAGCCTTACCCTAATCTGTCCCCTAATCATAACCCGTATGCTAACACTAACCCTTGCCCTAACACGTACACTCACCCTAAACCATTGTCGTACCCTAACCTGTACCCTGAACCGTCCCTGTACCCTAACCCTAACCCTAACTCTAACCCTAACCCTAACCCTAACACTTACCCGAAGCCTTACCCTAACCCGTCCCATAATCCTAACCCGTATGCTAACACTAACCCGTACCCTAACACGTACGCTCACCCTAAACCGTTGACGTACCCTAACCTGTACCCTAAACCGTCCCTGTCCCCTAACCCTAACCCTAACCCTAACCCTTACCAGAAGCCTTACCCTAACCCGTCCCGTAATCCTAACCCGTACGCTAACACTAACCCGTACCCTAACACGTACGCTCACCCTAAAACCTTGTCGTACCCTAACCTGTACCCTAAATCGTCCCTGTCCCCTAACCCTAACCCTAATCTTAAACCTTACCCGAAGCCTTACCCTAAACGGTTCCCTAAACCTAACCCGCACGCTAACACTAACCCGTGCCCTAACACGGACGCTCACCCGAAACATTTGTCGTACACTAAGCTGTACCCTAAACCGTCCCCATTACCTAACACTAACCCGAACCCTAACCATAACCCTAAACCTTACCCGAAGCCTTACCCTAACCCGTCCCCTAATCCTAACCGTACGCTAACACTAATCCGTGCCCTAACACGTACGCTCACCCTAAAACGTTGTCGTACACTAACCTGTACCCTAAACCGTTCCTGTCCCTGTACCCTAACCCTAACCCTAACCCAAACCCTAACCCTTACCCGAAGCCTTACACTAACCCATCCCATAATCCTAAACTCTACGCTAACACTAACCCGTGCCCTAACACGTACACTCACCCTAAACCGTTGTCGTACATTAACCTGTACCCTAAATCGTCCCTGTCCCCTAACCCTAACCCTAACCCTAATCCTTACCCGAAGCCTTACCCTAACTCGTCCCCTAATTCTAACCCGTATGCTAACACTAAACTGTATCCTAACAGATACGCTCACCCTAAAACTTTGTCGTACACTAAGCTGTACCCAAAATCGTCCCCGTCCCCTAACCCTAAACCTAACCCTTACACAAAGCCTTACCCTAACCCGTCCCCTAATCCTAACCCGTACGCTAACACTAACCCGTAACCTAACCCGTATGCTCAACCTAAACCGTTCTCGTACACTAACCTGTACCCTAAACCGTCCCGTCCCGGTCCCCTAAACCTAGCCCTTACCCGAAACCTTACCCTAACATGTCCCCTATTCCTAACCCGTACGCTAACACTATCCCGTACCCTTACACGTACGCTCACCTTAAAACGTTGTCGTACACTAACCTGTAACCTAAACCGTCTCCGTCCCCTAACCCTAACCCTAAACCTAGCCCTAAACCTAAACCTTACCCCAAGCCTTACCCTAACCCGACCCTTAATCCTAACCCGTACGCTGACACTAACTCATACCCTAACACGCACGCTCACCCTAAAACTTTGTCGTACCCTAACATGTACCCTAAACCGTCCCCGTCCCCTAACCCTAACCCTAACCCTAACCCTAACACTTACCCGAAGCATTACACTAACCCGTCCCCTAATCCTAATCCGTACGCTAACACTAACCCGTGTCCTAACACGTACCCTCACCCTAAACCGTTGTCGTACCCTAACCTGTACCCTAAACCGTCACCGTCCCATAGCCCTAACCCTAACCCTAACCCTTACGCGAAGCCTTACCCTAACCCGTCCCCAATCCTAACCCGTACGCTAATACTAACAAGTACCCTAACACATACGCTCACCCTAAACTGTTGTCGTACACTAACCTGTAACCTAAACCGTCCCCGTCCCCTAACCCTAAACCTAACCCTAACCCTAACCCTAACCCTTACCCGAAGCCTTACCCTAATCTGTCCCTTAATCCTAACCCGTATGCTAACACTAACCCTTGCCCTAACACGTACACTCACCCTAAACCATTGTCGTACCCTAACCTGTACCCTGAACCGTCCCTGTACCCTAACCCTAACCCTAACTCTAACCCTAACCCTAACCCTAACACTTACCCGAAGCCTTACCCTAACCCGTCCCATAATCCTAACCCGTACGCTAACACTAACCCGTACCCTAACAGGTACGCTCACCCTAAATCGTTTTCGTACCCTAACCTGTACCCTAAACCATCCCCGTGCCCTAAACCTAACACTAACACTATCCCTAACCCTTACCCGAAGCCTTACCCTAACTCGGCCCCCAATTCTAAACCATACGCTAACACTAACCCATACCCTAACACGTATGCTCACCCTAAAACATTGTCGTAGCCTAACCTGTACCCTAAGTCGTCCCCTTCCCCTAAGACTAACCCTAACCCTAATACTTACCCGAAGCCTTACCCTAAACCGTCCCCTAATCCTAACCCATACGCTAACACTAACCCGTGCCCTAAAACGAATGCTCACCCTAAACTGCTGTCGTACACTAACCTGTACCCTAAACCGTCCCCGTCCCCGTCCCCTAACCCTAACCCTAAACCTAACCCTTACCCGAAGCCTTACCCTAACCCGTCCCCTAATCCTAACCCGTACGCTAACACTAACCCGTGCCCTAACAGGTACGCTCACCCTAAAGCGTGGTCGTACCCTAACCTGTACACTAAACCGTCCCCGTCCCCATTCCCTAACCCTAACCCTATCCCAAACCCTACCCCTTACCCGAAGCCTTACCCTAACCCGTCCCATAATCCTAAATAATACGCTAAAACTACCCCATGCCCTAACACATACGCTCACCCTAAACCGTTGTCGTACCCTAACCTGTACCCTAAACCGTCCCTGTAGCCTAACCCTAACCCTAACCCTAACCCTAACCCTTACCCGAAGCCTTACCCTAACCCGTCCCATAATCCTACCCCGTACGCTAACACTAACCCGTACCCTAACACGTACGCTCACCCTAAACCGTTGTCGTACCATAACCTGTACCTAACCGTCCCCGTCCCCGTCCCCTAAACTTAACCCTAAACCTCACCCTTACCCGTAGCCTTACCCTAACCCATCCCCTATTCCTAAGCTATACGCTAACTCTAACCCATACCCTAACATGTACGCTCACCCTAAAGAGTTGTCGTACACTAACCTCTACCCTAAACCGTCCCCGTCCCCGTCCCCTAACCCTAACCCTAACCCTAACCCTTACCCGAAGCCTTACCCTAACAAGTCCCCAATCCTACCCGTACGCTAACACTAACACATACCCTAACACGTACGCTCACCCTAAACCGTTGTCGTACCCTAGCCTATACCCTAAACAGTCCCCGTACCCTAACCCTAACCCTAACCCTAACCCTTACCCGAAGCCTTACCCTAACCCGTCCCCTAATCCTAACCCGTACGCTAACACTAAACCTTACCCTAACATGTACGCACACTCTAAACAGTTGTCATATCCTATCCTGTACCCTAAACCTTCCCCGTGCCCGTCCCCTAACCCTAACCCTAACCCTTACCCGAAGCCTTACCCTAACCTGTCCCCTAATCCTAACCCGTACGCTAACACTAACCCTTACCCTAACACGTACGCACACCCTAAACTGTTGTCAAATCCTATCCTGTACCCTAAACCTTCCCTGTTCCTGCCCCCTAACCCTAACCCTAACCCTTACCCGAAGCCTTACCCTAACCTGTCCCCTAATCCTAACCCGTACGCTAACACTAACCCATGCCCTAACACATACGCTCACCCTAAAGCGTTGTCGTACCCTAACCTGTACCCTAAACCGTCCCCGTCCCCTAACCCTAACACTAACCTTAATACTAACCATTACCCGAAGCCTTCCGTTAACCCGCCCCCTAATCCTAACCCGTACGCTAATCCTAACCCGTACCCTAACACGTACGCTCACCCTAAACCGTTGTCGTGCCCTAAACTGTACCCTGAACCGTCCCCATCCCCAAACCCTAACCCTAACCTTTAACCGAAGCCTTACACTAACCTGTCCCCTAATCCTAACCCGTACGCTAACACTAACCCGTACCCTAACACATAGGCTCACTCTAAACCGTTCTCGTACACTAACCTGTACCCTAAACCGTCCCCATCCCCTAACCCTAACCCTAACCCTTACCCGGAGCCTTACCCTAACCCGTCCTCTAATCCTAACCCGTACGCTAACACTAACCCGTACCCTAACATGTTCGCTCACCCTAAAACTTTATCTTAAACTAAGCTGTACCTTAAACAGTCCCCGTAGCCTAAACATAACCGTAACCCTAACCCTAACACTAACACTTACCCGAAGGCTTACCCTAACCCGTCCCCTAATTCTAAACCGTACGCTAACACAAACCCGTACCCTAACACGTACGCTCACCCTAAACCGTTGCCGTAGCCTAACCTGTACCCTAAACCCTCCCCATGCCCTAACACTTACCCTAAACCTAACCCTAACCCTAACCCTTACCCGAAGCCTTACCCTAACCCATCACCTAATCGGAACCCGTACGCTAACACTTAACCCTACCCTATCACGTACGCTCACCCTAAACCGTTATTGTACCCTAACCTGTACCCTAAACCCTCCCCATCCCCTAAGCCTAACCCTAAACCTAACCCTAACCCTAAACCTTACCCGAAGCTTATCCTAACCCGTCCCCTAATCCTAAACCGTTCGCTAACACTAACACATACCCTACCACGTACGCTCACCCTAAAGCATTGTTGTACCCTAACGTGTACCCTAAACCGTTCCCGTGCCCTAACCCTAACCCTAACCCTAACCCAAACCCTAACCCTTACCCGGAGCCTTACCCTAACCCGTCCCCTAATCCTAACCCGTACGGTAACATTAACGCATACCCTAACACGCACGCTCACCCTAAATCTTTGTCGTACCCTAACATGTACCCTAAACCGTACCCATCCCCTAACCCTAACCCTAACACTAACCCTAACACTTACCCGAAGCATTACACTAACACGTCCCCTAATCCTAATCCGTACGCTAACACTAACCCGTGTCCTAACACGTACCCTCACCCTAAACCGTTGTCGTACCCTAACCTGTACCCTAAACCGTCACCGTCCCCTAGCCCTAACCCTAACCCTAACCCTTACGCGAAGCCTTAACCTAACCCGTCCCCAATCCTAACCCGTACGCTAACACTAACAAGTACCCTAACACATACGCTCACCCTAAACTGTTGTCGTACACTAACCTGTAACCTAAACCGTCCCCGTCCCCTAACCCTAACCCTAACCCTAACCCTAACCCTAACCCTAACCCTTACCCGAAGCCTTACCCTAACCCGTCCCATAATCCTAACCCGTACGCTAACACTAACCTGTACCCTAACACGTACGCTCACCCTAAACCGTTGACGTACCCAAACCTGTACCTTAAACCGTCCCCGTCCCCTAACCCTAACCCTAACCCTAACCCTTACCAGAAGCCTTACCCTAACCCGTTCCGTAATCCTAACCCGTACGCTAACACTAACCCGTACCGTAACACGTACGCTCACCCTAAAACCTTGTCGTACCCTAACCTGTACCCTAAATCGTCCCTGTACCCTAACCCTAACCCTAACCCTAACCTTAAACCTTATCCGAAGCCTTACCCTAACCGGTCCCCTAAACCTAACCCGCACGCTAACACTAACCCGTGCCCTAACACGTACGCTCACCCGAAACATTTGTCGTACACTAAGCTGTACCCTAAACCGTCCCCATTACCTAACACTAACCCGAACCCTAACCATAACCCTAAACCTTACCCGAAGCCTTACCCTAAACCGTCCCCTAATCCTAACCGTACGCTAACACTAATCCGTGCCCTAACACGTACGCTCACCCTAAAGCGTTGTCGTACCCTAACCTGTACCCTAAACCGTTCCTGTCCCTGTACCCTAACCCTAACCCTAACCCAAACCCTAACCCTTACCCGAAGCCTTACACTAACCCATCCCATAATCCTAAACGCTACGCTAACACTAACCCTTGCCCTAACACGTACGCTCACCCTAAACCGTTGTCGTACCCTAACCTGTACCCTAAACCGTCCCTCTACCCTAACCCTAACCCTAACCCTTATCCTAACCCTAAAGCTTACCCGAAGCCTTACCCTAACCCGTCCCATAATCCTAACCCGTACGCTAACACTAACCCGTACCCTAACATGTACGCTCACCCTAAACGGTTGTGGTACCCTAAACTGTACCCTAAACCGTCCCTGTCCCTGACCATTAACCCTAACCCTAACCCTAACCCTAACCCTTACCCGACGCCTTACCCTAACCCGTCCCATAATCCTAACCCGTACGCTAACACTAACCGTACCCTAACATGTACGCTCACCCTAAACTGTTGTCGTACCCTAACCTGTACCCTAAACCGTCCCTGTCCCCGACCCTTAACCCTAAGCCTAACCCTAACCCTAACCCTTACCTGACGCCTTACCCTAACCCGTCCCCAAATCCTAACCCGTACGCTAACACTAACCCGTACCCTAACACGCATGCTCACCCTAAACCGTTGTCATACCCTAACATGTATCCTAAACCGTCCCCATCCCCTAACCCTAACCCTAACCCTAAACCTAAACCTAACCCTTACCCGAAGCCTTACCATAACCCGTCCTCTAATCCTAACCCGTACGCTAACAGTAAACTGTGCCCTAACATGTACGCTGAACCTAAACCATTGTCCTACCCTAACCTGTACCCTAAACCGTCCCACTCCCCTAACCCTAACCCTAACCCTAACCCTAACCCTAACCCTTACACCAAGCCTTACCCTAACCCGTGCCCTAATCCTAACCCGTACGCTAACACTAACCCATACCCTAACACGTACGCTCACCCTAAACCGCTGTCGTACACTAACCTGTACCCTAAACCATCCCAGTCCCCGTCCCCGTCCCCTAACCCTAACCCTAAACCTAACCCTTACCCGAAGGATTACCCTAACCCGTCCCCTAATCCTAACCCGTACGCTAAAACTAACCCGTGCCCTAACACGTACGCTCACCCTAAAGTTTGGTTGTACCCTAACCAGTACACTAAACCGTCCCCATCCCCGTTCCCTAACCCTAACCCTAACCCAAACCCTAAGCCTTACCCGAAGCCTTACCCTAACCCGTCTCATAATCCTAACCGATACGCTAAAACTAACCCATGCCCTAACACATACGCTCACCCTAAACCGTTGTCATACCCTAACCTGTACCCTAAACCTTCCCCGTCCCCTAACTCTAACCCTAATCCTTACGCGAAGCCTTACACTAACCCGTCCCCTAATCCTAAACCATACGCTAACTCTAACCCGTATCCTAACACGTACGCTCACCCTAAACCATTCTCATACACTAACCTGTACCCTAAACCATCCCCGTCAACTAACCTTAACCCTAACCCTTACCCGAAGCCTTACCATAACCCGTCCTCTAATCCTAACCCGTACGCTAACAGTAAACTGTGCCCTAAAATGTACACTCAACCTCAACCATTGTCCTACCCTAACTTGTACCCTAAACCGTCCCCGTCCCCTAACCCTAACCCTAAACCTAGCCCTAAACCTAAACCTTACCCCAAGCCTTACCCCAACCCGACCCTTAATCCTAACCCGTACGCTAACACTAACCCATACCCTAACAAGCACGCTCACCCTAAATCTTTGTCGTAACCTAACATGAACCCTAAACCTTCCCCGTCCCCTAACCCTAACCCTAACCCTAACCCTAACACTTACCCGAAGCATTACACTAACCCGTCCCCTAATCCTAATCCTTACGCTAACACTAACCCGTGTCCTAACACGTACCCTCACCCTAAACCGTTGTCGTACCCTAACCTCTACCCTAAACCGTCACCGTCCCCTAGCCCTAACCCTAACCCTAACCCTTACGCGAAGCCTTACCCTAACCCGTCCCCAATCCTAAACCGTACGCTAACCCTAACAAGTATCCTAACACATACGCTCACCCTAAACTGTTGTCGTACACTAACCTGTAACCTAAACCGTCCCCGTCCCCTAACCCTAACACTAACCCTAACCCTAACCCTAACCCTAACCCTAACCCTTACCCGAAGCCTTACCCTAATCTGTCCCCTAATCCTAACCCGTATGCTAACACTAACCCTTGCCCTAACACGTACACTCACCCTAAACCATTGTCGTACCCTAACCTGTACCTTGAACCGTCCCTGTACCCTAACCCTAACACTAACTCTAACCCTAACCCTAACCCTAACACTTACCCGAAGCCTTACCCTAACCCGTCCCATAATCCTAACCCGTACGCTAACACTCAACCGTACCCTAACACGTACGCTCACCCTAAATCGTTTTCGTACCCTAACCTGTACCCTAAACCATCCCCGTCCCCTAACCCTAACCCTAACACTATCCCTAACCCTTACCCGAAGCCTTACCATAACTCGGCCCCCAATTCTAAACCATACGCTAACACTAACCCGTACCCTAACACGTACGCTCACCCTAAAACTTTGTCGTACCCTAACCTGTACCCTAAGTCGTCCCCTTCACCTAAGCCTAACCCTAACCCTAATACTTACCCGAAGCCTTACCCTAAACCGTCCCCTAATCCTAACCCGTACGCTAATACTAACCCATACCCTAACACGTACGCTCACCCTAAACCGTTGTCGTACCATAACCTGTACCCTAAACCGTCCCCGTCCCCGTCCCCTAAACTTAACCCTAAACCTCACCCTTACCCGTAGCCTTACCCTAACCCGTCCCCTATTCCTAACCTATACGCTGACTCTAACCCGTACCCTAACATGTACGCTCACCCTAAAGAGTTGTCGTACACTAACCTCTACCCTAAACCGTCCCCGTCCCCGTCCCCTAACCCTAACCCTAACCCTTACCCGAAGCCTTACCCTAACAAGTCACCAATCCTAACCCGTACGCTAACACTAACACATAACCTAACACGTACGCTCACCCTAAACCGTTGTCGTACCCTAACCTATACCCTAAACAGTCCCCGTACCCTAACGCTAACCCTAACCCAAACCCTTACCCGAAGCCTTACCCTAACCCGTCCCCTAATCCTAACCCGTACGCTAACACTAAACTTTACCCTAACACGTACGCACACTCTAAACTGTTGTCATATCCTATCCTGTACCCTAAACCTTCCCCGTGCCCGTCCCCTAACCCTAACCCTAACCCTTACCCGAAGCCTTATCCTAACCCGTACCCTAATCATAACCTGTAGGCTAACACTAACCCGTACCCTAAAACGCACACTCACCCTAAACCGTTTTCGTACACTAACCTGTACCCTAAACCATCCCCGTCCACTAAACCTAACCCTAACCCTAACCCTAACCCTTACCCGAAGCCTTACCCTAACCTGTCCCCTAATCCTAACCCGTACGCTAACACTAACCCGTGCCCTAACACATACGCTCACCCTAAAGCGTTGTCGTACCCTAACCTGTACCCTAAACCGTCCCCGTCCCCTAACCCTAACCCTAACCCTAATACTAACCCTTACCCGAAGCCTTCCGTTAACCCGCCCCCTAATCCTAACCCGTACGCTAACCCTAACACGTACCCTAACACGTACGCTCACCCTAAACCGTTGTCGTACCCTAAACTGTACCCTGAACCGTCCCCATCCCCAAACCCTAACCCTAACCCTTACCCGAAGCCTTACACTAACCTGTCCCCTAATCCTAACCCGTATGCTAACACTAACCCGTACCCTAACACGTAGGCTCACTCTAAACCGTTCTCGTACACTAACCTGTACCCTAAACCGTCCCCATCCCCTAACCCTAACCCTAACCCTTACCCGGAGCCTTACCCTAACCCGTCCTCTAATCCTAAACCGTACGCTAACACTAACCCGTACCCTAACATGTTCGCTCACCCTAAACCGTTATCTTAACCTAAGCTGTACCCTAAACAGTTCCCGTCGCCTAAACATAACCGTAACCCTAACCCTAACACTAACACTTACCCGAAGGCTTACCCTAACCCGTCCCCTAATCCTAAACCGTACGCTGACACTAACCCGTACCCTAACACGTATGCTCACCCTAAACCGTTGTCGTAGCCTAACCTGTACCCTAAACCTCCCCATGCCCTAACACTTACCCTAAACCTAACCCTAACCCTAACCCTTACCCGAAGCCTTACCCTAACCCATCACCTAATCGGAACCCGTACGCTAACACTAAACCATACCCTATCACGTACGCTCACCCTAAACCGTTGTTGTACCCTAACCTGTACCCTAAACCCTCCCCATCCCCTAACCCTAACCCTAAACCTAACCCTAAACCTAACCCTTACCCGAAGCTTATCCTAACCCGTCCCCTAATCCTAACCCGTTCGCTAACACTAACACATAACCTACCACGTACGCTCACCCTAAAGCATTGTTGTACCCTAACGTGTACCCTAAACCGTTCCCATGCCCTAACCCTAACCCTAACCCTAACCCAAACCCTAACCCTTACCCGGAGCCTTACCCTAACCCGTCCCCTAATCCTAACCCGTACGCTAACACTAACATGTGCCCTAACACGTACGCTCAACCTAAACCATTGTCGTACCCTAACCTGTACCCTAAACCGTCCCCTAACCCTAACCCTAACCCTAACACTTACCCGAAACCTTACCCTAACCCGTCCTTCTAATCCTAACCTGTACGCTAACAGTAAACTGTGCCCTAACATGTACCCTCACCCTAAACCGTTGTCCTACCCTAACCTGTACCCTAAACCGTCCCCGTCCCTAACCGTAACCCTAACACATACCCGAAGCCTTACCCTAACCCGTGTCCTGATCCTAACCCGTACGTTAACACTAACCCGTACCCTAACACGTACGCTCACCCTAAACCATTGCCGTACCCCAACCTGTACCCTAAACCGTCCCCGTCCCCTAACCCTAACCCTAACCCTAAACCAAAACCTAACCTTTACCCGAAGCTTTACCCTAACCCATCCCATAATCCTATCCCGTACGCTAACCCTAACCCTTACCCTACCACGTACGCTCACCCTAAACCGTTGTCGTACCCTAACCTGTACCCTAAACCGTCCCCGTCCCCTAACAGTAAACCTAAACCTAACCCTAACCCTAACCCTTAACCGAAGCCTTACTCTAACCCGTTCCTTAATCCTAACCCGTACGCTAACACTAAACCGAGTCCTAACACGTACGCTCACCCTAAAACTTTGTCGTACCCTAACCTGTACCCTAAACCGTCCCCATCCCGTAACCCTTACCCTAACCCTAACAATTACCCGAATCCTTAACCTAACCCGTCCTCTAATCCTAACACGTACGCTAACAGTAAACCGTGCCCTAACACATACGCTCAACCTAAACCGTTGTCGTACCCTAACCTGTACCCTAAACCGTCCCCGTTCCCTAAACCTAACCCTAACCATAACCCTTACCCGAAGCCTTACCCTAACCCGTCCCCTGATCCTATCACGTACGCTAACACTAACCCATACCCTATCACGTACGCTCACCCTAAACATTTGTCGTACACTAACCTGTACCCTAAACCGTCCCCGTCCCTTAACCCTAACCGTAACCCTAACCCTAACCCTAACCCTAACGCTTACCCGAAGCCTTACCCTAACCCGTCCCGTAATCCTAACCCGTACGCTAACACTAACCCGTACCCTAACACGTAGGCTCACCCTAAAACCTTGTCGTACCCTAACCTGTACCATAAATCGTCCCTGTCCCCTAACCCTAACCCTAACCCTAACCTTAAACCTTACCCGAAGCCTTACACTAACCGGTCCCCTAAACCTAACCCGCACGCTAACACTAACCCGTGCCCTAACACGTACGCTCACCCGAAACATTTGTCGTACACTAAGCTGTACCCTAAACCGTCCCCATTACCTAACACTAACCTGAACCCTAACCATAACCCTAAACCTTACCCGAAGCCTTAACCTAACCCGTCCCCTAATCCTAACCGTATGCTAACACTAACCCGTGCCCTAACACGTACGCTCACCCTAAAGCGTTGTCGTACCCTAACCTGTACCCTAAACCGTTCCTGTCCCTGTACCCTAACCCTAACCCTAACCCAAACCCTAACCCTTACCCGAAGCCTTACACTAACCCATCCCATAATCCTAAACGCTACGCTAACACTAACCCGTGCCCTAACACGTACGCTCACCCTAAACCGTTGTCGTACATTAACCTGTACCCTAAATCGTCCCTGTCCCCTAACCCTAACCCTAACCCTAATCCTTACCCGAAGCCTTACCCTAACTCGTCCCCTAATTCTAACCCGTATGCTAACACTAACCTGTATCCTAACACATACGCTCACCCTAAAACTTTGTCGTACACTAAGCTGTACCCTAAATCGTCCCCGTCCCCTAACCCTAAACCTAACCCTTACACAAAGGCTTACCCTAACCCGTCCCCTAATCCTAACCCGTACGCTAACACTAACCCGTAACCTAACCCGTATGCTCAACCTAAACCGTTCTCGTACACTAACCTGTACCCTAAACCGTCCCGTCCCTGTCCCCTAACCCTAGCCCTTACCTGAAACCTTACCCTAACATGTCCCCTATTCCTAACCCGTACGCTAACACTATCCCGTACCCTTACACGTACGCTCACCTTAAAACGTTGTCGTACACTAACCTGTAACCTAAACCGTCTCCGTCCCCTAACCCTAACCCTAACCCTAACCCTAACCCTAACCCTTACCCGGAGCCTTACCCTAACCTGTCCCCTAATCCTAACCCGTACGCTAACACTAACCCTTACCCTAACACGTACGCTCACCCTAACCCGTTGTCGTACCCTAACCTGTACCCTAAACCGTCCCTCTACCCTAAACCTAACCCTAACCCTTATCCTAACCCTAAAGCTTACCCGAAGCCTTACCCTAACCCGTCCCATAATCCTAACCCGTAGGCTAACACTAACCCGTACCCTAACATGTACGCTCACCCTAAACGGTTGTCGTACCCTAAACTGTACCCTAAACCATCCCTGTCCCTGACCATTAACCCTAACCCTAACCCTAACCCTTACCCGACGCCTTACCCTAACCCGTCCCATAATCCTAAACCGTACGCTAACACTAACCCGTACCCTAACATGTACGCTCACCCTAAACTGTTGTCGTACCCTAACCTGTACCCTAAACCGTCCCTGTCCCCGACCCTTAACCCTAAGCCTAACCCTAACCCTAACCCGTACCTGACGCCTTACCCTAACCCGTCCCCAAATCCTAACCCGTACGCTAACACTAACCCGTACCCTAACACGCACGCTCACCCTAAACCGTTGTGGTACCCTAACATGAACCCTAAACCGAACCCATCCCCTAACCCTAACCCTAACCCTAAACCTAAACCTAACCCTTACCCGAAGCCTTACCATAACCCGTCCTCTAATCCTAACCTGTACGCTAACAGTAAACTGTGCCCTAACATGTACGCTGAACCTAAACCATTGTCCTACCCTAACCTGTACCCAAACCGTCCCACTCCCCTAACCCTAACCCTAACCCTAACCCTAACCCTTACACCAAGCCTTACTCTAACCCGTGCCCTAATCCTAACCCGTACGCTAACACTAACCCCTACCCTAACACGTACGCTCACCCTAAACCGCTGTCGTACACTAACCTGTACCCTAAACCATCCCCGTCCCCGTCCCCGTCCCCTAACCCTAACCCTAAACCTAACCCTTACCCGAAGCCTTACCCTAACCCGTCCCCTAATCCTAACCCGTACGCTAACACTAACCCGTGCCCTAACACGTACGCTCACCCTAAAGTGTGGTTGTACCCTAACCAGTACACTAAACCGTCCCCGTCCCCGTTCCCTAACCCTAACCCTAACCCAAACCCTAAGCCTTACCCGAAGCCTTACCCTAACCCGTCTCATAATCCTAACCGATACGCTAAAACTAACCCATGCCCTAACACATACGCTCACCCTAAACCGTTGTCATACCCTAACCTGTACCCTAAACCGTCCCCGTCCCCTAACCCTAACCCTAATCCTTACCCGAAGCCTTACACTAACCCGTCCCCTAATCCTAACCCATACGCTAACTCTAACCCGTATCCTAACACGTACGCTCACCCTAAACCATTCTCATACACTAACCTGTACCCTAAACCATCCCCGTCAACTAACCTTAACCCTAACCCTTACCCGAAGCCTTACCATAACCCGTCCTCTAATCCTAACCCGTACGCTAACAGTAAACTGTGCCCTAAAATGTACACTCAACCTAAACAATTGTCCTACCCTAACTTGTACCCTAAACCGTCCCCGTCCCCTAACCCTAACCCTAAACCTAGCCCTAAACCTAAACCTTACCGCAAGCCTTACCCTAACCCGACCCTTAATCCTAACCCGTACGCTAACACTAACCCATACCCTAACACGCACGCTCACCCTAAACCTTTGTCGTACCCTAACATGTACCCTAAACCGTCCCCGTCCCCTAACCCTAACCCTAACCCTAACCCTAACACTTACCCGAAGCATTACACTAACCCGTCCCCTAATCCTAATCCGTACGCTAACACTAACCCGTGTCCTAACACGTACCCTCACCCTAAACCGTTGTCGTACCCTAACCTGTACCCTAAACCGTCACCGTCCCCTAGCCCTAACCCTAACCCTAACCCTTACGCGAAGCCTTACCCTAACCCGTCCCCAATCCTAACCCGTACGCTAACCCTAACAAGTACCCTAACACATACGCTCACCCTAAACTGTTGTCGTACCCTAACCTGTACCCTAAACCATCCCCTAACCCTAACCCTAACCCTAACCCTTACCCGAAGCCTTACCCTAACCCGTCCCCTAATCCTAACCCGTACGCTAACACTAAACCTTACCCTAACACGTACGCACACTCTAAACTGTTGTCATATCCTATCCTCTACCCTAAACCTTCCCCGTGCCCGTCCCCTAACCCTAACCCTAACCCTTACCCGAAGCCTTACCCTAACCTGTCCCCTAATCCTAACCCGTACGCTAACACTAACCCTTACCCTAACACCTACGTACACCCTAAACTGTTGTCAAATCCTATCCTGTACCCTAAACCTTCCCCGTTCCTGTCCCCTAACCCTAACCCTAACCCTTACCCGAAGCCTTACCCTAAACTGTCCCCTAATCCTAACCCGTACGCTAACACTAACCCGTGCCCTAACACATACTCTCACCCTAAAGCGTTGTTGTACCCTAACCTGTACCCTAAACCGTCCCCGTCCTCTAACCCTAACACTAACCCTAATACTAACCCTTACCCGAAGCCTTCCGTTAACCCGCCCCCTAATCCTAACCCGTACGCTAACGCTAACCCATACCCTAACACGTACGCTCACCCTAAACAGTTGTCGTACCCTAAACTGTACCCTAAACCGTCCCCATCCCCAAACCCTAACCCTAACCCTTACCCGAAGCCTTACACTAACCTGTCCCCTAATCCTAACCCGTACGCTAACACTACCCCGTACCCTAACACATAGGCTCACTCTAAACCGTTCTCGTACACTAACCTGTACCCTAAACCGTCCCCATCCCCTAACCCTAACCCTAACCCTTACCCGGAGCCTTACCCTAACCCATCCTCTAATCCTAAACCGTACGCTAACACTAACCCGTACCCTAACATGTTCGCTCACCCTAAACCGTTATCTTAACCTAAGCTGTACCCTAAACAGTCCCCGTCGCCTAAACATAACCGTAACCCTAACCCTAACACTAACACTTACCCGAAGGCTTACCCTAACCCGTCCCCTAATCCTAAACCGTACGCTAACACTAACCCGTACCCTAACACGTACGCTCAGCCTAAACCGTTGTCGTAGCCTAACCTGTACCCTAAACCCTCCCCATGCCCTAACACTTACCCTAAACCTAACCCTAACCCTAACCCTTACCCGAAGCCTTACCCTAACCCATCACCTAATCGGAACCCGTACGCTAACACTAACCCATACCCTATCACGTACGCTCACCCTAAACCGTTGTTGTACCCTAACCTGTACCCTAAACCCTCCCCATCCCCTAACCCTAACCCTAAACCTAACCCTAACCCTAACCCTTACCCGAAGCTTATCCTAACCCGTCCCCTAATCCTAATCCATTCGCTAACCCTAACACATACCCTACCACGTACGCTCACCCTAAAGCATTGTTGTACCCTAACGTGTACCCTAAACCGTTCCTGTGCCCTAACCCTAACCCTAAACCTAACCCAAACCCTAACCCTTACCCGGAGCCTTACCCTAACCCGTCCCCTAATCCTAACCCGTACGCTAACACTAACCTGTGCCCTAACACGTACGCTCAACCTAAACCATTGTCGTACCCTAACCTGTACCCTAAACCGTCCCCTAACCCTAACCCTAACCCTAAACCTTACCCGAAGCCTTACTCTAACCTGTCCTCTAATCCTAACCTGTACGCTAACAGTAAACTGTGACCTAACATGTACCCTCACCCTAAACCGTTGTCCTACCCTAACCTGTACTCTAAACCGTCCCCATCCCCTAACCCTAACCCAAACCCTAACCCTAAACTTAACCCTTACTCGAAGCCTTACCCTAACCCGTCCACTAATCCTAACCCTTACGCTTACACTAACAATTATCCTAACACGTACGCTCATCCTAAACCTTTGTCGTACCCTAAACTGTACCCTAAACCGTCCCGTCCCCGTCCCCGTCCGCTAACCCTAACCCTAACCCTAACCCTTACCCGAAGCCTTACCCTAACCCGTCCCCTAATCCTAACCCGTACGCTAACACTAACACTTATTCTAACACGTACGCTCATCGTAAACCGTTGTCGTACCCTAACCTGTAACCTAAACCGTCCCCGTCCCCTAAGCCTAACTCTAACCCTAACCGTAACCTTTACCCGAAGCCTTACCCTTTTCTGTCCACTAATCCTAACCCGTACGCTAACACTCACCCTTGCCCTAACACGTACACTCACCCTAAACCGTTGTCGTACCCTAACCTGTACCCTAAACCATCCCTGTACCCTAACCCTAACCATAACCCTAACCCTAACACTTACCCGAAGCCTTACCCTAACCCGTCCCATAATCCTAACCCGTACGCTAACACTAACCCGTACCCTAACTCGTACACTCACCGTAAACCATTGTCATACCCTAACCTGTACCCTAAACCATACCCGTCCCCTAACCCTAACCCTAACCCTAACCCTAACCCTATCCATTACCCGAAGCCTTACCCTAACCAGTCCCCTAAGTCTAACCCGTACGCTAACACTAACAAGTGCCCTAACATGTACGCTCACCCTAAAGCGTGGTCGTACCCTAACCTGTACCCTAAACCGTCCCCGTCCCCGTGCCCTAACCCTAACCCAAACCCTAACTCTTACCCGAAGCCTTACCGTAAACCATCCCATAATCCTAACCGATACGCTAAAACTAACCCATGCCCTAACACGTACGCTCAGCCTAAACCGTTGTCGTACCCTAACCTGTATGCTAAACCGTCCCCGTCCCGTAGCCCTAACCCTAACCCTAACCCGAAGCCTTACCCTAACCCATCCCCTAATCCTAACACGTACGCTAACTCTAACCTGTACCCTAACACGTACGCTCACCCTAAACCGTTGTCATACACTATCCTGTACCCTAAACTGTCCCCTTCCCCTAACCCTAACCCTAACCCTAAGCCTAACACTTGCCCGAAGCCTTACCCTAACCACTTCCCTAATCCTAACCCGTACGCTAACACTAAATCGTACCCTAACACGTACGCTCACCCTAAACCTTTTGCGTACGCTAACCTATACCCTAAACCGTCCCCGTAACCTAACCCTAACTCTAACCCTAACCCTTACCCGAAGCCTTACCCTAACCCATCCCCTAATCCTAACCCTAACGCTAAAACTAACCCTTACCCTAACCCGTACGCGCACCCTAAACTGTTCTCATATCCTAACCTATACCCTAAACCTTCCCCGTCCCCGTCCACGTCCCCTAAACCTATCCCTAAGCCTAACCCTAACCCTTACCCGAAGCCTTACACTAACCCGTCCCCTAATCCTAACTCGTACGCTAACACTAACCCGTACCCTAACACGTACGCTCACCCTAAACCGTTGTCGTACCCTAACCTGTACCCTAAACCGTCCCCATCCCCTAACCCTAAATCTAACTCTAACCCTAACACTTACCCGAAGCCTTACCCTAACCCGTCCCCTAATCCTAACTCGTACACTAACACTAACATGTGCCCTAACACGTACGCTCAACCTAAAGAGTTGTCGTACCCTAACCTGTACACTAAACCGTCCCCGTCCCCGTCCCCTAACCCTAACCCTAACCCTAAGACTTACCCGAAGCCTTACCCTAACCTGTCCCCAAATCCTAACCCGTACGCTAACACTAACCCATACCCTAACACGTATGCTCACCCAAAAACGTTGTCGTACACTAACCTGTACCCTAAACAGTCCCCTAACCCTAACCCTAGCCCTAACCCTAACCCTTACCCGAAGCCTTACCCTAACCCGTCCCCTATTCCTAACCCGTACGCGAACACTAACACGTACCCTAACACGTACACTCACTCTGAACCGTTGTTGTACACTAAACTGGGCCCTAAGCCGTCCCCGTCCCTTAACCCGAACCCTAACCCTAACCCTAACCCTAACCCTAACCCTAACCCTTACTCGAAGCCTTCCCATAACCCTTAACCTAATGCTAACCCGTACGTTAACACTAACCCGTAACCTAACACGTACGCTCAGCCTAAACCGTTGTCGTATCCTAACCTGTACCCTAAACCGTCCCTGTCACCTAACCCTAACTGTAAACCTAACCCTAACACTAACCCTTACCCGAAGCCTTTCCCTAACCCGTCCCCTAATCCTAACCCGTACGCTAACACTAACTTGTGCCCTAAAACGTATGCTCACACTAAACAGTTGTTGTACACTAACCTGTACCCTAAACCGTCCCCGTCCCCTAACCATAACCCTAACCCTTACCCGACGCCTTACCCTAATCCTAACCTGTACGCTAACATTAACCCGCACCCTAACACTAACCCGTACCCTAACATGTACACTCACCCTAAACAGTTGTCGTACACTAAACTGTACCCTAAACCGTCCCCGTCCCCTAACCCTAACCCTAACCATAACCCTAACCCTAAACCTTACCCGAAGCCTTACCCTAACGCATCCCCTACTCCTAACCCATACGCTAACACTAACCCATACACTAACACATACGCTCACCCTAAACCCTTGTTGTACCCTAACCTGTACCCTAAACTGTCCCCGTCCCCGTCCCCTAACCCTAACCCTAGCCCTAACCGTAACCCTTACCCGAAGCCTTACACTAACCCGTCCCCTAATCCTAAATCGTACGCTAACACTAACCCGTACCCTAACATGTACGCTCACCCTATAGCGTTGTCGTACCCTAACCTGTACCCTAAACCGTGTCCGTCCCCTAACCCTAACCCTAACGCTAACCCTTACCCGAAGCCTTACCCTATCCCGTCCCGTAATCCTAACCCGTACGCTAACACAAACCCGTACCCTAACACGTACGCTCACCCTAAATTGTTGTCGTACACTAACCTGTACCCTAAACCCTCCCCATCCCCTAACCCTAACCCTAACCCTAACCCTAACCCTAACCCTTACGCGAAGCCTTACCGTAACCCATCACATAAACCGAACCCGTACGCTAACACTAACCCATACCCTACCACGTACGCTCACCCTAAACCGTTGTTGTACCCTAACCTGTACCCTAAACCCTCCACATCCCCTAACCCTAACCCTAAACCTAACCCTAACCCTAACCCTTACCCGAAGCTTACCCTAACCCGTACCCTAATCCTAACCCGTTCGCTAACACTAACCCATACCCTACCACGTACGCTCACCTTAAACCGTTTTTGTACCCTAAACTTTACCCAAAACTGTACCCGTGCCCTAACCCTAACCCTAACCCTAACCCTTACCCGAAGCTTACCCAAACCCGTACCCTAATCCTAACCCGTTCGCTAACACTAACCCGTACCCTAACACGTACGCTCACCCTAAACCGCTGTCGTACCCTAAACTGCACCCTCAACCGTGCCCGTCCCCTAACCCTAACCCTAAACCTAACCCGTCACCTAATCCTAACCCGTACGCTAACTCTAAGCCATGCCCTAACACGTACGCTCACCCTAAACCGTTGTCGTACCCTAACCTGTACCCTGAACCGTGTCCGTCCCCTAAACCTAACACTAAACCTAAACCTAACCCTAACCCTTACCCGAAGCCTTACCCTAACCCGTCCCCTAAACATAACCCGTACGCGAACACTAACCCGTACCCTAACACGTACGCTCACCCTGAACCGTTGTCGTACCCTAACCTGTACCCTAAACCGTGTCCATCCCCTAAACCTAACCCTAACCCTAACCCTAACCTTAACCCTTACCCGAAGCCTTACCCTAACCCGTCCCCTAATCCTAACCCGTACACTAACACTAACACGTACCCTAACACTTACGGTCACCCTGAACCATTGTCGTACCCTAAACTGTTCCCTAAACCGTCCCCGTCCCCTAACCCTAACCCTAACCCTAACCCTAACCCTAACCCTTACCCGAAGCCTTACCCTAACCCGTCCCCTAATCCTAAACTGTACGCTGACACTAACACGTACCCTAACACGTACGATCACCCTAAACCGTTGTCGTAACCTAACCTGTACCCTAAACCGTCCCCGTCCCCGTCCCCTAACCATAACGCTAAGCCTAACCCTGAAGCTTACCCGAAGCCTTACCCTAACCCGTCCCCAATCCTAACCCGTACTGTAACACTAACCCGTACCCTAACACGTACACTCACCCTAAACCGTTGTCGTACACTAACCTGTACCCTAAACCGTGCCCGTCCCCTAAACCTAACACTAAACCTAAACCTAACCCTAACCCTTACCCGAAGCCTTACCCTAACCCGTCCCCTAAACATAACCCGTACGCGAATACTAACACGTACCCTAACACGTACGGTCACCCTGAACTGTTGTCGTACACTAAACTGTACCCTAAACCGTCCCCGTCCCTTAACCCTAACACCTAGCCCTAACCCTAACCAAAACCCTAATCCTTACCC
Organism: Delphinapterus leucas; assembly: GCF_059928025.1. Lineage (NCBI taxonomy): Eukaryota > Metazoa > Chordata > Mammalia > Artiodactyla > Monodontidae > Delphinapterus > Delphinapterus leucas. Next base: position 1,150,449 of record NW_028322232.1, on the reverse strand, counting down.
GAAGCCTTCCCATAACCCGTCCCCTAATCCTAACCCATACATTAACACTAAACCGTAACCTAACACGTACGCTCACCCTAAACCGTTGTCATACACTAACCTGTACCCTAAACCGTCCCTGTCCCCTACCCCTAACCATAACCCTAACCCGTCCCCTAATCCTAACCCGTACGCTAACACTAACCCGTACACTAACACGTACGCTCACCCTAAACCGTTTTCGTACCCTTACTTGTAACCTAAACCGTCCCCGTCCCCTAACCCTAACCCTAACCCTAACCCTAACGCTTACCCAAAGCCTTACCCTAACACATCAACTAAACCTAAATCGTACGCTAACACTAACCCATGCCCTAACACGTACGCTCACCCTAAACCGTTGTCGTACACTAACCTGTACCCTAAACTGTCCCTGTCCCCTAACCCTAACCCTAAGCCTAACCCTAACCATTACGCAAAGCCTTACCCTAACCCGTCCCCCAATCCTAACCCGTACGCTAACACTAACCCGTACCCTAACATGTACGCTCACCCTAAACCTTTCTCATACCCTAACCTGTTCCCTAAACCGTCCTCGTCCCCTAACCCTAAGCCTAACCCTAACCCTAAACCTAACCCTAGATTTTACCCGAAGCCTTACACTAACCGGTCCCCTAACCCTAACCCGTACGCTAACACTAACCAGTACCCTAACATGTACGCTCACCATTAACAATTGTCGTACCCTAACCTGTACCCTAAACCGTCCCCGTCCCTTAACCTAACCCTAACCCTAACCCTTACGCGAAGCCTTACCCTAACCTGTCCCCTAATCCTAAACCATACGCTGACACTAACACGTACCCTAACACGGACGCTCACCCTAAAACATTGTCATACACTAAACTGAACCCTAATCCGTCCCCGTCCCCGTCCCCGTCCCCTAACCCTAACCCTAACCCAAACCCTAACCCTAACCCGTACCCAAAGCGTTACCTTAATCGGTCCCCTAATCCTAACCCGTATGCTAACACTAACCTGTCCCCTAACACGTACTCTCACCCTAAACGGTTGTCGTACCCAAACCTATACCCTAAACCGTCCCCGTCCCCGTCCCCTATCCCTAACCCTAACCCTAACCCTGAAGCTTACCCGAAGCCTTACCCTAACCCGTCCCCTAATCCTAACCTGTACGCTAACACTAAACCGTAACCTATCACGTACGCTCACACTAAACCGTTGTCGTACCCTTACCTGTACCCTAAACCGTCCCTGGCCCCTAACCCTAAATCTAACACTAACCCTTACCCGAAGCCTAACACTAACCCGTCCCCTAATCCTAAGCCGTGCGCTAACAATAACCCATAACCCAACATGTACACTCAAACTAAACTGTTGTCGTACCCTAAACTGTCCCCATCCCCTAACCCTAAACCTAACCCTAACCCTAACCCTTACCCGAAGCCTTACCCTAACCCGTCCCCTAATCCTAACCCGTATGCTAACACTAACCCGTACCCTAACACGTACGCTCACCCTAAAACGTTGTTGTACCCAAACTTTTGCCCTAAACCGTCCCCGTCCCCGTCCCCTAACCCTAACGCTAACCCTTACTCAAAGCCTTACCCTAACCCGTCCCCTAATCCTAACCCGTACGCTAACACTAAACCGTACCTTAACACGTACGCTCACTCTAAACCGTTGTCGTACCCTAACCTGTACCCTAAACCGTCCCCGTCCCCTAACACTAACCCTAACCCTAACCTGAAGCCTTACCGTAACCTGTCCCCTAATCCTAACCCATTGCTAACACGAAGCCGTACCCTAACACGTATGCTCGCCCTAAACCATTGTCGTACCCTAACCTGTACCCTAAACCATCCCCGTGCCCTAACCCTAACCCTATCCCTAACCCGAACCCTAACCCTAACCCTTACTCGAAGCCTTCCCATAACCCGTCCCCTAATGCTAACCCGTACGTTAACACTAACACGTAACCTAACACGTACGCTCACCCTCAACCGTTGTCGTACCCTATCCTGTGCCCTAAACCGTCCCTGTCCCCTAACCCTAACAGTAAACCTAACCCTAACACTAACCCTTACCCGAAGCCTTTCCCTAACCTGTCCCCTAATCCTAACCCGTATGCTAACACTAACTTGTACCCTAAAACGTACGCTCACCCTAAACCGTTGTTGTACCCTAACCTGTACCCTAAACCGTCCCCGTCCCCTAACCATAACCCTAACCCTAAACTTATCCCTAACCCTTACCCGACGCCTTACCCTAATCCTAACCTGTACGCTAACACTAACCGTACCCTAATATGTACGCTCACCCTAAACAGTTGTCGTACACTAAACTGTACCCTAAACCGTCCCCGTCCCCTAACCCTATCCCTAAACCTAACCCTAACCCTAAACCTTACCCGAAGCCTTACCCTAACGCATCCCCTACTCCTAACCCATACGCTAACACTAACCCATACACTAACACATACGCTCACCCTAAACCCTTGTTGTACCCTAACCTGTACCCTAAACTGTCCCCGTCCCGCTCCCCTAACCCTAACCCTAGCCCTAACCGTAACCCTTACCCGAAGCCTTACCCTAACCCGTCCCCTAATCCTAAATCTTACACTAACCCTAACCCGTACTCTAACATGTACGCTCACCCTAAAGTGTTGTCGTACCCTAACCTGTACCCTAAACCGTATCCGTCCCCTAACCCTAACCCTAACCCTAACCCTTACCCGAAGCCTTACCCTATCCCGTCCCCTAATACTAACCCGTACGCTAACACAAACCCGTACCCTAACACGTACGCTCACCCTAAAAGGTTGTCGTACCCTAACCTGTACCCTAAACCGTATCCGTCCCCTAACCCTAACCCTAACACTAAACCTTACCCGAAGCCTTACCCTAACCCGTCCTCTAATCCTAACATGTACGCTAACAGTAAACTGTGCCCTAACATGTACGCTCACCCTAAACCGTTGTCCTACCCTAACCTGTACCCTAAACCATCCCAATCCCCGTCCCCTAACCCTAACCCTAACTCTTACCCTTACCCGAAGCCTTACCTTAACCCATCGCCTAATCCTAATCCGTACACTAACACTAACCCGAAACCTAACACGTACGCTCACCCTAAACCGTTGTCGTACCATAACATGTACCCTAAACTGTCCCCATCCCCTAGCCCTAATCCTAACCCTAACCCTTACACTTACCCGAAACCTTACCCTAACTTGTCCCCTAATCCTAAGCCGTAGGCTAAAACTAACCCTTACCCTAACACGTACGCTCATACTAATCTGTGGTCGTACCCTAACCTGTACCGTAAACCGCCCCATCCCCTAACCCTAACCCTAAACCTAACCCTAATCCTAACCCTAACCCGAAGCCTTACCCTAACCCGTCCCATAATCATAACCCATACGCTAACACTAACCCGTGCCCTAACACGTAGGCTCACCATAAATCATTGTCGTACCCTAACCTGTACCCTAAACCGTCCCCTAACCCTAACCCTAACCCTAACACTTACCCGAAACCTTACCCTAACCCGTCCTTCTAATCCTAACCTGTACGCTAACAGTAAACTGTGCCCTAACATGTACCCTCACCCTAAACCGTTGTCCTACCCTAACCTGTACCCTAAACCGTCCCCGTCCCTAACCGTAACCCTAACACATACCCGAAGCCTTACCCTAACCCGTGTCCTGATCCTAACCCGTACGTTAACACTAACCCGTACCCTAACACGTACGCTCACCCTAAACCGTTGCCGTACCCCAACCTGTACCCTAAACCGTCCCCGTCCCCGAACCCTAACCCTAACCCTAACCCTTACCAGAAGCCTTACCCTAACCCGTCCCGTAATCCTAACCCGTACGCTAACACTAACCCGTACCCTAACACGTACGCTCACCCTAAAACCTTGTCGTACCCTAACCTGTACCATAAATCGTCCCTGTCCCCTAACCCTAACCCTAACCCTAACCTTAAACCTTACCCGAAGCCTTACCCTAACCGGTCCCCTAAACCTAACCCGCACGCTAACACTAACCCGTGCCCTAACACGTACGCTCACCCGAAACATTTGTCGTACACTAAGCTGTACCCTAAACCGTCCCCATTACCTAACACTAACCTGAACCCTAACCATAACCCTAAACCTTACCCGAAGCCTTACCCTAACCCGTCCCCTAATCCTAACCGTACGCTAACACTAACCCGTGCCCTAACACGTACGCTCACCCTAAAGCGTTGTCGTACCCTAACCTGTACCCTAAACCGTTCCTGTCCCTGTACCCTAACCCTAACCCTAACCCAAAACCTAACCCTTACCCGAAGCCTTACACTAACCCATCCCATAATCCTAAACACTACGCTAACACTAACCCGTGCCCTAACACGTACACTCACCCTAAACCGTTGTCGTACATTAACCTGTACCCTAAATCGTCCCTGTCCCCTAACCCTAACCCTAACCCTAATCCTTACCCGAAGCCTTACCCTAACTCGTCCCCTAATTCTAACCCGTATGCTAACACTAACCTGTATCCTAACACATACGCTCACCCTAAAACTTTGTCATACACTAAGCTGTACCCTAAATCGTCCCCGTCCCCTAACCCTAAACCTAACCCTTACACAAAGCCTTACCCTAACCCGTCCCCTAATCCTAACCCGTACGCTAACACTAACCCGTAACCTAACCCGTATGCTCAACCTAAACCGTTCTCGTACACTAACCTGTACCCTAAACCGTCCCGTCCCCGTCCCCTAACCCTAGCCCTTACCCGAAACCTTACCCTAACATGTCCCCTATTCCTAACCCGTACGCTAACACTATCCCGTACCCTTACACGTACGCTCACCTTAAAACGTTGTCGTACACTAACCTGTAACCTAAACCGTCTCCGTCCCCTAACCCTAACCCTAACCCTAACCCTAACCCTAACCCTTACCCGGAGCCTTACCCTAACCTGTCCCCTAATCCTAACCCGTACGCTAACACTAACCCTTGCCCTAACACGTACGCTCACCCTAACCCGTTGTCGTACCCTAACCTGTACCCTAAACCGTCCCTCTACCCTAACCCTAACCCTAACCCTTATCCTAACCCTAAAGCTTACCCGAAGCCTTACCCTAACCCGTCCCATAATCTTAACCCGTACGCTAACACTAACCCGTACCCTAACATGTACGCTCACCCTAAACGGTTGTCGTACCCTAAACTGTACCCTAAACCATCCCTGTCCCTGACCATTAAACCTAACCCTAACCCTAACCCTAACCCTTACCCGACGCCTTACCCTAACCCGTCCCATAATCCTAACCCGTACGCTAACACTATCCCGTACCCTTACACGTACGCTCACCTTAAAACGTTGTCCTACACTAACCTGTAACCTAAACCGTCTCCGTCCCCTAACCCTAACCCTAACCCTAACCCTAACCCTAAACCTTACCCGAAGCCTTACACTAACACGTCCCCTAATCCTAAACCGTACGCTGACACTAACACGTAGCCTAACATGTACGCTCACCCTAAACCGTTTTCGTACACTAACCTGTACCCTAAACCGTGTCCGTCCCCTATACCTAACCCTAACCCTAACCCTAAACCTAACCCTTACCCGAAGCCTTACCCTTACCCGTCCCCTAATCCTAACCCGTATGCTAACAATAACACGTACCCTAAAACGTACTGTCACCCTGAACCATTGTCGTACCCTAAACTGTACCCTAAACCGTCCCCGTCCCTTAACCCTAACCCTAACCCTAACCCTAACCCTAATCCTTACCCGAAGCCTTAACATAACCTGTCCCCTAATCCTAACCCGTACACTAACATTAAATTGTAACCTAACACGTACGCTCACACTAAACCGTTGTCGTACCCTAACCTGTACCCTAAACCGTCCCCGTCCCCTAACCCTAACCGTAACCCTAACCCTATCACTAACGCTTACCCGAAGCCTAACACTAACCCGTCCCCTAATCCTAAGCCGTGCACTAACAGTAACCCATACCCCAACATGTACGCTCAACCTAAACCGTTGTTGTACCCTAAACTGTCCCCATCCCCTAACCCTAACCCTAACCCTAACCCCAACCCTAACCCTTACCCGAAGCCTTAGCCTAACCCGTCCCCTAATCCTAACCTGTACGCTAACACTAACCCGTACCCTAACACGTACGCTCACCCTAAAACGTTGTCGTACACTAACCTGTACCCTAAACCGTCCCTGTCCCCTAACCCTAACCCTAAACCTTACCTGAAGCCTTACCCTATCCCGTCCCCTAATGCTAACCCGTACGCTAACACTAACCCGTACTCTAACACGTTCGCTCACCCTAAACCGTAGTTGTACCCTTACCTGTACCCTAAACCATCGCCGTCCCCTAGCCCTAACCCTAACCCTTATCCGAAGCCTTAACCTAAACCGTCCCCTAATCCTAACCCGTACGCTAACACTAAACAGTACCCTAACACTTACGCTCACCCTAAACCGTGGACGTACCTTAACCTGTACCTTAAACCGTCCCCGTCCCCTAACCCTAACCCGAACCCTAACACTAACCCTTACCCGAATACTTAACCTAACCTGTCCCCTACTCCTAACCCGTACGCTAACACTAACCCGTACCCTAACACGTACGCTCACCTTAAACCACTGTCATACCCTAACCTGTACCCTAAACAGTCCCCGTCCCCTAACCCTAACTCTAAACCTAACCCTTACCTGAAGACTTACACTAAACCGTACCCTAATACTAACCCGTACGCTATCACTAAACCATACCCTGAGACGTACGCTCACCCTAAAAGGTTGTCGTACTCTAACCTGTACCCTACACCGTCCCCTAACCCTAACCCTAACCCTTACCCGAAGCCTTACCCTAACCCGTCCCCTAATCCTAAACCGTACGCTAACACTAACCCGTGCCCTAACACACACGCTCACCCTAAAGCGTTGTCGTACCCTAACCCTAACCCTAAACCGTCCCCGTCCCCGTCCCCTAAACCTAACCCTAACCCTAACCCTAACCATTCCCCGAAGCCTTACCCTAACCGTCCCCTAATCCTAACCCGTACGCTCACACTAACCCGTGCCCTAACACGTACGCTCACCCTGAACCGTTGTCGTACCCTAACCTGTACCCTAAACCGTCCCCGTCCCCTAAACCTAACCCTAACCTCACCCTAATCCTAACCCTTACCCAAAGCCTTACCCTAACCCGTCCCCTAATCCTAACCCATACACTAACACTAACCCGTGCCCTAAAACATACGCTCAACCTAAACCGTTGTCGTACCCTAACCTGTACCCTAAACCGTCCCCGTGCCCTAACCCTAACCCTAACCCTAACCCTAAATCTAACCCTTACCCGAAGCCTTACCCTAACCCGTCCCCTAATCGTAACCCGTATGCTAACAATAACACATACCCTAAAACGTACGGTCACCCTGAACCATTGTCGTACCCTAAACTCTACCCTAAACCTTCCCCGTCCCGTAAACCTAACCCTAACCCTAACCCTAACCCTAACCCTAATCCTTTCCCGAAGCCTTAACATAACCCGTCTCCTAATCCTAACCCGTACGCTAATATTAAATCGTAACCTAACACGTACGCTCACACTAAACCGTTGTCGTACCCTAACCTGTACCCTAAACCGTCCCTGTCCCCTAACCCTAACCGTAACCCTAACCCTAACACTAACCCTTACCCGGAGCCTAACACTAAACCGTCCCCTAATCCTAACCCGTACACTAACACTAAACCGTGCCCTAAAACATACGCTCAACCTAAACCGTTGTCGTACCCTAACCTGTACCCTAAACCGTCCCCGTGCCCTAACCCTAACCCTAAGCCTAACCCTACCACTAAACCTTACCCGAAGCCTTACACTAAACCGTCCCCTAATCCTAAACCATACGCTGACACTAACACATAGCCTAACACGTACGCTCACCCTAAACCGTTGTCGTACCCTAAACTGTACCGTAAACCGTGTCCATCCCCTAACCCTAACCCTAACCCTAACCCTAACCCTAACCCTTACCCGAAGCCTTACCCTAACCCGTCCCCTAATCCTAACCCGTACGCTAACACTAACCCGTACCCTAACACGTACGCTCACCCTAAACTGTTGTCGTACCCTAACCTGTTCTCTAAATCTTCCCCATCCCCTAACCCTAAACCTAACCCTAACACTTACCCTTACCCTAACCTTTACCCGAAGCCTTACACTATCCCGTCCCCAATCCGAACCCGTAGGCTAACACTAACCCGTGCCCTAAAACGTACGCTCAACTAAACCGTTGTCGTACCCTAACCTGTACCCTAAAACGTCCCCTAACTGTAACCCTAACCCTAACCCTAACCCTTACCCGAAACATTACCCTAACCCGTCCCCTAATCTGATTCCGTACGCTAACACTAACCCGTACCCTAACACGTACTCCCACCCTAAAACGTTGTCGTCCCCTAACCTGTACCCTAAACCATCCCCGTCCCCTACCCTAACCCTAACACTAACCCTAACCCTAACCCTTACCCAAAGCCTTACCCTAACATGTCACCTAATCCTAACCCGTACGCTAACACTAACCCGTGCCCTAACACGTACGGTCACCCTAAACCTTTGTCGTACCCTAACCTATACCCTAAACCGTCCCTGTCCCCATCCCCTAACTCTAAACCTAAACCTAACACTAACCCTTACCCAAGGCCTTACCCTAACCCATCCCCTAATCCTAACCCGTATGCTAACACTAACCCATACCCTAACACGTACACTCACCCTAAACCGTTGTCCTACCCTAACCTGTACCGTAAACCGTCCCCGTCCCCTAACCGTAACACTAACCCTAAACCTTACCCTTACCCAAAGCCTTACCCTAACCCATCACCTAATCCTAACCCGTACGCTAACACTAACACGTGCCCTAACACGTACGCTCACCCTAAACCGTTGTTGTACCCTAACCTGTACCCTAAACCGCCCCATCCCCTAAGCCTAACCCTATACCTAACCCTAATCCTAACCCTTACCCGAAGCCTTACCCTAACCCGTCCCATAATCATAACCCGTACGCTAACACTAACCCGTGCCCTAACACGTAGGCTCACCATAAATCATTGTCGTACCCTAACCTGTACCCTAAACCATCCCCATCCCCGTCCCCGTCTCCTAACCCTAACCCGAACCCTAACCCTAACCCTTACCCGAAGACTTACCCTAACCTGTCCCCTAATCCTAACACTTACGCTAACACTAACCCTTGCCCTAACATGTACACTCACCCTAAACCGTTGTCTTACCCTAACCTGTACCCTAAACCGTCCCTGTACCCTAACCCTAACCCTAACACTAACCCTAAACCGAACCCTTACCGAAGCCTTCCCCTAACCCGTCCCCTAATCCTAAACCTTACGCTAACCCTAACCCGTGCCCTAGCACGTACGCTCACCCTAAACCGCTGTCGTACCCTAAACTGTACCCTAAACCGTCCCCGTCCCCTAACCCTAACCCTAACCCTAAACCTTACCCGAAGCCTTCCCCTAACCCGTCCCCTAATCCTAACCCGTACGCTAACTCTAAGCCATACCCTAACACGTACGCTCACCCTAAACCGTTCTCGTACACTAACCTGTAACCTAAACTGTCCCCGTCCCCTAACCCTAACCCTAAACCTTACCCGAAGCCTTACCTTAACCCGTCCTCTAATCCTAACCCGTACGCTAACAGTAAACTGTGCCCTACCATGTACGCTGAACCTAAACCATTGTCCTACACTAACCTGTACCCTAAACCGTCCCCCTCCCCTAACCCTAACCCTAACCCTAACCCTAACCCTAACCCTTACCCGAAGCCTTACCATAACCCGTCCTCTAATCCTAACCCGTACGCTAACAGTAAACTGTGCCCTAACATGTACGCTGAACCTAAACCATTGTCCTACCCTAACCTGTACCCTAAACCGTCCCCCTCCCCTAACCCTAACCCTAACCCTAACCCTAACCCTTACACCAAGCCTTACCCTAACCCGTGCCCTAATCCTAACCCGTACGCTAACACTAACCCATACCCTAACACGTACGCTCACCCTAAACCGCTGTCATACACTAACCTGTACCCTAAACCGTCCCCGTCCCCGTCCCCGTCCCCTAACCCTAACCCTAAACCTAACCCTTACCCGAAGCCTTACCCTAACCCGTCCCCTAATCCTAACCCGTACGCTAACACTAACCCGTGCCCTAACACGTACGCTCACCCTAAAGTGTGGTTGTACCCTAACCAGTACACTAAACCGTCCCCGTCCCCGTTCCCTAACCCTAACCCTAACCCAAACCCTAAGCCTTACCCGAAGCCTTACCCTAACCCGTCTCATAATCCTAACCGATACGCTAAAACTAACCCATGCCCTAACACATACGCTCACCCTAAACCGTTGTCGTACCCTAACCTGTACCCTAAACCGTCCCCGTCCCCTAACCCTAACCCTAATCCTTACCCGAAGCCTTACACTAACCCGTCCCCTAATCCTAACCCATACGCTAACTCTAACCCGTATCCTAACACGTACGCTCACCCTAAACCATTCTCATACACTAACCTGTACCCTAAACCATCCCCGTCAACTAACCTTAACCCTAAACCTTACCCGAAGCCTTACCATAACCCGTCCTCTAATCCTAACCCGTACGCTAACAGTAAACTGTGCCCTAAAATGTACGCTCAACCTAAACCATTGTCCTACCCTAACTTGTACCCTAAACCGTCCCCGTCCCCTAACCCTAACCCTAAACCTAGCTCTAAACCTAAACCTTACCCCAAGCCTTACCCTAACCCGACCCTTAATCCTAACCCGTACGCTAACACTAACCCATACCCTAACACTCACGCTCACCCTAAATCTTTGTCGTACCCTAACATGTACCCTAAACCGTCCCCGTCCCCTAACCCTAACCCTAACCCTAACCCTAACACTTACCCGAAGCATTACACTAACCCGTCCCCTAATCCTAATCCGTACGCTAACACTAACCCGTGTCCTAACACGTACCCTCACCCTAAACCGTTGTCGTACCCTAACCTGTACCCTAAACCGTCACCGTCCCCTAGCCCTAACCCTAACCCTAACCCTTACGCGAAGCCTTACCCTAACCCGTCCCCAATCCTAACCCGTACGCTAACACTAACAAGTACCCTAACACATACGCTCACCCTAAACTGTTGTCGTACACTAACCTGTAACCTAAACCGTCCCCGTCCCCTAACCCTAACCCTAACCCTAACCCTAACCCTAACCCTTACCCGAAGCCTTACCCTAATCTGTCCCCTAATCATAACCCGTATGCTAACACTAACCCTTGCCCTAACACGTACACTCACCCTAAACCATTGTCGTACCCTAACCTGTACCCTGAACCGTCCCTGTACCCTAACCCTAACCCTAACTCTAACCCTAACCCTAACCCTATCACTTACCCGAAGCCTTACCCTAACCCGTCCCATAATCCTAACCCGTACGCTAACACTAACCCGTACCCTAACACGTACGCTCACCCTAAACCGTTGACGTACCCTAACCTGTACCCTAAACCGTCCCTGTCCCCTAACCCTAACCCTAACCCTAACCCTTACCAGAAGCCTTACCCTAACCCGTCCCGTAATCCTAACCCGTACGCTAACACTAACCCGTACCCTAACACGTACGCTCACCCTAAAACCTTGTCGTACCCTAACCTGTACCCTAAATCGTCCCTGTCCCCTAACCCTAACCCTAACCTTAAACCTTACCCGAAGCCTTACCCTAAACGGTTCCCTAAACCTAACCCGCACGCTAACACTAACCCGGGCCCTAACACGTACGCTCACCCGAAACATTTGTCGTACACTAAGCTGTACCCTAAACCGTCCCCATTACCTAACACTAACCCGAACCCTAACCATAACCCTAAACCTTACCCGAAGCCTTACCCTAACCCGTCCCCTAATCCTAACCGTACGCTAACACTAATCCGTGCCCTAACACGTACGCTCACCCTAAAGCGTTGTCGTACCCTAACCTGTACCCTAAACCGTTCCTGTCCCTGTACCCTAACCCTAAACCTAACCCAAACCCTAACCCTTACCCGAAGCCTTACACTAACCCATCCCATAATCCTAACCCCTACGCTAACACTAACCCGTGCCCTAACACGTACGCTCACCCTAAACCGTTGTCGTACCCTAACCTGTACCCTAAACCGTCCCTGTCCCCTAACCCTAACCCTAACCCTAACCCTTACCCGAAGCCTTACCCTAACTCGTCCCCTAATTCTAACCCGTACGCTAACACTAACCCGTACCCTAACACGTACGCTCACCCTAAAACTTTGTCGTACCCTAACCTGTACCCTAAATCATCCCCGTCCCCTAACCCTAACCCTAACCCTAACCCTTACCCGAAACCTTACCCTAACCCGTCCCCTAATCCTAACCCGTACGCTAACACTAACCCGTACCCTAACACGTAGGCTCACCCTAAACCGTTGTCGTACACTAACCTGTACCCTAAACCGTCCCCGTCCCCTAACCCTAACCCTAACCCTTACCCGAAGCCTTACCCTAACCCGTCCCCTAATCCTAACCCGTACGCTAACACTAACCCGTACCCTAACATGTACGCTCACCCTAAAGCTTTGTCGTACCCTAACCTGTACCCTAAACCGTCCCCGTCGCCTAAACATAACCCTAACCCTAACCCTAACCCTAACACTTACCCGAAGCCTTACCCTAACCCGTCCCCTAATCCTAAACCGTACGCTAACACTAACCCGTACCCTAACACGTACGCTCACCCTAAACCGTTGTCGTACCCTAACCTGTACCCTAAACCCTCCCCGTGCCCTAACACTTACCCTAAACCTAACCCTAACCCTAACCCTTACCCGAAGCCTTACCCTAACCCATCACCTAATCGGAACCCGTACGCTAACACTAAACCCTACCCTATCACGTACGCTCACCCTAAACCGTTATTGTACACTAACCTGTACCCTAAACCCTCCCCATCCCCTAACCCTAACCCTAAACCTAACCCTAACCCTAACCCTTACCCGAAGCTTATCCTAACCCGTCCCCTAATCCTAACCCGTTCGCTAACACTAACACATACCCTACCACGTACGCTCACCCTAAAGCATTGTTGTACCCTAACGTGTACCCTAAACCATTCCCGTGCCCTAACCCTAACCCTAACCCTAACCCAAACCCTAACCCTTACCCGGAGCCTTACCCTAACCCGTCCCCTAATCCTAACCCGTACGCTAACACTAACCCATACCCTAACACGCATGCTCACCCTAAATCTTTGTCGTACCCTAACATGTACCCTAAACCGTCCCCATCCCCTAACCCTAACCCTAACCCTAACCCTAACACTTACCCGAAGCATTACACTAAACCGTCCCCTAATCCTAATCCGTACGCTAACACTAACCCGTGTCCTAACACGTACCCTCACCCTAAACCGTTGTCGTACCCTAACCTGTACCCTAAACCGTCACCGTCCCCTAGCCCTAACCCTAACCCTAACCCTTACGCGAAGCCTTACCCTAACCCGTCCCCAATCCTAACCCGTACGCTAACACTAACAAGTACCCTAACACATACGCTCACCCTAAACTGTTGTCGTACACTAACCTGTAACCTAAACCGTCCCCGTCCCCTAACCCTAACCCTAACCCTAACCCTAACCCTAACCCTTACCCGAAGCCTTACCCTAATCTGTCCCCTAATCCTAACCCGTATGCTAACACTAAGCCTTGCCCTAACACGTACACTCACCCTAAACCAATGTCGTACCCTAACCTGTACCCTGAGCCGTCCCTGTACCCTAACCCTAACCCTAACTCTAACCCTAACCCTAACCCTAACACTTACCCGAAGCCTTACCCTAAACCGTCCCATAATCCTAACCCGTACGCTAACACTAACCCATACCCTAACACGTACGCTCACCCTAAACCGTTGACGTACCCAAACCTGTACCTTAAACCGTCCCCGTCCCCTAACCCTAACCCTAACCCTAACCCTTACCAGAAGCCTTACCCTAACCCGTCCCGTAATCCTAACCCGTACGCTAACACTAACCCGTACCGTAAAACGTATGCTCACCCTAAAACCTTGTCGTACCCTAACCTGTACCCTAAATCGTCCCTGTTCCCTAACCCTAACCCTAACCCTAACCTTAAACCTTATCCGAAGCCTTACCCTAACCGGTCCCCTAAACCTAACCCGCACGCTAACACTAACCCGTGCCCTAACACGTACGCTCACCCGAAACATTTGTCGTACACTAAGCTGTACCCTAAACCGTCCCCATTACCTAACACTAACCCGAACCCTAACCATAACCCTAAACCTTACCCGAAGCCTTACCCTAAACCGTCCCCTAATCCTAACCGTACGCTAACACTAATCCGTGCCCTAACACCTACGCTCACCCTAAAGCGTTGTCGTACCCTAACCTGTACCCTAAACCGTTCCTGTCCCTGTACCCTAACCCTAACCCTAACCCAAACCCTAACCCTTACCCGAAGCCTTACACTAACCCATCCCATAATCCTAAACGCTACGCTAACACTAACCCGTGCCCTAACACGTACGCTCACCCTAAACCGTTGTCGTACATTAATCTGTACCCTAAATCGTCCCTGTCCCCTAACACTAACCCTAACCCTAATCCTTACCCGAAGCCTTACCCTAACTCGTCCCCTAATTCTAACCCGTATGCTAACACTAACCTGTATCCTAACACATACGCTCACCCTAAAACTTTGTCATACACTAAGCTGTACCCTAAATCGTCCCCGTCCCCTAACCCTAAACCTAACCCTTACACAAAGCCTTACCCTAATCCGTCCCCTAATCCTAACCCGTACGCTAACACTAACCCGTAACCCAACCCGTATGCTCAACCTAAACCGTTCTCGTACACTAACCTGTACCCTAAACCGTCCCGTCCCCGTCCCCTAACCCTAGCCCTTACCCGAAACCTTACCCTAACATGTCCCCTATTCCTAACCCGTACGCTAACACTATCCCGTACCCTTACACGTACGCTCACCTTAAAACGTTGTCGTACACTAACCTGTAACCTAAACCGTCTCCGTCCCCTAACCCTAACCCTAACCCTAACCCTAACCCTAACCCTTACCCGGAGCCTGACCCTAACCTGTCCCCTAATCCTAACCCGTACGCTAACACTAACCCTTGCCCTAACACGTACGCTCACCCTAAACCGTTGTCGTACCCTAACCTGTACCCTAAACCGTCCCTCTACCCTAACCCTAACCCTAACCCTTATCCTAACCCTAAAGCTTACCCGAAGCCTTACCCTAACCCGTCCCATAATCCTAACCCGTACGCTAACACTAACCCGTACCCTAACATGTACGCTCACCCTAAACGGTTGTTGTACCCTAAACTGTACCCTAAACCGTCCCTGTCCCTGACCATTAACCCTAACCCTAACCCTAACCCTAACCCTTACCCGACGCCTTACCCTAACCCGTCCCATAATCCTAACCCGTACGCTAACACTAACCGTACCCTAACATGTACGCTCACCCTAAACGGTTGTCGTACCCTAACCTGTACCCTAAACCGTCCCTGTCCCCGACCCTTAACCCTAAGCCTAACCCTAACCCTAACCCTTACCTGACGCCTTACCCTAACCCGTCCCCAAATCCTAACCCGTACGCTAACACTAACCCGTACCCTAACACGCACGCTCACCCTAAACCGTTGTCGTACCCTAACATGTATCCTAAACCGTCCCCATCCCCTAACCCTAACCCTAACCCTAAACCTAAACCTAACCCTTACCCGAAGCCTTACCATAACCCGTCCTCTAATCCTAACCCGTACGCTAACAGTAAACTGTGCCCTAACATGTACGCTGAACCTAAACCATTGTCCTACCCTAACCTGTACCCTAAACCGTCCCACTCCCCTAACCCTAACCCTAACCCTAACCCTTACACCAAGCCTTACCCTAACCCGTGCCCTAATCCTAACCCGTACGCTAACACTAACCCATACCCTAACACGTACGCTCACCCTAAACCGCTGTCGTACACTAACCTGTACCCTAAACCATCCCAGTCCCCGTCCCCGTCCCCTAACCCTAACCCTAAACCTAACCCTTACCCGAAGGATTACCCTAACCCGTCCCCTAATCCTAACCCGTACGCTAAAACTAACCCGTGCCCTAACACGTACGCTCACCCTAAAGTGTGGTTGTACCCTAACCAGTACACTAAACCGTCCCCATCCCCGTTCCCTAACCCTAACCCTAACCCAAACCCTAAGCCTTACCCGAAGCCTTACCCTAACCCGTCTCATAATCCTAACCGATACGCTAAAACTAACCCATGCCCTAACACATACGCTCACCCTAAACCGTTGTCATACCCTAACCTGTACCCTAAACCTTCCCCGTCCCCTAACCCTAACCCTAATCCTTACGCGAAGCCTTACACTAACCCGTCCCCTAATCCTAAACCATACGCTAACTCTAACCCGTATCCTAACACGTACGCTCACCCTAAACCATTCTCATACACTAACCTGTACCCTAAACCATCCCCGTCAACTAACCTTAACCCTAACCCTTACCCGAAGCCTTACCATAACCCGTCCTCTAATCCTAACCCGTACGCTAACAGTAAACTGTGCCCTAAAATGTACACTCAACCTCAACCATTGTCCTACCCTAACTTGTACCCTAAACCGTCCCCGTCCCCTAACCCTAACCCTAAACCTAGCCCTAAACCTAAACCTTACCCCAAGCCTTACCCCAACCCGACCCTTAATCCTAACCCGTACGCTAACACTAACCCATACCCTAACACGCACGCTCACCCTAAATCTTTGTCGTACCCTAACATGTAC
The DNA here is from genome assembly GCF_059928025.1 of Delphinapterus leucas. Taxonomy (NCBI): domain Eukaryota; kingdom Metazoa; phylum Chordata; class Mammalia; order Artiodactyla; family Monodontidae; genus Delphinapterus; species Delphinapterus leucas. Next base: position 1,133,503 of record NW_028322232.1, on the reverse strand, counting down.
CCTAAACCGTCCCCGTCCCCTAACCCTAACCCTAACCCTAACCCTAACACTTACCCGAAGCATTACACTAACCCGTCCCCGAATCCTAATCCGTACGCTAACACTAACCCGTGTCCTAACACGTACCCTCACCCTAAACCGTTGTCGTACCCTAACCTCTACCCTAAACCGTCACCGTCCCCTAGCCCTAACCCTAACCCTAACCCTTACGCGAAGCCTTACCCTAACCCGTCCCCAATCCTAACCCGTACGCTAACCCTAACAAGTACCCTAACACATACGCTCACCCTAAACTGTTGTCGTACACTAACCTGTAACCTAAACCGTCCCCGTCCCCTAACCCTAACACTAACCCTAACCCTAACCCTAACCCTAACCCTTACCCGAAGCCTTACCCTAATCTGTCCCCTAATCCTAACCCGTATGCTAACACTAACCCTTGCCCTAACACGTACACTCACCCTAAACCATTGTCGTACCCTAACCTGTACCCTGAACCGTCCCTGTACCCTAACCCTAACCCTAACTCTAACCCTAACCCTAACCCTAACACTTACCCGAAGCCTTACCCTAACCCGTCCCATAATCCTAACCCGTACGCTAACACTAACCCGTACCCTAACACGTACGCTCACCCTAAATCGTTTTCGTACCCTAACCTGTACCCTAAACCATCCCCGTCCCCTAACCCTAACCCTAACACTATCCTTAACCCTTACCCGAAGCCTTACCATAACTCGGCCCCCAATTCTAAACCATACGCTAACACTAACCCGTACCCTAACACGTACGCTCACCCTAAAACTTTGTCGTACCCTAACCTGTACCCTAAGTCGTCCCCTTCCCCTAAGCCTAACCCTAACCCTAATACTTACCCGAAGCCTTACCCTAAACCGTCCCCTAATCCTAACCCGTACGCTAATACTAACCCGTACCCTAACACGTACGCTCACCGTAAACCGTTGTCGTACCATAACCTGTACCCTAAACCTTCCCCGTCCCCGTCCCCTAAACTTAACCCTAAACCTCACCCTTACCCGTAGCCTTACCCTAACCCGTCCCCTATTCCTAACCTATACGCTGACTCTAACCCGTACCCTAACATGTACGCTCACCCTAAAGAGTTGTCGTACACTAACCTCTACCCTAAACCGTCCCCGTCCCCGTCCCCTAACCCTAACCCTAACCCTAACCCTTACCCGAAGCCTTACCCTAACAAGTCCCCAATCCTAACCCGTACGCTAACACTAACACATAACCTAACACGTACGCTCACCCTAAACCGTTGTCGTACCCTAACCTATACCCTAAACAGTCCCCGTACCCTAACCCTAACCCTAACCCAAACCCTTAACCGAAGCCTTACCCTAACCCGTCCCCTAATCCTAACCCGTACGCTAACACTAAACTTTACCCTAACACGTACACACACCCTAAACTGTTGTCAAATCCTATCCTGTACCCTAAACCTTCCCCGTTCCTGTCCCCTAACCCTAACCCTAACCCTTACCCGAAGCCTTACCCTAACCTGTCCCCTAATCCTAACCCGTACGCTAACACTAACCCGTGCCCTAACACATACGCTCACCCTAAAGCGTTGTCGTACCCTAACCTGTACCCTAAACCGTCCCCGTCCCCTAACCCTAACACTAACCCTAATACTAACCCTTACCCGAAGCCTTCCGTTAACCCGCCCCCTAATCCTAACCCGTACGCTAACCCTAACCCGTACCCTAACACGTACGCTCACCCTAAACCGTTGTCGTACCCTAAACTGTACCCTGAACCGTCCCCATCCCCAAACCCTAACCCTAACCCTTACCCGAAGCCTTACACTAACCTGTCCCCTAATCCTAACCCGTACGCTAACACTAACCCATACCCTAACACGTAGGCTCACTCTAAACCGTTCTCGTACACTAACCTGTACCCTAAACCGTCCCCATCCCCTAACCCTAACCCTAACCCTTACCCGGAGCCTTACCCTAACCCGTCCTCTAATCCTAAACCGTACGCTAACACTAACCCGTACCCTAACATGTTCGCTCACCCTAAACCGTTATCTTAACCTAAGCTGTACCCTAAACAGTCCCCGTCGCCTAAACATAACCGTAACCCTAACCCTAACACTAACACTTACCCGAAGGCTTACCCTAACCCGTCCCCTAATCCTAAACCGTACGCTAACACTAACCCGTACCCTAACACGTACGCTCACCCTAAACCGTTGTCGTAGCCTAACCTGTACCCTAAACCTCCCCATGCCCTAACACTTACCCTAAACCTAACCCTAACCCTAACCCTTACCCGAAGCCTTACCCTAACCCATCACCTAATCGGAACCCGTACGCTAACACTAACCCATACCCTATCACGTACGCTCACCCTAAACCGTTGTTGTACCCTAACCTGTACCCTAAACCCTCCCCATCCCCTAACCCTAACCCTAAACCTAACCCTAAACCTAACCCTTACCCGAAGCTTATCCTAACCCGTCCCCTAATCCTAACCCGTTCGCTAACACTAACACATAACCTACCACGTACGCTCACCCTAAAGCATTGTTGTACCCTAACGTGTACCCTAAACCGTTCCCATGCCCTAACCCTAACCCTAACCCTAACCCAAACCCTAACCCTTACCCGGAGCCTTACCCTAACCCGTCCCCTAATCCTAACCCGTACGCTAACACTAACCTGTGCCCTAACACGTACGCTCAAACTAAACCATTGTCGTACCCTAACCTGTACCCTAAACCGTCCCCTAACCCTAACCCTAACCCTAACACTTACCCGAAACCTTACCCTAACCCGTCCTTCTAATCCTAACCTGTACGCTAACAGTAAACTGTGCCCTAACATGTACCCTCACCCTAAACCGTTGTCCTACCCTAACCTGTACCCTAAACGGTCCCCGTCCCTAACCGTAACCCTAACACATACCCGAAGCCTTACCCTAACCCGTGTCCTGATCCTAACCCGTACGTTAACACTAACCCGTACCCTAACACGTACGCTCACCCTAAACCGTTGCCGTACCCCAACCTGTACCCTAAACCGTCCCCGTCCCCTAACCCTAACCCTAACCCTAAACCAAAACCTAACCTTTACCCGAAGCTTTACCCTAACCCATCCCATAATCCTATCCCGTACGCTAACCCTAACCCTTACCCTACCACGTACGCTCACCCTAAACCGTTGTCGTACCCTAACCTGTACCCTAAACCGTCCCCGTCCCCTAACAGTAACCCTAAACCTAACCCTAACCCTAACCCTTAACCGAAGCCTTACTCTAACCCGTCCCTTAATCCTAACCCGTACGCTAACACTAAACCGAGTCCTAACACGTACGCTCACCCTAAAACTTTGTCGTACCCTAACCTGTACCCTAAACAGTCTCCATCCCGTAACCCTTACCCTAACCCTAACAATTACCCGAATCCTTAACCTAACCCGTCCTCTAATCCTAACACGTACGCTAACAGTAAACCGTGCCCTAACACATACGCTCAACCTAAACAGTTGTCGTACCCTAACCTGTACCCTAAACCGTCCCCGTTCCCTAAACCTAACCCTAACCATAACCCTTACCCGAAGCCTTACCCTAACCCGTCCCCTGATCCTATCACGTACGCTAACACTAACCCATACCCTATCACGTACGCTCACCCTAAACATTTGTCGTACACTAACCTGTACCCTAAACCGTCCCCGTCCCTTAACCCTAACCGTAACCCTAACCCTAACCCTAACCCTAACGCTTACCCGAAGCCTTACCCTAACCCGTCCCATAATCCTAACCCGTACGCTAACACTAACCCGTACCCTAACACGTACGCTCACCCTAAACCGTTGACGTACCCTAACCTGTACCCTAAACCGTCCCCGTCCCCTAACCCTAACCCTAACCCTAACCCTTACCAGAAGCCTTACCCTAACCCGTCCCGTAATCCTAACCCGTACGCTAACACTAACCCGTACCCTAACACATACGCTCACCCTAAAACCTTGTCGTACCCTAACCTGTACCATAAATCGTCCCTGTCCCCTAACCCTAACCCTAACCCTAACCTTAAACCTTACCCGAAGCCTTACCCTAACTGGTCCCCTAAACCTAACCCGCACGCTAACACTAACCCGTGCCCTAACACGTACGCTCACCCGAAACATTTGTCGTACACTAAGCTGTACCCTAAACCGTCCCCATTACCTAACACTAACCTGAACCCTAACCATAACCCTAAACGTTACCCGAAGCCTTACCCTAACCCGTCCCCTAATCCTAACCGTATGCTAACACTAACCCGTGCCCTAACACGTACGCTCACCCTAAAGCGTTGTCGTACCCTAACCTGTACCCTAAACCGTTCCTGTCCCTGTACCCTAACCCTAACCCTAACCCAAACCCTAACCCTTACCCGAAGCCTTACACTAACCCATCCCATAATCCTAAACGCTACGCTAACACTAACCCGTGCCCTAACACGTACACTCACCCTAAACCGTTGTCGTACATTAACCTGTACCCTAAATCGTCCCTGTCCCCTAACCCTAAACCTAACCCTAATCCTTACCCGAAGCCTTACCCTAACTCGTCCCCTAATTCTAACCCGTATGCTAACACTAACCTGTATCCTAACACATACGCTCACCCTAAAACTTTGTCGTACACTAAGCTGTACCCTTAATCGTCCCCGTCCCCTAACCCTAAACCTAACCCTTACACAAAGCCTTACCCTAACCCGTCCCCTAATCCTAACCCGTACGCTAACACTAACCCGTAACCTAACCCGTATGCTCAACCTAAACCGTTCTCGTACACTAACCTGTACCCTAAACCGTCCCGTCCCCGTCCCCTAACCCTAGCCCTTACCCGAAACCTTACCCTAACATGTCCCCTATTCCTAACCCGTACGCTAACACTATCCCGTACCCTTACACGTACGCTCACCTTAAAACGTTGTCGTACACTAACCTGTAACCTAAACCGTCTCCGTCCCCTAACCCTAACCCTAACCCTAACCCTAACCCTTATCCTAACCCTAAAGCTTACCCGAAGCCTTACCCTAACCCGTCCCATAATCCTAACCCGTACGCTAACACTAACCCGTACCCTAACATGTACGCTCACCCTAAACTGTTGTCGTACCCTAACCTGTACCCTAAACCGTCCCTGTCCCCGACCCTTAACCCTAACCCTAACCCTAACCCTAACCCTTACCTGACGCCTTACCCTAACCCGTCCCCAAATCCTAACCCGTACGCTAACACTAACCCGTACCCTAACACGCACGCTCACCCTAAACCGTTGTGGTACTCTAAAATGTACCCTAAACCGTCCCCATCCCCTAACCCTAACCCTAACCCTAAACCTAAACCTAACCCTTACCCGAAGCCTTACCATAACCCGTCCTCTAATCCTAACCCGTACGCTAACAGTAAACTGTGCCCTAACATGTACGCTGAACCTAAACCATTGTCCTACCCTAACCTGTACCCTAAACCGTCCCACTCCCCTAACCCTAACCCTAACCCTAACCCTAACCCTTACACCAAGCCTTACACTAACCCGTGCCCTAATCCTAACCCGTACGCTAACACTAACCCCTACCCTAACACGTACGCTCACCCTAAACCGCTGTCGTACACTAACCTGTACCCTAAACCGTCCCCGTCCCCGTCCCCTAACCCTAACCCTAACCCTAAACCTAACCCTTACCCGAAGCCTTACCCTAACCCGTCCCCTAATCCTAACCCGTACGCTAACACTAACCCGTGCCCTAACACGTACGCTCACCCTAAAGTGTGGCTGTACCCTAACCAGTACACTAAACCGTCCCCGTCCCCGTTCCCTAACCCTAACCCTAACCCAAACCCTAAGCCTTACCCGAAGCCTTACCCTAACCCGTCTCATAATCCTAACCGATACGCTAAAACTAACCCATGCCCTAACACATACGCTCACCCTAAACCGTTGTCATACCCTAACCTGTACCCTAAACCGTCCCCGTCCCCTAATCCTAACCCTAATCCTTACCCGAAGCCTTACACTAACCCGTCCCCTAATCCTAACCCATACGCTAACTCTAACCCGTATCCTAACACGTACGCTCACCCTAAACCATTCTCATACACTAACCTGTACCCTAAACCATCCCCGTCAACTAACCTTAACCCTAACCCTTACCCGAAGCCTTACCATAACCCGTCCGCTAATCCTAACCCGTACGCTAACAGTAAACTGTGCCCTAAAATGTACACTCAACCTAAACCATTGTCCTACCCTAACTTGTACCCTAAACCGTCCCCATCCCCTAACCCTAACCCTAAACCTAGCCCTAAACCTAAACCTTACCCCAAGCCTTACCCTAACCCGACCCTTAATCCTAACCCGTACGGTAACACTAACCCCTACCCTAACACGCACGCTCACCCTAAATCTTTGTCGTACCCTAACATGAACCCTAAACCGTCCCCGTCCCCTAACCCTAACCCTAACCCTAACCCTAACCCTAACACTTACCCGAAGCATTACACTAACCCGTCCCCTAATCCTAATCCGTACACTAACACTAACCCGTGTCCTAACACGTACCCTCACCCTAAACCGTTTTCGTACCCTAACCTGTACCCTAAACCGTCACCGTCCCCTAGCCCTAACCCTAACCCTAACGCTTACGCGAAGCCTTACCCTAACCCGTCCCCAATCCTAACCCGTACGCTAACACTAAAAAGTACCCTAACACATACGCTCACCCTAAACTGTTGTCGTACACTTACCTGTAACCTAAACCGTCCCCGTCCCCTAACCCTAACCCTAACCCTAGCCCTAACCCTAACCCTTACCCGAAGCCTTACCCTAATCTGTCCCCTAATACTAACCCGTATGCTAACACTAACACTTGCCCTAACACGTACACTCACCCTAAACCATTGTCGTACCCTAACCTGTACCCTGAACCGTCCCTGTACCCTAACCCTAACCCTAACTCTAACCCTAACCCTAACCCTAACACCTACCCGAAGCCTTACCCTAACCCGTCCCATAATCCTAACCCGTACGCTAACACTAACCCGTACCCTAACACGTACGCTCACCCTAAATCGTTTTCGTACCCTAACCTGTACCCTAAACCATCCCCGTCCCCTAACCCTAACCCTAACACTATCCCTAACCCTTACCCGAAGCCTTACCCTAACTCGGCCCCCAATTCTAAACCATAGGCTAACACTAACCCGTACCCTAACACGTACGCTCACCCTAAAATTTTGTCGTACCCTAACCTGTACCCTAAGTCGTCCCCTTCCCCTAAGCCTAACCCTAACCCTAATACTTACCCGAAGCCTTACCCTAAACCGTCCCCTAATCCTAACCCGTACGCTAACACTAACCCGTGCCCTAAAACGAATGCTCACCCTAAACCGCTGTCGTACACTAACCTGTACCCTAAACCGTCCCCGTCCCCGTCCCCTAACCCTAACCCTAAACCTAACCCTTACCCGAAGCCTTACCCTAACCCGTCCCCTAATCCTAACCCGTACGCTAACACTAACCCGTGCCATAACAGGTACGCTCACCCTAAAGCATGGTCGTACCCTTACCTGTACACTAAACCGTCCCCGTCCCCTTTCCCTAACCCTAACCCTATCCCAAACCCTACCCCTTACCCGAAGCCTTACCCTAACCTGTCCCCTAATCCTAACCCGTACGCTAACACTAACCCTTACCCTAACACCTACGTACACCCTAAACTGTTGTCAAATCCTATCCTGTACCCTAAACCTTCCCCGTTCCTGTCCCCTAACCCTAACCCTTACCCGAAGCCTTACCCTAACCTGTCCCCTAATCCTAAACCGTACGCTAACACTAACCCGTGCCCTAACACTTACGCTCACCCTAAAGCGTTGTCGTACCCTAACCTGTACCCTAAACCGTCCCCGTCCTCTAACCCTAACACTAACCCTAATACTAACCCTTACCCGAAGCCTTCCGTTAACCCGCCCCCTAATCCTAACCCGTACGCTAACGCTAATCCATACCCTAACACGTACGCACACCCTAAACAGTTGTCGTACCCTAAACTGTACCCTAAACCGTCCCCATCCCCAAACCCTAACCCTAACCCTTACCCGAAGCCTTACACTAACCTGTCCCCTAATCCTAACCCGTACGCTAACACTAACCCGTACCCTAACACATAGGCTCACTCTAAACCGTTCTCGTACACTAACCTGTACCCTAAACCGTCCCCATCCCCTAACCCTAACCCTAACCCTTACCCGGAGCCTTACCCTAACCCGTCCTCTAATCCTAAACCGTACGCTAACACTAACCCGTACCCTAACATGTTCGCTCACCCTAAACCGTTATCTTAACCTAAGCTGTACCCTAAACAGTCCCCGTCGCCTAAACATAAACGTAACCCTAACCCTAACACTAACACTTACCCGAAGGCTTACCCTAACCCGTCCCCTAATCCTAAACCGTACGCTAACACTAACCCATACCCTAACACGTACGCTCAGCCTAAACCGTTGTCGTAGCCTAACCTGTACCCTAAACCCTCCCCATGCCCTAACACTTACCCTAAACCTAACCCTAACCCTAACCCTTACCCGAAGCCTTACCCTAACCCATCACCTAATCGGAACCCGTACGCTAACACTAACCCATACCCTATCACGTACGCTCACCCTAAACCGTTGTTGTACCCTAACCTGTACCCTAAACCCTCCCCATCCCCTAACCCTAACCCTAAACCTAACCCTAACCCTAACCCTTACCCGAAGCTTATCCTAACCCGTCCCCTAATCCTAATCCATTCGCTAACACTAACACATACCCTACCACGTACGCTCACCCTAAAGCATTGTTGTACCCTAACGTGTACCCTAAACCGTTCCCGTGCCCTAACCCTAACCCTAAACCTAACCCAAACCCTAACCCTTACCCGGAGCCTTACCCTAACCCGTCCCCTAATCCTAACCCGTACGCTAACACTAACCTGTGCCCTAACACATACGCTCAACCTAAACCATTGTCGTACCCTAACCTGTACCCTAAACCGTCCCCTAACCCTAACCCTAACCCTAACCCTTACCCGAAGCCTTACCCTAACCCGTCCCCTAATCCTAACCGGTACGCTAACACTAACACGTATTCTAACAGGTACGCTCATCGTAAACCGTTGTCGTACCCTAACCTGTAACCTAAACCGTCCCCGTCCCCTAAGCCTAACTCTAACCCTAACCGTAACCTTTACCCGAAGCCTTACCCTTTCCTGTCCACTAATCCTAACCCGTACGCTAACACTCACCCTTGCCCTAACACGTACACTCACCCTAAACCGTTGTCGTACCCTAACCTGTACCCTAAACCGTCCCTGTACCCTAACCCTAACCATAACCCTAACCCTAACACTTACCCGAAGCCTTACCCTAACCCGTCCCATAATCCTAACCCGTACGCTAACACTAACCCGTACCCTAACACGTACACTCACCGTAAACCATTGTCATACCCTAACCTGTACCCTAAACCATACCCGTCCCCTAACACTAACCCTAAGCCTAACCCTAACCCTATCCATTACCCGAAGCCTTACCCTAACCAGTCCCCTAAGTCTAACCCGTACGCTAACACTAACAAGTGCCCTAACATGTACGCTCACCCTAAAGCGTGGTCGTACCCTAACCTGTACCCTAAACCGTCCCCGTCCCCGTCCCCTAACCCTAACCCAAACCCTAACTCTTACCCGAAGCCTTACCGTAAACCATCCCATAATCCTAACCGATACGCTAAAACTAACCCATGCCCTAACACGTACGCTCACCCTAAACCGTTGTCGTACCCTAACCTGTACGCTAAACCGTCCCCGTCCCGTAGCCCTAACCCTAACCCTTACCCGAAGCCTTACCCTAACCCATCCCCTAATCCTAACGCGTACGCTAACTCTAACCTGTACCCTAACACGTACGCTCACCCTAAACCGTTGTCATACACTATCCTGTACCCTAAACTGTCCCCGTCCCCTAACCCTAACCCTAACCCTAAGCCTAACACTTGCCCGAAACCTTACCCTAACCACTTCCATAATCCTAACCCGTACGCTAACACTAAATCGTACCCTAACACGTACGCTCACCCTAAACCTTTTGCGTACCCTAACCTATACCCTAAACCGTCCCCGTAACCTAACCCTAACTCTAACCCTAACCCTAACCCGAAGCCTTACCCTAACCCGTCCCCTAATCCTAACCCATACGCTAAAACTAACCCTTACCCTAACCCGTACGCGCACCCTAAACTGTTCTCATATCCTAACCTATACCCTAAACCTTCCCCGTCCCCGTCCACGTCCCCTAAACCTATCCCTAAGCCTAACCCTAACCCTTACCCGAAGCCTTACACTAACCCGTCCCCTAATCCTAACTCGTACGCTAACACTAACCCGTACCCTAACACGTACGCTCACCCTAAACCGTTGTCGTACCCTAACCTGTACCCTAAACCGTCCCCGTCCCCTAACCCTAAATCTAACTCTAACCCTAACACTTACCCGAAGCCTTACCCTAACCCGTCCCCTAATCCTAACTCGTACACTAACACTAACATGTGCCCTAACACGTACGCTCAACCTAAAGAGTTGTCGTACCCTAACCTGTACACTAAACCGTCCCCGTCCCCTAACCCTAACCCTAACCCTAACCCTAAGACTTACCCGAAGCCTTACCCTAACCTGTCCCCAAATCCTAACCCGTACGCTAACACTAACCCATACCCTAACACGTATGCTCACCCAAAAACGTTGTCGTACACTAACCTGTACCCTAAACAGTCCCCTAACCCTAACCCTAGCCCTAACCCTAACCCTTACCCGAAGCCTTACCCTAACCCGTCCCCTATTCCTAACCCGTACGCGAACACTAACACGTACCCTAACACGTACGCTCACTCTGAACCGTTGTTGTACACTAAACTGGACCCTAAGCCGTCCCCGTCCCTTAACCCGAACCCTAACCCTAACCCTAACCCTAACCCTAACCCTAACCCTTACTCGAAGCCTTCCCATAACCCGTAACCTAATGCTAACCCGTACGTTAACACTAACCCGTAACCTAACACGTACGCTCAGCCTAAACCGTTGTCGTATCCTAACCTGTACCCTAAACCGTCCCTGTCACCTAACCCTAACTGTAAACCTAACCCTAACACTAACCCTTACCCGAAGCCTTTCCCTAACCCGTCCCCTAATCCTAACCCGTACGCTAACACTAACTTGTACCCTAAAACGTATGCTCACCCTAAACAGTTGTTGTACCCTAACCTGTACCCTAAACCGTCCCCGTCCCCTAACCATAACCCTAACTCTTACCCGACGCCTTACCCTAATCCTAAACTGTACGCTAACATTAACCCGTACCCTAACACTAACCGGTACCCTAACATGTACACTAACCCTAAACAGTTGTCGTACACTAAACTGTACCCTAAACCGTCCCCGTCCCCTAACCCTAACCCTAACCATAACCCTAACCCTAAACCTTACCCGAAGCCTTACCCTAACGCATCCCCTACTCCTAACCCATACGCTAACACTAACCCATACACTAACACATACGCTCACCCTAAACCCTTGTTGTACCCTAACCTGTACCCTAAACTGTCCCCGTCCCCGTCCCCTAACCCTAACCCTAGCCCTAACCGTAACCCTTACCCGAAGCCTTACACTAACCCGGCCCCTAATCCTAAATCGTACGCTAACACTAACCCGTACCCTAACATGTACGCTCACCCTAAAGCGTTGTCGTACCCTAACCTGTACCCTAAACCGTGTCCGTCCCCTAACCCTAACCCTAACGCTAACCCTTACCCGAAGCCTTACCCTATCCCGTCCCGTAATCCTAACCCGTACGCTAACACAAACCCGTACCCTAACACGTACGCTCACCCTAAACGGTTGTCGTACACTAACCTGTACCCTAAACCCTCCCCATCCCCTAACCCTAACCCTAAACCTAACCCTAACCCTAACCCTTACGCGAAGGCTTACCGTAACCCATCACATAAACCGAACCTGTACGCTAACACTAACCCATACCCTACCACGTACGCTCACCCTAAACCGTTGTTGTACCCTAACCTGTACCCTAAACCCTCCACATCCCCTAATCCTAACCCTAAACCTAACCCTAACCCTAACCCTTACCCGAAGCTTACCCTAACCCGTACCCTAATCCTAACCCGTTCGCTAACACTAACCCATACCCTACCACGTACGCTCACCTTAAACCGTTTTTGTACCCTAACCTGTACCCTAAACTGTTCCCGTGCCCTAACCCTAACCCTAACCCTAACCCTTACCCTAAGCTTACCGTAACCCGTACCCTAATCCTAACCCGTTCGCTAACACTAACCCGTACCCTAACACGTACGCTCACCCTAAACCGCTGTCGTACCCTAAACTGCACCCTCAACCGTGCCCGTCCCCTAACCCTAACCCTAAACCTAACCCGTCCCCTAATCCTAACCCGTACGCTAACTCTAAGCCATGCCCTAACACGTACGCTCACCCTAAACCGTTGTCGTACCCTAACCTGTACCCTGAACCGTGTCCGTCCCCTAAACCTAACACTAAACCTAAACCTAACCCTAACCCTTACCCGAAGCCTTACCCTAACCCGTCCCCTAAACATAACCCGTACGCGAACACTAACACGTACCCTAACACGTACGGTCACCCTGAACCGTTGTCGTACACTAAACTGTACCCTAAACCGTCCCCGTCCCTTAACCCTAACCCTAACCCTAACCCTAACCAAAACCCTAATCCTTACCCGAAGCCTTACCATAACCCGTCCCCTAATCCTAACCCATACATTAACACTAAACCGTAACCTAACATGTACGCTCACCCTAAACCATTGTCGTACACTAACCTGTACCCTAAACCGTCCCTGTCCCCTACCCCTAACCATAACCCTAACCCTAACCCTAACCCTAACACTTACCCAAAGCCTTAACCTAACACGTCAACTAAACCTAAATCGTACGCTAACACTAACCCATGCCCTAACACGTACGCTCACCCTAAACCGTTGTCGTACACTAACCTGTACCCTAAACTGTCCCTGTCCCCTAACCCTAACCCTAACCATTACGCAAAGCCTTACCCTAACCCGTCCCCCAATCCAAACCCGTACGCAAACACTAACCCGTACCCTAACATGTACGCTCACCCTAAACCGTTCTCGTAGCCTAACCTGTTCCCTAAACCGTCCTCGTCCCCTAACCCTAACCCTAACCCTAACCCTAACCCTAACCCTAGCTTTTACCCGAAGCCTTACACTAACCGGTCCCCTAACCCTAACCCGTACGCTAAAACTAACCAGTACCCTAACATGTACGCTCACCCTTAACAATTGTCGTACCCTAACCTGTACCCTAAACCGTCCCCGTCCCCTAACCTAACGCTAACCGTAACCCTTACGCGAAGCCTTACCCTAACCTGTCCCCTAATCCTAAACCGTACGCTGACACTAACACGTACCCTAACACGGACGCTCACCCTAAAACATTGTCGTACACTAAACTGTACCCTAATCCGTCCCCGTCCCTGTCCCCTAACCCTAACCCTAACCCTAACCCAAACCCTAACCCTAACCCTTACCCAAAGCCTTACCCTAATCGGTCCCATAATCCTAACCCGTATGCTAACACTAACCCGTCCCCTAACACGTAATCTCACCCTAAACCGTTGTCGTACCCTAACCTATACCCTAAACCGTCCCCGTACCCGTCCCCTATCCCTAACCCTAAGCCTAACCCTAAAGCTTACCAGAAGCCTTACCCTAACCCATCCCCTAATTCTAACCCGTACGGTAACACTAACCCGTACCCTAACACGTACGCTCACCCTAAACGGTTGTCGTACCCTAACCTGTACCCTAAACCGTGTCCATCACCTAAACCTAACCCTAACCCTAAACCTAACCTTAACCCTTACCCGAAGCCTTACCCTAACCCGTCCCCTAATCCTAACCCGTACACTAACACTAACACGTACCCTAACACTTACGGTCACCCTGAACCATTGTCGTACCCTAAACTGTACCCTAAACCGTCCCCGTCCCCTAACCCTAACCCTAACCCTAACCCTAACCCTTACCCGAAGCCTTACCCTAACCCGTCCCCTAAACATAACCCGTACGCGAACACTAACACGTACCCTAACACGTACGGTCACCCTGAACCGTTGTCGTACACTAAACTGTACCCTAAACCGTCCCCGTCCCTTAACCCTAAACCTAGCCCTAACCCTAACCAAAACCCTAATCCTTACCCGAAGCCTTCCCATAACCCGTCCCCTAATCCTAACCCATACATTAACACTAAACCGTAACCTAACACGTACGCTCACCCTAAACCGTTGTCGTACACTAACCTGTACCCTAAACCGTCCCTGTCCCCTACCCCTAACCATAACCCTAACCCTAACACTAACCCTTACCCGAAGCCTTACCCTAACCCGTCCCCTAATCCTAACCCGTACGCTAACACTAACCCGTACACTAACACGTACGCTCACCCTAAACCGTTTTCGTACCCTTACTTGTAACCTAAACCGTCCCCGTCCCCTAACCCTAACCCTAACCCTAACCCTAACACTTACCCAAAGCCTTACCCTAACACATCAACTAAACCTAAATCGTACGCTAACACTAACCCATGCCCTAACACGTACGCTCACCCTAAACCGTTGTCGTACACTAACCTGTACCCTAAACTGTCCCTGTCCTCTAACCCTAACCCTAAGCCTAACCCTAACCATTACGCAAAGCCTTACCCTAACCCGTCCCCCAATCCTAACCCGTACGCTAACACTAACCCGTACCCTAACATGTACGCTCACCCTAAACCTTTCTCATACCCTAACCTGTTCCCTAAACCGTCCTCGTCCCCTAACCCTAACCCTAACCCTAACCCTAACCCTAAACCTAACCCTAGATTTTACCCGAAGCCTTACACTAACCGGTCCCCTAACCCTAACCCGTACGCTAACACTAACCAGTACCCTAACATGTACGCTCACCATTAACAATTGTCGTACCCTAACCTGTACCCTAAACCGTCCCCTTCCCCTAAACTAACCCTAACCCTTACGCGAAGCCTTACCCTGAACTGTCCCCTAATCCTAAACCATACGCTGACACTAACACGTACCCTAACACGGACGCTCACCCTAAAATATTGTCGTACACTAAACTGAACCCTAATCCGTCCCCGTCCCCGTCCCCGTCCCCTAACCCTAACCCTAACCCAAACCCTAAACCTAACCCTTACACAAAGCGTTACCTTAATCGGTCCCCTAATCCTAACCCGTATGCTAACACTAACCGGTCCCCTAACACGTACTCTCACCCTAAACGGTTGTCGTACCCTAACCTATACCCTAAACCGTCCCCGTCCCTGTCCCCTATCCCTAACCCTAACCCTAACCCTGAAGCTTACCCGAAGCCTTACCCTAACCCGTCCACTAATTCTAACCCGTACGGTAACACTAACACATACCCTAACACGTACGCTCACCCTAAACGGTTGTCGTACACTAACCTGTACCCTAAACCGTGTCCATCCCCTAAACCTAACCCTAACCCTAACCCTAACCTTAACCCTTACCCGAAGCCTTACCCTAACCCGTCCCCTAATCCTAACCCGTACGCTAACACTAACACGTACCCTAACACTTACGGTCACCCTGAACCATTGTCGTACCCTAAACTGTACCCTAAACCGTCCCCGTCCCTTAACCCTAACCCTAACCCTAACCCGAACCCTAACCCTAATCCTTACCCGAAGCCTTACCATAACCCGTCCCCTAATCCTAACCTGTACGCTAACACTAAACCGTAACCTATCACGTACGCTCACACTAAACCGTTGTCGTACCCTAACCTGTACCCTAAACCGTCCCTGGCCCCTAACCCTAAATCTAACACTAACCCTTAACCGAAGCCTAACACTAACCCGTCCCCTAATCCTAAGCCGTGCGCTAACAATAACCCATAACCCAACATGTACGCTCAAACTAAACCATTGTCGTACCCTAAACTGTCCCCATCCCCTAACCCTAACCCTAACCCTAACCCTAACCCTTACCCGAAGCCTTACCCTAACCCGTCCCCTAATCCTAACCCGTATGCTAACACTAACCCGTACCCTAACACGTACGCTCACCCTAAAACGTTGTTGTACCCAAACTTTTGCCCTAAACCGCCCCCGTCCCCGTCCAATAACCCTAACGCTAACCCTTACCCAAAGCCTTACCCTAACACGTCCCCTAATCATAACCCGTACACTAACACTAACCCGTACCCTACCACGTACGCTCACCCGAAACCGTTGTCGTAACCTAACCTGTACCCTAAACCATCCCCGTCCCCTAACCCTAAGCCTAAACCTATCCCTAACCCTAAACCTTACCCGAAGCCTTACCCTAACCCGTCCCCTAATCCTAACCCATACGCTAACACTAACCCATACCCTAACACGTACGCTCACCCTAAACCGTTTTCGTACCTAACCTGTACCCTAAACCGTCCCCGTCCCCTAACCCTAACCCTAACCCTAACCCTAAACTTAACCTTTACCCGAAGCCCTACCCTAAACCGTCCCCTAATCTTAAACTGTACGCTAACTCTAACCCATACCCTAACACGTACGCTCACGCTAAACCGTTGTCGTACCCTAACGTGTACCCTAATCCGTCCCCGTTCCCGTCACCTAACCCTAATCCTAAACCTTACCCGTAGCCTTACCCCAACCCGTCCCCTAATCCTAACCCGTACGCTAACACTAACACGTACCCTAATATGTACGCTCACCCTAAAACTTTGCCGTACCCTAACCTGTACCCTAAACCGTCCCGGTCCCCTAACCATAACCCTAACCTAACCCTAACTCTAAACCTTACCCAAAGCCTTACACTAACCCGTCCCCTAATCCTAACCCATACGCTAACACTAACCCGTACCCTAACACGTACGCTCACCCTAAACCGTTGTCGTAGCCTAACCTGTACCCTAAACCGTCTCCGTCACCTAACCCTAACCCTAACCCTAACACTTACCCGAAACCTTGCCCTAACTCGGCCCCTAATCCTAAGCCGTAGGCTAAAACTAACCCTTACCCTAACACGTACGCGCACACTAAACTGTGGTCGTACGCTAACCTGTACACTAAACCGTCCCCATCCCCTAACCCTAACCCTAACCCTAACCCTAGCCCTTACCTGAAGCATTACCCCAACCCGTCCCCTAATCCAAACCCGTACGCTAACACTAACCCGTACCCTAACACGTACACTCACCTTAAACAGTTGTCGTACCCTAAACTGTACCCTAATATATCCCCGTCCCCGTCCCCTAACCCTAACCTTAACCCTAACCCTAACCCTTACCCGAAGCCTTACCCTAACCCGTCATCTAATCCTAACCCGTACGCTAACACTAACCCGTACCCTAACACGTACGCTCACCCTAAACCGTTATCTTACCCTAACCTGTACCCTAAACGGTCCCCGTCCCCTAACCCTAACCCTAACCCTCACCCTAACCCTTACCCAAAGCCTTACGCTAACCCGTCCCCTAATCCTAATCTGTACGCTAACACTAACCCGTACCCTAATACGTGCGCTCACCCTAAACCGTTGTCATACCCTAACCTGTACCCTAAACCGTCCCGTCCCCGTCCCCTAACCCTAGCCCTTACCCGAAACCTTACCCTAACATGTCCCCTATTCCTAACCCGTACGCTAACACTATCCCGAACCCTTACACGTACGCTCACCTTAAAACGTTGTCGTACACTAACCTGTAACCTAAACCGTCTCCGTCCCCTAACCCTAACCCTAACCCTAACACTAACCCTAACCTTTACCTGGAGCCTTGCCCTAACCTGTCCCCTAATCCTAACCCGTACGCTAACACTAACCCTTGCCCTAACACGTACGCTCACCCTAAACAGTTGTCGTACCCTAACCTGTACCCTAAACCGTCCCTCTACCCTAACCCTAACCCTAACCCTTATCCTAACCCTAAAGCTTACCCGAAGCCTTACCCTAACCCGTCCCATAATCCTAACCCGTACGCTAACACTAACCCGTACCCTAACACGTACGCTCACCCTAAACCGTAGTTGTACCCTTACCTGTACCCTAAACCATCCCCGTCCCCTAACCCTAACCCTAACCCTTACCGGAAGCCTTAACCTAACCCGTCCCCTAATCCTAACCCGTACGCTAACACTAAACAGTACCCTAACACGTACGCTCACCCTAAACCGTGGACGTACCCTAACCTGTACCTTAAACCGTCCCCATCCCCTAACCCTAACCCGAACCCTAACACTAACCCTTACCCGAATACTTAACCTAACCTGTCCCCTACTCCTAACCCGTACGCTAACACTAACCCGTACCCTAACACGTACGCTCACCCTAAACCACTGTCATACCCTAACCTGTACCCTAAACAGTCCCCGTCCCCTAACCCTAACCCTAACCCTAACTCTTACCTGAAGCCTTACACTAACCCGTACCCTAATCCTAACCCGTACGCTATCACTAAACCGTACCCTGAGACGTACGCTCACCCTAAAAGGTTGTCGTACTCTAACCTGAACCCTACACCGTCACCTAACCCTAACCCTAACCCTTACCCGAAGCCTTACCCTAACCCGTCCCCTAAACCTAAACCGTACGCTAACACTAACCCGTGCCCTAACACATACGCTCACCCTAAAGCGTTGTCGTACCCTAACCTGTACCCTAAACCGTCCCCGTCCCCGTCCCCTAACCCTAACCCTAACCCTAACCGTAACACTTACCCGAAGCCTTACCCTAACACGTCCCCTAATCCTAACCCGTATGCTAACACTAACCCGTACCCTAACACGTACGCTCACCCTAAACCATTGTCCTACCCTAACCTGTACCCTAAACCGTCCCCGTCCCCGTCCCCTAAATCTAACCCTAACACTAACCCTATCCCTTACCCAAAGCCTTACCCTAACACGTCCCCTAATCCTAACCCGTACACTAACACTAACCCGTGCCCTAAAACATACGCTCAACCTAAACCGTTGTCATACCCTAACCTGTACCCTAAACCATCCCCGTGCCCTAACCCTAACCCTAACCCTAACCCTAACCCTAAACCTTACCCGAAGCCTTACACTAAACCGTCCCCTAATCCTAAACCGTACGCTGACACTAACACGTAGCCTAACACGTACGCTCATCCTAAACCGTTGTTGTACTCTAACCTGTACCCTAAACCGTGTCCGTCCCCATCCCCTAACCCTAAACCTAACCGTAAACTTAACCCTTACCCGAAGCCTTACCCTAACACGTCCCCTAATCATAACCCGTACGCTAACACTAACCCGTACCCTACCACGTACGCTCACCCGAAACCGTTGTCGTAACCTAACCTGTACCCTAAACCATCCCCGTCCCCTAACCCTAAGCCTAAACCTAACCCTAACCCTAAACCTTACCCGAAGCCTTACCCTAACCCGTCCCCTAATCCTAACCCGTACGCTAACACTAACCCATACCCTAACACGTACGCTCACCCTAAACCGTTTTCGTACCCTAACCTGTACCCTAAACCGTCCCCGTCCCCTAACCCTAACCCTAACCCTAACCCTAAACTTAACCCTTACCCGAAGCCCTACCCTAAACCGTCCCCTAATCTTAAACTGTACGCTAACTCTAACCCATACCCTAACACGTACGCTCACGCTAAACCGTTGTCGTACCCTAACGTGTACCCTAATCCGTCCCTGTTCCCGTCACCTAACCCTAATCCTAAACCTTACCCATAGCCTTACCCCAACCCGTCCCCTAATCTTAACCCGTACGCTAACACTAACACGTACCCTAATATGTACGCTCACCCTAAAACTTTGCCGTACCCTAACCTGTACCCTAAACCGTCCCGATCCCCTAACCATAACCCTAACCCTAACCCTAACCCTAAACCTTACCCAAAGCCTTACACTAACCCGTCCCCTAATCCTAACCCATACGCTAACACTAACCCGTACCCTAACACGTACGCTCACCCTAAACCGTTGTCGTAGCCTAACCTGTACCCTAAACCGTCTCCGTCACCTAACCCTAACCCTAACCCTAACACTTACCCGAAACCTTGCCCTAACTCGTCCCCTAATCCTAAGCCGTAGGCTAAAACTAACCCTTACCCTAACACGTACGTGCACACTAAACTGTGGTCGTACGCTAACCTGTACACTAAACCGTCCCCGTCCCCTAACCCTAACCCTAACCCTAGCCCTTACCTGAAGCATTACCCTAACCCGTCCCCTAATCCGAACCCGTACGCTAACACTAACCCGTACCCTAACACGTACACTCACCTTAAACAGTTGTCGTACCCTAAACTGTACCCTAATACATCCCCGTCCCCGTCCCCTAACCCTAACCTTAACCCTAACCCTAACCCTTACCCGAAGCCTTACCCTAACCCGTCATCTAATCCCAACCCGTACGCTAACACTAACCCGTACCCTAACACGTACGCTCACCCTAAACCGTTATCTTACCCTAACCTGTACCCTAAACTGTCCCCGTCCCCTAACCCTAACCCTAACCCTAACCCTCACCCTAACCCTTAACCAAAGCCTTACGCTAACCCGTCCCCTAATCCTAATCTGTACGCTAACACTAACCCGTACCCTAATACCTACGCTCACCCTAAACCGTTGTCATACCCTAACCTGTACCCTAAACCGTCCCGTCCCCGTCCCCTAACACTAGCCCTTACCCGAAACCTTACCCTAACATGTCCCCTATTCCTAACCCGTACGCTAACACTATCCCGTACCCTTACACGTACGCTCACCTTAAAACGTTGTCGTACACTAACCTGTAACCTAAACCGTCTCCGTCCCCTAACCCTAACCCTAACCCTAACACTAACCCTAAACTTTACCCGGAGCCTTACCCTAACCTGTCCCCTAATCCTAACCCGTACGCTAACACTAAACCTTGCCCTAACACGTACGCTCACCCTAAACCGTTGTCGTACCCTAACCTGTACCCTAAACCATCCCTCTACCCTAACCCTAACCCTAACCCTTATCCTAACCCTAAAGCTTACCCGAAGCCTTACCCTAACCCGTCCCATAATCCTAACCCGTACGCTAACCCTAACCCGTACCCTAACATGTACGCTCACCCTAAACGGTTGTCGTACCCTAAACTGTACCCTAAACCGTCCCTGTCCCTGACCATTAACCCTAACCCTAACCCTAACCCTAACCCTAACACTAACCCTAACCTTTACCCGGAGCCTTACCCTAACCTGTCCCCTAATCCTAACCCGTACGCTAACACTAACCCTTGCCCTAACACGTACGCTCACCCTAAACCGTTGTCGTACCCTAACCTGTACCCTAAACCGTCCCTCTACCCTAACCCTAACCCTAACCCTTATCCTAACCCTAAAGCTTACCCGAAGCCTTACCCTAACCCGTCCCATAATCCTAACCAGTACGCTAACACTAACCCGTACCCTAACATGTACGCTCACCCTAAAAGGTTGTCGAACCCTAAACTGTACCCTAAACCGTCCCTGTCCCTGACCATTAACCCTAACCCTAACCCTAACCCTAACCCTTACCCGACGCCTTACCCTAACCCGTCCCATAATCCTAACCCGTACGCTAACACTAACCCGTACCCTAACATGTACGCTCACCCTAAACTGTTGTCATACCCTAACCTGTAGCCTAAACCGTCCCTGTCCCCGACCCTTAACCCTAACCCTAACCCTAACCCTAACCCTTACCCGACGCCTTACACTAACCCGTCACCAAATCCTAAACCGTACGCTAACACTAACCCATACCCTAACACGCACGCTCACCCTAAACCGTTGTCGTACCCTAACATGTACCCTAAACCGTCCCCGTCCCCTAACCCTAACCCTAACCCTAAACCTAAACCTAACCCTTATCCGAAGCCTTACCATAACCCGTCCTCTAATACTAACCCGTACGCTAACAGTAAACTGTGCCCTAACGTGTACGCTGAACCTAAACCATTGTCCTACCCTAACCTGTACCCTAAACCGTCCCCCTCCCCTAACCCTAACCCTAACCCTAACCCTAAACCTTACACCAAGCCTTACCCTAACCCGTGCCCTAATCCTAACCCGTACGCAAACACTAACCCGTACCCTAACACGTATGCTCACTCTAAACCGTTGTCGTACCCTAACCTGTACCCTAAACCGTCCCCATCCCCTAAACCCAACCCTAAACCTAACCCTAACCCTTACCCGAAGCCTTCCCCTAACCCGTCCCCTAATCCTAACCCGTACGCTAACACTAGCTCGTACCCTAACACGTACGCTCACCCTAAACCGTTGTCGTACCCTAACCTGTACCCTAAACCGTCCCCGTTCCCTAACCCTAACCCTAACCATAACCCTTACCCGAAGCCTTACCCTAACCCGTCCCCTGATCCTATCACGTACGCTAACACTAACCCATACCCTATCACGTACGCTCACCCTAAACATTTGTCGTACACTAACCTGTACCCTAAACCGTCCCCGTCCCTTAACCCTAACCGTAACCCTAACCCTAACCCTAAACCTAACCCTTACCCGAAGCCTTACCCTAACCCGTCCCCTAATACTAACCAGTACGCTAACACTAACCCGTACCCTAACACGTACGCTCACCCTAAACCGTTGACGTACCCTAACCTGTACCCTAAACCGTCCCCGTCCCCTAAACCTAACCCTAACCCTAACCCTTACCGGAAGCCTTACCCTAACCCGTCCCATAATCCTAACCCATACGCTAACACTAACCCGTACCCTAACACGTACGCTCACCCTAAAACCTTGTCGTACCCTAACCTGTACCCTAAATCGTCCCTGTCCCCTAACCCTAACCCTAACCCTAACCTTAAACCTTACCCGAAGCCTTACCCTAACCGGTCCCCTAAACCTAACCCGCACGCTAACACTAACCCGTGCCCTAACACGTACGCTCACCCGAAACATTTGTCGTACACTAAGCTGTACCCTAAACCGTCCCCATTACCTAACACTAACCCGAACCCTAACCATAACCCTAAACCTTACCCGAAGCCTTACCCTAACCCGTCCCCTAATCCTAACCGTACGCTAACACTAATCCGTGCCCTAACACGTACGCTCACCCTAAAGCGTTGTCGTACCCTAACCTGTACCCTAAACTGCTCCTGTCCCCGTACCCTAACCCTAACCCTAACCCAAACCCTAACCCTTACCCGAAGCCTTACACTAACCCATCCCATAATCCTAAACGCTATGCTAACACTAACCCGTGCCCTAACACGTACGCTCACCCTAAACCGTTGTCGTACATTAACCTGTACCCTAAATCGTCCCTGTGCCCTAACCCTAAACCTAACCCTAATCCTTACCCGAAGCCTTACCCTAACTCGTCCCCTAATTCTAACCCCTACACTAACACTAACCTGTATCCTAACACGTACGCTCACCCTAAAACTTTGTCGTACACTAAGCTGTACCCTAAATCGTCCCCGTCCCCTAACCCTAAACCTAACCCTTACACAAAGCCTTACCCTAACCCGTCCCCTAATCCTAACCCGTACGCTAACACTAACCTGTAACCTAACCCGTATGCTCAACCTAAACCATTCTCGTACAGTAACCTGTACCCTAAACCGTCCCGTCCCCATCCCCTAACCCTAGCCCTTACCCGAAACCTTACCCTAACATGTCCCCTATTCCTAACCCGTAGGCTAACACTATCCCGTACCCTTACACGTATGCTCACCTTTAAAGGTTGTCGTACACTAACCTGTAACCTAAACCGTCTCCGTCCCCTAACCCTAACCCTAACCCTAACACTAACCCTATCACTTACCCGGAGCCTTACCCTAACCTGTCCCCTAATCCTAACCCGTACGCTAACACTAACCCTTGCCCTAACACGTACGCTCACCCTAAACCGTTGTCGTACCCTAACCTGTACCCTAAACCGTCCCTCTACCCTAACCCTAACCCTAACCCTTATCCTAAACCTAAAGCTTACCCAAAGCCTTACCCTAACCCGTCCCATAATCCTAACCCGTACGCTAACACTAACCCGTACCCTAACATGTACGCTCACCCTAAACTGTTGTCATACCCTAAACTGTACCCTAAACCGTCCCTGTCCCTGACCATTAACCCTAACCCTAACCCTAACCCTAACCCTTACCCGACGCCTTACCCTAACCCGTCCCATAATCCTAACCCGTACGCTAACACTAACCCGTACCCTAACATGTACGCTCACCCTAAACTGTTGTCGTACCCTAACCTGTACCCTAAACCGTCCCTGTCCCTGACCCTTAACCCTATCCCTAATCCTAACCCTAACCCTTACCCGACGCCTTACCCTAACCCGTCCGCAAATCCTAACCCGTACGCTAACACTAACCCGTACCCTAACACGCACGCTCACCCTAAACCGTTGTCGTACCCTAACATGTACCCTAAACCGTCCCCGTCCCCTAACCCTAACCCTAACCCTAAACCTAAACCTAACCCTTACCCGAAGCCTTACCATAACCCGTCCTCTAATCCTAACCCGTACGCTAACAGTAAACTGTGCCCTAACATGTACGCTGAACCTAAACCATTGTCCTACCCTAACCTGTACCCTAAACCGTCCCCCTCCCCTAACCCTAACCCTAACCCTAACCCTAACCCTTACCCGAACCCTTACCCTAACCCGTCCCCTAATGCTAACCCGTACGCTAACACTAACCCGTACCCTAACACGTACGCTCACCCTAAACCGTAGTTGTACCCTTACCTGTACCCTAAACCGTCCCCGTCCCCTAACCCTAAACCTAACCCTTACCCGAAGCCTTAACCTAACCCGTCCCCTAATCCTAACCCGTACGCTAACACTAAACAGTACCCTAACACGTACGCTCACCCTAAACTGTGGACGTACCCTAACCTGTACCTTAAACCGTCCCCATCCCCTAACCCTAACCCGAACCCTAACACTAACCCTTACCCGAATACTTAACCTAACCTGTCCCCTACTCCTAACCCGTACACTAACACTAACCCGTACCCTAACACGTACGCTCACCCTAAACCACTGTCATACCCTAACCTGTACCCTAAACAGTCCCCGTCCCCTAACCCTAACCCTAACCCTAAATCTTACCTGAAGCCTTACACTAACCCGTACCCTAATCCTAACCCGTACGCTATCACTAAACCGTACCCTGAGACGTACGCTCACCCTAAAAGGTTGTCGTACTCTAACCTGTACCCTACACCGTCCCCTAACCCTAACCCTAACCCTTACCCGAAGCCTTACCCTAACCCGTCCCCTAATCCTAAACCGTACGCTAACACTAACCCGTGCCCTAACACATACGCTCACCCTAAAGCGTTGTCGTACCGTAACCTGTACCCTAAACCGTCCCTGTCCCCGTCCCCTAACCCTAACCCTAACCCTAACCGTAACACTTACCCGAAGCCTTACCCTAACACGTCCCCTAATCCTAACCCGTATGCTAACACTAACCCGTACCCTAACACGTACGCTCACCCTAAACCATTGTCCTACCCTAACCTGTACCCTAAACCGTCCCCGTCCCCGTCCCCTAAACCTAACCCTAACCCTAACCCTTACCATTCCCCGAAGCCTTACCCTAACCGTCCCCTAATCCTAAACCGTACGCACACACTAACCCGTGCCCTAACACGTACGCTCACCCTGAACTGTTGTCGTACACTAACCTGTACCCTAAACCGTCCCCGTCCCCTAAACCTAACCCTAACCTCACCCTAATCCTATCCCTTAGCCAAAGCCTTACACTAACACGTCCCCTAATCCTAACCCGTACACTAACACTAACCCGTGCCCTAAAACATACGCTCAACCTAAACCGTTGTCGTACCCTAACCTGTACCCTAAACCGTCCCCGTGCCCTAACCCTAACCCTAACCCTAACCCTAACGCTAAACCTTACCCGAAGCCTTACACTAAACCGTCCCCTAATCCTAAACCGTACGCTGACACTAACACGTAGCCTAACACGTACGCTCATCCTAAACCGTTGTCGTACTCTAACCTGTACCCTAAACCGTGTCCGTCCCCTAAACCTAACCCTAACCCTAACCCTAAATCTAACCCTTACCCGAAGCCTTACCCTAACCCGTCCCCTAATCCTAACCCGTACGCTAACAATAACACATACCCTAAAACCTACGGTCACCCTGAACCGTTGTCGTACCCTAAACTGTACCCTAAACCTTCCCCGTCCCTTAACCCTAACCCTAACCCTAACCCTAACCCTAACCCTAATCCTTTCCCGAAGCCTTAACAAAACCCGTCCCCTAATCCTAACCCGTACGCAAATATTAAATCGTAACCTAACACGTACGCTCACACTAAACCGTTGTCGTACCCTAACCTGTACCCTAAACCGTCCCCGTCCCCGTCCCCTAACCCTAACCGTAACCCTTACCCGAAGCCTTATCCTAACCCGTACCCTAATCATAACCTGTAGGCTAACACTAACCCGTACCCTAAAACGCACACTCACCCTAAACCGTTTTCGTACACTAACCTGTACCCTAAAAGGTCCCCGTCCACTAAACCTAACCCTAACCCTAACCCTAACCCTTACCCAAAGCCTTACCCTAACACTTCCCCTAATCCTAACCCGTACGCTAACACTAACCCGTACCCTAACACGTATGCTCAACCTAAACGGTTGTTGTACCCTAACCTGTACCCTAAACCGTCCCCGTCCCCTAAACCTAACCCTAACCCTAACCCAAACCCTTACCCAAAGCCTTACCCTAAACGGTCCCCTAATCCTAACCCGTACGCTAACACTAACAAGTACCCAAACACGTACGCTCACCATAAACCGTTGTCGTACCCTAACCTGTACCCTAAATTCTCCCCGTCCCCATCCCCTAAGCTTAACCCTAACCCTAACCCTTACCCAAAGCCTTACACTAACCCCTCCCCTAATCCTAACCCGTACGCTAACACTAAACCATACCCTAACACGTACACTCACCCTAAATCGTTGTTGTACCCTAACATGAAACCTAAACCGTCCCCGTCCCCGTCCCCTAACCCTAAACCTAACCGTAAACTTAACCCTTACCCGAAGCCTTACCCTAACACGTCCCCTAATCATAACCCGTACGCTAACACTAACCCGTACCCTACCACGTACGCTCACCCGAAACCGTTGTCGTAACCTAACCTGTACCCTAAACCATCCCCGTCCCCTAACCCTAAGCCTAAACCTAACCCTAACCCTAAACCTTACCCGAAGCCTTACCCTAACCCGTCCCCTAATCCTAACCCGTACGCTAACACTAACCCATACCCTAACACGTACGCTCACCCTAAACCGTTTTCGTACCCTAACCTGTACCCTAAACCGTCCCCGTCCCCTAACCCTAACCCTAACCCTAACCCTAAACTTAACCCTTACCCGAAGCCCTACCCTAAACCGTCCCCTAATCTTAAACTGTACGCTAACTCTAACCCATACCCTAACACGTACGCTCACGCTAAACTGTTGTCGTACCCTAACGTGTACCCTAATCCGTCCCCGTTCCCGTCACCTAACCCTAATCCTAAACCTTACCCGTAGCCTTACCCCAACCCGTCCCCTAATCCTAACCCGTACGCTAACACTAACACGTACCCTAATATGTACACTCACCCTAAAACTTTGCCGTACCCTAACCTGTACCCTAAACCGTCCCGATCCCCAAACCATAACCCTAACCCTAACCCTAACCCTAAACCTTACCCAAAGCCTTACACTAACCCGTCCCCTAATCCTAACCCATACGCTAACACTAACCCGTACCCTAACACGTACGCTCACCCTAAACCGTTGTCGTAGCCTAACCTGTACCCTAAACCGTCTCCGTCACCTAACCCTAACCCTAACCCTAACACTTACCCGAAACCTTGCCCTAACTCGTCCCCTAATCCTAAGCCGTAGGCTAAAACTAACCCTTACCCTAACACGTACGTGCACACTAAACTGTGGTCGTACGCTAACCTGTACACTAAACCGTCCCCGTCCCCTAACCCTAACCCTAACCCTAACCCTAGCCCGTACCTGAAGCATTACCCTAACCCGTCCCCTAATCCGAACCCGTACGCTAACACTAACCCGTACCCTAACACGTACACTCACCTTAAACAGTTGTCGTACCCTAAACTGTACCCTAATACATCCCCGTCCCCGTCCCCTAACCCTAACCTTAACCCTAACCCTAACCCATACCCGAAGCCTTACCCTAACCCGTCATCTAATCCCAACCCGTACGCTAACACTAACCCGTACCCTAACACGTACGCTCACCCTAAACCGTTATCTTACCCTAACTGTAACCTAAACGGTCCCCGTCCCCTAACCCTAACCCTAACCCTCACCCTAACCCTTAACCAAAGCCTTACGCTAACCCGTCCCCTAATCCTAATCTGTACGCTAACACTAACCCGTACCCTAATACGTGCGCTCACCCTAAACCGTTGTCATACCCTAACCTGTACCCTAAACCGTCCCGTCCCCGTCCCCTAACCCTAGCCCTTACCCGAAACCTTACCCTAACATGTCCCCTATTCCTAACCCGTACGCTAACACTATCCCGTACCCTTACACGTACGCTCACCTTAAAACGTTGTCGTACACTAACCTGTAACCTAAACCGTCTCCGTCCCCTAACCCTAACCCTAACCCTAACACTAAACCTAAACTTTACCCGGAGCCTTACCCTAACCTGTCCCCTAATCCTAACCCGTACGCTAACACTAACACTTGCCCTAACACGTACGCTCACCCTAAACCGTTGTCGTACCCTAACCTGTACCCTAAACCATCCCTCTACCCTAACCCTAACCCTAACCCTTATCCTAACCCTAAAGCTTACCCGAAGCCTTACCCTAACCCGTCCCA
The DNA here is from genome assembly GCF_059928025.1 of Delphinapterus leucas. Lineage (NCBI taxonomy): Eukaryota > Metazoa > Chordata > Mammalia > Artiodactyla > Monodontidae > Delphinapterus > Delphinapterus leucas. Next base: position 1,104,447 of record NW_028322232.1, on the reverse strand, counting down.
TAATCCTAACCCGTACGCTAACACTAACCCGTACCCTAACATGTACGCTCACCCTAAACGGTTGTCGTACCCTAAACTGTACCCTAAACCGTCCCTGTCCCTGACCATTAACCCTAACCCTAACCCTAACCCTAACCCTAACACTAACCCTAACCTTTACCCGGAGCCTTACCCTAAACTGTCCCCTAATCCTAACCCGTACGCTAACACTAACCCTTGCCCTAACACGTACGCTCACCCTAAACCGTTGTCGTACCCTAACCTGTACCCTAAACCGTCCCTCTACCCTAACCCTAACCCTTATCCTAACCCTAAAGCTTACCCGAAGCCTTACCCTAACCCGTCCCATAATCCTAACCAGTACGCTAACACTAACCCGTACCCTAATATGTACGCTCACCCTAAAAGGTTGTCGAACCCTAAACTGTACCCTAAACCGTCCCTGTCCCTGACCATTAACCCTAACCCTAACCCTAACCCTAACCCTTACCCGACGCCTTACCCTAACCCGTCCCATAATCCTAACCCGTACGCTAACACTAACCCGTACCCTAACATGTAATCTCACCCTAAACTGTTGTCATACCCTAACCTGTAGCCTAAACCGTCCCTGTCCCCGACCCTTAACCCTAACCCTAACCCTAACCCTAACCCTTACCCGACGCCTTACACTAACCCGTCACCAAATCCTAAACCGTACGCTAACACTAACCCGTACCCTAACACGCACGCTCACCCTAAACCGTTGTCGTACCCTAACATGTACCCTAAACCGTCCCCGTCCCCTAACCCTAACCCTAACCCTAAACCTAAACCTAACCCTTATCCGAAGCCTTACCATAACCCGTCCTCTAATCCTAACCCGTACGCTAACAGTAAACTGTGCCCTAACGTGTACGCTGAACCTAAACCATTGTCCTACCCTAACCTGTACCCTAAACCGTCCCCCTCCCCTAACCCTAACCCTAACCCTAACCCTAACCCTTACACCAAGCCTTACCCTAACCCGTGCCCTAATCCTAACCCGTACGCAAACACTAACCCGTACCCTAACACGTATGCTCACTCTAAACCGTTGTCGTACCCTAACCTGTACACTAAACCGTCCCCATCCCCTAAACCCAACCCTAAACCTAACCCTAACCCTTACCCGAAGCCTTCCCCTAACCCGTCCCCTAATCCTAACCCGTACGCTAACACTAGCTCGTACCCTAACACGTACGCTCACCCTAAACCGTTGTCGTACCCTAACCTGTACCCTAAACCGTCCCCGTTCCCTAACCCTAACCCTAACCATAACCCTTACCCGAAGCCTTACCCTAACCCGTCCCCTGATCCTATCACGTACGCTAACACTAACCCATACCCTATCACGTACGCTCACCCTAAACATTTGTCGTACACTAACCTGTACCCTAAACCGTCCCCGTCCCTTAACCCTAACCGTAACCCTAACACTAACCCTAACCCTAACCCTTACCCGAAGCCTTACCCTAACCCGTCCCCTAATACTAACCAGTACGCTAACACTAACCTGTACCCTAACACGTACGCTCACCCTAAACCGTTGACGTACCCTAACCTGTACCCTAAACCGTCCCCGTCCCCTAAACCTAACCCTAACCCTAACCCTTACCGGAAGCCTTACCCTAACCCGTCCCATAATCCTAACCCGTACGCTAACACTAACCCGTACCCTAACACGTACGCTCACCCTAAAACCTTGTCGTACCCTAACCTGTACCCTAAATCGTCCCTGTCCCCTAACCCTAACCCTAACCCTAACCTTAAACCTTACCCGAAGCCTTACCCTAACCGGTCCCCTAAACCTAACCCGCACGCTAACGCTAACCCGTGCCCTAACACGTACGCTCACCCGAAACATTTGTCGTACACTAAGCTGTACCCTAAACCGTCCCCATTACCTAACACTAACCCGAACCCTAACCATAACCCTAAACCTTACCCGAAGCCTTACCCTAACCCGTCCCCTAATCCTAACCGTACGCTAACACTAATCCGTGCCCTAACACGTACGCTCACCCTAAAGCGTTGTCGTACCCTAACCTGTACCCTAAACTGCTCCTGTCCCCGTACCCTAACCCTAACCCTAACCCAAACCCTAACCCTTACCCGAAGCCTTACACTAACCCATCCCATAATCCTAAACGCTATGCTAACACTAACCCGTGCCCTAACACGTACGCTCACCCTAAACCGTTGTCGTACATTAACCTGTACCCTAAATCGTCCCTGTGCCCTAACCCTAAACCTAACCCTAATCCTTACCCGAAGCCTTACCCTAACTCGTCCCCTAATTCTAACCCCTACACTAACACTAACCTGTATCCTAACACGTACGCTCACCCTAAAACTTTGTCGTACACTAAGCTGTACCCTAAATCGTCCCCGTCCCCTAACCCTAAACCTAACCCTTACACAAAGCCTTACCCTAACCCGTCCCCTAATCCTAAACCGTACGCTAACACTAACCCGTAACCTAACCCGTATGCTCAACCTAAACCATTCTCGTACAGTAACCTGTACCCTAAACCGTCCCGTCCCCATCCCCTAACCCTAGCCCTTACCCGAAACCTTACCCTAACATGTCCCCTATTCCTAACCCGTACGCTAACACTATCCCGTACCCTTACACGTATGCTCACCTTAACAGGTTGTCGTACACTAACCTGTAACCTAAACCGTCTCCGTCCCCTAACCCTAACCCTAACCCTAACACTAACCCTAACCCTTACCCGGAGCCTTACCCTAACCTGTCCCCTAATCCTAACCCGTACGCTAACACTAACCCTTGCCCTAACACGTACGCTCACCCTAAACCGTTGTCGTACCCTAACATGTACCCTAAACCGTCCCCGTCCCCTAACCCTAACCCTAACCCTAATCCTAAACCTAAAGCTTACCCGAAGCCTTACCATAACCCGTCCTCTAATCCTAACCCGTACGCTAACAGTAAACTGTGCCCTAACATGTACGCTGAACCTAAACCATTGTCCTACCCTAACCTGTACCCTAAACCGTCCCCCTCCCCTAACCCTAACCCTAACCCTAACCCTAACCCTTACCCGAAGCCTTACCCTAACCCGTCCCCTAATGCTAACCCGTACGCTAACACTAACCCGTACCCTAACACGTACGCTCACCCTAAACCGTAGTTGTACCCTTACCTGTACCCTAAACCGTCCCCGTCCCCTAACCCTAAACCTAACCCTTACCCGAAGCCTTAACCTAACCCGTCCCCTAATCCTAACCCGTACGCTAACACTAAACAGTACCCTAACACGTACGCTCACCCTAAACCGTGGACGTACCCTAACCTGTACCTTAAACCGTCCCCATCCCCTAACCCTAACCCGAACCCTAACACTAACCCTTACCCGAATACTTAACCTAACCTGTCCCCTACTCCTAACCCGTATGCTAACACTAACCCATACCCTAACACGTACGCTCACCCTAAACCACTGTCATACCCTAACCTGTACCCTAAACAGTCCCCGTCCCCTAACCCTAACCCTAACCCTAAATCTTACCTGAAGCCTTACACTAACCCGTACCCTAATCCTAACCCGTACGCTATCACTAAACCGTACCCTGAGACGTACGCTCACCCTAAAAGGTTGTCGTACTCTAACCTGTACCCTACACCGTCCCCTAACACTAACCCTAACCCTTACCCGAAGCCTTACCCTAACCCGTCCCCTAATCCTAAACCGTACGCTAACACTAACCCGTGCCCTAACACATACGATCACCCTAAAGCGTTGTCGTACCCTAACCTGTACCCTAAACCGTCCCCGTCCCCGTCCCCTAACCCTAACCCTAACCCTAACCGTAACACTTACCCGAAGCCTTACCCTAACACGTCCCCTAATCCTAACCCGTATGCTAACACTAACCCGTACCCTAACACGTACGCTCACCCTAAACCATTGTCCTACCCTAACCTGTACCCTAAACCGTCCCCGTCCCCGTCCCCTAACCCTAACCCTAACCCTAACCCTAACCATTCCCCGAAGCCTTACCCTAACCGTCCCCTAATCCTAACCCGTACGCTAACACTAACCCGTGCCCTAACACGTACGCTCACCCTGAACTGTTGTCGTACCCTAACCTGTACCCTAAACCGTCCCCATCCCCTAACCCTAACCCTAACCTCACCCTAATCCTATCCCTTACCCAAAGCCTTACCCTAACACGTCCCCTAATCCTAACCCGTACACTAACACTAAGCCGTGCCCTAAAACATACGCTCAACCTAAACCGTTGTCGTACCCTAACCTGTACCCTAAACCGTCCCCGTGCCCTAACCCTAACCCTAACCCTAACCCTAACCCTAAACCTTACCCGAAGCCTTACACTAAACCGTCCCCTAATCCTAAACCGTACGCTGACACTAACACGTAGCCTAACACGTACGCTCATCCTAAACCATTGTCGTACTCTAACCTGTACCCTAAACCGTGTCCGTCCCCTAAACCTAACCCTAACCCTAACCCTAAATCTAACCCTTACCCGAAGCCTTACCCTAACCCGTCCCCTAATCCTAACCCGTACGCTAACAATAACACATACCCTAAAACGTACGGTCACCCTGAACCATTGTCGTACCCTAAACTGTACCCTAAACCTTCCCCGTCCCTTAACCCTAACCCTAACCCTAACCCTAACCCTAATCCTTTCCCGAAGCCTTAACAAAACCCGTCCCCTAATCCTAACCCGTACGCAAATATTAAATCGTAACCTAACACGTACGCTCACACTAAACCGTTGTCGTACCCTAACCTGTACCCTAAACCGTCCCCGTCCCCGTCCCCTAACCCTAACCGTAACCCTTACCCGAAGCCTTATCCTAACCCGTACCCTAATCATAACCTGTAGGCTAACACTAACCCGTACCCTAAAACGCACACTCACCCTAAACCGTTTTCGTACACTAACCTGTACCCTAAAAGGTCCCCGTCCACTAAACCTAACCCTAACCCTAACCCTAACCCTTACCCGAAGCCTTACCCTAACACTTCCCCTAATCCTAACCCGTACGCTAACACTAACCCGTACCCTAACACGTATGCTCAACCTAAACGGTTGTTGTACCCTAACCTGTACCCTAAACCGTCCCCGTCCCCTAAACCTAACCCTAACCCTAACCCAAACCCTTACCCAAAGCCTTACCCTAAACGGTCCCCTAATCCTAACCCGTACGCTAACACTAACAAGTACCCAAACACGTACGCTCACCATAAACCGTTGTCGTACCCTAACCTGTACCCTAAACTCTCCCCGTCCCCATCCCCTAAGCTTAACCCTAACCCTAACCCTTACCCAAAGCCTTACACTAACCCCTCCCCTAATCCTAACCCGTACGCTAACACTAAACCATACCCTAACACGTACACTCACCCTAAATCGTTGTTGTACCCTAACCTGAAACCTAAACCGTCCCCGTCCCCGTCCCCTAACCCTAAACCTAACCGTAAACTTAACCCTTACCCGAAGCCTTACCCTAACACGTCCCCTAATCATAACCCGTACGCTAACACTAACCCGTACCCTACCACGTACGCTCACCCGAAACCGTTGTCGTAACCTAACCTGTACCCTAAACCATCCCCGTCCCCTAACCCTAAGCCTAAACCTAACCCTAACCCTAAACCTTACCCGAAGCCTTACCCTAACCCGTCCCCTAATCCTAACCCGTACGCTAACACTAACCCATACCCTAACACGTACGCTCACCCTAAACCGTTTTCGTACCCTAACCTGTACCCTAAACCGTCCCCGTCCCCTAACCCTAACCCTAACCCTAACCCTAAACTTAACCCTTACCCGAAGCCCTACCCTAAACCGTCCCCTAATCTTAAACTGTACGCTAACTCTAACCCGTACCCTAACACGTACGCTCACGCTAAACCGTTGTCGTACCCTAACGTGTACCCTAATCCGTCCCCGTTCCCGTCACCTAACCCTAATCCTAAACCTTACCCGTAGCCTTACCCCAACCCGTCCCCTAATCCTAACCCGTACGCTAACACTAACACGTACCCTAATATGTACACTCACCCTAAAACTTTGCCGTACCCTAACCTGTACCCTAAACCGTCCCGGTCCCCTAACCATAACCCTAACCCTAACCCTAACCCTAAACCTTACCCAAAGCCTTACACTAACCCGTCCCCTAATCCTAACCCATACGCTAACACTAACCCGTACCCTAACACGTACGCTCACCCTAAACCGTTGTCGTAGCCTAACCTGTACCCTAAACCGTCTCCGTCACCTAACCCTAACCCTAACCCTAACACTTACCCGAAACCTTGCCCTAACTCGTCCCCTAATCCTAAGTCGTAGGCTAAAACTAACCCTTACCCTAACACGTACGCGCACACTAAACTGTGGTCGTACGCTAACCTGTACACTAAACCGTCCCCGTCCCCTAACCCTAACCCTAACCCTAACCCTAGCCCTTACCTGAAGCATTACCCTAACCCGTCCCCTAATCCGAACCCGTACTCTAACACTAACCCGTACCCTAACACGTACACTCACCTTAAACAGTTGTCGTACCCTAAACTGTACCCTAATACATCCCCGTCCCCGTCCCCTAACCCTAACCTTAACCTTAACCCTAACCCTTACCCGAAACCTTACCCTAACCCGTCATCTAATCCTAACCCGTACGCTAACACTAACCCGTACCCTAACACGTACTCTCACCCTAAACCATTATCTTACCCTAACCTGTACCCTAAACTGTCCCCGTCCCCTAACCCTAACCCTAACCCTCACCCTAACCCTTACCCAAAGCCTTACGCTAACCCGTCCCCTAATCCTAATCTGTACGCTAACACTAACCCTTGCCCTAACACGTACGCTCACCCTAAACCGTTGTCGTACCCTAACCTGTACCCTAAACCGTCCCTCTACCCTAACCCTAACCCTAACCCTTATCCTAACCCTAAAGCTTACCCGAAGCCTTACCCTAACCCGTCCCATAATCCTAACCCGTACGCTAACACTAATCCGTACCCTAACATGTACGCTCACCCTAAACGGTTGTCGTACCCTAAACTGTACCCTAAACCGTCCCTGTCCCTGACCATTAACCCTAACCCTAACCCTAACCCTAACCCTTACCCGACGCCTTACCTTAACCCGTCCCATAATCCTAACCCGTACGCTAACACTAACCCGTACCCTAACATGTACGCTCACCCTAAACTCTTGTCGTACCCTAACCTGTAGCCTAAACCGTCCCTGTCCCCGACCCTTAACCTTAACCCTAACCCTAACCCTAACCCTTACCCGACGCCTTACACTAACCCGTCCCCAAATCCTAAACCGTACGCTAACACTAACCCGTACCCTAACACGCACGCTCACCCTAAACCCTTGTCGTACCCTAACATGTACCCTAAACCGTCCCCGTCCCCTAACCCTAACCCTAACCCTAAACCTAAACCTAACCCTTATCCGAAGCCTTACCATAACCCGTCCTCTAATCCTAACCCGTACGCTAACAGTAAACTGTGCCCTAACGTGTACGCTGAACCTAAACCATTGTCCTGCCCTAACCTGTACCCTAAACCGTCCCCCTCCCCTAACCCTAACCCTAACCCTAACCCTAACCCTTACACCAAGCCTTACCCTAACCCGTGCCCTAATCCTAACCCGTACGCAAACACTAACCCGTACCCTAACACGTATGCTCACTCTAAACCTTTGTCGTACCCTAACCTGTACCCTAAACCGTCTCCATCCCCTAAACCCAACCCTAAACCTAACCCTAACCCTTACCCGAAGCCTTCCCCTAACCCGTCCCCTAATCCTAACGTGTACGCTAACACTAGCTCGTACCCTAACACATACGCTCACCCTAAACCGTTGTCGTACCCTAACCTGTACACTAAACCGTCCCCGTCCCCTAAACCTAACCCTAACCCTAACCGTAACGCTTACCCGAAGCCTTACCCTAACCCGTACCCTATTCCTAACCCGTACGCTAACACTAACATGTACCCTAACATGTACGCTCACCCTAAACCGTTGTCGTACCCTAACCTTTACCATAAACCGTCCCCGTCCCCTAACCCTAATCCTAAACCTAAACCTTACCCTTACCGAAGCCTTACACTAACCAGTCCACTAAACCTAACCCGTACGATAACACTAAACCATACCCTAACACGTACACTCACCGTAAAACGTTGTCACACCCTAACCTGTACCCTAAACCGTCCCCGTCCCTAACCGTAACCCTAACACATACCCGAAGCCTTACCCTAACCCGTGTCCTAATCCTAACCCGTACGTTAACCCTAACCCGTACCCTAACACATACGCTCACCCTAAACCGTTGTCGTACCCCAACCTGTACCCTAAACCGTCCCCGTCCCCTAACCCTATCCCTAACCCTAAACCAAAACCTAAACTTTACCCGAAGCTTTACCCTAACCCATCCCATAATCCTATCCCGTACGCTAACCCTAACCTGTACCCTACCACGTACGCTCACCCTAAACCGTTGTCGTACCCTAACCTGTACCCTAAACCGTCCCCGTCCCCTAACAGTAACCCTAAACCTAACCCTAACCCTAACCCTTAACCGAAGCCTTACCCTAACCCGTCCCTTAATCCTAACCCGTACGCTAACACTAAACCGAATCCTAACACGTACGCTCACCCTAAAACTTTGTCGTACCCTAACCTGTACCCTAAACCGTCCCCATCCCGTAACCCTTAACCTAACCCTAACAATTACCCGAATCCTTAACCTAACCCGTCCTCTAATCCTAACACGTACGCTAACAGTAAACCGTGACCTAACACATACGCTCACCCTAAACCGTTGTCGTACCCTAACCTGTACCCTAAACCGTCCCCGTTCCCTAACCCTAACCCTAACCATAACCCTTACCCGAAGCCTTACCCTAACCCGTCCCCTGATCCTATCACGTACGCTAACACTAACCCATACCCTATCACGTACGCTCACCCTAAACATTTGTAGTACACTAACCTGTACCCTAAACCGTCCCCGTCCCTTAACCCTAACCGTAACCCTAACCCTAACCCTAACCCTAACCCTTACCCGAAGCCTTACACTAACCTGTCCCCTAATACTAACCAGTACGCTAACACTAAACCGTACCCTAACACGTACGCTCACCCTAAACCATTGACATACCCTAACCTGTACCCTAAACCGTCCCCGTCCCCTAACCCTAACCCTAACCCTAACCCTTACCAGAAGCCTTACCCTAACTCGTCCCATAATCCTAACCCGTATGCTAACACTAACCCGTACCCTAACACGTACGCTCACCCTAAAACCTTGTCGTACCCTAACCTGTACCCTAAATCGTCCCTGTCCCCTAACCCTAACCCTAACCCTAACCTTAAACCTTACCCGAAGCCTTACCCTAACCGGTCCCCTAAACCTAACCCGCACGCTAACACTAACCCGTGCCCTAACACGTACGCTCACCCGAAACATTTGTCGTACACTAAGCTGTACCCTAAACCGTCCCCATTAACTAACACTAACCCGAACCCTAACCATAACCCTAAACCTTACCCGAAGCCTTACCCTAACCCGTCCCCTAATCCTAACCGTACGCTAACACTAATCCGTGCCCTAACACGTACGCTCACCCTAAAGCGTTGTCGTACCCTATCCTGTACCCTAAACTGCTCCTGTCCCCGTACCCTAACCCTAACCCTAACCCAAACCCTAACCCTTACCCGAAGCCTTACCCTAACTCGTCCCCTAATTCTAACCCCTACACTAACACTAAACTGTATCCTAACACGTACGCTCACCCTATATCTTTGTCGTACACTAAGCTGTACCATAAATCGTCCCCGTCCCCTAACCCTAAACCTAACCCTTACACAAAGCCTTACCCTAACCCGTCCCCTAATCCTAAACCGTACGCTAACACTAACCCGTAACCTAACCCGTATGCTCAAACTAAACCGTTCTCGTACAGTAACCTGTACCCTAAACCGTCCCGTCCCCGTCCCCTAACCCTAGCCCTTACCCGAAACCTTACCCTAACATGTCCCCTATTCCTAACCCGTACGCTAACACTATCCCGTACCCTTACACGTATGCTCACCTTAAAACGTTGTCGTACACTAACCTGTAACCTAAACCGTGTCCGTCCCCTAACCCTAACCCTAACCCTAACATTAACCCTAACCCTTACCCGGAGCCTTACCCTAACCTGTCCCCTAATCCTAACCCGTACGCTAACACTAACCCTTGCCCTAACACGTACGCTCACCCTAAACCGTTGTCGTACCCTAACCTGTACCCTAAACCGTCCCCATCCCCTAAACCTAACCATATCCCTAACCCAAACCCTTACCCAAAGCCTTACCCTAAACGGTCCCCTAATCCTAACCCGTACGCTAACACTAACAAGTACCCAAACACGTACGCTCACCATAAACCGTTGTCGTACCCTAACCTGTACCCTAAACTCTCCCCGTCCCCATCCCCTAAGCTTAACCCTAACCCTAACCCTTACCCAAAGCCTTACACTAACCCCTCCCCTAATCCTAACCCGTACGCTAACACTAAACCATACCCTAACACGTACACTCACCCTAAATCGTTGTTGTACCCTAACCTGAACCCTAAACCGTCCCCGTCCCCGTCCCCTAACCCTAAACCTAACCGTAAACTTAACCCTTACCCGAAGCCTTACCCTAACACGTCCCCTAATCATAACCCGTACGCTAACACTAACCCGTACCCTACCACGTACGCTCACCCGAAACTGTTGTCGTAACCTAACCTGTACCCTAAACCATCCCCGTCCCCTAACCCTAAGCCTAAACCTAACCCTAACCCTAAACCTTACCCGAAGCCTTACCCTAACCCGTCCCCTAATCCTAACCCGTACGCTAACACTAACCCATACCCTAACACGTACGCTCACCCTAAACCGTTTTCGTACCCTAACCTGTACCCTAAACCGTCCCCGTCCCCTAACCCTAACCCTAACCCTAACCCTAAACTTAACCCTTACCCGAAGCCCTACCCTAAACCGTCCCCTAATCTTAAACTGTACGCTAACTCTAACCCGTACCCTAACACGTACGCTCACGCTAAACCGTTGTCGTACCCTAACGTGTACCCTAATCCGTCCCCGTTCCCGTCACCTAACCCTAATCCTAAACCTTACCCGTAGCCTTACCCCAACCCGTCCCCTAATCCTAACCCGTACGCTAACACTAACACGTACCCTAATATGTACGCTCACCCTAAAACTTTGCCGTACCCTAACCTGTACCCTAAACCGTCCCGGTCCCCTAACCATAACCCTAACCCTAACCCTAACCCTAAACCTTACCCAAAGCCTTACACTAACCCGTCCCCTAATCCTAACCCATACGCTAACACTAACCCGTACCCTAACACGTACGCTCACCCTAAACCGTTGTCGTAGCCTAACCTGTACCCTAAACCGTCTCCGTCACCTAACCCTAACCCTAACCCTAACACTTACCCGAAACCTTGCCCTAACTCGTCCCCTAATCCTAAGTCGTAGGCTAAAACTAACCCTTACCCTAACACGTACGCGCACACTAAACTGTGGTCGTACGCTAACCTGTACACTAAACCGTCCCCGTCCCCTAACCCTAACCCTAACCCTAACCCTAGCCCTTACCTGAAGCATTACCCTAACCCGTCCCCTAATCCGAACCCGTACTCTAACACTAACCCGTACCCTAACACGTACACTCACCTTAAACAGTTGTCGTACCCTAAACTGTACCCTAATACATCCCCGTCCCCGTCCCCTAACCCTAACCTTAACCTTAACCCTAACCCTTACCCGAAACCTTACCCTAACCCGTCATCTAATCCTAACCCGTACGCTAACACTAACCCGTACCCTAACACGTACTCTCACCCTAAACCATTATCTTACCCTAACCTGTACCCTAAACTGTCCCCGTCCCCTAACCCTAACCCTAACCCTCACCCTAACCCTTACCCAAAGCCTTACGCTAACCCGTCCCCTAATCCTAATCTGTACGCTAACACTAACCCTTGCCCTAACACATACGCTCACCCTAAACCGTTGTCGTACCCTAACCTGTACCCTAAACCGTCCCTCTACCCTAACCCTAACCCTAACCCTTATCCTAACCCTAAAGCTTACCCGAAGCCTTACCCTAACCCGTCCCATAATCCTAACCCGTACGCTAACACTAATCCGTACCCTAACATGTACGCTCACCCTAAACGGTTGTCGTACCCTAAACTGTACCCTAAACCGTCCCTGTCCCTGACCATTAACCCTAACCCTAACCCTAACCCTAACCCTTACCCGACGCCTTACCTTAACCCGTCCCATAATCCTAACCCGTACGCTAACACTAACCCGTACCCTAACATGTACGCTCACCCTAAACTGTTGTCGTACCCTAACCTGTACCCTAAACCGTCCCTGTCCCCGACCCTTAACCTTAACCCTAACCCTAACCCTAACCCTTACCCGACGCCTTACACTAACCCGTCCCCAAATCCTAAACCGTACGCTAACACTAACCCGTACCCTAACACGCACGCTCACCCTAAACCCTTGTCGTACCCTAACATGTACCCTAAACCGTCCCCGTCCCCTAACCCTAACCCTAACCCTAAACCTAAACCTAACCCTTATCCGAAGCCTTACCATAACCCGTCCTCTAATCCTAACCCGTACGCTAACAGTAAACTGTGCCCTAACGTGTACGCTGAACCTAAACCATTGTCCTGCCCTAACCTGTACCCTAAACCGTCCCCCTCTCCTAACCCTAACCCTAACCCTAACCCTAACCCTTACACCAAGCCTTACCCTAACCCGTGCCCTAATCCTAACCCGTACGCAAACACTAACCCGTACCCTAACACGTATGCTCACTCTAAACCTTTGTCGTACCCTAACCTGTACCCTAAACCGTCTCCATCCCCTAAACCCAACCCTAAACCTAACCCTAACCCTTACCCGAAGCCTTCCCCTAACCCGTCCCCTAATCCTAACGTGTACGCTAACACTAGCTCGTACCCTAACACATACGCTCACCCTAAACCGTTGTCGTACCCTAACCTGTACACTAAACCGTCCCCGTCCCCTAAACCTAACCCTAACCTTAACCGTAACGCTTACCCGAAGCCTTACCCTAACCCGTACCCTATTCCTAACCCGTACGCTAACACTAACATGTACCCTAACATGTACGCTCACCCTAAACCGTTGTCGTACCCTAACCTTTACCATAAACCGTCCCCGTCCCCTAACCCTAATCCTAAACCTAAACCTTACCCTTACCGAAGCCTTACACTAACCAGTCCACTAAACCTAACCCGTACGATAACACTAAACCATACCCTAACACGTACACTCACCGTAAAACGTTGTCACACCCTAACCTGTACCCTAAACCGTCCCCGTCCCTAACCGTAACCCTAACACATACCCGAAGCCTTACCCTAACCCGTGTCCTAATCCTAACCCGTACGTTAACCCTAACCCGTACCCTAACACATACGCTCACCCTAAACCGTTGTCGTACCCCAACCTGTACCCTAAACCGTCCCCGTCCCCTAACCCTATCCCTAACCCTAAACCAAAACCTAAACTTTACCCGAAGCTTTACCCTAACCCATCCCATAATCCTATCCCGTACGCTAACCCTAACCTGTACCCTACCACGTACGCTCACCCTAAACCGTTGTCGTACCCTAACCTGTACCCTAAACCGTCCCCGCCCCTAACAGTAACCCTAAACCTAACCCTAACCCTAACCCTTAACCGAAGCCTTACCCTAACCCGTCCCTTAATCCTAACCCGTACGCTAACACTAAACCGAATCCTAACACGTACGCTCACCCTAAAACTTTGTCGTACCCTAACCTGTACCCTAAACCGTCCCCATCCCGTAACCCTTAACCTAACCCTAACAATTACCCGAATCCTTAACCTAACCCGTCCTCTAATCCTAACACGTACGCTAACAGTAAACCGTGACCTAACACATACGCTCACCCTAAACCGTTGTCGTACCCTAACCTGTACCCTAAACCGTCCCCGTTCCCTAACCCTAACCCTAACCATAACCCTTACCCGAAGCCTTACCCTAACCCGTCCCCTGATCCTATCACGTACGCTAACACTAACCCATACCCTATCACGTACGCTCACCCTAAACATTTGTAGTACACTAACCTGTACCCTAAACCGTCCCCGTCCCTTAACCCTAACCGTAACCCTAACCCTAACCCTAACCCTAACCCTTACCCGAAGCCTTACACTAACCCGTCCCCTAATACTAACCAGTACGCTAACACTAAACCGTACCCTAACACGTACGCTCACCCTAAACCATTGACGTACCCTAACCTGTACCCTAAACCGTCCCCGTCCCCTAACCCTAACCCTAACCCTAACCCTTACCAGAAGCCTTACCCTAACTCGTCCCATAATCCTAACCCGTACGCTAACACTAACCCGTACCCTAACACGTACGCTCACCCTAAAACCTTGTCGTACCCTAACCTGTACCCTAAATCGTCCCTGTCCCCTAACCCTAACCCTAACCCTAACCTTAAACCTTACCCGAAGCCTTACCCTAACCGGTCCCCTAAACCTAACCCGCACGCTAACACTAACCCGTGCCCTAACACGTACGCTCACCCGAAACATTTGTCGTACACTAAGCTGTACCCTAAACCGTCCCCATTAACTAACACTAACCCGAACCCTAACCATAACCCTAAACCTTACCCGAAGCCTTACCCTAACCCGTCCCCTAATCCTAACCGTACGCTAACACTAATCCGTGCCCTAACACGTACGCTCACCCTAAAGCGTTGTCGTACCCTATCCTGTACCCTAAACTGCTCCTGTCCCCGTACCCTAACCCTAACCCTAACCCAAACCCTAACCCTTACCCGAAGCCTTACCCTAACTCGTCCCCTAATTCTAACCCCTACACTAACACTAAACTGTATCCTAACACGTACGCTCACCCTATATCTTTGTGGTACACTAAGCTGTACCATAAATCGTCCCCGTCCCCTAACCCTAAACCTAACCCTTACACAAAGCCTTACCCTAACCCGTCCCCTAATCCTAAACCGTACGCTAACACTAACCCGTAACCTAACCCGTATGCTCAAACTAAACCGTTCTCGTACAGTAACCTGTACCCTAAACCGTCCCGTCCCCGTCCCCTAACCCTAGCCCTTACCCGAAACCTTACCCTAACATGTCCCCTATTCCTAACCCGTACGCTAACACTATCCCGTACCCTTACACGTATGCTCACCTTAAAACGTTGTCGTACACTAACCTGTAACCTAAACCGTGTCCGTCCCCTAACCCTAACCCTAACCCTAACATTAACCCTAACCCTTACCCGGAGCCTTACCCTAACCTGTCCCCTAATCCTAACCCGTACGCTAACACTAACCCTTGCCCTAACACGTACGCTCACCCTAAACCGTTGTCGTACCCTAACCTGTACCCTAAACCGTCCCCATCCCCTAAACCTAACCCTAACCCTAACCCAAACCCTTACCCAAAGCCTTACCCTAAACGGTCCCCTAATCCTAACCCGTACGCTAACACTAACAAGTACCCAAACACGTACGCTCACCATAAACCGTTGTCGTACCCTAACCTGTACCCTAAACTCTCCCCGTCCCCATCCCCTAAGCTTAACCCTAACCCTAACCCTTACCCAAAGCCTTACACTAACCCCTCCCCAATCCTAACCCATACGCTAACACTAAACCATACCCTAACACGTACACTCACCCTAAATCGTTGTTGTACCCTAACCTGAACCCTAAACCGTCCCCGTCCCCGTCCCCTAACCCTAAACCTAACCGTAAACTTAACCCTTACCCGAAGCCTTACCCTAACACGTCCCCTAATCATAACCCGTACGCTAACACTAACCCGTACCCTACCACGTACGCTCACCCGAAACTGTTGTCGTAACCTAACCTGTACCCTAAACCATCCCCGTCCCCTAACCCTAAGCCTAAACCTAACCCTAACCCTAAACCTTACCCGAAACCTTACCCTAACCCGTCCCCTAATCCTAACCCGTACGCTAACCCTAACCCATACCCTAACACTTACGCTCACCCTAAACCGTTTTCGTACCCTAACCTGTACCCTAAACCGTCCCCGTCCCTAACCCTAACCCTAACCCTAACCCTAAACTTAACCCTTACCCGAAGCCCTACCCTAAACCGTCCCCAATCTTAAACTGTACGCTAACTCTAACCCGTACCCTAACACGTACGCTCACGCTAAACCGTTGTCGTACCCTAACGTGTACCCTAATCCGTCCCCGTTCCCGTCACCTAACCCTAATCCTAAACCTTACCCGTAGCCTTACCCCAACCCGTCCCCTAATCCTAACCCGTACGCTAACACTAACACGTACCCTAATATGTACGCTCACCCTAAAACTTTGCCGTACCCTAACCTGTACCCTAAACCGTCCCGGTCCCCTAACCATAAGCCTAACCCTAACCCTAACCCTAAACCTTACCCAAAGCCTTACACTAACCCGTCCCCTAATCCTAACCCATACGCTAACACTAACCCGTACCCTAACACGTACGCTCACCCTAAACCGTTGTCGTAGCCTAACCTGTACCCTAAACCGTCTCCGTCACATAACCCTAACCCTAACCCTAACACTTACCCGAAACCTTGCCCTAACTCGTCCCCTAATCCTAAGCCGTAGGCTAAAACTAACCCTTACCCTAACACGTACGCGCACACTAAACTGTGGTCGTACGCTAACCTGTACACTAAACCGTCCCCGTCCCCTAACCCTAACCCTAACCCTAACCCTAGCCCTTACCTGAAGCATTACCCTAACCCGTCCCCTAATCCGAACCCGTACGCTAACACTAACCCGTACCCTAACACGTACACTCACCTTAAACAGTTGTCGTACCCTAAACTGTACCCTAATACATCCCCGTCCCCGTCCCCTAACCCTAACCTTAACCCTAACCCTAACCCTTACCCGAAGCCTTACCCTAACCCGTCATCTAATCCTAACCCGTACGCTAACACTAACCCGTACCCTAACACGTACGCTCACCCTAAACCGTTATCTTACCCTAACCTGTACCCTAAACTGTCCCCGTCCCCTAACCCTAACCCTCACCCTAACCCTTACCCAAAGCCTTACGCTAACCCGTCCCCTAATCCTAATCTGTAGGCTAACACTAACCCGTACCCTAATACGTGCGCTCACCCTAAACATTTGTCATACCCTAACCTGTTCCCTAAACCGTCCCGTCCCCGTCCCCTAACCCTAGCCCTTACCCGAAACCTTACCCTAACATGTCCCCTATTCCTAACCCGTACGCTAACACTATCCCGTACCCTTACACGTACGCTCACCTTAAAACGTTGTCGTACACTAACCTGTAACATAAACCGTCTCCGTCCCCTAACCCTAACCCTAACCCTAACACTAACCCTAACCTTTACCCGGAGCCTTACCCTAACCTGTCCCCTAATCCTAACCCGTACGCTAACACTAACCCTTGCCCTAACACGTACGCTCACCCTAAACCGTTGTCGTACCCTAACCTGTACCCTAAACCGTCCCTCTACCCTAACCCTAACCCTAACCCTTATCCTAACCCTAAAGCTTACCCGAAGCCTTACCCTAACCCGTCCCATAATCCTAACCCGTACGCTAACACTAACCCGTACCCTAACATGTACGCTCACCCTAAACGGTTGTCGTACCCTAAACTGTACCCTAAACCGTCCCTGTCCCTGACCATTAACCCTAACCCTAACCCTAACCCTAACCCTTACCCGACGCCTTACCCTAACCCGTCCCATAATCCTAACCCGTATGCTAACACTAACCCGTACCCTAACATGTACGCTCACCCTAAACTGTTGTCGTACCCTAAGCTGTAGCCTAAACCGTCCCTGTCCCCGACCCTTAACCCTAACCCTAACCCTAACCCTTACCCGACGCCTTACACTAACCCGTCCCCAAATCCTAAACCGTACGCTAACACTAACCCATACCCTAACACGCACGCTCAACCTAAACCGTTGTCGTACCCTAACATGTACCCTAAACCGTCCCCGTCCCCTAACCCTAACCCTAACCCTAAACCTAAACCTAACCCTTATCCGAAGCCTTACCATAACCCGTCCTCTAATCCTAACCCGTACGCTAACAGTAAACTGTGCCCTAACGTGTACGCTGAACCTAAACGATTGTCCTACCCTAACCTGTACCCTAAACCGTCCCCCTCCCCTAACCCTAACCCTAACCCTAACCCTTACACCAAGCCTTACCCTAACCCGTGCCCTAATCCTAACGCGTACGCAAACACTAACCCGTACCCTAACACGTATGCTCACTCTAAACCGTTGTCGTACCCTAACCTGTACCCTAAACCGTCCCCATCCCGTAACCCTTACCCTAACCCTAACAATTACCCGAATCCTTAAACTAACCCGTCCTCTAATCCTAACACGTACGCTAACAGTAAACCGTGACCTAACACATACGCTCACCCTAAACCGTTGTCGTACCCTAACCTGTACCCTAAACCGTCCCCGTTCCCTAACCCTAACCCTAACCCAAACCCTAAGCCTTACCCGAAGCCTTACCCTAACCCGTCTCATAATCCTAACCGATACGCTAAAACTAACCCATGCCCTAACACATACGCTCACCCTAAACCGTTGTCGTACCCTAACCTGTACCCTAAACCGTCCCCGTCCCCTAACCCTAACCCTAATCCTTACCCGAAGCCTTACACTAACCCGTCCCCTAATCCTAACCCATACGCTAACTCTAACCCGTATCCTAACACGTACGCTCACCCTAAACCATTCTCATACACTAACCTGTACCCTAAACCATCCCCGTCAACTAAACTTAACCCTAACCCTTACCCGAAGCCTTACCATAACCCGTCCTCTAATCCTAACCCGTACGCTAACAGTAAACTGTGCCCTAAAATGTACGCTCAACCTAAACCATTGTCCTACCCTAACTTGTAACCTAAACCGTCCCCGTCCCCTAACCCTAACCCTAAACCTAGCCCTAAACCTAAACCTTACCCCAAGCCTTACCCTAACCCGACCCTTAATCCTAACCCGCTAACACTAACCCATACCCTAACATGTACGCTCACCCTAAATCTTTGTCGTACCCTAACATGTACCCTAAACCGTCCCCGTCCCCTAAACCCTAACCCTAACCCTAACCCTAACACTTACCCGAAGCATTACACTAACCCGTCCCCTAATACTAATCCGTACGCTAACACTAACCCGTGTCCTAACACGTACCCTCACCCTAAACCGTTGTCGTACCCTAACCTCTACCCTAAACCGTCACCGTCCCCTAGCCCTAACCCTAACCCTAACCCTTATGCGAAGCCTTACCCTAACCCGTCCCCAATCCTAACCCGTACGCTAACACTAACAAGTACCCTAACACATACGCTCACCCTAAACTGTTGTCGTACACTAACCTGTAACCTAAACCGTCCCCGTCCCCTAACCCTAACCCTAACCCTAACCCTAACCCTTACCCGAAGCCTTACCCTAATCTGTCCCCTAATCCTAACCCGTATGCTAACACTAACCCTTGCCCTAACACGTACACTCACCCTAAACCATTGTCGTACCCTAAACTGTACCCTGAACCGTCCCTGTACCCTAACCCTAACCCTAACTCTAACCCTAACCCTAACCCTAACACTTACCCGAAGCCTTACCCTAACCCGTCCCATAATCCTAACCCGTACGCTAACACTAACCCGTACCCTAACACGTACCACACCCTAAAACGTTTTCCTACCCTAACCTGTACCCTAAACCATCCCCGTCCCCTAAACCTAACCCTAACACTATCCCTAACCCTTACCCGAAGCCTTACCCTAACTCGGCCCCCAATTCTAAACCATACGCTAACACTAACCCGTACCCTAACACGTACGCTCACCCTAAAACTTTGTCGTACCCTAACCTGTAGCCTAAGTCGTCCCCTTCCCCTAAGCCTAACCCTAACCCTAATACTTACCCGAAGCCTTACCCTAAACCGTCCCCTAATCCTAACCCATACGCTAACACTAACCTGTGCCCTAAAACGAATGCTAACCCTAAACTGCTGTGGTACACTAACCTGTACCCTAAACCGTCCCCGTCCCCGTCCCCTAACCCTAACCCTAAACCTAACCCTTACCCGAAGCCTTACCCTAACCCGTCCCCTAATCCTAACCCGTAAGCTAACACTAACCCGTGCCCTAACAGGTACGCTCACCCTAAAGCGTGGTCGTACCCTAACCTGTACATTAAACCGTCCCCGTCCCCGTTCCCTAACCCTAACCCTATCCCAAACCCTACCCCTTACCCGAAGCCTTACCTTAACCCGTCCCATAATCCTAAATAATACGCTAAAACTACCCCATGCCCTAACACATACGCTCACCCTAAACCGTTGTCGTACCCTAACCTGTACCCTAAACCGTCCCCGTCCCCTAACCCTAACCCTAATCCTTACCCGAAGCCTTACCCTAACCCGTCCCCTAATCCTAACACATACGCTAACTCTAACCCGTACCCTAACCCGTACGCTCACCCTAAACCATTCTCATACACTAACCTGTACCCTAAAACGTCCCCATCACCTAACCCTAACCCTAACACTTACCTGACGCCTTACCCTAAACCATCCCCTAATCCTAACCCGTACGCTAACACTAACCCGTACCCTAACACGTACACTCACCCTAAAACTTAGTCGTACCCTAAACAGTACCCTATACCGTCCCCGTCCCCGTCCCCTAACCCTAACTCTAACCCTAACCCTAAACCTAACCCTTACCCAACGCCTTACCCTAAGCCGTCACCTAATCCTAACCCGTACGCTAACACTAACCCATGTCCTAACACGTACGCTCACCCTAAACCGTTATCTTACCCTAACCTGTACCCTAGACTGTCCCCGTCCCCTAACCCTAACCCTAACCATCACCCTAACCCTTACCCAAAGCCTTACGCTAACCCGTCCCCTAATCCTAATCTGTACGCTAACACTAACCCGTACCCTAATACGTGCGCTCACCCTAAACCGTTGTCATAACGTAAACTGTACCCTAAACCGTCCCGTCCCCGTCCCCTAACCCTAGCCCTTACCCGAAACCTTACCCTAACATGTCCCCTATTCCTAACCCGTACGCTAACACTATCCCGTACCCTTACACGTACGCTCACCTTAAAACGTTGTCGTACACTAACCTGTAACCTAAACCGTCTCCGTCCCCTAACCCTAACCCTAACCCTAACACTAACCCTAACCTTTACCCGGAGCCTTACCCTAACCTGTCCCCTAATCCTAACCCGTACGCTAACACTAACCCTTGCCCTAACACGTACGCTCACCCTAAACCGTTGTCGTACCCTAACCTGTACCCTAAACCGTCCCTCTACCCTAACCCTAACCCTAACCCTTATCCTAACCCTAAAGCTTACCCGAAGCCTTACCCTAACCCGTCCCATAATCCTAACCCGTACGCTAACACTAACCCGTACCCTAACATGTACGCTCACCCTAAACGGTTGTCGTACCCTAAACTGTACCCTAAACCGTCCCTGTCCCTGACCATTAACCCTAACCCTAACCCTAACCCTAACCCTTACCCGATGCCTTACCCTAACCCGTCCCATAATCCTACCCCGTACGCTAACACTAACCCGTACCCTAACACGTATGCACACCCTAAACCGTTGTCGTACCATAACCTGTACCCAAACCGTCCCCATCCCCTAAACTTAACCCTAAACCTCACCCTTACCCGTAGCCTTACCCTAACCCGTCCCCTATTCCTAACCTATACGCTAACTCTAACCCGTACCCTAACATGTACGCTCACCCTAAAGAGTTGTCGTACACTAACCTCTACCCTAAACCGTCCCCGTCCCCGTCCCCTAACCCTAACCCTAACCCTAACCCTTACCCGAAGCCTTACCCTAACAAGTCCCCAATCCTAACCCGTACGCTAACACTAACACATACCCTAACACGTATGCTCACCCTAAACCGTTGTCATACCCTAACCTATACCCTAAACAGTCCCCGTACCCTAACCCTAACCCTAACCCTAACCCTTACCCGAAGCCTTACCCTAACCCATCCCCTAATCCTAACCCGTACGCTAACACTAAACCTTACCCTAACACGTACGCACACTCTAAACTGTTGTCATATCCTATCCTGTACCCTAAACCTTCCCCGTGCCCGTCCCCTAACCCTAAGCCTAACCCTTTCCCGAAGCCTTACCCTAACCTGTCCCCTAATCCTAACCCGTACGCTAACACTAACCCTTACCCTAACACGTACGCACACCCTAAACTGTTGTCAAATCCTATCCTGTACCCTAAACCTTCCCCGTTCCTGTCCCCTAACCCTAACCCTAACCCTTACCCGAAGCCTTACACTAACCTGTCCCCTAATCCTAACCCGTACGCTAACAGTAACCCGTACCCTAACACATAGGCTCACTCTAAACCGTTCTCGTACACTAACCTGTACCCTAAACCGTCCCCATCCCCTAACCCTAACCCTAACCCTTACCCGGAGCCTTACCCTAACCCGTCCTCTAATCCTAAACCGTACGCTAACACTAACCCGTACCCTAACATGTTCGCTCACCCTAAACCGTTATCTTAACCTAAGCTGTACCCTAAACAGTCCCCGTCGCCTAAACATAACCGTAACCCTAACCCTAACACTAACACTTACCCGAAGGCTTACCCTAACCCGTCCCCTAATCCTAAACCGTACGCTAACACTAACCCGTACCCTAACACGTACGCTCACCCTAAACCGTTGTCGTAGCCTAACGTGTACCCTAAACCCTCCCCATGCCCTAACACTTACCCTAAACCTAACCCTAACCCTAACCCTTACCCGAAGCTTAACCTAACCCGTCCCCTAATCCTAACCCGTTCGCTAACACTAACACATACCCTACCACGTACGCTCACCCTAAAGCAGTGTTGTACCCTAACGTGTACCCTAAACGTTCCCGTGCCCTAACCCTAACCCTAACCCTAAACAAAACCCTAACCCTTACCCGGAGCCTTACCCTAACCCGTCCCCTAATCCTAACCCGTACGCTAACACTAACCTGTGCCCTAACACGTACGCTCAACCTAAACCATTGTCGTACACTAACCTGTACCCTAAACCGTCCCCTAACCCTAACCCTAACCCTAACCCTTACCCGAAGCCTTACCCTAACCCGTCCTCTAATCCTAACCTGTACGCTAACGGTAAACTGTGCCCTAACATGTACCCTCACCCTAAACCGTTGTCCTACCCTAACCTGTACTCTAAACCGTCCCCGTCCCCTAACCCTAACCAAAACCCTAACTCTATACTTAACCCTTACTCGAAGCCTTACCCTAACCCGTCCACTAATCCTAACCCGTACGCTTACACTAACAATTATCCTAACACGTACGCTCACCCTAAACCTTTGTCGTACCCTAACCTGTGCCCTAAACCGTCCCCGTCCCCGTCCCCTAACCCTAACCGAAACCCTAACTCTTACCCGAAGCCTTACCGTAACCCATCCAATAATCCTAACCGATACGCTAAAACTAACCCATGCCCTAACACGTACGCTCACACTAAACCGTTGTCGTACCCTAACCTGTACGCTAAACCGTCCCCGTCCCGTAACCTTAACCCTAACCCTTACCCGAAGCCTTACCCTAACCCGTCCCCTAATCCTAACTCGTACACTAACACTAACACGTGCCCTAACACGTACGCTCAACCTAAAGCGTTGTCATACCCTAACCTGTACACTAAAGCGTCCCCGTCCCCTAACCCTAACCCTAACTCTAAGACTTACCCGAAGCCTTACCCTAACCTGTCCCCAAATCCTAACCCATACGCTAACACTAACCCATACACTAACACATACGCTCACCCTAAATCCTTGTTGTACCCTAACCTGTACCCTAAACTGTCCCCGTCCCCTAACCCTAACCCTAGCCCTAACCGTAACCCTTACCCGAAGCCTTACCCTATCCTGTCCCCTAATCCTAACCCGTACGATAACACAAACCCGTACCCTAACACGTACGCTCAACCTAAACCATTGTCGTACCCTAGCCTGTACCCTAAACCGTCCCCTAACCCTAACCCTTACCCGAAGCCTTACCCTAACCCGTCCTCTAATCCTAAACTGTACGCTAACAGTAAACTGTGCCCTATCATGTACGCTCACCCTAAACCGTTGTCCTACCCTAACCTGTACCCTAAACCATCCCAATCCCCGTCCCCTAACCCTAACCCTAACCCTAACCCTTACACTTATCCGAAGCCTTACCTTAACCCATCCCCTAATCCTAATCGGTACACTAACTCTAACCCGTAAACTTACACGTACGCTCACCCTAAACCGTTGTCGTACACTAACATGTACCCTAAACCGTCCCCATCCCCTAGCCCTAACCCTAACCCTAACCCTAACACTTACCCGAAACCTTACCCTAACTCGTCCCCTAATCCTAAGCCGTAGGCTAAAACTAACCCTTACCCTAACACGTACGCTCACACTAAACTGTGGTCGTACCCTAACCTGTACCCTAAACCGCCCCATCCCCTAACCCTAACCCTAAACCTAACCCTAATCCTAACCCTTACCCGAAGCCTTACCCTAACCCGTCCCATAATCATAACCCGTACGCTAACACTAACCCGTGCCCTAACACGTAGGCTCACCATAAATCATTGTCGTACCCTAACCTGTACCCTAAACCATCCCCATCCCCGTCCCCGTCCCCTAAACCTAACCCTAACACTTACCCGAAGCCTTACCCTAACCTGTCCCCTAATCCTAACCCTTACGCTAACACTAACCCTTGCCCTAACATGTACATTCACCCTAAACCGTTGTCTTACCCTAATCTGTACCCTAAACCGTCCCTGTAACCTAACCCTAACACTAACACTAACCCTAAACCGAACCCTTACACGAAGCCTTCCCCTAAACCGTCCCCTAACCCTAAACCGTACGCTAACCCTAACCCGTACCCTAACACGTACGCTCACCCTAAACCGCTGTCGTACCCTAAACTGCACCCTCAACCGTCCCCGTCCCCTAACCCTAACCCTAACCCTAACCCATCCCCTAATCCTAACCCGTACGCTAACTCTAAGCCATACCCTAACACGTACGCTCACCCTAAACCGTTCTCGTACACTAACCTGTAACCTAAACCGTCCCCGTCCCCTAACCCTAAACCTAACCCTTACCCGAAGCCTTACCTTAACCCGTCCTCTAATCCTAACCCGTACGCTAACTCTAAGCCGTACCCTAACACGTACGCTCACCTTAAACCGTTGTCATATACTAACATGTACCCTAAACCGTCCCCGTCTAATAACCCTAACCCGAACCCTAACCCTAACCCTAACCCTAGCTTTTACCCGAAGCCTTACCCTAACCGGTCCCCTAATCCGAACCCGTATGCTAACACTAACCCGTACCCTAACACGTACGCTCAACCTAAACTTTTGTCCTGCCCTAACCTGTACCCTAAACCGTCCCCATCCCCTAACCCTAACCCTAACCCTAACCCTAACCCTAACCCTTACCCGAAGCCTTACCCTAACCCGTCCCCTAATCCTAAACTGTACGCTGACACTAACACGTACCCTAACACATACGATCACCCTAAACCGTTGTCGTAACCTAACCTGTACCCTAAACCGTCCCCGTCCCCGTCCCCTAACCATAACGCTAAGCCTAACCCTGAAGCTTACCCGAAGCCTTACCCTAACCCGTCCCCAATCCTAACCCGTACTGTAACACTAACCCGTACCCTAACACGTACACTCACCCTAAACCATTGTCGTACCCTAACCTGTACCCTGAACCGTGTCCGTCCCCTAAACCTAACACTAAACCTAAACCTAACCCTAACCCTTACCCGAAGCCTTACCCTAACCCGTCCCCTAAACATAACCCGTACGAAAACACTAACACGTACCCTAACACGTACGGTCACCCTGAACCGTTGTCGTACACTAAACTGTACCCTAAACCGTCCCCGTCTCTTAACCCTAACCCTAACCCTAACCAAAACCCTAATCCTTACCCGAAGCCTTACCATAACCCGTCCCCTAATCCTAACCCATACATTAACACTAAACCGTAACCTAACACGTACGCTCAACCTAAACCGTTGTCGTACACTAACCTGTACCCTAAACCGTCCCTGTCCCCTACCCCTAACCATAACCCTAACCCTAACACTAACCCTTACCCGAAGCCTTACCCTAACCCGTACCCTAATCCTAACCCGTACGCTAACACTAACCCGTACACTAACACGTACGCTCACCGTAAACAGTTGTCGTACCCTAACTTGTAACCTAAACCGTCCCCGTCCCCTAACCCTAACCCTAACACTTACCCAAAGCCTTACCCTAACACGTCAACTAAACCTAAATCGTACGCTAACACTAACCCATGCCCTAACACGTACGCTCACCCTAAACCGTTGTCGTACACTAACCTGTACACTAAACTGTCCCTGTCCCCTAACCCTAACCCTAACCCTAACCCTAACCATTACGCAAAGCTTTACCCTAACCCGTCCCCCAATCCTAAACCATACGCTAACACTAACCCGCACCCTAACATGTACGCTCACCCTAAACCGTTCTCGTACCCTAAACTGTTCCCTAAACCATCCTCGTCCCCTAACCCTAACCCTAACCCTAACCCTAACCCTAGCTTTTACCCGAAGCCTTACACTAACCGGTCCCCTAACCCTAACCCGTACGCTAAGACTAACCAGTACCCTAACATGTACGCTCACCCTTAACCATTGTCGTACACTAACCTATACCCTAAACCGTCCCCGTCCCCTAACCTAACCCTAACCCTAACCCTTACGTGAAGCCTTACCCTAACCTGTCCCCTCATCCTAAACCGTACGCTGACACTAACGCGTACCCTAACACGGACGCTCACCCTAAAACATTGTCGTACACTAAACTGTACCCTAATCCTTCCCCGTCCCCGTCCCCGTCCCATAACCCTAACCCTAACCCAAACCCTAACCCTAACCCTTACCCAAAGCCTTACCCAAATCGGCCCCCTAATTCTAACCCGTATGATAACACTAACCCATACCCTAACACGTACTCTCACCCTAAACCGTTGTCGTACCCTAACCTATACCCTAAACCGTCCCCGTCCCCGTCCCCTATCCCTAACCCTAACCCTAACCCTGAAGCTTACCCGAAGCCTTACCCTAACCCGTCCCCTAATTCTAACCCGTACGGTAACACTAACCCATACCCTAACACGTACGCTCACCCTAAACGGTTGTCGTACCCTAACCTGTACCCTAAACCGTGTCGGTCCCCTAAACCTAACCCTAACCCTAACCCTAACCTTAACCCTTACCCGAAGCCTTACCCTAACCCGTCCCCTAATCCTAACCCGTACGCTAACACTAACACGTACCCTAACACTTACGGTCACCCTGAACCATTGTCGTACCCTAAACTGTACCCTAAACCGTCCCCGTCCCTTAACCCTAACACTAACCCGAACCCTAACCCTAATCCTTACCCGAAGCCTTACCATAACCCGTCCCCTAATCCTAACCCGTACGCTAACACTAAACCGTAACCTAACACGTACGCTCACACTAAACCGTTGTCGTACCCTAACCTGAACCCTAAACCGTCCCTGGCCCCTAACCCTAACCCTAACACTAACCCTTACCCGAAGCCTAACACTAACCCGTCCCCTAATCCTAAGCCGTGCGCTAACAATTACCCATACCCCAACATGTACGCTCAACCTAAACCGTTGTCGTACCCTAAACTGTCCCCATCCCCTAACCCTAACCCTAACCCTAACCCTAACACTTACCCGAAGCCTTACCCTAACCCGTCCCCTAATCCTAACCCGTATGCTAACACTAACCCGTACCCTAACACGTACGCTCACCCTAAAACGTTGTTGTACCCTAACCTTTGCCCTAAACCGTCCCCGTCCCCGTCCCCTAACCCTAACGCTAACCCTTACCCAAAGCCTTACCCTAACACGTCCCCTAATCCTAACCCGTACGCTAACACTAAACCGTACCCTAACACGTACGCTCACTCTAAACCGTTGTCGTACCCTAACCTGTACCCTAAACCGTCCACGTCCCCTAACCCTAACCCTAACCCTAACCCTTACCCGAAGCCTTACCATAACCTGTCCCCTAATCCTAAACCATATGCTAACACTAAGCCGTACCCTAACACGTATGCTCACCCTAAACAATTGTCGTACCCTAAACTGTACCCTCAACCATCCCCGTGCCCTAACCCTAACCCTAACCCTAACCCTAACCCTAAACCTTACCCGAAGCCTTACACTAACCCGTCCCCTAATCCTAAACCGTACGCTGACACTAACACGTAGCCTAAAACGTACGCTCACCCTAAACCGTTTTCGTACACTAACCTGTACCCTAAACCGTGTCCGTCCCCTATACCTCACCCTAACCCTAACCCTAAACCTAACCCTTACCCGAAGCCTTACCCTTACCCGTCCCCTAATCCTAACCCGTACGCTAACAATAACACGTACCCTAAAACGTACGGTCACCCTGAACCATTGTCGTGCCCTAACCTGTACCCTAAACCGTCCACGTCCCCTAACCCTAACCCTAACCCTAACCATTCCCCGAAGCCTTACCCTAACCGTCCCCTAATCCTAACCCGTACGCTCACACTAACCCGTGCCCTAACACGTACGCTCACCCTGAACCGTTGTCGTACCCTAACCTGTACCCTAAACCGTCCCCGTCCCCTAAACCTAACCCTAACCTCACCCTAATCCTAACCCTTACCCAAAGCCTTACCCTAACCCGTCCCCTAATCCTAACCCGTACACTAACACTAACCCGTGCCCTAAAACATACGCTCAACCTAAACCGTTGTCGTACCCTAACCTGTACCCTAAACCGTCCCCGTGCCCTAACCCTAACCCTAACCCTAACCCTAACCCTAAATCTAACCCTTACCCGAAGCCTTACCCTAACCCGTCCCCTAATCCTAACCCGTACGCTAACAATAAAACATACCCTAAAATGTACGGTCACCCTGAACCATTGTCGTACCCTAAACTGTACCCTAAACCTTCCCCGTCCCTTAACCCTAACCCTAACCCTATCCCTAACCCTAACCCTAATCCTTTCCCGAAGCCTTAACATAACCCGTCTCCTAATCCTAACCCGTACGCTAATATTAAATCGTAACCTAACACGTACGCTCACACTAAACCGTTGTCGTACCCTAACCTGTACCCTAAACCGTCCCTGTCCCCTAACCCTAACCGTAACCCTAACCCTAACACTAACCCTTACCCGGAGCCTAACACTAAACCGTCCCCTAATCCTAACCCGTACACTAACACTAAACCGTGCCCTAAAACATACGCTCAACCTAAACCGTTGTCGTACCCTAACCTGTACCCTAAACCGTCCCCGTGCCCTAACCCTAACCCTAAGCCTAACCCTACCACTAAACCTTACCCGAAGCCTTACACTAAACCGTCCCCTAATCCTAAACCATACGCTGACACTAACACATAGCCTAACACGTACGCTCACCCTAAACCGTTGTCGTACCCTAAACTGTACCGTAATCCGTGCCCATCCCCTAACCCTAACCCTAACCCTAACCCTAACCCTAACCCTTACCCGAAGCCTTACCCTAACCCGTCCCCTAATCCTAACCCGTACGCTAACACTAACCCGTACCCTAACACGTACGCTCACCCTAAACTGTTGTCGTACCCTAACCTGTTCTCTAAAGCTTCCCCATCCCCTAACCCTAAACCTAACCCTAACACTTACCCTTACCCTAACCTTTACCCGAAGCCTTACACTATCCCATCCCCAATCCGAACCCGTAGGCTAACACTAACCCGTGCCCTAAAACGTACGCTCACCTAAACCGTTGTCGTACCCTAACCTGTACCCTAAAACGTCCCCTAACTGTAACCCTAACCCTAACCCTAACCCTTACCCGAAACATTACCCTAACCCGTCCCCTAATCCGATTCCGTACGCTAACACTAACCCGTACCCTAACACGTACACCCACCCTAAAACGCTGTCGTCCCCTAACCTGTACCCTAAACCATCCCCGTCCCCTACCCTAACCCTAACACTAACCCTAACCCTAACCCTTACCCAAAGCCTTACCCTAACATGTCACCTAATCCTAACCCGTACGCTAACACTAACCCGTGCCCTAACACGTACGGTCACCCTAAACCTTTGTCGTACCCTAACCTATACCCTAAACCGTCCCTGTCCCCATCCCCTAACCCTAACCTAAACCTAACACTAACACTTACCCAAGGCCTTACCCTAACCCATCCCCTAATCCTAACCCGTATGCTAACACTAACCCGTACCCTAACACGTACACTCACCCTAAACCGTTGTCCTACCCTAACCTGTACCGTAAACCGTCCCCGTCCCCTAACCGTAACACTAACCCTAAACCTTACAAATACCCAAAGCCTTACCCTAACCCATCACCTAATCCTAACCCGTACGCTAACACTAACCCGTGCCCTAACACGTACGCTCACCCTAAACCGTTGTTGTACCCTAACCTGTACCCTATACCGCCCCATCCCCTAACCCTAACCCTAAACCTAACCCTAATCCTAACCCTTACCCGAAGCCTTACCCTAACCCGTCCCATACTCATAACCCGTACGCTAACACTAACCCGTGCCCTAACACGTAGGCTCACCATAAATCATTGTCGTACCCTAACCTGTACCCTAAACCATCCCCATCCCCTTTCCCGTCTCCTAACCCTAACCCGAACCCTAACCCTAACCCTTACCCGAAGCCTTACCCTAACCTGTCCCCTAATCCTAACACTTACGCTAACACTAACCCTTGCCCTAACATGTACACTCACCCTAAACCGTTGTCTTACCCTAACCTGTACCCTAAACCGTCCCTGTACCCTAACCCTAACCCTAACACTAACCCTAAACCGAACCCTTACCCGAAACCTTCCCCTAACCCGTCCCCTAATCCTAAACCGTACGCTAACCCTAACCCGTGCACTAACATGTACGATCACCCTAAACCGCTGTCGTACCCTAAACTGTACCCTAAACCGTCCCCGTCCCCTAACCCTAACCCTAACCCTAAACCTTACCCGAAGCCTTCCCCTAACCCGTCCCCTAATCCTAACCCGTACGCTAACTCTAAGCCATACCCTAACACGTACGCTCACCCTAAACCGTTCTCGTACACTAACCTGTAACCTAAACCGTCCCCGTCCCCTAACCCTAACCCTAACCCTTACCCGAAGCCTTACCTTAACCCGTCCTCTAATCCTAACCCGTACGCTAACAGTAAACTGTGCCCTAACATGTACGCTGAACCTAAACCATTGTCCTACCCTAACCTGTACCCTAAACCGTCCCACTCCCCTAACCTTAACCCTAACCCTAACCCTAACCCTTACACCAAGCCTTACCCTAACCCGTGCCCTAATCCTAACCCGTACGCTAACACTAACCCATACCCTAACACGTACGCTCACCCTAAACCGCTGTCGTACACTAACCTGTACCCTAAACCGTCCCCGTCCCCGTCCCCGTCCCCTAACCCTAACCCTAAACCTAACCCTTACCCGAAGCCTTACCCTAACCCGTCCCCTAATCCTAACCCGTACGCTAACACTAAACCGTGCCCTAACACGTACGCTCACCCTAAAGTGTGGTTGTACCCTAACCAGTACACTAAACCGTCCCCGTCCCCGTTCCCTAACCCTAACCCTAACCCAAACCCTAAGCCTTACCCGAAGCCATAACCTAACCCGTCTCATAATCCTAACCGATACGCTAAAACTAACCCATGCCCTAACACATACGCTCAGCCTAAACCGTTGTCGTACCCTAACCTGTACCCTAAACTGTCCCCGTCCCCTAACCCTAACCCTAATCCTTACCCGAAGCCTTACACTAACCCGTCCCCTAATCCTAACCCATACGCTAACTCTAACCCGTATCCTAACACGTACGCTCACCCTAAACCATTCTCATACACTAACCTGTACCCTAAACCATCCCCGTCAACTAACCTTAACCCTAACCCTTACCCGAAGCCTTACCATAACCCGTCCTCTAATCCTAACCCGTACGCTAACAGTAAACTGTGCCCTAAAATGTACGCTCAACCTAAACCATTGTCCTACCCTAACTTGTACCCTAAACAGTCCCCGTCCCCTAACCCTAACCCTAAACCTAGCCCTAAACCTAAACCTTACCCCAAGCCTTACCCTAACCCAACCCTTAATCCTAACCCGTACGCTAACACTAACCCATACCGTAACACGCACGCTCACCCTAAACCGTTGTCGTACCCTAACATGTACCCTCAACCATCCCCGTCTAATAACCCTAACCCTAACCCTAACCCTAACCCTAACCCTAGCTTTTACCCGAAGCCTTACCCTAACCGGTCCCCTAATCCGAACCCGTATGCTAACACTAACCCGTACCCTAACACGTACGCTCAACCTAAACTTTTGTCGTGCCCTAACCTGTACCCTAAACCGTCCCCATCCCCTAACCCTAACCCTAACCCTAACCCTAACCCTAACCCTTACCCGAAGCCTTACCCTAACCCGTCCCCTAATCCTAAATTGTACGCTGACACTAACACGTACCCTAACACGTACGATCACCCTAAACCGTTGTCGTAACCTAACTTGTACCCTAAACCTCGTCCCCGTCCCCTAACCATAACGCTAAGCCTAACCCTGAAGCTTACCCGAAGCCTTACCCTAACCCGTCCCCAATCCTAACCCGTACTGTAACACTAACCCGTACCCTAACACGTACACTCACCCTAAACCATTGTCGTACCCTAACCTGTACCCTGAACCGTGTCCGTCCCCTAAACCTAACACTAAACCTAAACCTAACCCTAACCCTTACCCGAAGCCTTACCCTAACCCGTCCCCTAAACATAACCCGTACGAAAACACTAACACGTACCCTAACACGTACGGTCACCCTGAACCGTTGTCGTACACTAAACTGTACCCTAAACCGTCCCCGTCCCTTAACCCTAACCCTAACCCTAACCAAAACCCTAATCCTTACCCGAAGCCTTACCATAACCCGTCCCCTAATCCTAACCCATACATTAACACTAAACCGTAACCTAACACGTACGCTCAACCCTAAACTATTCTCGTACCCTAAACTGTTCCCTAAACCATCCTCGTCCCCTAACCCTAACCCTAACCCTAACCCTAACCCTAGCTTTTACCCGAAGCCTTACACTAACCGGTCCCCTAACCCTAACCCGTACGCAAACACTAACCAGTACCCTAACATGTACGCTCACCCTTAACCATTGTCGTACCCTAACCTATACCCTAAACCGTCCCCGTCCCCTAACCTAACCCTAACCCTAACCCTTACGTGAAGCCTTACCCTAACCTGTCCCCTAATCTTAAACCGTACGCTGACACTAACGCGTACCCTAACACGGACGCTCACCCTAAAACACTGTCGTACACTAAACTGTACCCTAATCCGTCCCCGTCCCTGTCCCATAACCCTAACCCTAACCCAAACCCTAACACTAACCCTTACCCAAAGCCTTACCCTAATCGGTCCCCTAATTCTAACCCGTATGCTAACACTAACCCGTACCCTAACACGTACTCTCACCCTAAACCGTTGTCGTACCCTAACCTATACCCTAAACCGTCCCTGTCCCCGTCCCCTATCCCTAACCCTAACCCTAACCCTGAAGCTTACCCGAAGCCTTACCCTAACCCGTCCCCTAATTCTAACCCGTACGGTAACACTAACCCATACCCTAACACGTACGCTCACCCTAAACGGTTGTCGTACCCTAACCTGTACCCTAAACCGTGTCCGTCCCCTAAACCTAACCCTAACCCTAACCCTAACCTTAACCCTTACCCGAAGCCTTACCCTAACCCGTCCCCTAATCCTAACCCGTACGCTAACACTAACACTTACCCTAACACTTACGGTACCCTGATCCATTGTCGTACCCTAAACTGTACCCTAAACCGTCCCCGTCCCTTAACCCTAACCCTAACCCTAACCCTAACCCTAACCCTAAGCCTTACCCGAAGCCTTACCATAACCCGTACCCTAATCCTAAACCGTACGCTAACACTAACCCGTACACTAACACGTACGCTCACCGTAAACCGTTGTCGTACCCTAACTTGTAACCTAAACCGTCCCCGTCCCCTAACCCTAACCCTAACACTTACCCAAAGCCTTACCCTAACACGTCAACTAAACCTAAATCGTACGCTAACACTAACCCATGCCCTAACACGTAGGCTCACCCTAAACCGTTGTCGTACACTAACCTGTACCCTAAACCGTCCCTGGCCCCTAACCCTAACCCTAACACTAACCCTTACCCGAAGCCTAACACTAACCCGTCCCCTAATCCTAAGCCGTGCGCTAACAATAACCCATACCCCAACATGTACGCTCAACTTAAACCGTTGTCGTACACTAAACTGTCCCGATCCCCTAACCCTAACCCTAACCCTAAACCTAACACTTACCCGAAGCCTTACCCTAACCTGTCCCCTAATCCTAACCCGTATGCTAACACTAACCCGTACCCTAACACGTACACTCACCCTAAAACGTTGTTGTACCCTAACCTTTGCCCTAAACCGTCCCCGTCCCCGTCCCCTAACCCTAACGCTAACCCTTACCCAAAGCCTTACCCTAACACGTCCCCTAATCCTAACCCGTACGCTAACACTAAACCGTACCCTAACACGTACGCTCACTCTAAACCGTTGTCGTACCCTAACCTGTACCCTAAACCGTCCCCGTCCCCTAACCCTAACCCTAACCCTAACCCTTACCCGAAGCCTTACCATAACCTGTCCCCTAATCCTAAACAATATGCTAACACTAAGCCGTACCCTAACACGTATGCTCACCCTAAACAATTGTCGTACCCTAAACTGTACCCTCAACCATCCCCGTGCCCTAACCCTAACCCTAACCCTAACCCTAAACCTTACCCGAAGCCTTACACTAACCCATCCCCTAATCCTAAACCGTACGCTGACACTAACACGTAGCCTAACATGTACGCTCACCCTAAACCGTTTTCGTACACTAACCTGTACCCTAAACCGTGTCCGTCCCCTATACCTAACCCTAAACCTAACCCTAAACCTAACCCTTACCCGAAGCCTTACCCTTACCCGTCCCCTAATCCTAACCCGTACGCTAACAATAACACGTACCCTAAAACGTACGGTCACCCTGAACCATTTTCGTACCCTAAACGTCCCTAACCGTACCCGTCCCTTAACCCTAACCCTAACCCTAACCCTAACCCTAATCCTTACCTGAAGCCTTAACATAATCCGTCCCCTAATCCTAACACGTACACTAACATTAAATTGTAACCTAACACGTACGCGCACACTAAACCGTTGTCGTACCCTAACCTGTACCCTAAACCGTCCCCGTCCCCTAACCCTAACCGTAACCCTAACCCTATCACTAACGCTTACCCGAAGCCTAACACTAAACCGTCCCCTAATCCTAAGCCGTGCACTAACAGTAACCCATACCCCAACATGTACGCTCAACCTAAACCGTTGTCGTACCCTAAACTGTCCCCATCCCCTAACCCTAACCCTAACCCTAACCCCAACCCTAACCCTTACCCGAAGCCTTACCCTAACCCGTCCCCTAATCCTAACCCGTACGCTAACACTAACCCGTACTCTAACACGTACGCTCACCCTAAACCGTAGTTGTACCCTTACCTGTACCCTAAACCATCCCCGTCCCCGTCCCCTAACCCTAAACCTAACCCTAACCGTAACACTTACCCGAAGCCTTACCCTAACACGTCCCCTAATCCTAACCCGTATGCTAACACTAAACCGTACCCTAACACGTACGCTCACCCTAAACCATTGTCCTAACATAACCTGTACCCTAAACCGTCCCCGTCCCCGTCCCCTAAACCTAACCCTAACCCAAACCCTAAGCCTTACCCGAAGCCTTACCCTAACCCGTCTCATAATCCTAACCGATACGCTAAAACTAACCCATGCCCTAACACATACGCTCACCCTAAACCATTGTCGTACCCTAACCTGTACCCTAAACCGTCCCCGTCCCCTAACCCTAACCCTAATCCTTACCCGAAGCCTTACACTAACCCGTCCCCTAATCCTAACCCATACGCTCACTCTAACCCGTATCCTAACACGTACGCTCACCCTAAACCATGCTCATACACTAACCTGTACCCTAAACCATCCCCGTCAACTAACCTTAACCCTAACCCTTACCCGAAGCCTTACCATAACCCGTCCTCTAATCCTAACCCGTACGCTAACAGTAAACTGTGCCCTAAAATGTACGCTCAACCTAAACCGTTTTCCTACCCTAACTTGTACCCTAAACCGTCCCCGTCCCCTAACCCTAACCCTAAACCTAGCCCTAAACCTAAACCTTACCCCAAGCCTTACCCTAACCCGACCCTTAATCCTAACCCGTACGCTAACACTAACCCATACCCTAACACTCACGCTCACCCTAAATCTTTGTCGTACCCTAACATGTACCCTAAACCGTCCCCGTCCCCTAACCCTACGCCTAACCCTAACCCTAACACTTACCCGAAGCATTACACTAACCCGTCCCCTAATCCTAATCCGTACGCTAACACTAACCCATGTCCTAACACGTACCCTCACCCTAAACCGTTGTCGTACCCTAACCTGTACCCTAAACCGTCACCGTCCCCTAGCCCTAACCCTAACCCTAACCCTTACGCGAAGCCTTACCCTAACCCGTCCCCAATCCTAACCCGTACGCTAACACTAACAAGTACCCTAACACATACGCTCACCCTAAACTGTTGTCGTACACTAACCTGTAACCTAAACCATCCCCGTCCCCTAACCCTAAACCTAACCCTAACCCTAACCCTAACCCTTACCCGAAGCCTTACCCTAATCTGTCCCCTAATCATAACCCGTATGCTAACACTAATCCTTGCCCTAACACGTACACTCACCCTAAACCATTGTCGTACCCTAACCTGTACCCTGAACCGTCCCTGTACCCTAACCCTAACCCTAACTCTAACCCTAACCCTAACCCTAACACTTACCCGAAGCCTTACCCTAACCCGTCCCATAATCCTAACCCGTACGCTAACACTAACCCGTACCCTAACACGTACGCTCACCCTAAACCGTTGACGTACCCTAACCTGTACCCTAAACCGTCCCTGTCCCCTAACCCTAACCCTAACCCTAACCCTTACCAGAAGCCTTACCCTAACCCGTCCCGTAATCCTAACCCGTACGCTAACACTAACCCGTACCCTAACACGTACGCTCACCCTAAAACCTTGTCGTACCCTAACCTGTACCCTAAATCGTCCCTGTCCCCTAACCCTAACCCTAACCCTAACCTTAAACCTTACCCGAAGCCTTATCCTAACCGGTCCCCTAAACCTAACCCGCACGCTAACACTAACCCGTGCCCTAACACGTACGCTCACCCGAAACATTTGTCGTAAACTAAGCTGTACCCTAAACCGTCCCCATTACCTAACACTTACCCGAACCCTCACCATAACCCTAAACCTTACCCGAAGCCTTACCCTAACCCGTGCCCTAATCCTAACCGTACGCTAACACTAATCCGTGCCCTAACACGTACGCTCACCCTAAAGCGTTGTCGTACCCTAACCTGTACCCTAAACCGTTCCTGTCCCTGTACCCTAACCCTAACCCTAACCCAAACCCTAACCCTTACCCGAAGCCTTACACTAACCCATCCCATAATCCTAAACGCTACGCTAACAGTAACCCGTGCCCTAACACGTACGCTCACCCTAAACCGTTGTCGTACATTAACCTGTACCCTAAATCGTCCCTGTCCCCTAACCCTAACCCTAACCCTAATCCTTACCCGAAGCCTTACCCAAACTCGTCCCCTAATTCTAACCCGTATGCTAACACTAACCTGTATCCTAACACATACGCTCACCCTAAAACTTTGTCGTACACTAAGCTGTACCCAAAATCGTCCCCGTCCCCTAACCCTAAACCTAACCCTTACACAAAGCCTTACCCTAACCCGTCCCCTAATCCTAACCCGTACGCTAACACTAACCCGTAACCTAACCCGTATGCTCAACCTAAACCGTTCTCGTACACTAACCTGTACCCTAAACCGTCCCGTCCCCGTCCCCTAACCCTAGCCCTTACCCGAAACCTTACCCTAACATGTCCCCTATTCCTAACCCGTACGCTAACACTATCCCGTACCCTTACACGTAAGCTCACCTTAAAACGTTGTCGTACACTAACCTGTAACCTAAACGGTCTCCGTCCCCTAACCCTAACCCTAAACCTAGCCCTAAACCTAAACCTTACCCCAAGCCTTACCCTAACCCGACCCTTAATCCTAACCCGTACGCTAACACTAACCCATACCCTAACACGCACGCTCACCCTAAAACTTTGTCGTACCCTAACATGTACCCTAAACCGTCCCCGTCCCCTAACCCTAACCCTAACCCTAACCCTAACACTTACCCGAAGCATTACACTAACCCGTCCCCTAATCCTAATCCGTACGCTAACACTAACCCGTGTCCTAACACGTACCCTCACCCTAAACCGTTGTCGTACCCTAACCTGTACCCTAAACCGTCACCGTCCCCTAGCCCTAACCCTAACCCTAACCCTTACGCGAAGCCTTACCCTAACCCGTCCCCAATCCTAACCCGTACGCTAACACTAACAAGTACCCTAACACATACGCTCACCCTAAACTGTTGTCGTACACTAACCTGTAACCTAAACCGTCCCTGTCCCCTAACCCTAAACCTAACCCTAACCCTAACCCTAACACTTACCCGAAGCCTTACCCTAATCTGTCCCCTAATCCTAACCCGTATGCTAACACTAACCCTTGCCCTAACACGTACACTCACCCTAAACCATTGTCGTACCCTAACCTGTACCCTGAACCGTCCCTGTACCCTAACCCTAACCCTAACTCTAAACCTAACCCTAACCCTAACACTTACCCGAAGCCTTACCCTAACCCGTCCCATAATCCTAACCCATACGCTAACACTAACCCGTACCCTAACACGTACGCTCACCCTAAATCGTTTTCGTACCGTAACCTGTACCCTAAACCATCCCCGTCCCCTAACCCTAACCCTAACACTATCCCTAACCCTTACCCGAAGCCTTACCCTAACTCGGCCCCCAATTCTAAACCATACGCTAACACTAACCCGTACCCTAACACGTACGCTCACCCTAAAACTTTGTCGTACCCTAACCTGTACCCTAAGTCGCCCCCTTCCCCTAAGCCTAACCCTAACACTAATACTTACCCGAAGCCTTACCCTAAACCGTCCCCTAATCCTAACCCTTACGCTAACACTAACCCGTGCCCTAAAACGAATGCTCACCCTAAACTGCTGTCGTACACTAACCTGTACCCTAAACCGTCCCCGTCCCCGTCCCCTAACCCTAACCCTAAACCTAACCCTTACCCGAAGCCTTACACTAACCCGTCCCCTAATCCTATCCCGTACGCTAACACTAAC
This sequence comes from Delphinapterus leucas, assembly GCF_059928025.1. Taxonomy (NCBI): domain Eukaryota; kingdom Metazoa; phylum Chordata; class Mammalia; order Artiodactyla; family Monodontidae; genus Delphinapterus; species Delphinapterus leucas. The sequence continues at coordinate 1,064,641 of NW_028322232.1, read as the reverse complement.
CCGTGCCCTAACAGGTACGCTCACCCTAAAGCGTGGTCGTACCCTAACCTGTACACTAAACCATCCCCGTCCCCGTTCCCTAACCCTAACCCTATCCCAAACCCTACCCCTTACCCGAAGCCTTACCCTAACCCGTCCCATAATCCTAAATAATACGCTAAAACTACCCCATGCCCTAACACATACGCTCACCCTAAACCGTTGTCGTACCCTAACCTGTACCCTAAACCGTCCCTGTAGCCTAACCCTAACCCTAACCCTAACCCTAACCCTTACCCGAAGCCTTACCCTAACCCGTCCCATAATCCTACCCCGTACGCTAACACTAACCCGTACCCTAACACGTACGCTCACCCTAAACCGTTGTCGTACCATAACCTGTACCTAACCGTCCCCGTCCCCGTCCCCTAAACTTAACCCTAAACCTCACCCTTACCCGTAGCCTTACCCTAACCCGTCCCCTATTCCTAACCTATACGCTAACTCTAACCCGTACCCTAACATGTACGCTCACCCTAAAGAGTTGTCGTACACTAACCTCTACCCTAAACCGTCCCCGTCCCCGTCCCCTAACCCTAACCCTAACCCTAACCCTTACCCGAAGCCTTACCCTAACAAGTCCCCAATCCTAACCCGTACGCTAACACTAACACATACCCTAACACGTACGCTCACCCTAAACCGTTGTCGTACCCTAGGCTATACCCTAAACAGTCCCCGTACCCTAACCCTAACCCTAACCCTAACCCTTACCCGAAGCCTTACCCTAACCCGTCCCCTAATCCTAACCCGTACGCTAACACTAAACCTTACCCTAACACGTACGCACACTCTAAACTGTTGTTATATCCTATCCTGTACACTAAACCTTCCCCGTGCCCGTCCCCTAACCCTAACCCTAACCCTTACCCGAAGCCTTACCCTAACCTGTCCCCTAATCCTAACCCGTACGCTAACACTAACCCTTACCCTAACACGTACGCATACCCTAAACTGTTGTCAAATCCTATCCTGTACCCTAAACCTTCCCCGTTGCTCTCCCCTAACCCTAACCCTAACCCTTACCCGAAGCCTTACCCTAACCTGTCCCCTAATCCTAACCCGTACGCTAACACTAACCCGTACCCTAACACATACGCTCACCCTAAAGCGTTGTCGTACCCTAACCTGTACCCTAAACCGTCCCCGTCCCCTAACCCTAACACTAACCCTAATACTAACCCTTACCCGAAGCCTTCCGTTAACCCGCCCCCTAATCCTAACCCGTACGCTAACCCTAACCCGTACCCTAACACGTACGCTCACCCGAAACCGTTGTCGTACCCTAAACTGTACCCTGAACCGTCCCCATCCCCAAACCCTAACCCTAACCCTTACCCGAAGCCTTACACTAACCTGTCCCCTAATCCTAACCCGTACGCTAACACTAACCCGTACCCTAACACATAGGCTCACTCTAAACCGTTCTCGTACACTAACCTGTACCCTAAACCGTCCCCATCCCCTAACCCTAACCCTAACCCTTACCCGGGGCCTTACCCTAACCCGTCCCCTAATCCTAAACCATACGCTAATACTAACCCGTACCCTAACATGTTCGCTCACCCTAAAACTTTATCTTAAACTAAGCTGTACCCTAAACAGTCCCCGTCACCTAAAATAACCGTAACCCTAACCCTAACACTAACACTTACCCGAAGGCTTACCCTAACCCGTCCCCAATCTTAAACCGTACGCTAACACTAACCCGTACCCTAACACTTACGCTCACCCTAAACCGTTGCCGTAGCCTAACCTGTACCCTAAACCCTCCCCATGCCCTAACACTTACCCTAAACCTAACCCTAACCCTAACCCTTACCCGAAGCCTTACCCTAACCCATCACCTAATCGGAACACGTACGCTAACACTAACCCATACCCTATCACGTACGCTCACCCTAAACTGTTATTGTACCCTAACCTGTACCCTAAACCCTCCCCATCCCCTAACCCTAACCCAAAACCTAACCCTAACCCTAACCCTTACCCGAAGCTTATCCTAACCCGTCCCCTAATCCTAACCCGTTCGCTAACACTAACACATACCCTACCACGTACGCTCACCCTAAAGCATTGTTGTACCCTAACGTGTACCCTAAACCGTTCCCATGCCCTAACCCTAACCCTAACCCTAACCCAAACCCTAACCCTTACCCGGAGCCTTACCCTAACCCGTCCCCTAATCCTAACCCGTACGCTAACACTAACCCGTACCCTAACATGTACGATCACCCTAAACGGTTGTCGTACCCTAAACTGTACCCTAAACCGTCCCTGTCCCTGACCATAAACCCTAACCCTAACCCTAACCCTAACCCTTACCCGACGCCTTACCCTAACCCGTCCCCAAATCCTAACCTGTACGCTAACACTAACCCGTACCCTAACACGCACGCTCACCCTAAACCGTTGTCATACCCTAACATGTACCCTAAACCGTCCCCATCCCCTAACCCTAACCCTAACCCTAAACCGAAACCTAACCCTTACCCGAAGCCTTACCATAACCCGTCCTCTAATCCTAACCCGTACGCTAACAGTAAACTGTGCCCTAACATGTACGCTGAACCTAAACCATTGTCCTACCCTAACCTGTACCCTAAACCGTCCCACTCCCCTAACCCTAACCCTAACCCTAACCCTTACACCAAGCCTTACCCTAACCCGTGCCCTAAACCTAACCCGTACGCTAACACTAACCCATACCCTAACACGTACGCTCACCCTAAACCGCTGTCGTACACTAACCTGTACCCTAAACCGTCCCCGTCCCCGTCCCCTAACCCTAAGCCTAACCCTAAACCTAACCCTTACCCGAAGCCTTACCGTAACCCGTCCCCTAATCCTAACCCGTACGCTAACACTAACCCGTGCACTAACACGTACGCTCACCCTAAAGTGTGGTTGTACCCTAACCAGTACACTAAACCGTCCCCGTCCCCGTTCCCTAACCCTAACCCTAACCCAAACCCTAAGCCTTACCCGAAGCCTTACACTAACCCGTCTCATAATCCTAACCGATACGCTAAAACTAACCCATGCCCTAACACATACCCTCACCCTAAACCGTTGTCATACCCTAACCTGTACCCTAAACCGTCACCGTCCCCTAGCCCTAACCCTAACCCTAACCCTTACGCAAAGCCTTACCCTAACTCGTACCCAATCCTAACCCGTACGCTAACACTAACAAGTACCCTAACACATACGCTCACCCTAAACTGTTGTCATACACTAACCTGTAACCTAAACCGTCCCCGTCCCCTAACCCTAACCCTAACCCTAACCCTAACCCTAACCCTTACCCGAAGCCTTACCCTAATCTGTCCCCTAATCCTAACCCGTATGCTAACACTAACCCTTGCCCTAACACGTACACTCACCCTAAACCATTGTCGTACCCTAACCTGTACCCTGAACCGTCCCTGTACCCTAACCCTAACCCTAACTCTAAACCTAACCCTAACCCTAACACTTACCCGAAGCCTTACCCTAACCCGTCCCATAATCCTAACCCGTACGCTAACACTAACCCGTACCCTAAAACGTACGCTCACCCTAAATCGTTTTCGTACCCTAACCTGTACCCTAAACCATCCCCGTCCCCTAACCCTAACCCTAACACTATCCCTAACCCTTAACCGAAGCCTTACCCTAACTCGGCCCCCAATTCTAAACCATACGCTAACACTAACCCATACCCTAACACATAGGCTCACTCTAAACCGTTCTCGTACACTAACCTGTACCCTAAACCGTCCCCATCCCCTAACCCTAACCCTAACCCTTACCCGGAGCCTTACCCTAACCCGTCCTCTAATCCTAAACCGTACGCTAACACTAACCCTTACCCTAACATGTTCACTCACCCTAAACCGTTATCTTAACCTAAGCTGTACCCTAAACAGTCCCCGTCGCCTAAACATAACCGTAACCCTAACCCTAACACTAACACTTACCCGAAGGCTTACCCTAACCCGTCCCCTAATCCTAAACCGTACGCTAACACTAACCCGTACCCTAACACGTACGCTCACCCTAAACCGTTGTCGTACCCTAACCTGTACCCTAAACCCTCCCCATGCCCTAACACTTACCCTAAACCTAACCCTAACCCTAACCCTTACCCGAAGCCTTACCCTAACCCATCACCTAATCGGAACCCGTACGCTAACACTAACCCATACCCTATCACGTACGCTCACCCTAAACCGTTGTTGTACCCTAACCTGTACCCTAAACCCTCCCCATCCCCTAACCCTAACCCTAAACCTAACCCTAACCCTAACCCTTACCCGAAGCTTATCCTAACCCGTCCCCTAATCCTAATCCATTCGCTAACACTAACACATACCCTACCACGTAGGCTCACCATAAAGCATTGTTGTACCCTAACGTGTACCCTAAACCGTTCCCGTGCCCTAACCCTAACCCTAACCCTAACCCAAACCCTAACCCTTACCCGGAGCCTTACCCTAACCCGTCCCCTAATCCTAACCCGTACGCTAACACTAACCTGTGCCCTAACACGTACGCTCAACCTAAACCATTGTCGTACCCTAACCTGTACCCTAAACCGTCCCCTAACCCTAACCCTAACCCTAACCCTTACCCGAAGCCTTACCCTAACCCGTCCCATAATCCTAACCCGTACGCTAACACTAACCCGTACCCTAACACGTACACTCACCGTAAACCATTGTCATACCCTAACCTGTACCCTAAACCATACCCGTCCCCTAACCCTAACCCTAACCCTAACCCTATCCATTACCCGAAGCCTTACCCTAACCAGTCCCCTAAGTCTAACCCGTACGCTAACACTAACAAGTGCCCTAACATGTACGCTCACCCTAAAGCGTGGTCGTATCCTAACCTGTACCCTAAACCGTCCCCGTCCCCGTGCCCTAACCCTAACCCAAACCCTAACTCTTACCCGAAGCCTTACCGTAAACCATCCCATAATCCTAACCGATACGCTAAAACTAACCCATGCCCTAACACGTACGCTCACCCTAAACCGTTGTCATACCCTAACCTGTATGCTAAACCGTCCCCGTCCCGTAGCCCTAACCCTAACCCTTACCCGAAGCCTTACCCTAACCCATCCCCTAATCCTAACGCGTACGCTAACTCTAACCTGTACCTTAACACGTACGCTCACCCTAAACCGTTGTCATACACTATCCTGTACCCTAAACTGTCCCCGTCCCCTAACCCTAACCCTAACCCTAAGCCTAACACTTGCCCGAAGCCTTACCCTAACCACTTCCCTAATCCTAACCCGTACGCTAACACTAAATCGTACCCTAACACGTACGCTCACCCTAAACCTTTTTCGTACCCTAACCTGTACCCTAAACCGTCCCCGTAACCTAACCCTAACTCTAACCCTAACCCTTACCCGAAGCCTTACCCTAACCCGTCCCCTAATCCTAACCCCTTACCCTAACCCGTCCCCTAATCCTAACCCATACGCTAAAACTAACCCTTACCCTAACCCGTACGCGCACCCTAAACTGTTCTCATATCCTAACCTATACCCTAAACCTTCCCCGTCCCCGTCCACGTCCCCTAAACCTATCCCTAAGCCTAAACCTCACCCTTACCCGAAGCCTTACACTAACCCGTCCCCTAATCCTAACTCGTACGCTAACACTAACCCATACCCTAACACGTACGCTCACCCTAAACCGTTGTCGTACCCTAACCTGTACCCTAAACCGTCCCCGTCCCCTAACCCTAAATCTAACTCTAACCCTAACACTTACCCGAAGCCTTACCCTAACCCGTCCCCTAATCCTAACTCGTACACTAACACTAAGACGTGCCCTAACACGTACGCTCAACCTAAAGCGTTGTCGTACACTAACCTGTACACTAAACCGTCCCCGTCCCCTAACCCTAACCCTAACCCTAACCGTAAGACTTACCCGAAGCCTTACCCTAACCTGTCCCCAAATCCTAACCCGTACGCTAACACTAACCCATACCCTAACACGTATGCTCACCCAAAAACGTTGTCGTACACTAACCTGTACCCTAAACAGTCCCCTAACCCTAACCCTAGCCCTAACCCTAACCCTTACCCGAAGCCTTACCCTAACCCGTCCCCTATTCCTAACCCGTACGCGAACACTAACACGTACCCTAACACGTACGCTCACTCTGAACCGTTGTTTTACACTAAACTGGACCCTAAGCCGTCCCCGTCCCTTAACCCGAACCCTAACCCTAACCCTAACCCTAACCCTAACCCTTACTCGAAGCCTTCCCATAACCCGTAACCTAATGCTAACCCATACGTTAACACTAACCCGTAACCTAACACGTACGCTCAGCCTAAACCGTTGTCGTATCCTAACCTGTACCCTAAACCGTCCCTGTCACCTAACCCTAACTGTAAACCTAACCCTAACACTAACCCTTACCCGAAGTCTTTCCCTAACCCGTCCCCTAATCCTAACCCGTACGCTAACACTAACTTGTACCCTAAAACGTATGCTCACCCTAAACAGTTGTTGTACCCTAACCTGTACCCTAAACCGTCCCCGTCCCCTAACCATAACCCTAACCCTAAACTTATCCCTAACCCTTACCCGACGCCTTACCCTAATCCTAACCTGTACGCTAACATTAACCCGTACCCTAACACTAACCCGTACCCTAACATGTACACTCACCCTAAACAGTTGTCGTACACTAAACTGTACCCTAAACCGTCCCCGTCCCCTAAACCTAACCCTAACCATAACCCCAACCCTAAACCTTACCCGAAGCCTTACCCTAACGCATCCCCTACACCTAACCCATACGCTAACACTAACCCATACACTAACACGTACGCTCACCCTAAACCCTTGTTGTACCCTAACCTGTACCCTAAACTGTCCCCGTCCCCGTCCCCTAACCCTAACCCTAGCCGTAACCGTAACCCTTACCCGAAGCCTTACACTAACCCGTCCCCTAATCCTAAATCGTACGCTAACACTAACCCATACCCTAACATGTACGCTCACCCTAAAGCATTGTCGTACCCTAACCTGTACCCTAAACCGTGTCTGTCCCCTAACCCTAACCCTAACGCTAACCCTTACCCGAAGCCTTACCCTATCCCGTCCCGTAATCCTAACCCGTACGCTAACACAAACCCGTACCCTAACACGTACGCTCACCCTAAACGGTTGTCGTACACTAACCTGTACCCTAAACCCTCCCCATCCCCTAACCCTAACCCTAAACCTAACCCTAACCCTAACCCTTACGCGAAGCCTTACCGTAACCCATCACATAAACCGAACCTGTACGCTAACACTAACCCATACCCTACCACGTACGCTCACCCTAAACCGTTGTTGTACCCTAACCTGTACCCTAAACCCTCCACATCCCCTAACCCTAAACCTAAACCTAACCCTAACCCTAACCCTTACCCAAAGCTTACCCTAACCCGTACCCTAATCCTAACCCGTTCGCTAACACTAACCCATACCCTACCACGTACGCTCACCCTAAACCGTTTTTGTACCCTAACCTGTACCCTAAACTGTTCCCGTGCCCTAACCCTAACCCTAACCCTAACCCTTAACCGAAGCTTACCCTAACCAGTACCCTAATCCTAACCCGTTCGCTAACACTAACCCGTACCCTAACACGTATGCTCACCCTAAACCGCTGTCGTACCCTAAACTGCACCCTCAACCGTGCCCGTCCCCTAACCCTAACCCTAAACCTAACCCGTCCCCTAATCCTAACCCGTACGCTAACTCTAAGCCATGCCCTAACACGTACGCTCACCCTAAACCGTTGTCGTACCCTAACCTGTACCCTGAACCGTGTCCGTCCCCTAAACCTAACACTAAACCTAAACCTAACCCTAACCCTTACCCGAAGCCTTACCCTAACCCGTCCCCTAAACATAACCCGTACGCGAACACTAACACGTACCCTAACACGTACGGTCACCCTGAACCGTTGTCGTACACTAAACTGTACCCTAAACCGTCCCCGTCCCTTAACCCTAACCCTAACCCTAACCCTAACCAAAACCCTAATCCTTACCCGAAGCCTTACCATAACCCGTCCCCTAATCCTAACCCATACATTAACACTAAACCGTAACCTAACACGTACGCTCACCCTAAACCGTTGTCGTACACTAACCTGTACCCTAAACCGTCCCTGTCCGCTACCCCTAACCATAACCCTAACCCTAACACTAACCCTTACCCGAAGCCTTACCCTAACCCGTGCCCTAATCCTAACCCGTACGCTAACACTAACCCGTACACTAACACGTACGCTCACCCTAAACCGTTGTCGTACCCTAACTTGTAACCTAAACCGTCCCCGTCCCCTAACCCTAACCCTAACCCTAACCCTAACCCTAACCCTAGCTTTTACCCGAAGCCTTACACTAACCGGTCCCCTAACCCTAACCCGTACGCTAACACTAACGAGTACCCTAACATGTACGCTCACCCTTAACCATTGTCGTACCCTAACCTGTACCCTAAACCGTCCCCGTCCCCTAACCTAACCCTACCCCTAACACTTACGCGAAGCCTTACCCTAACCTGTCCCCTAATCCTAAACCGTACGCTGACACTAACACGTACCCTAACACGGACGCTCAACCTAAAACATTGTCGTACACTAAACTGTACCCTAATCCGTCCCCGTCCGTGTCCCCTAACCCTAACCCTAACCCTAACCCAAACCCTAACCCTAACCCTTACCCAAAGCCTTACCCTAATCGGTCCCCTAATCCTAACCCGTATGCTAACACTAACCCGTCCCCTAACACGTAATCTCACCCTAAACCGTTGTCGTACCCTAACCTATACCCTAAACCATCCCCGTCCCCGTCCCCTATCCCTAACCCTAAGCCTAACCCTGAAGGTTACCCGAAGCCTTACCCTAACCCGTCCCCTAATTCTAACCCGTACGGTAACACTAACCCGTACCCTAACACGTACGCTCACCCTAAACGGTTGTCGTACCCTAACCTGTACCCTAAACCGTGTCCATCCCCTAAACCTAACCCTAACCCTAACCCTAACCTTAACCCTTACCCGAAGCCTTACCCTAACCCGTCCCCTAATCCTAACCCGTACACTAACACTAACACGTACCCTAACACTTACGGTCACCCTGAACCATTGTCGTACCCTAAACTGTACCCTAAACCGTCCCCGTCCCCTAAACCTAACCCTAACCCTAACCCTAACCCTAACCCTTACCCGAAGCCTTACCCTAACCCGTCCCCTAATCCTAAACTGTACGCTGACACTAACACGTACCCTAACACGTACGATCACCCTAAACCGTTGTCGTAACCTAACCTGTACCCTAAACCGTCCCCGTCCCCGTCCCCTAACCATAACGCTAAGCCTAACCCTGAAGCTTACCCGAAGCCTTACCCTAACCCGTCCCGAATCCTAACCCGTACTGTAACACTAACCCGTACCCTAACACGTACACTCACCCTAAACCGTTGTCGTACACTAAACTGTACCCTAAACCGTGTCCGTCCCCTAAACCTAACACTAAACCTAAACCTAACCCTAACCCTTACACAAAGCCTTACCCTAACCCGTCCCCTAAACATAACCCGTACGCGAACACTAACACGTACCCTAACACGTACGGTCACCCTGAACCGTTGTCGTACACTAAACTGTACCCTAAACCGTCCCCGTCCCTTAACCCTAACCCTAACCCTAACCGTAACCAAAACCCTAATCCTTACCCGAAGCCTTACCATAACCCGTCCCCTAATCCTAACCCATACATTAACACTAAACCGTAACCTAACACGTACGCTCACCCTAAACCGTTGTCGTACACTAACCTGTACCCTAAACCGTCCCTGTCCCCTACCCCTAACCATAACCCTAACCCTAACACTAACCCTTACCCGAAGCCTTACCCTAACCCGTGCCCTAATCCTAACCCGTACGCTAACACTAACCCGTACACTAACACGTACGCTCACCCTGAACCGTTTCCGTACCCTTACTTGTAACCTAAACCGTCCCCGTCCCCTAACCCTAACCCTAACCCTAACCCTAACACTTACCCAAAGCCTTACCCTAACACATCAACTAAACCTAAATCGTACGCTAACACTAACCCATGCCCTAACACGTACATTCACCCTAAACCGTTGTCGTACACTAACCTGTACACTAAACTGTCCCTGTCCCCTAACCCTAACCCTAAGCCTAACCCTAACCATTACGCAAAGCCTTACCCTAACCCGTCCCCCAATCCTAACCCGTACGCTAACACTAAACCGTACCCTAACATGTATGCTCACCCTAAACCTTTCTCATACCCTAACCTGTTCCCTAAACCGTCCTCGTCCCCTAACACTAACCCTAACCCTAACCCTAAACCTAACCCTAGATTTTACCCGAAGCCTTACACTAACCGGTCCCCTAACCCTAACCCGTATGCTAACACTAACCAGTACCCTAACATGTACGCTGACCATTAACAATTGTCGTACCCTAACCTGTACCCTAAACCGTCCCCGTCCCCTAACCTAACCCTAACCCTAACCCTTACGCGAAGCCTTACCCTAACCTGTCCCCTAATCCTAAACCATACGCTGACACTAACACGTACCCTAACACGGACGCTCACCCTAAAACATTGTCGTACACTAAACTGAACCCTAATCCGTCCCCGTCCCCGTCCCCGTCCCCTAACCCTAACCCAAACCCTAACCCTAACCCTTACCCAAAGCGTTACCTTAATCGGTCCCCTAATCCTAACCCGTATGCTAACACTAACCCGTCCCCTAACACGTACTCTCACCCTAAACGGTTGTTGTACCCTAACCTATACCCTAAACCGTCCCCGTCCCCGTCCCCTATCCCTAACCCTAACCCTAAACCTGAAGCTTACCCGAAGCCTTACCCTAACCCGTCCCCTAATTCTAACCCGTACGGTAACACTAACACATACCCTAACACGTACGCTCACCCTAAACGGTTGTCGTACCCTAACCTGTACCCTAAACCGTGTCCATCCCCTAAATCTAACCCTAACCCTAACCCTAACCTTAACCCTTACCCGAAGCCTTACCCTAACCCGTCCCCTAATCCTAACCCGTACGCTAACACTAACACGTACCCTAACACTTACGGTCACCCTGAACCATTGTCGTACCCTAAACTCTACCCTAAACCGTCCCCGTCCCTTAACCCTAACCCTAACCCTAACCCGAACCCTAACCCTAATCCTTACCCGAAGCCTTACCATAACCCGTCCCCTAATCCTAACCCGTACGCTAACACTAAACCGTAACCTATCACGTACGCTCACACTAAACCGTTGTCGTACCCTAACCTGTACCCTAAACCGTCCCTGGCCCCTAACCCTAAATCTAACACTAACCCTTACCCGAAGCCTAACACTAACCCGTCCCCTAATCCTAAGCCGTGCGCTAACAATAACCCATAACCCAACATGTACGCTCAACCTAAACCGTTGTCGTACCCTAAACTGTCCCAATCCCCTAACCCTAACCCTAACCCTAACCCTAACCCTAACCCTTACCCGAAGCCTTACCCTAACCCATCCCCTAATCCTAACCCGTATGCTAACACTAACCCGTACCCTAACACGTACGCTCACCCTAAAACGTTGTTGTACCCAAACTTTTGCCCTAAACCGTCCCCGTCCCCGTCCCCTAACCCTAACGCTAACCCTTACCCAAAGCCTTACCTTAACACGTCCCCTAATCCTAACCCGTACGCTAACACTAAACCGTACCTTAACACGTACGCTCACTCTAAACCGTTGTCGTACCCTAACCTGTACCCTAAACCGTCCCCGTCCCCTAACCCTTACCCTAACCCTAACCCTTACCCGAAGCCTTACCGTAAACTGTCCCCTAATCCTAACCCATTGCTAACACTAAGCCGTACCCTAACACGTACGCTCACCCTAAACCATTGTCGTACCCTAACCTGTACCCTAAACCATCCCCGTGCCCTAACACTAACCCTATCCCTATCCCTAACCCTAACCCTAACCCTTACTCGAAGCCTTCCCATAACCCGTCCCCTAATGCTAACCCGTACGTTAACACTAACCCGTAACCTAACACGTACGCTCACCCTAAACCGTTGTCGTACCCTAACCTGTACCCTAAACCGTCCCTGTCCCCTAACCCTAACAGTAAACCTAACCCTAACACTAACCCTTACCCGAAGCCTTTCCCTAACCCGTCCCCTAATCCTAACCCGTATGCTAACACTAACTTGTACCCTAAAACGTACGCTCACCCTAAACCGTTGTTGTACCCTAACCTGTACCCTAAACCGTCCCCGTCCCCTAACCATAACCCTAACCCTAAACTTATCCCTAACCCTTACCCGACGCCTTACCCTAATCCTAACCTGTACGCTAACACTAACCCGTACCCTAATATGTACGCTCACCCTAAACAGTTGTCGTACACTAAACTGTACCCTAAACCGTCCCCGTCCTCTAACCCTAACCCTAAACCTAACCCTAACCCTAAACCTTACCCGAAGCCTTACCCTAATGCATCCCCTACTCCTAACCCATACGCTAACACTAACCCATACACTAACACATACGCTCACCCTAAAACCTTGTTGTACCCTAACCTGTACCCTAAACTGTCCCCGTCCCGCTCCCCTAACCCTAACCCTAGCCCTAACCGTAACCCTTACCCGAAGCCTTACCCTAACCCGTCCCCGAATCCTAAATCGTACACTAACCCTAACCCGTACTCTAACATGTACGCTCACCCTAAAGCGTTGTCGTACCCTAACCTGTACCCTAAACCGTATCCGTCCCCTAACCCTAACCCTAACCCTAACCCTTACCTGAAGCCTTACCCTATCCCGTCCCATAATACTAAACCGTACGCTAACACAAACCCGTACACTAACACGTACGCTCACGCTAAACGGTTGTCGTACCCTAACCTGTACCCTAAACCCTCCCCATCCCCTAACCCTAACCCTAAACCTAACCCTAACCCTAACCCTTACGCGAAGCCTTACCCTAACCCATCACATAAACCGAACCCGTATGCTAACACTAAACCATAACCTACCACGTACGCTCACCCTAAACCCTTGTTGTACCCTAAACTGTACCCTAAACCCTCCACATCCCCTAACCCTAACCCTAAACCTAACCCTAACCCTAACCCTTACCCGAAGCTTACCCTAACCCGTACCCTAATCCTAACCCGTTCGCTAACACTAATCCATACCCTACCATGTACGCTCACCCTAAACCGTTTTTGTACCCTAACCTGTACCCTAAACTGTTCCCGTGCCCTAACCCTAACCCTAACCCTAACCCAAACCCTAACCCTTACCCTAACCCGTCCCCGAATCCTAACCCGTACGCTAACACTAACCTCTGCCCTAACTCGTACGCTCAACCTAAACCATTGTCGTACCCTAACCTGTACCCTAAACCGTCCCCTAACCCTAACCCTAACACTAAACCTTACCCGAAGCCTTACCCTAACCCGTCCTCTAATCCTAACATGTACGCTAACAGTAAACTGTGCCCTAACATGTACGCTCACCCTAAACCGTTGTCCTACCCTAACCTGTACCCTAAACCATCCCAATCCCCGTCCCCTAACCCTAACCCTAACCCTAACCCTTACCCTTACCCGAAGCCTTACCTTAACCCATCCCCTAATCCTAATCCGTACACTAACACTAACCCGAAACCTAACACGTACGCTCACCCTAAACCGTTGTCGTACCCTAACCTGTACCCTGAACCGTGTCCGTCCCCTAAACCTAACACTAAACCTAAACCTAACCCTAACCCTTACCCGAAGCCTTACCCTAACCCGTCCCCTAAACATAACCCGTACGCGAACAATAACACGTACCCTAACACGTACGGTCACCCTGAACCGTTGTCATACACTAAACTGTACCCTAAACCGTCCCCGTCCCTTAACCCTAACCCTAACCCTAACCCTAACCAAAACCCTAATCCTTACCCGAAGCCTTATCATAACCCGTCCCCTAATCCTAACCCATAAATTAAAACTAAACCGTAAGCTAACACGTACGCTCACCCTAAACCGTTGTTGTACACTAACCTGTACCCTAAACCGTCCCTATCCCCTACCCCTAACCATAACCCTAACCCTAACACTAACCCTTACCCGAAGCCTTACCCTAACCCGTCCCCTAATCCTAACCCGTACGCTAACACTAACCCGTACACTAACACGTACGCTCACCGTAAACCGTTGTCGTACCCTAACTTGTAACCTAAACCGTCCCAGTCCCCTAACCCTAACCCTAACCCTAACCCTAACACTTACCCAAAGCCTTACCCTAACACGTCAACTAAACCTAAATCGTACGCTAACACTAACCCATGCCCTAACACGTACGCTCACCCTAAACCGTTGTCGTACACTAACCTGTACACTAAACTGTCCCTGTCCCCTAACCCTAACCCTAACCCTAACCCTAACCATTACGCAAAGCCTTACCCTAACCCGTCCCCCAATCCTAACCCGTACGCTAACACTAACCCGTATCCTAACATGTACGCTCACCCTAAACCGTTCTCGTACCCTAACCTGTTCCCTAAACCGTCCTCGTCCCCTAACCCTAACCCTAACCCTAACCCTAACCCTAGCTTTTACCCGAAGCCTTACACTAACCGGTCCCCTAACCCTAACCCGTACGCTAACACTAACCAGTACCCTAACATGTACGCTCACCCTTAACCATTGTCGTACCCTAACCTATACCCTAAACCGTCCCCGTCCCCTAACCTAACCCTAAACCTAACCCTTACGTGAAGCCTTACCCTAACCTGGCCCCTAATCCTAAACCGTACGCTGACACTAACACGTACCCTAACACAGACGCTCACCCTAAAACATTGTCGTACACTAAACTGTACCCTAATCCGTCCCCATCCCCGTCCCCGTCCCTTAACCCTAACCCTAACCCAAACCCTAACCCTAACCCTTACCCAAAGCCTTACCCTAATCGGTCCCCTAATCCTAACCCGTATGCTAACACTAAACCGTACCCTAACACGTACTCTCACCCTAAACCATTGTCGTACCCTAACCTATACCCTAAACCGTCCCCGTCCCCGTCCCCTATCCCTAACCCTAAGCCTAACCCTGAAGCTTACCCGAAGCCTTACCCTAACCCGTCCCCTAATTCTAACCCGTATGGTAACACTAACCCATACCCTAACACGTACGCTCACCCTAAACGGTTGTCGTACCCTAACCTGTACCCTAAACCGTGTCCGTCCCC
The DNA here is from genome assembly GCF_059928025.1 of Delphinapterus leucas. Lineage (NCBI taxonomy): Eukaryota > Metazoa > Chordata > Mammalia > Artiodactyla > Monodontidae > Delphinapterus > Delphinapterus leucas. Next base: position 1,049,288 of record NW_028322232.1, on the reverse strand, counting down.
TAAACCTAACCCTAACCCTAACCCTAACCTTAACCCTTACCCGAAGCCTTACCCTAACCCGTCCCCTAATCCTAACCCGTACGCTAACACTAACACGTACCCTAACACTTACGGTCACCCTGAACCATTGTCGTACCCTAAACTGTACCCTAAACCGTCCCCGTCCCTTAACCCTAACCCTAACCCTAACCCTAACCCTAACACTAACCCTAATCCTTACCCGAAGCCTTACCATAACCCGTCCCCTAATCCTAACCCGTACGCTAACACTAAACCGTAACCTAACACGTACGCTCACACTAAACCGTTGTCGTACCCTAACCTGTACCCTAAACCGTCCCTGGCCCCTAACCCTAACCCTAACACTAACCCGTACCCGAAGCCTAACACTAACCCGTCCCCTAATCCTAAGCCGTGCGCTAACAATAACCCATACCCCAACATGTACGCTCAACCTAAACCGTTGTCGTACCCTAAACTGTCCCCATCCCCTAACCCTAACCCTAACCCTAACCCTAACACTTACCCGAAGCCTTACCCTAACCCGTCCCCTAATCCTAACCCGTATGCTAACACTAACCCGTACCCTAACACGTACGCTCACCCTAAAACGTTGTTGTACCCTAACCTTTGCCCTAAACCGTCCCCGTCCCCGTCCCCTAACCCTAACGCTAACCCTTACCCAAAGCCTTACCCTAACACGTCCCCTAATCCTAACCCGTACGCTAACACTAAACCGTACCCTAACACGTACGCTCACTCTAAACCGTTGTCGTACCCTAACCTGTACCCTAAACCGTCCCCGTCCCCTAACCCTAACCCTAACCCTAACCCTTACCCGAAGCCTTACCATAACCTGTCCCCTAATCCTAACCCATATGCTAACACTAAGCCGTACCCTAACACGTATGCTCACCCTAAACAATTGTCGTACACTAAACTGTACCCTCAACCATCCCCGTGCCCTAACCCTAAACCTTACCCGAAGCCTTACACTAACCCGTCCCCTAATCCTAAACCGTACGCTGACACTAACACGTAGCCTAACACGTACGCTCACCCTAAACCGTTTTCGTACACTAAACTGTACCCTAAACCGTGTCCGTCCCCTATACCTAACCCTAACCCTAACCCTAAACCTAACGCTTACCCGAAGCCTTACCCTTACCCGTCCCCTAATCCTAACCCGTACGCTAACAATAACACGTACCCTAAAACGTACGGTCACCCTGAACCATTGTCGTACCCTAAACTGTACCCTAAACCGTCCCCGTCCCTTAACCCTAACCCTAACCCTAACCCTAATCCTTTCCTGAAGCCTTAACATAACCCGTCTCCTAAACCTAACCCGTACACTAACATTAAATTGTAACCTAACACGTACGCTCACACTAAACCGTTGTCGTACCCTAACCTGTACACTAAACCGTCCCTGTCCCCTAACCCTAACCGTAACCCTAACCCTATCACTAACCCTTACCCGAAGCTTAACACTAACCCGTCCCCTAATCCTAAGCCGTGCGCTAACAGTAACCCATACCCCAACATGTACGCTCAACCTAAACCGTTGTCGTACCCTAAACTGTCCCCATCCCCTAACCCTAACCCTAACCCTAAAACCAACCCTAACCCTTACCCGAAGCCTTACCCTAACCCGTCCCCTAATCCTAACCCGTACGCTAACACTAACCCGTACCCTAACACGTACGCTCACCCTAAAACTTTGTCGTACCCTAACCTGTACCCTAAACCGTCCCCGTCCCCTAACCCTAACCCTTACCCGAAGCCTTACCCTAACCCGTCCCCTAATGCTAACCCGTACGCTAACACTAACCTGTACCCTAACACTTACGCTCACCCTAAACCGTAGTTGTACCCTTACCTGTACCCTAAACCATCCCCGTCCCCTAACCCTAACCCTAACCCTTACCCGAAGCCTTAACCTAACCCGTCCCCTAATCCTAACCTGTACGCTAACACTAAACAGTACCCTAACACGTACGCTCACCCTAAACCGTGGACGTACCCTAACCTGTACCTTAAACCGTCACCATCCCCTAACCCTAACCCGAACCCTAACACTAAACCTTACCCGAACACTTAACCTAACCTGTCCCCTACTCCTAACCCGTACGCTAACACTAATCCGTACCCTAACACGTACACTCACCCTAAACCACTGTCATACCCTAACCTGTACCCTAAACAGTCCCCGTCCCCTAACCCTAACCCTAACTCTAACTCTTACCTGAAGCCTTACACTAACCCGTACCCTAATCCTAACCCGTACGCTATCACTAAACCGTACCCTGAGACGTACGCTCACCCTAAAAGGTTGTCGTACTCTAACCTGTACCCTACACCATCCCCTAACCCTAACCCTAACCCTTACCCGAAGCCTTACCCTAACCCGTCCCCTAATCCTAAACCGTACGCTAACACTAACCCGTGCCCTAACACATACGCTCACCCTAAAGCGTTGTCGTACCCTAACCTGTACCCTAAACCGTCCCCGTCCCCGTCCCCTAACCCTAACCCTAACCCTAACCGTAACACTTACCCGAAGCCTTACCCTAACACGTCCCCTAATCCTAACCCGTATGCTAACACTAACCCGTACCCTAACACGTACGCTCACCCTAAACCATTGTCCTACCCTAAGCTGTACCCTAAACCGTCCCCGTCCCCGTCCCCTAAACCTAACCCTAACCCTAACCCTAACCATTCCCCGAAGCCTTACCCTAACCGTCCCCTAATCCTAAACCGTACGCTCACTCTAACCCGTGCCGTAACACGTATGCTCACCCTGAACTGTTGTCGTAACCTAACCTGTACCCTAAACCGTCCCCGTCCCCTAAACCTAACCCTAACCTCACCCTAATCCTATCCCTTACCCAAAGCCTTGCCCTAACACGTCCCCTAATCCTAACCTGTACACTAACACTAACCCGTGCCCTAAAACACACGCTCAACCTAAACAGTTGTCGTACCCTAACCTGTACCCTAAACCGTTCCCGTGCCCTAACCCTAACCCTAACCCTAACCCTAACCCTAAACCTTACCCGAAGCCTTACACTAAACCCTCCCCTAATCCTAAACCGTACGCTGACACTAACACGTAGCCTAACACGTACGCTCACCCTAAACCGTTGTCGTACTCTAACCTGTACCCTAAACCGTGTCCGTCCCCTAAACCTAACCCTAACCCTAACCCTAAATCTAACCCTTACCCGAAGCCTTACCCTAACCCGTCCCCTAATCCTAACCCGTACGCTAACAATAACACATACCCTAAAACGTACGGTCACCCTGAACCATTGTCGTACCCTAAACTGTACCCTAAACCTTCCCCGTCACTTAACCCTAACCCTAACCCTAACCCTAACCCTAATCCTTTCCCGAAGCCTTAACATAACCCGTCCCCTAATCCTAACCCGTACGCAAATATTAAATCGTAACCTAACAGGTACGCTCACACTAAACCGTTGTCGTACCCTAACCTGTACCCTAAACCGTCCCCGTCCCCGTCCCCTAACCCTAACCCTAACCCTTACCCGAAGCCTTATCCTAACCCGTACCCTAATCATAACCTGTAGGCTAACACTAACCCGTACCCTAAAACGCACACTCACCCTAAACCGTTTTCGTACACTAACCTGTACCCTAAACCGTCCCCGTCCACTAAACCTAACCCTAACCCTAACCCTAACCCTTACCCGAAGCCTTACCCTAACACTTCCCCTAATCCTAACCCGTACGCTAACACTAACCCGTACCCTAACACGTATGCTCAACCTAAACGGTTGTTGTACCCTAACCTGTACCCTAAACCGTCCCCGTCCCCTAAACCTAACCCTAACCCTAACCCAAACCCTTACCCAAAGCCTTACCCTAAACGGTCCCCTAATCCTAACCCGTACGCTAACACTAACAAGTACCCAAACACGTACGCTCACCATAAACTGTTGTCGTACCCTAACCTGTACCCTAAACTCTCCCTGTCACCATCCCCTAAGCTTAACCCTAACCCTAACCCTTACCCAAAGCCTTACACTAACCCCTCCCCTAATCCTAACCCGTACGCTAACACTAAACCATACCCTAACACGTACACTCAACCTAAATCGTTGTTGTACCCTAACCTGAACCCTAAACCGTCCCCGTCCCCGTCCCCTAACCCTAAACCTAACCGTAAACTTAACCGTTACCCGAAGCCTTACCCTAACACGTCCCCTAATCATAACCCGTACGCTAACACTAACCCGTACCCTACCACGTACGCTCACCCTAAACCCTTGTTGTACCCTAACCTGTACCCTAAACCCTCCACATCCCCTAACCCTAACCCTAAACCTAACCCTAACCCTAACCCTTACCCGAAGCTTACCCTAACCCGTACCCTAATCCTAACCCGTTCGCTAACACTAACCCATACCCTACCACGTACGCTCACCCTAAACCGTTTTTGTACCCTAACCTGTACCCTAAACTGTTCCCGTGCCCTAACCCTAACCCTAACCCTAACCCAAACCCTAACCCTTACCCGAAGCCTTACCCTAACCCGTCCCCGAATCCTAACCCGTACGCTAACACTAACCTCTGCCCTAACTCGTACGCTCAACCTAAACCATTGTCGTACCCTAACCTGTACCCTAAACCGTCCCCTAACCCTAACCCTAACACTAAACCTTACCCGAAGCCTTACCCTAACCCGTCCTCTAATCCTAACATGTACGCTAACAGTAAACTGTGCCCTAACATGTACGCTCACCCTAAACCGTTGTCCTACCCTAACCTGTACCCTAAACCATCCCAATCCCCGTCCCCTAACCCTAACCCTAACCCTAACCCTTACCCTTACCCGAAGCCTTACCTTAACCCATCCCCTAATCCTAATCCGTACACTAACACTAACCCGAAACCTAACACGTACGCTCACCCTAAACCGTTGTCGTACCCTAACATGTACCCTAAACTGTCCCCATCCCCTAGCCCTAACCCTAACCCTAACCCTTACACTTACCCGAAACCTTACCCTAACTCGTCCCCTAATCCTAAGCCGTAGGCTAAAACTAACCCTTACCCTAACACGTACGCTCACACTAAACTGTGGTCGTACCCTAACCTGTACCGTAAACCGCCCCATCCCCTAACCCTAACCCTAAACCTAACCCTAATCCTAACCCTAACCTGAAGCCTTACCCTAACCCGTCCCATAATCATAACCCGTACGCTAACACTAACCCGTGCCCTAACACGTAGGCTCACCATAAATCATTGTCGTACCCTAACCTGTACCCTAAACCATCCCCATCCCCGTCCCCGTCCCCTAACCTTAACCCTAACACTTACCCGAAGCCTTACCTTAACCTGTCCCCTAATCCTAACCCTTACGCTAACACTAACCCTTGTCCTAACATGTACACTCACCCTAAACCGTTGTCTTACCCTAACCTGTACCCTAAACCGTCCCTGTAACCTAACCCTAACACTAACACTAACCCTAAACCGAACCCTTACCCGAAGCCTTCCCCTAACCCGTCCCCTAATCCTAAACCGTACGCTAACCCTAACCCGTACCCTAACACGTACGCTCACCCTAAACCGCTGTCGTACCCTAAACTGCACCCTAAACCGTCCCCGTCCACGTCCCCTAACCCTAACCCTAACCCGTCCCCTAATCCTAACCCGTACGCTAACTCTAAGCCATACCCTAACATGTACGCTCACCCTAAACCGTTCTCGTACACTAACCTGTAACCTAAACCGTCCCCGTCCCCTAACCCTAAACCTAACCCTTACCTGAAGCCTTACCTTAACCCGTCCTCTAATCCTAACCCGTACGCTAACTCTAAGCCGTACCCTAACACGTACGCTCACCCTAAACCGTTGACATATACTAACCTGTACACTAAACCGTCCCTGTCCCCTAACCCTAAACCTAACCCTAACCCTAACCATTACCCAAAGCCTTACCCTAACCCGTCCCTTAATCCTAACTCATACGCTAACACTAACCCGTACCCTAACACGTACGCTCACCCTAAACCGTTGTCGTACCCTAACCTGTACCCTAAACCGTCCCCGTCTAATAAGCCTAACCCTAACCCTAACCCTAACCCTAACCCTAGCTTTTACCCGAAGCCTTACCCTAACCGGTCCCCTAATCCGAACCCGTATGCTAACACTAACCCGTACCCTAACACGTACGCTCAACCTAAACTTTTGTCGTGCCCTAACCTGTACCCTAAACCGTCCCCATCCCCTAACCCTAACCCTAACCCTAACCCTAACCCTAACCCTTACCCGAAGCCTTACCCTAACCCGTCCCCTAATCCTAAACTGTACGCTGACACTAACACGTACCCTAACACGTACGATCACCCTAAGTCGTTGTCGTAACCTAACCTGTACCCTAAACCGTCCCCGTCCCCGTCCCCTAACCATAACGCTAAGCCTAACCCTACCTGTACCCTAAACCCTCCCCATCCCCTAAGCCTAACCCTAAACCTAACCCTAACCCTAACACTTACGCGAAGCCTTACCTTAACCCATCACATAAACCGAACCCATACGCTAACACTAACCCATACCCTACCACGTACGCTCACCCTAAACCGTTGTCGTACCCTAACCTGTACCCTGAACCGTGTCCATCCCCTAAACCTAACACTATACCTAAACCTAACCCTAACCCTTACCCGAAGCCTTACCCTAACCCGTCCCCTAAACATAACCCGTACGCGAACAATAACACGTACCCTAACACGTACGGTCACCCTGAACCGTTGTCATACACTAAACTGTACCCTAAAGCATCCCCGTCCCTTAACCCTAACCCTAACCATAACCCTAACCAAAACCCTAATCCTTACCCGAAGCCTTACCATAAACCGTCCCCTAATCCTAACCCATACATTAAAACTAAACCGTAACCTAACACGTACGCTCACCCTAAACCGTTGTCGTACACAAACCTGTACCCTAAACCGTCCCTGTCCCCTACCCCTAACCATAACCCTAACCCTAACACTAACCCTTACCCGAAGCCTTACCCTAACCCGTCCCCTAATCCTAACCCGTACGCTAACACTAACCCGTACACTAACACGTACGCTCACCGTAAACCGTTGTCGTACCCTAACTTGTAACCTAAACCGTCCCAGTCCCCTAACCCTAACCCTAACCCTAACCCTAACACTTACCCAAAGCCTTACCCTAACACGTCAACTAAACCTAAATCGTACGCTAACACTAACCCATGCCCTAACACGTACGCTCACCCTAAACCGTTGTCGTACACTAACCTGTACACTAAACTGTCCCTGTCCCCTAACCCTAACCCTAACCCTAACCCTAACCATTACGCAAAGCCTTACCCTAACCCGTCCCCCAATCCTAACCCGTACGCTAACACTAACCCGTATCCTAACATGTACGCTCACCCTAAACCGTTCTCGTACCCTAACCTGTTCCCTAAACCGTCCTCGTCCCCTAACCCTAACCCTAACCCTAACCCTAACCCTAGCTTTTACCCGAAGCCTTACACTAACCGGTCCCCTAACCCTAACCCGTACGCTAACACTAACCAGTACCCTAACATGTACGCTCACCCTTAACCATTGTCGTACCCTAACCTATACCCTAAACCGTCCCCGTCCCCTAACCTAACCCTAAACCTAACCCTTACGTGAAGCCTTACCCTAACCTGGCCCCTAATCCTAAACCGTACGCTGACACTAACACGTACCCTAACACAGACGCTCACCCTAAAACACTGTCGTACACTAAACTGTACCCTAATCCGTCCCCATCCCCGTCCCCGTCCCTTAACCCTAACCCTAACCCAAACCCTAACCCTAACCCTTACCCAAAGCCTTACCCTAATCGGTCCCCTAATCCTAACCCGTATGCTAACACTAAACCGTCCCCTAACACGTACTCTCACCCTAAACCATTTTCGTACCCTAACCTATACCCTAAACCGTCCCCGTCCCCGTCCCCTATCCCTAGCCCTAAGCCTAACCCTGAAGCTTACCCGAAGCCTTACCCTAACCCGTCCCCTAATCCTAACCCGTACGCTAACACTAACACGTACCCTAACACTTACGGTCACCCTGAACCATTGTCGTACCCTAAACTGTACCCTAAACCGTCCCCGTCCCTTAACCCTAACCCTAACCCTAACCCTAACCCTAACACTAACCCTAATCCTTACCCGAAGCCTTACCATAAACCGTCCCCTAATCCTAACCCGTACGCTAACACTAAACCGTAACCTAACACGTACGCTCACACTAAACCGTTGTCGTACCCTAACCTGTACCCTAAACCGTCCCTGTCCCCTAACCCTAACAGTAAACCTAACCCTAACACTAACCCTTACCTGAAGCCTTTCCCTAACCCGTCCCCTAATCCTAACCCGTACGCTAACACTAACTTGTACCCTAAAACGTACGCTCACCCTAAACCGTTGTTGTACCCTAACCTGTACCCTAAACCGTCCCCGTCCCCTAACCATAACCCTAACCCTAAACTTATCCCTAACCCTTACCCGACGCCTTACCCTAATCCTAACCTGTACGCTAACACTAACCCGTACCCTAATATGTACGCTCACCCTAAACAGTTGTCGTACACTAAACTGTACCCTAAACCGTCCCCGTCCCCTAACCCTAACCCTAAACCTAACCCTAACCCTAAACCTTACCCGAAGCCTTACCCTAACGCATCCCCTACTCCTAACCCATACGCTAACACTAACCCATACACTAACACATACGCTCACCCTAAACCCTTGTTGTACCCTAACCTGTACCCTAAACTGTCCCCGTCCCGCTCCCCTAACCCTAACCCTAGCCCTAACCGTAACCCTTACCCGAAGCCTTACCCTAACCCGTCCCCTAATCCTAAATCGTACACTAACCCTAACCCGTACTCTAACATGTACGCTCACCCTAAAGCGTTGTCGTACCCTAACCTGTACCCTAAACCGTATCCGTCCCCTAACCCTAACCCTAACCCTAACCCTTACCCGAAGCCTTACCCTATCCCGTCCCCTAATACTAACCCGTACGCTAACACTAACCCGTACCCTAACACGTACGCTCACCCTAAACGGTTGTCGTACCCTAACCTGTACCCTAAACCCTCCCCATCCCCTAACCCTAACCCTAAACCTAACCCTAACCCTAACCCTTACGCGAAGCCTTACCCTAACCCATCACATAAACCGAACCCGTACGCTAACACTAAACCATACCCTACCACGTACGCTCACCCTAAACCCTTGTTGTACCCTAACCTGTACCCTAAACCCTCCACATCCCCTAACCCTAACCCTAAACCTAACCCTAACCCTAACCCTTACCCGAAGCTTACCCTAACCCGTACCCTAATCCTAACCCGTTCGCTAACACTAACCCATGCCCTACCACGTACGCTCACCCTAAACCGTTTTTGTACCCTAACCTGTACCCTAAACTGTTCCCGTGCCCTAACCCTAACCCTAACCCTAACCCAAACCCTAACCCTTACCCGAAGCCTTACCCTAACCCGTCCCCGAATCCTAACCCGTACGCTAACACTAACCTCTGCCCTAACTCGTACGCTCAACCTAAACCATTGTCGTACCCTAACCTGTACCCTAAACCGTCCCCTAACCCTAACCCTAACACTAAACCTTACCCGAAGCCTTACCCTAACCCGTCCTCTAATCCTAACATGTACGCTAACAGTAAACTGTGCCCTAACATGTACGCTCACCCTAAACCGTTGTCCTACCCTAACCTGTACCCTAAACCATCCCAATCCCCGTCCCCTAACCCTAACCCTAACCCTAACCCTTACCCTTACCCGAAGCCTTACCTTAACCCATCCCCTAATCCTAATCCGTACACTAACACTAACCCGAAACCTAACACGTACGCTCACCCTAAACCGTTGTCGTACCCTAACATGTACCCTAAACTGTCCCCATCCCCTAGCCCTAACCCTAACCCTAACCCTTACACTTACCCGAAACCTTACCCTAACTCGTCCCCTAATCCTAAGCCGTAGGCTAAAACTAACCCTTACCCTAACACGTACGCTCACACTAAACTGTGGTCGTACCCTAACCTGTACCGTAAACCGCCCCATCCCCTAACCCTAACCCTAAACCTAACCCTAATCCTAACCCTAACCCGAAGCCTTACCCTAACCCGTCCCATAATCATAACCCGTACGCTAACACTAACCCGTGCCCTAACACGTAGGCTCACCATAAATCATTGTCGTACCCTAACCTGTACCCTAAACCATCCCCATCCCCGTCCCCGTCCCCTAACCTTAACCCTAACACTTACCCGAAGCCTTACCTTAACCTGTCCCCTAATCCTAACCCTTACGCTAACACTAACCCTTGTCCTAATATGTACACTCACCCTAAACCGTTGTCTTACCCTAACCTGTACCCTAAACCGTCCCTGTAACCTAACCCTAACACTAACACTAACCCTAAACCGAACCCTTACCCGAAGCCTTCCCCTAACCCGTCCCCTAATCCTAAACCGTACGCTAACCCTAACCCGTACCCTAACACGTACGCTCACCCTAAACCGCTGTCGTACCCTAAACTGCACCCTAAACCGTCCCCGTCCACGTCCCCTAACCCTAACCCTAACCCGTCCCCTAATCCTAACCCATACGCTAACTCTAAGCCATACCCTAACATGTACGCTCACCCTAAACCGTTCTCGTACACTAACCTGTAACCTAAACCGTCCCCGTCCCCTAACCCTAAACCTAACCCTTACCTGAAGCCTTACCTTAACCCGTCCTCTAATCCTAACCCGTACGCTAACTCTAAGCCGTACCCTAACACGTACGCTCACCCTAAACCGTTGACATATACTAACCTGTACACTAAACCGTCCCTGTCCCCTAACCCTAAACCTAACCCTAACCCTAACCATTACCCAAAGCCTTACCCTAACCCATCCCTTAATCCGAACTCATACGCTAACACTAACCCGTACCCTAACACGTACGCTCACCCTAAACCGTTGTCGTACCCTAACCTGTACCCTAAACCGTCCCCGTCTAATAAGCCTAACCCTAACCCTAACCCTAACCCTAACCCTAGCTTTTACCCGAAGCCTTACCCTAACCGGTCCCCTAATCCGAACCCGTATGCTAACACTAACCCGTACCCTAACACGTACGCTCAACCTAAACTTTTGTCGTGCCCTAACCTGTACCCTAAACCGTCCCCATCCCCTAACCCTAACCCTAACCCTAACCCTAACCCTAACCCTTACCCGAAGCCTTACCCTAACCCGTCCCCTAATCCTAAACTGTACGCTGACACTAACACGTACCCTAACACGTACGATCACCCTAAGTCGTTGTCGTAACCTAACCTGTACCCTAAACCGTCCCCGTCCCCGTCCCCTAACCATAACGCTAAGCCTAACCCTACCTGTACCCTAAACCCTCCCCATCCCCTAAGCCTAACCCTAAACCTAACCCTAACCCTAACACTTACGCAAAGCCTTACCCTAACCCATCACATAAACCGAACCCGTACGCTAACACTAACCCATACCCTACCACGTACGCTCACCCTAAACCATTGTCGTACCCTAACCTGTACCCTGAACCGTGTCCATCCCCTAAACCTAACAATATACCTAAACTTAACCCGAACCCTTACCCGAAGCCTTACCCTAACCCGTCCCCTAAACATAACCCGTACGCGAACAATAACACGTACCCTAACACGTACGGTCACCCTGAACCGTTGTCATACACTAAACTGTACCCTAAACCGTCCCCGTCCCTTAACCCTAACCCTAACCATAACCCTAACCAAAACCCTAATCCTTACCCGAAGCCTTACCAAAAACCGTCCCCTAATCCTAACCCATACATTAAAACTAAACCATAACCTAACACGTACGCTCACCCTAAACCGTTGTCGTACACAAACCTGTACCCTAAACCGTCCCTGTCCCCTACCCCTAACCATAACCCTAACCCTAACACTAACCCTTACCCGAAGCCTTACCCTAACCCGTCCCCTAATCCTAACCCGTACGCTAACACTAACCCGTACACTAACACGTACGCTCACCGTAAACCGTTGTCGTACCCTAACTTGTAACCTAAACCGTCCCAGTCCCCTAACCCTAACCCTAACCCTAAACCTAACACTTACCCAAAGCCTTACCCTAACACGTCAACTAAACCTAAATCGTACGCTAACACTAACCCATGCCCTAACACGTACGCTCACCCTAAACCGTTGTCGTACACTAACCTGTACCCTAAACCGTCCCCGACCCCGTCCCCTAACCATAACACTAAGCCTAACCCTACCTGTACCCTAAACCCTCCCCATCCCCTAACCCTAACCCTAAACCTAACCCTAACCCTAACACTTACGCGAAGCCTTACCCTAACCCATCACATAAACCGAACCCGTACGCTAACACTAACCCATACCCTACCACGTACGCTCACCCTAAACCGTTGTCGTACCCTAACCTGTACCCTGAACCGTGTCCGTCCCCTAAACCTAACACTAAACCTAAACCTAACCCTAAACCTTACCCGAAGCCTTACCCTAACCCGTCCCCTAAACATAACCCGTACGCGAACACTAACACGTACCCTAACACGTACGGTCACCCTGAACCGTTGTCATACACTAATCTGTACCCTAAACCGTCCCCGTCCCTTAACCCTAACCCTAACCCTAACCCTAACCAAAACCCTAATCCTTACCCGAAGCCTTACCATAACCCGTCCCCTAATCCTAACCCATACATTAAAACTAAACCGTAACCTAACACGTACGCTCACCCTAAACCGTTGTCGTACACTAACCTGTACCCTAAACCGTCCCTGTCCCCTACCCCTAACCATAACCCTAACCCTAACACTAACCCTTACCCGAAGCCTTACCCTAACCCGTCCCCTAATCCTAACCCGTACGCTAACACTAACCCGTACACTAACACGTACGCTCACCGTAAACCACTGTCGTACCCTATCTTGAAACCTAAACCGTCCCAGTCCCCTAACCCTAACCCTAAACCTAACCCTAACACTTACCCAAAGCCTTACCCTAACACGTCAACTAAACCTAAATCGTACGCTAACACTAACCCATGCCCTAACACGTACGCTCACCCTAAACCGTTGTCGTACACTAACCTGTACACTAAACTGTCCCTGTCCCCTAACACTAACCCTAACCCTAACCCTAACCATTACGCAAAGCCTTACCCTAACCCGTCCCCCAATCCTAAACCGTACACTAACACTAACCCGTATCCTAACATGTACGCTCACCCTAAACCGTTCTCGTACCCTAACCTGTTCCCTAAACCGTCCTCGTCCCCTAACCCTAACCCTAACCCTAACCCTAACCCTAGCTTTTACCCGAAGCCTTACACTAACCGGTCCCCTAACCCTAACCCGTACGCTAACACTAACCAGTACCCTAACATGTACGCTCACCCTTAACCATTGTCGTACCCTAACCTATACCCTAAACCGTCCCCGTCCCCTAACCTAACCCTAAACCTAACCCTTACGTGAAGCCTTACCCTAACCTGTCCCCTAATCCTAAACCGTACGCTGACACTAACACGTACCCTAACACAGACGCTCACCCTAAAACATTGTCGTACACTAAACTGTACCCTAATCCGTCCCCATCCCCGTCCCCGTCCCTTAACCCTAACCCTAACCCAAACCCTAACCCTAACCCTTACCCAAAGCCTTACCCTAATCGGTCCCCTAATCCTAACCCGTATGCTAACACTAAACCGTACCCTAACACGTACTCTCACCCTAAACCATTGTCGTACCCTAACCTATACCCTAAACCGTCCCCGTCCCCGTCCCCTATCCCTAGCCCTAAGCCTAACCCTGAAGCTTACCCGAAGCCTTACCCTAACCCGTCCCCTAATTCTAACCCGTATGGTAACACTAACCCATAACCTAACACGTACGCTCACCCTAAACGGTTGTCGTACCCTAACCTGTACCCTAAACCGTGTCCGTCCCCTATACCTAACCCTAACCCTAACCCTAACCTTAACCCTTACCCGAAGCCTTACCCTAACCCGTCCCCTAATCCTAACCCGTACGCTAACACTAACACGTACCCTAACACTTACGGTCACCCTGAACCATTGTCGTACCCTAAACTGTACCCTAAACCGTCCCCGTCCCTTAACCCTAACCATAACCCTAACCCTAACCCTAACCCTAACACTAACCCTAATCCTTACCCGAAGCCTTACCATAACCCGTCCCCTAATCCTAACCCGTACGCTAACACTAAACCGTAACCTAACACGTACGCTCACACTAAACCGTTGTCGTACCCTAACCTGTACCCTAAACCGTCCCTGGCCCCTAACCCTAACCCTAAAACTAACCCGTACCCGAAGCCTAACACTAACCCGTCCCCTAATCCTAAGCCGTGCGCTAACAATAACCCATACCCCAACATGTACGCTCAACCTAAACCGTTGTCGTACCCTAAACTGTCCCCATCCCCTAACCCTAACCCTAACCCTAACCCTAACACTTACCCGAAGCCTTACCCTAACCCGTCACCTAATCCTAACCCGTATGCTAACACTAACCCGTACCCTAACACGTACGCTCACCCTAAAACTTTGTTGTACCCTAACATTTGCCCTAAACCGTCCCCGTCCCCGTCCCCTAACCCTAACGCTAACCCTTACCCAAAGCCTTACCCTAACACGTCCCCTAATCCTAACCCGTACGCTAACACTAAACTGTACCCTAACACGTACGCTCACTCTAAACCGTTGTCGTACCCTAACCTGTACCCTAAACCGTCCCCGTCCCCTAACCCTAACCCTAACCCTAACCCTTACCCGAAGCCTTACCATAACCTGTCCCCTAATCCTAACCCATATGCTAACACTAAGCCGTACCCTAACACGTATGCTCACCCTAAACAATTGTCGTACACTAAACTGTACCCTCAACCATCCCCGTGCCCTAACCCTAACCCTAACCCTAAACCTTACCCGAAGCCTACACAAACCCGTCCCCTAATCCTAAACCGTACGCTGACACTAACACGTAGCCTAACACGTACGCTCACCCTAAACCGTTTTCGTACCCTAACCTGTACCCTAAACCGTGTCCGTCCCCTAAACCTAACCCTAACCCTAACCCAAACCCTTACCCAAAGCCTTACCCTAAACGGTCCCCTAATCCTAACCCGTACGCTAACACTAACAAGTACCCAAACACGTACGCTCACCATAAACCGTTGTCGTACCCTAACCTGTACCCTAAACTCTCCCCGTCCCCATCCCCTAAGCTTAACCCTAACCCTAACCCTTACCCAAAGCCTTAAACTAACCCCTCCCCTAATCCTAACCCGTACGCTAACACTAAACCATACCCTAACACGTACACTCACCCTAAATCGTTGTTGTACCCTAACCTGAACCCTAAACCGTCCCCGTCCCCGTACCCTAACCCTAAACCTAACCGTAAACTTAACCCTTACCCGAAGCCTTACCCTAACACGTCCCCTAATCATAACCCGTACGCTAACACTAACCCGTACCCTACCACGTACGCTCACCCGAAACCGTTGTCGTACCCTAACCTGTATCCTAAACCGTCCCTGTCCCCTAACCCTAACAGTAAACCTAACCCTAACACTAACCCTTACCCGAAGCCTTTCCCTAACCCGTCCCCTAATCCTAACCCGTACGCTAACACTAACTTGTACCCTAAAACGTACGCTCACCCTAAACCGTTGTTGGATCCTAACCTGTACCCTAAACCGTCCCCGTCCCCTAACCATAACCCTAACCCTAAACTTATCCCTAACCCTTACCCGACGCCTTACCCTACTCCTAACCTGTACGCTAACACTAACCCGTACCCTAATATGTACGCTCACCCTAAACAGTTGTCGTACACTAAACTGTACCCTAAACCGTCCCCGTCCCCTAACCCTAACCCTAACCCTAACCCTAAACCTTACCCGAAGCCTTACCCTAACGCATCCCCTACTCCTAACCCATACGCTAACACTAACCCATACACTAACACATACGCTCACCCTAAACCCTTGTTGTACCTTAACCTGTACCCTAAACTGTCCCCGTCCCGCTCCCCTAACCCTAACCCTAGCCCTAACCGTAACCCATACCCGAAGCCTTACCCTAACCCGTCCCCTAATCCTAAATCGTACACTAACCCTAACCCGTACTCTAACATGTACGCTCACCCTAAAGCGTTGTCGTACCCTAAACTGTACCCTAAACCGTATCCGTCCCCTAACCCTAACCCTAACCCTTACCCGAAGCCTTACCCTATCCCGTCCCATAATACTAACCCGTACGCTAACACTAACCCGTCCCCTAACACGTACGCTCACCCTAAACGGTTGTCGTACCCTAACTTGTACCCTAAACCCTCCCCATCCCCTAACCCTAACCCTAAACCTAACCCTAACCCTAACCCTTACGCGAAGCCTTGCCCTAACCCATCACATAAACCGAACCGGTACGCTAACACTAAACCATACCCTACCACGTACGCTCACCCTAAACCCTTGTTGTACCCTAACCTGTTCCCTAAACCCTCCACATCCCCTAACCCTAACCCTAAACCTAACCCTAACCCTAACCCTTACCAGAAGCTTACCCTAACCCGTACCCTAATCCTAACCCGTTCGCTAACACTAACCCATACCCTACCACGTACGCTCACCCTAAACCGTTTTTGTACCCTAACCTGTACCCTAAACTGTTCCCGTGCCCTAACCCTAACCCTAACCCTAACCCAAACCCTAACCCTTACCCGAAGCCTTACCCTAACCCGTCCCCGAATCCTAACCCGTACGCTAACACTAACCTCTGCCCTAACTCGTACGCTCAACCTAAACCATTGTCGTACCCTAACCTGTACCCTAAACCGTCCCCTAACCCTAACCCTAACACTAAACCTTACCCGAAGCCTTACCCTAACCCGTCCTCTAATCCTAACATGTACGCTAACAGTAAACTGTGCCCTAACATGTACGCTCACCCTAAACCGTTGTCCTACCCTAACCTGTACCCTAAACCATCCCAATCCCCGTCCCCTAACCCTAACCCTAACCCTAACCCTTACCCTTACCCGAAGCCTTACCTTAACCCATCCCCTAATCCTAATCCGTACACTAACACTAACCCGAAACCTAACACGTACGCTCACCCTAAACCGTTGTCGTACCCTAACATGTACCCTAAACTGTCCCTATCCCCTAGCCCTAACCCTAACCCTAACCCTTACACTTACCCGAAACCTTACCCTAACTCGTCCCCTAATCCTAAACCGTAGGCTAAAACTAATCCTTACCCTAACACGTACGCTCACACTAAACTGTGGTCGTAACCTACCCTGTACCCTAAACCGCCCCATTCCCTAACCCTAACCCTAAACCTAACCCTAATCCTAACCCTAACCCGAAGCCTTACCCTAACCCGTCCCATAATCATAACCCGTACGCTAACACTAACCCGTGCCCTAACACGTAGGCTCACCATAAATCATTGTCGTACCTTAACCTGTACCCTAAACCATCCCCATCCCCGTCCCCGTCCCCTAACCTTAACCCTAACACTTACCCGAAGCCTTACCTTAACCTGTCCCCTAATCCTAACTCTTACGCTAACACTAACCCTTGTCCTAACATGTACACTCACCCTAAACCGTTGTCTTACCCTAACCTGTACCCTAAACCGTCCCTGTAACCTAACCCTAACACTAACACTAACCCTAAACCGAACCCTTACCTGAAGCCTTCCCCTAACCCGTCCCCTAATCCTAAACCGTACGCTAACCCTAACCCGTACCCTAACACGTACGCTCACCCTAAACCGCTGTCGTACCCTAAACTGCACCCTAAACCGTCCCCGTCCACGTCCCCAAACCCTAACCCTAACCCGTCCCCTAATCCTAACCCGTACGCTAACTCTAAGCCATACCCTAACATGTACGCTCACCCTAAACCGTTCTCGTACACTAACCTGTAACCTAAACCGTCCCCGTCCCCTAACCCTAAACCTAACCCTTACCTGAAGCCTTACCTTAACCCGTCCTCTAATCCTAACCCGTACGCTAACTCTAAGCCGTACCCTAACACGTACGCTCACCCTAAACCGTTGACCTATACTAACCTGTACACTAAACCGTCCCTGTCCCCTAACCCTAAACCTAACCCTAACCCTAACCATTACCCAAAGCCTTACCCTAACCCGTCCCTTAATCCTAACTCATACGTTAACACTAACCCGTACCCTAACACGTACGCTCACCCTAAACCGTGTCGTACCCAACCTGTACCCTACACCGTCCCCGTCCCCTAACGCTAACCCTAGCCCTAACCTTAACCCTTACCCGAAGCCTTACCCTAACTCGTACCCTAATCCTAAACCGTACGTTAACACTAACCCGTAACCTAACACGTACGCTCACCCTATAGCATTGTCGTACCCTAACCTGTACCCTAAACCATCCCCGTCCCCGTCCCCTAACCCTAAAACTTACCCGAAGCCTTACCCTAACCCGTCCCCTAATCCTAACCCGTACGCTAACACTAACCCGTTCCCTAACACCTACGCTCACCATAAAATGTTGTCGTACCCTAAACTGTACCGTAAAACATCCCCGTCCCCTAACCCTAACCCTAATACTAACCCTTACCCGAAGCCTTACCCTAACCCGTCCCATAATCCTAACCCGTACGCTAACACTAAACCGTACGATAACACGTACTCTCAACTTAAACGGTTGTCGTACCATAACCTGTACCCTAAAACGTCCCCGTCCCCTAACCCTAACCGTAACCCTAACCCTTACCCGAAGCCTTACCCTAACCCGTCCCTTAATCCTAACCCGTACGCTAACACTAACTCGTACACTAACACCTACGCTCACCCTAAATCACTGTCGTACACTAAACTGTACCCTAAACCGTTCCCGTCCCCTAACCTTAAACCTAACCCTTACCCGAAGCCTTACCCTAAACTGACCCCTAATCCTAACCCGTACGATAACACTAACACGTATCCAAACACGTACGCTCACCCTAAACCTTTGTCGTACACTAAACTGTACCCTAAACCGTCCCAGTCACTTAACCCTAACCCTAACCCTAACACTAAACCTAACCCTAACCCCAACCCTAACTCTCACCCTAACACTAACCCTAACCCTAACACTAACACTAAACCTTACCCGAAGCCTTACCCTAACCCGTCCCCTAATCCTAACCTGTACGCTAACACTAAACCGTACCCAAACATGTACGCTCACCCTAAACTGTTGTCGTACACTAACCTGTACCCTAAACCGTCCCTGTCCCCTAACCCTAACCCTAACCCTAACCCTAACACTAATACTTGCTCGAAGCCTTACCCTAACCTGTTCCCTAATCCTAACCCGTACGCTAACACTAACCCGTACCCTAACCCGTACGCTCACCCTAATCCGTTGTCGTACCCTAACCTGTACCGTAAACCGTCCCCGCTCCCTAACCCTAACCCTAACCCTAATCCTAACCCTTACCCAAAGCCTTACCCTGACCCGTCCCCTAATCCTAACCCGTACGCAAACACTAACCCTTACCCTAACACGTACGCTCACCCTAAAACGTTATCGTACCCTAACCTGTACCCTAAACCGTCCCCGTCCCCTAAACCTAACCCTAACCCTAACCCTAACCCTTAACTGAAGCCTTACCCTAACCCGTCCCCTAATCCTAACCCGTACGCTAACACTAAACCCTAGCCTAACACGTACGCTCACCCTAAACCGTTGTCGTACACTAACCTGTAACCTAAACCGTCCCCGTCCCCTAACCCTAACCATTACGCGAAGACTTAACCTAACCCGTCCCCTAATCCTAACCCGTACGGTAACACGAAACCGTACACTAACACGTACGCTCACCTTAAACCGTTGTTGTACCCTAACCTGTAACGTAAACAGTCCCCGTCACCTAAACCTAACTCTAACACTAACCCTAAACCTTATCTGAAGCCTTACCCTAACCCGTCCCCTAATCCTAACCCGTACGCTAACACTAACCCGTACCCTAACACTTACGCTCCGGCTAAACCGTTGTCGTACCCTAAAATGTACCCTAAACCGTCCCCGTCACTTAACACTAACCCTAACCCTAACCCTAACCATAACCATAACTCCTATCCCTAACCCTAACCCTAACACTAACCCTAAACCTTACCCGAAGCCTTACCCTAACCCGTCCCCTAATCCTAACCCGTATGTTAACACTAACCCGTACCCTAACACGTACGCTCACCCTAAACCGCTGTGGTACCCTAAGCTGTACCCTAAACTGTCCCCGTCACTTAACCCTAACCCTAACCCTAACCCTAACCCTAACCCTAAACGTAACCCCTAACCCTAACCCTAACCCTAACCCTTACCCGAACCCTTACCCTAACCCGTCCCCTAATCCTAACCCGTACGCTAACACTAACCCGTGCCCTAACACGTACGCTCACAGTAAACCGTTGTTGTACCCTAACCTGTACACTAAACCGTCCCCATCCCCTAACCCTAACACTAACCGTATACCTAACACTTACCCGAAGACTTACCCTAACCCGTGCCCAAATCCTAACCCGTACCATAACACGTACGCTCACCCTAAACCGTTGTCCTACACTAACCTGTACCCTAAACCGTCCCCATCCACTAAACCTAACCCTAAACCTAACCCTAACCCTAACCCTTACCCGAAGCCTTACCCTAACCCGTCCCCTAATCCTAACCCGTACGCTTACACTAACCCGTACCCCAACATGTACGCTCATCCTAAACCGTTGTCGTACCCTAACCTGTACCCTAAACCGTCCCCGTCCCTGTCCCCTAACCCTAACCGTAACCCTAACCCTAACACTAACCCTTACCCGAAGCCTTACACTAACCGGTCCCCTAATCCTAACCCGTAGGCTAACACTAACCCGTACCCTAACATGTATGCTCACCGAAAACCGTTGTCGCACCCTAACCTGTACTCTAAACCGTCCCCGTCCCCTAACCCTAAACATAACCTTAACCCTAACCCTAAGCCTTACCCGAAGCCTTACCCTAATCCGTCCGCAAGTCCTAACCCGTACGCTAACACTAACACGTACCCTAGCACGTACGCTCACCCTGAACTGTTGTCGTACCCTAACCTGTACCCTAAACCGTCCCCGTCCCCTAACCCTAACCCTATCCCTAACAATAACCCTTACGCGAAGCCTTACCCTAAACCTTCCCCTTAACCTAAACCGTACGCTAACACTAACCCGTACCCTAAGACCTATGCTCACCCTAAAAGGTTTTCGTACCCTATCCTGTACCCAAAACCGTCCCCGTCCCCTAACCCTAACCCTAAACCTATCCCTAACCCTTACCTGATGCCTTACCCGAACCCGTCCCCTAATCCTAAACCTTACGCTAATACTAACCCGTACCCTAACACGTAGGCTCACCCTAAACCGTTGTCGTAACCTAAACTGTACTCTAAACCGTCCCCGTCCCCTAACCCTAACCCTAAACCTAACCCGAAGCCTTAGCCTAACCCGTCCCCTAATCCTAACCCATACGCTAACACTAACACGTATCCTAAGACCTACGCTCACCCTAGAAGGTTGTCATACCCTATCCTGTACCCTAAACCGTCCCCGTCCCCTAACCCTAACCCTAAACCTATCCCTAACCCTTACCCGACGCCTTACCCTAACCCGTCCCCTAATCCTAACCCGTACGCTAACACTAACCCGTATCCTAACACGTACGCTCACCCTAAACCGTTGTCGTACCCTAACCCGTACCGTATATCGTCCCAGTCCCCTAAACCTAACCCTAACCATAAACCTAACCCTAAATCTTACCCTAATCCGTCCCCTAATCCTAACCCGTACGCTAACAATAACACGTACCCTAACACGTATGCTCACCCTAAACCGTTGTCGTACACAAACCTGTACCCTAAACCGTCCCCGTCCCCTAACCATAACCCTAACCCTAACCCTTACCTGAAGTATTACCCAACCCGTCCCCTAATCCTAACCCGTACGCTAACACTAACCCGTACCCTAATACGTACGCTCACCCTAAACCGTTGTCATACCCTAACCTGTACCCTAAACCTTCCCAGTCCCCTAACCCTAACCCTAACCTTAACCCTAACAGATATATGAAACCTTACCCTATCCCGTCCCCTAATCCTAACCCGTACGCTAACACTAACCCATAAACTAACACATACGCTCACCCTAAACCGTTGTCGTACCCTAACCTGTAACCTAAACCATCCCCGTCCCCGTCCCCTAACCCTAACCCTAACACTAACCCTTACCCGAAGACTTAACCTAACCCGTCCACTAATCCTTACCCGTACGCAAACACTAACCCGTACACTAACACGTACGCTCACCTTAAAAGGTTGTCGTACACTAAACTTTACCCTAAACAGTCCCCATACCCTAACACTAACCCTAACCCTAACCCGAAACCTTACCCTAACCCGTCCCATAATCCTAACACGTACGCTAACACTAACCGGCACCCTAACATGTACGCTCACCCTAAACAGTTGTCGTACCCTAACCTGTACCCTAAACCGTCCCCGTCCCCTAACCCTAACCCTAACCCTTACCCTAACACTTACCTGAATCCTTACACTAACCTGTCCCCTAATCCTAACCCGTACGCTACACTAACACGTACCCTAACAGGTACGCTCACCCTGAACACTTGTCGTACACTAAACTGTACCCTAAACCGTCCCCGTCCCTTAACCCTAAACCTAACCCTAACCCTAACCCTAACACTTACCCGTAGCCTTACCCTAATCCGTCCCCTAATCCTAACCCGTACACTAATACTAACACATACCCTAACACGTAGGCTCACCCTAAACCGTTGTCGTACCCTAAACTGTACCCTAAACCGTCCCCATCACTTAACCATAACCCTAACCCTAACCCTATACCTAACCCTTACCCGAAGCCTTACTCTAAACCGTCCTCTAATCCTAAACAGTACGCTAACACTAACCCGTAACCTAACACGTACGCTCACCCTAAACCGTTGTCGTACACTAACCTGTACCATAAACCGTCCACATCCCCTAACCCTAACCGTAACCCTAACCCTAACACTAACACTTACCCGAAGCCTTACCCTAACCCGTCTCCTAATCCTAACCCATACGCTAACACTAACCCGTACCTTAACCCGTACGCTCACCCTAAACCGTTGTCATACCCTAACCTGTACCCTAAACCTTCCCCAGCCCCTAAACCTAACCCTAACCCTAACACTTACCTGAAGGCTTACCCTAACACGTCCCTTAATCCTAACCAGTACGCTAACACTAAACCGTACCCTAACACGTACGCTCACCCTAAACCGTTGTCGTACCCTAACCTCTACCCTAAACCGTTCCCGTCCCCAAACCCTAACCCAAACCCTATCCCTAACACTAACCCTTACCCGAAGCCTTACCCTAAACCGTCCCCTAATCCTAACCCGTACGCTAACACTAAACCGTACCTTAACACGTACGCTCACCCTAAAACATTGTCGTACCCTAACCTGTACCCTAAACCTCCCCGTCCCCTAACCCTAACCCTTACACGAAGACTTAACCTAACGCGTCCCCTAATCCTAACCCGTACGCTAACACTAACACGTACCCTAATACGTACGCTCACCATAAACCGTTGTCGTACACTAAACTGTACCCTAAACCATCCCCGTCCCCTTACCCTAACCTTAACCCTAACCCTACCCGTAGCCTTACCCTAACCCGTCCCCTAAACCTAACCCGTACGCTAACACTAACCCGTACCCTAACACGTACGCTCACCCTAAACCGTTGTCGTACCCTAACTTATACCCTAAACCGTCTCCGTCCCCTAACCCTAACCCTAACCCTAACCCTTACCCGAACCCTTACCCTAACCCGTCCCCTCATCGTAACCGGTACAATAACACTAACCTGTACCCTAACCCGTACGCTCACCCTAAACCGTTGTCGTACCCTAACCTGTACCCTAAACCTTCCCCGTCCCCTAACCCTAACCCTAACCCTAACCTTAACCCTAACAGATATCTGAAGCCTTACCCTAACCCGTACCCTAATCCTAACCCGTACGCTAACACTAACCCATACCCTAACACATACGCTCACCCTAAACCATAGTCGTACCCTAACCTGTACCCTAAACCGTCCCCGTCCCCTAACCCTAACCCTAACCCTAACCCTTACCCGAAGACTTAACCTAACCCGTCCACTAATCCTTACCCGTACGCAAACACTAACCCGTACACTAACACGTACGCTCCCCTGAAAAGGTTGTCGTACCCTAAACTTTACCCTAAACCGTCCCCCTACCCTAACACTAACCCTAACCCTAACCCGAAACCTTACCCTAACCCGTCCCCTAATCATTACCCGTACGGTATCACTAACCCGTACCCTAACCCGTACTATCACCCTAAACCGTTGTCGTACCCTAACCTGTACCCTAAACCGTCCCCGTCCCGTAACCCTAACCCTAACACTTACCCGAGGCCTTACACTAACCCGTACCCTAATCCTAACCCGTACGCTAACACTAACCCGTACCCTAACACACACGCTCAAACAAAAGCGTTGTCGTACCCTAACCTGAACCCTAAACTATCCCCGTCCCCGTCACCTAACACTAACCCTTACCCGAAGCCTTACCCTAACCCGTCCCCTAATCCTAACCCGTGCACTAACACTAACCAATACCCTAACATGTACGCTCAACCAAAACGGTTGTCGTACCCTAACCTGTACCCTAAACCGTCCCCGTCCCCTAACCCTAAGCCTAACCCTTTCCCGAAGCCTTACACTAACCCGTCCCCTAATCCTAACCCGTACGCTAACACTAACCTGTACCCTAACACATACGCTCACCCTAAACCGTTGTCGTACCCTAACCTGTACCCTAAACCGTCCCCGTCCCCTAACCCTAACCCTATCCCTAACCCTATCCCTTACCCAAAGCCTTACCCTAACTCGTCCCCTAATCCTACCCCGTATGCTAACACTAACCCGTACCCTAATTCGTACGCTCAACCTAAACCGTTGTCGTACCCTAACCTGTACCCTAAACCGTCCCCGTCCCCTAACCCTAACCCTAAACCTATCCCTAACCCTTACCCGACGCCTTACCCTAACCCGTCCCCTAATCCTAACCCGTACGCTAACACTAACCCGTATCCTAACACGTACGCTCACCCTAAACCGCTGTCGTACCCTAACCTGTACCGTATATCGTCCCAGTCCCCGAAACCTAACCCTAACCCTAAACCTAACCCTAAACCTTACCCTAATCCGTCCCCTAATCCTAACCCGTACGCTAACACTAACACGTACCCTAACACGTACGCTCACCCTAAACCGTTGTCGTACACAAACCTGTACCCTAAACCGTCCCCGTCCCCTAACCCTCACCCTAACCCTAACCCTTACCCGAAGCCTTACCCAACCCGTCCCCTAATCCTAACCCGTACGCTAATAAGAACCCGTACCCTAACACGTACGCTCACCCTAAAACGTTGTCGTACACTAAACTGTACCCTAAACCGTCCCCGTCCCTTAACCCTAAACCTTACCCTAACCCTAACCCTAACACTTACCCGAAGCCTTACACTAATCCGTCCCCTAATCCTAACCCGTACACTAATACTAACACATACCCTAACACGTAGGCTCACCCTAAACCGTTGTCGTACCCTAAACTGTACCCTAAACCGTCCCCATCACTTAACCCTAACCCTAACCCTAACCCTAAACCTAACCCTTACCTGAAGCCTTACACTAAACCGTCCCCTAATCCTAACCAGTACGCTAACACTAACCCGTAACCTAACACGAACACTCACCATAAACCGTTGTCGTACACTAACCTGTACCCTAAACCGTCCGCATCCCCTAACCCTAACTGTAACCCTAACACTAACACTTACCCGAAGCCTTACCCTAACCCGTCCCCTAATCCTAACCCGCACGCTAACACTAACCCGTACCCTAACATGTACGCTCACCCTAAACCGTTGTCGTACCGTAACCTGTACTCTAAACCGTCCCCATCCACTAACCCTAACCCTAACCCTAACCCTTACCCGAAGCCTTACACTAATGCGTCCCCTAATCCTAACCCATACGCTAAAACTAACCCGTACCTTAACCCGTACGCTCACCCTAAACCGTTGTCGTACCCTAACCTGTACCCTAAACCGTCCCCTGCCCCTAAACCTAACCCTAACCCTAACACTTACCTGAAGCCTTACCTTAACACGTCCCCTAATCCTAACCCGTACGCTAACACTAAACCGTACCCTAACACGTACGCTCACCCTAAACCGTTGTCGTACCCTAAGCTCTACCCTAAACCGTTCCCGTCCCCAAACCCTAACCCAAACCCTATCCCTAACACTAACACCTACCCGAAGCCTTACCCTAACCCGTCCCCTAATCCTAACCCGTACGCTAACACTAAACCGTACCCTAACACGTACGCTCACCCTAAAACGTTGTCGTCCCCTAACCTGTACCCTAAACCGTCCCCGTCCCCTAACCCTAACCCTTACGCGAAGACTTAACCTAACCCGTCCCCTAATCCTAACCCGTACGCTAACACTAACACGTACCCTAATACATACGCTCACCCTAAACCGTTGTCGTACACTAAACTGTACCCTAAACCGTCCCCGTCCCCGTCCCCTAACCCTAACCCTAACCCTACCCGTAGCCTTACCCTAACGCGTCCCCTAATCCTAACCCGTACGCTAACACTAACCCATACCCTAATACGTACGCTCACCCTAAACCGTTGTCATACCCTAACCTGTACCCTAAACCTTCCCAGTCCCCTAACCCTAACCCTAACCTTAACCCTAACAGATATATGAAACCTTACCCTATCCCGTCCCCTAATCCTAACCCGTACGCTAACACTAACCCATAAACTAACACATACGCTCACCCTAAACCGTTGTCGTACCCTAACCTGTAACCTAAACCATCCCCGTCCCCGTCCCCTAACCCTAACCCTAACACTAACCCTTACCCGAAAACTTAACCTAACCCGTCCACTAATCCTTACCCGTACGCAAACACTAACCCGTACACTAACACGTACGCTCACCTTAAAAGGTTGTCGTACACTAAACTTTACCCTAAACAGTCCCCATACCCTAACACTAACCCTAACCCTAACCCGAAACCTTATCCTAACCCGTCCCATAATCCTAACCCGTACGCTAACACTAACCGGCACCCTAAAATGTACGCTCACCCTAAACCGTTGTCGTACCCTAACCTGTACCCTAAACCGTCCCCGTCCCCTAACCCTAACCCTAACCCTAACACTTACCCGAAGACTTAACCTAACCCGTCCACTAATCCTTACCCGTATGCAAACACTAACCCGTACACTAACACGTACGCTCCCCTGAAAAGGTTGTCGTACCCTAAACTTTACCCTAAACCGTCCCCCTACCCTAACACTAACCCTAACCCTAACCCGAAACCTTACCCTAACCCATCCCCTAATCATTACCCGTACGGTATCACTAACCCGTACCCTAACCCGTACTATCACCCTAAACCGTTGTCGTACCCTAACCTGTACCCTAAACCGTCCCCGTCCCGTAACCCTAACCCTAACACTTACCCGAGGCCTTACACTAACCCGTACCCTAATCCTAACCCGTACGCTAACACTAACCCGTACCCTAACACACACGCTCAAACAAAAGCGTTGTCGTACCCTAACCTGAACCCTAAACCATCCCCATCCCCGTCACCTAACACTAACCCTTACCCGAAGCCTTACCCTAACCCGTCCCCTAATCCTAACCCGTGCACTAACACTAACCAATACCCTAACATGTACGCTCACCCAAAACGGTTGTCGTACCCTAACCTGTACCCTAAACCGTCCCCGTCCCCTAACCCTAAGCCTAACCCTTTCCCGAAGCCTTACACTAACCCGTCCCCTAATCCTAACCCGTACGCTAACACTAACCTGTACCCTAACACATACGCTCACCCTAAACCGTTGCCGTACCCTAAACTGTACCCTAAACCGTCCCCGTCCCCTAACCCTAACCCTATCCCTAACCCTATCCCTTACCCGAAGCCTTACCCTAACTCGTCCCCTAATCCTACCCCGTATGCTAACACTAACCCGTACCCTAATTCGTACGCTCAACCTAAACCGTTGTCGTACCCTAACCTGTACCCTAAACTGTCCCCGTCCCCTAACCCTAACCCTAAACCTATCCCTAACCCTTACCCGACGCCTTACCCTAACCCGTCCCCTAATCCTAACCCGTACGCTAACACTAACCCGTATTCTAACACGTACGCTCACCCTAAACCGTTGTCGTACCCTAACCTGTACCGTATATCATCCCAGTCCCCTAAACCTAACCCTAACCCTAAACCTAACCCTAAACCTTACCCTAATCCGTCCCCTAATCCTAACCCGTACGCTAACACTAACACGTACCCTAACACGTACGCTCACCCTAAACCGTTGTCGTACCCTAACCTGTACCCTAAACCGTCCCCGTCCCATAAACCTAACCCTAACCCTAACCCTTACCCGAAGCCTTACCCTAACCTGTCCCCTAATTCTAATCCGTACGCTAACACTAACCCGTACCCTAACACGTACGCCCACACTAAATCGTTGTCGTACCCTAACCTGTACCCTAAACTGTCCCCGTCCACTAACCCTAGCCCTAACCCTAACACTTACCCGAAGCCTTACTCTAACCCATCCCCTAATCCTAACCCGTATGCTAACACTAACCCGTACACTTACACGTACGCTCACCCTAAACCGCTGTCGTACCCTAACCTGTACCCTAAACCGTCCCCGTCCCCTAACCCTTGCCCTAACCCTAACCCTAACCCTAACCCTTACCCGAAGCCTTACTCTAACCCGTCCCTTAATCCTAACCCGTACGCTAACACTAACATGTACCCTAACACCTACGCTCACCCTAAACCATTGTCGTACCCTAACCTGTACCCTAAAGGGTCCCCATCCCCTAACCCTAACCCTAACCCTAACTCTAACCCTTACCCGAAGCCTTTCCCTACCCCGTCCCCTAATCCTAAACCGTAGGATAACACTAACACGTACCCTAACACGTACGCTCACCCTAAACCGTGGTCGTACCTTAATCTCTACCCTAAACCATCCCCGTCTCCTAACCCTAACCCTTAACGTAAACCTAACACTTACCCGAAACCTTACCCTAACCCGTCCCCTAATGCCAACCCGTATGCTAACACTAACCCGTATCCTAACACGTACGCTTACCCTAAAACTTTGTCGTACCCTAAACTGTACCCTAAACCTTCCCCATCCCCTAACCCTAACCCTAACCCTAAACCTATACCTAACCCTTACGCGACGCCTTACCGTAACCCGTCCCCTAATCCTAAACCGTACGCTAACACTAACAGGTACCCTAACACGTACACTCACCCTAAACCCTTGTCGTACACTAAACTGTACGCTAAACCGTCCCCGTCCCCTAACCCTAACCCTAACCCTAACCCTAACACTAAACCTTACCCGAAGCCTTACCCTAACCCGTCCCCTAATCCTAACCTATACGCTAACACTAACCCGTACCCTAACACGTACGCTCACCCTAAACCGTTGTCGTACCCTAATCTGTAGCATAAACTGTCCCCGTCCCCTATCCCTAACCCTAACCCTAAACCTAACCCTTACCCGAAGCCTTACATTATCACGTACCCTAATCCTAACATGTACGCTAACACTAACCCGTACCCTAACACGTACGCTCACCCTAAACCGTTGTCGTAACCAACCTGTACCCTACACCGTCCCCGTCCCCTAACGCTAACCCTAACCCTTACCCGAAGCCTTAACCAAACCCGTACCCTAATCCTAACCAGTACGCTAACACTAACCCATACCCTAACATGTACGCTCACCCTAAACAGATGTCATACCCTAAACTGTACCCTAAACCGTCCCCGTCCCCTAACCCTAACCCTAACCCTAAAACTTACCCGAAGCCTTACCCTAACCCATCCCCTAATCCTAACCCATACGCTAACACTAACCCATACCCTAAAAGGTACGCTCACCCTAAACCGTTGTAGTACCCTAACCTGTACCCTAAACCGTCACGGTCCGCATCCCCTAACCCTAACCCTAGCCCTAATCCTAACCCTTACCCGAAGCCATACCCTAACCCGTCCCCTAATCTTAACCTGTATTCTAACACAAACCCGTACCCTAACACTACGCTCACCCTAAACCGCTGTCGTACCCTAACCTGTACCCTAAACCGTCCCCGTCCCCTAACCCTAGCCCTAACTCTAACCCTAAACCTAACACTTACCCTAAGCCTTACCCTACCCCGTCCCCTATTCCTAACTCGTACGCTAACACTAACATGTACCATAACATGTACGCTCACCCTAAACCGTGGTCGTACCCTAACCTGTACCCTAAACTGTCACCGTCCCCTAACCCTAACCCTAACCCTAACACTAAACCTTACCCGAAGCATTACCCTAACCCGTCCCCTAATCCTAGCCTATACGCTAACACTAACCTGTACCCTAACACATACGCTCACCGTAAACCGTTGTCGTACCCTAAACTGTACCATAAACCGTCTCCGTCCCCGTCCCCTAAACCTAAACCTAACCCTAACCCTAAACCGTACCCGAAGCCTTAACGTAAACCATCCCCTAATCCTAAACCATACCCTAACACTAACCCGTACCCTAACACTTACGCTCACCCTAAACCGCTGTCGTACCCTAACCTGTACCCTAAATCGTCCCGGTCCCCTAACCCTAACCCTAACCCTAACCCTAACTCTAACCCTTTCCCGAAGCCTTACCATAATCTGTCCCCTAATCCTAAACCGTACGCTAACACTAAACCGTACGATAACACGTACGCTCAACCTAAACCACTGTCGTACCATAACTTGTACCCTAAAACGTTCCCGTCCCCTAACACTAACCCTAACCCTAAAACTAACCCTAACCCTTACCCAACGCCATACCCTAAACCGACCCCTAATCCTAACCCGTACGCTAACACTAACATGTACCCACGCTCACCATAAACCGTTGTCGTACCCTAAACTGTACCCTAAACCGTCCCCGTCACTTAACCGTAACCCTAACCCTAACCCTAAACCTAACCCTAACCCCAACCCTAACCCTAACCCTAACCCTAACCCTAACCCTAACACTAACACTAACCCTTACCCGAAGCCTTACCCTAACACGTCCCCTAATCCTAACCTGTACGCTAACACTAAACCGTACCCCAAAATGTACGCTCAACCGAAACTGTTGTCGTACACTAACCTGTACCCTAAACCGTCCCTGTCCCCTAACCCTAACCCTAACCCTAACCCTAACCCTAATACTTGCTCGAAGCCTTACCCTAACCTGTTCCCTAATCCTAACCCGTACGCTAATATTAACCCGTACCCTAACACGTACGCTCACCCTAAACTGTTGTCATACCCTAACCTGTACCGAAAACACTCCCCGCTCACTAACCCTAACCCTAACCCTAATCCTAACCCTTACCCAAAGCCTTACACTGTCCCGTACCCTAATCCTAACCGGTACGCAAACACTAACCCGTACCCTAACACGTACGCTCAACCTAAACCGTTCACGTACCCTAACCTGTACCCTAAACCGTCCCCGTCCCCTAAACCTAACCCTAACCCTAACACTAACCCTTACCTGAAGCCTTACCCTAACCCGTCCCCTAATCCTAACCCGTACGCTAACACTAACCCCTACCCTAACACGTACGCTCACCCTAAACCGTTGTCGTACCCTAACCTGTAACCTAAACAGTCCCCATCCCCGTCCCCTAACCCTAACCCTAACCCTAACCCTAACCCTAACCCCTAACCCTAACCCTAACCCTAAACCTTACCCGAAGCCTTACCCTAACCCGTCCCCTAATCCTAACCCGTACGCTAACACTAACCCGTGCCCTAACACGTACGCTCACCCTAAACCATTGTCGTACCGTAACCTGTACCCTAAACCGTCCCCATCCCCTAACCCTAACCCTAAACCTAACCGTAACCCTAACACTTCCCGGAAGCCTTACCCTAACCCGTGCCCAAATCCTAACCCGTACGCTAACACTAACCCGTACCGTAACACGTACGCTCACCCTAAACCGTTGTCGTACCCTAACCTGTACCCTAAACCGTCCCCGTCCCCATCCCCTAACCCTAAACCTAAGCCTTACCTGAAGCCTTACCCTAACCTGTCCCCTAATCCTAACCTGTACGCTAACACTAACCCATACCCTAACACGTACGCTCACCCTAAACCTTTGTCGTACCCTAACCTGTACCCTAAACCGTCCCCGCCCCTAAACCTAACTCTAACCCTAACCCTAACCCTTACCCGGAGCCTTATCCTAACCTATCCCCTAATCCTTACCCGTACGCTAACACTAATCCTTGCCCTAACACGTACGCTTACCCTAAACCATTGTCATACCCTAACCTGTACCCTAACCTGTACCCTAAACCATCCCCGTCCCCTAACCCTAACCCTATCCCTAACCCTAAATTTAACCCTTACCCGAAGCCTTACCCTAACACGTCCCCTAATCCTAACCTGTACGCTAACACTAACCCATACCCTAACACATACGCTCACCCTAAACCGTTGTCGTACCCTAACCTGTACCCTAAACCATCCCTGTCCCTGACGCTTAACCCTAACCCTAACCCTAACGCTTACCCGACGCCTTACCCTAAACCATCCTCAAATCCTAACCCGTATGCTAACACTAACCCGTACCCTAACACGCACGCTCACCCTAAACCTTTGTCGTACCCTAACCTGTACCCTAAACCATCCCCGTCCCCTAACCCTAACCCTATCCCTAACCCTAAACTTAACCCTTACCCGAAGCCTTACACTAACCCGTCCCCTAATCCTAACCCGTATGCTAACACTAACCTCTTCCCTATCACGTACGCTCACCCTAAACCATTGTCGTACCCTAACCTGTACACTAAACCGTCCCCGTCCCCTAACCCTAACCCTAACCCTTACCCGAAGCCTTACCATAACCTGTCCTCTAATCCTAACCCATACGCTAACAATAAACTCTGCCCTAACATGTACGCTAAACCTAAATAATTGTCCTACCGTAACCTGTACCCTAAACCGTCCCCGTCCCTTAACCCTAACCCTAACCCTAACCCAACCCTAACCCTTACCCCAAGCCTTACCCTAACCCGTCCCCTAATCCTAACCCGTACGCTAACACTAACCCATACCCCAACACGTACGCTCACCCTGAACCGTTGTCGTACCCTAACCTGTACCCTAAACCATCCCCGTCACCGTCCCCTAACCCTAACCCTAACCCTAACCCTTACCCGAAGCCTTACTCTAACCCGTCCCCTAATCCTAATCCGTACGCTAACACTAACCCATAACCTAACACGTACCCTCACCCCAAACCGTTGTCGTACCCTAACCTGTACCCTAAACCGTCCCCGTCCCCTAGCCATAACCCTAACCCTAAGACTTACGCGAAGCCTTACCCTAACCCATCCCCTAATCCTAAACTGTACGCTAACACTAACAAGTACCCTAACACGTACGCTCACCCTAAACAGTTGTCGTACACTAACCTGTAACCTAAACCGTCCCCTAACCCTAACCTTAACCCTAACCCTAACCCTAACCCTTACCCAAAACCTTACCCTAACCTGTCCCCTAATCCTAACCCGTATGCTAACACTTACCCTTGCCCTAACACGTACACTCACACTAAACCATTGTCGTACCCTAACCTGTACCCTAAACCGTCCCTGTACCCTAACCCTAACCCTAAACCTAACCCTAACCCTAACCCTAACCCTTACCCGAAGCCTTACCATAACCCGTCCCATAATCCTAACCCGTATGCTAACACTAACCCGTACCCTAACACGTACGCTCACCGTAAATAGTTTTCGTACCCTAAACTGTACCCTAAACCATCCCCGTCCCCTAACCCTAACCCTAACCCTAACCCTAACCCTAACCCTTACCCGAAGCCTTACCCTAACTCATCCCCTTTTTCTAACCCGTACACTAACACTAACCCGTACCCTAACACGTACGCTCACCCTAAAACTTTGTCGTACCCTAACCTGTACCCTAAATCATCCCCGTCCCCTAACCCTAACCCTAACCCTAACCCTTACCCGAAACCTTACCCTAACCCGTCCCCTAATCCTAACCCGTACGCTAACACTAACCTGTGCCCTAACACGTACACTCACCCTAAAGCGTGGTCGTACACTAACCTGTACACTAAACCATCCCCGTCCCCTAACCCTAACCCTAACCCTTACCTGAAGCCTTACCCTAACCCATCCCCTAATCCTAACCCGTACGCTAACACTAACCCATACCCTAACACGTACGCTCACCTTAAACCGATATCTTACCCTAACCTGTACCCTAAACCGTCCCCCTCCCCTAACCCTAACACTAACCCTAACCCTAACCCAAACCCTAACGCTTACCCAAAGCCTTACCCTAACCCGTCCCCTAATCCGAACCCATACGCTAACACTAACCCTTACCGTAACACGTACGCTCACCCTAAACCGTTGACGTACACTAAACTGTACCCTAAACCGTCCCCGTCCCCGTCACGGTCCCTGTCCCCTAACCCTAATCCTAACCCTTACCTGAAGACTTACCCTAACCCGTCCCCTAACCCTAACGCGTACGCTACCACTATCGTGTACCCTAACACGTACGCTCACCCTAAACCTTTGCCGTACCGTAACCTGTACCTTAAACTGTCCCCATCCCCTAACCCTAACCCTAAACCTAACCCTAACCCTAACCCTTACCCGAAGCCTTACCCTAACCCGTCCCCTAATCCTAACCCGTACGCTAACACTAACCCGTACCCTAACACGTACGCTCATTCTAAACCGTTGTCGTACCCTAACCTGTACTGTAAACTGTCCCCATCCCCTAACCGTAACCCTAACCCTAACCCTAACCCTCACCTGTAGCCTTACCCTAACCCGTCCCATAATCCTAACCCGTACACTAACTCTAACACGTTCCCTAACAGGTTCGCTCACCCTAAACTGTTGTCGAACCCTAAACTGTACCCTAAACCGTCCTCGTCCCCTAACGCTAACCCTAACCATAACCCTAACCCTAACCGTTACCCAAAGCCTTAGCCTAACCCGTCCCCTATTCCTAACCCGTACGCTAACACTAACCCGTCCCCTAACACGTACACTCACCCTAAACCGTTGTCGTACACTAACGTGTACCCTGACCCGTCCCGGTCCCCGAACCCTAACCCTAACCTTAACCCTAACCCTTACCCGAAGCCTTACCATAACCCGTCCCCTTATCCTAACCCGTACGTTTACACTAACCCATAACATAACACGTACGCTCACCCTAAACCGTTGTTGTACCCTAACCTCTACCCTAAACCGTCCCCATCACCTAACCCTAACCGTAACCCTAACTCTAACACTAACCCTTACCCAGAGCCTTACCCTAACCCGTCCCCTAATCCTAAACCGTACGCTAACACTAACGTGTACCCTAACACGTACGCTCACCCTAAACCATTGTCGTAACCTAACCTGTACCTTAAACCGTCCCCATCCCCTAACCCTAACCGTAAACCTAACCCTAACACTAACCCTTACCCGAAGCCTTACCCTAACACGTACCCTAATCCTAACCCATACGCTAACACTAACCCGTACCATAACGCGTACGCTCACCCTAAACCGTTGTCGTGCCTTAACCTGTACACTAAACCGTCCCCGTAACCTAACCCTAATCCTTACGCGAAGACTTAACCTAACCCGTCCCCTAATCCTAACCCGTACGCTAACACTAACCCATACTCTATCACGTACACTCACCTTAAACAGTTGTCGTACCCTAACCTGTAACCTAAACAGTCCCCGTCACCTAACCCTAACCCTAACCCTAACCCTAAACCTTACCCGAAGCCTTACCCTAACCCGTCCCCTAATCCTAACCCGTACGCTAACACTAAACCGTACGATAACACGTACACTCAACCTAAACCGTTGTCGTACCATAACCTGTACCCTAAACCGTCCCCGTCCCCTAACCCTAACCCTTACCCGGAGCCTTACCCTAACCCGTCCCCTAATCCTAAACCGCACGCTAACACTAACCCGTACCCTAACACCTACGCTCACACTAAATCGCATTTGTACACTAAACTGTACCCTAAATCGTTCTCGTCCCCTAACCCTAACCCTAACACTTACCTGAAGCCTTACCCTAAACCGACCCCTAATCCTAACCCGTACGTTAACACTAACACGTACCCTAACACGTACGCTCACCCTAAACCTTTTTCGTACCCTAAACTGTACCCTAAACCGTCCCAGTCACTTAACCCTAACCCTAACCCTAACCCTAAACCTAACCCTAACCTTAAGCCTAACCCTAACCCTAACGCTTACCCGAAGCCTTACACTAAACCGTCCCCTAATCCTAACCCGTACGCTAACACTAACACATACCCTAACACCTACGCTCACCCTAAACCGTTGTCGTACCCTAACCTGTACCCTAAACCGTCACCGTCCCCTAACCCTAACCCTAACCGTAACCCTAACCATAAACCCTACCCGAAGCCTTCCCTAACCCGTCCCCTAATCCTAACCTGTACGGTAACACTAACCCGAACCCTAACACGTACGCTCACCCTAAAACCTTGTCATACCCTAACCTGTACCCTAAACCGTCCCCGTCCCCTAAACCTAAGCCTAACCCTAACCCTAACCCGAAGCCTTACCCGAAGCCTTACACTAATCCGTCCGCAAGTCCTAACCCGTACGCTAACACTAACACGTACCCTAACACGTACGCTCACCCTGAACCGTTGTCGTACCCTAAACTGTACCCTTAACCGTCCGTGTCCCTTAACCCTAACCCTAAACCTAACCGTAACCCTTACCCGAAGCCTTACCCTAACCCGTCCCCTAATCCTAACCCTTAGGCTAACACTAACCCGTAACCTAACACGTACGCTCACCCTAAACCGTTGTCGTACCCAAACCTGTACCCTATACTGTCCCCGCCACCTAACCCTAACCGTAACCCTAAACCTAACCCTAACCCTTACCCGAAGCCTTACCCTAACCCGTCCCCAAATCCTAACCCGTACGCTAACACTAACCCGTACACTAACACGTATGCTCACCTTAAACCGTTGTCGTACCCTAACCTTTAACCTAAACCGTCCCTGTCCCCTAACCCTAACCCTAAACCTAACCCTAAGCCTTACTCTAACCCGTCCCCTAATCCTAACCCATAGGCTAACACTCACCCGTACCCTAACATGTACGCTCATCCTAAATCGTTGTTGTACCCAAACCTGTACCCTAAACCGTCCCCGTCCCCATCCCCTAACCCTAACCGTACCCCTTACCCGAAGCCTTACACCAACCCGTACTCTAATCCTAACCCGTACGCTAACTCTAACCCGTACCCTAACACGTACGCTCAACCTAAACCGTTGTCGTACACTAAACTGTACTCTAAACCGTCCACGTCCCCTAACCCTAAACCTAACCCTAACCCGAAAACTTATCCGAAGCCTTACCCTAACCCGTCCACTAATCCTAACCCGTACACTAACACTAACAGGCACCCTAACTGGTACGCTCACCCTGAACCATTGTCGTACCCTAAACTGTACCCTAAACCGCCCCCGTCCATTTACCCTAACCCTAACCCTAACCCTAACCCTTACCCGAAGCCTTACCCTAACCCATCCCCTAATCCTAACCCGTATTCTAACACAAACCCGAGCCCTAACACTACGCTCACCCTAAACCGCTGTCGTACCCTAACCTGTACCCTAAACTGTCCCCGTCCCCTAAACCTAACCCTAAACCGAACCCTTACCCGAAGCCTTACACTAACCCGTACCCTAATCCTTACCCGTACGCTAACACTAACCCGTACCCTAACACGTACGCTCACCCTAAACCGTGTCGTACCCAACCTGTACCCTACACCGTCCCCGTCCCCTAACGCTAACCCTAGCCCTAACCTTAACCCTTACCCGAAGCCTTACCCTAACTCGTACCCTAATCCTAAACCGTACGTTAACACTAACCCGTAACCTAACACGTACGCTCACCCTATAGCATTGTCGTACCCTAACCTGTACCCTAAACCATCCCCGTCCCCGTCCCCTAACCCTAAAACTTACCCGAAGCCTTACCCTAACCCGTCCCCTAATCCTAACCCGTACGCTAACACTAACCCGTTCCCTAACACCTACGCTCACCATAAAATGTTGTCGTACCCTAAACTGTACCGTAAAACATCCCCGTCCCCTAACCCTAACCCTAATACTAACCCTTACCCGAAGCCTTACCCTAACCCGTCCCATAATCCTAACCCGTACGCTAACACTAAACCGTACGATAACACGTACTCTCAACTTAAACGGTTGTCGTACCATAACCTGTACCCTAAAACGTCCCCGTCCCCTAACCCTAACCGTAACCCTAACCCTTACCCGAAGCCTTACCCTAACCCGTCCCTTAATCCTAACCCGTACGCTAACACTAACTCGTACACTAACACCTACGCTCACCCTAAATCACTGTCGTACACTAAACTGTACCCTAAACCGTTCCCGTCCCCTAACCTTAAACCTAACCCTTACCCGAAGCCTTACCCTAAACTGACCCCTAATCCTAACCCGTACGATAACACTAACACGTATCCAAACACGTACGCTCACCCTAAACCTTTGTCGTACACTAAACTGTACCCTAAACCGTCCCAGTCACTTAACCCTAACCCTAACCCTAACA
The DNA here is from genome assembly GCF_059928025.1 of Delphinapterus leucas. Lineage (NCBI taxonomy): Eukaryota > Metazoa > Chordata > Mammalia > Artiodactyla > Monodontidae > Delphinapterus > Delphinapterus leucas. The sequence goes on along the minus strand of NW_028322232.1, from coordinate 1,010,264 downwards.
CTAAACCTAACCCTAACCCCAACCCTAACTCTCACCCTAACACTAACCCTAACCCTAACACTAACACTAAACCTTACCCGAAGCCTTACCCTAACCCGTCCCCTAATCCTAACCTGTACGCTAACACTAAACCGTACCCAAACATGTACGCTCACCCTAAACTGTTGTCGTACACTAACCTGTACCCTAAACCGTCCCTGTCCCCTAACCCTAACCCTAACCCTAACCCTAACACTAATACTTGCTCGAAGCCTTACCCTAACCTGTTCCCTAATCCTAACCCGTACGCTAACACTAACCCGTACCCTAACCCGTACGCTCACCCTAATCCGTTGTCGTACCCTAACCTGTACCGTAAACCGTCCCCGCTCCCTAACCCTAACCCTAACCCTAATTCTAACCCTTACCCAAAGCCTTACCCTGACCCGTCCCCTAATCCTAACCCGTACGCAAACACTAACCCTTACCCTAACACGTACGCTCACCCTAAAACGTTATCGTACCCTAACCTGTACCCTAAACCGTCCCCGTCCCCTAAACCTAACCCTAACCCTAACCCTAACCCTTAACTGAAGCCTTACCCTAACCCGTCCCCTAATCCTAACCCGTACGCTAACACTAAACCCTAGCCTAACACGTACGCTCACCCTAAACCGTTGTCGTACACTAACCTGTAACCTAAACCGTCCCCGTCCCCTAACCCTAACCATTACGCGAAGACTTAACCTAACCCGTCCCCTAATCCTAACCCGTACGGTAACACGAAACCGTACACTAACACGTACGCTCACCTTAAACCGTTGTTGTACCCTAACCTGTAACGTAAACAGTCCCCGTCACCTAAACCTAACTCTAACACTAACCCTAAACCTTATCTGAAGCCTTACCCTAACCCGTCCCCTAATCCTAACCCGTACGCTAACACTAACCCGTACCCTAACACTTACGCTCCGGCTAAACCGTTGTCGTACCCTAAAATGTACCCTAAACCGTCCCCGTCACTTAACACTAACCCTAACCCTAACCCTAACCATAACCATAACTCCTATCCCTAACCCTAACCCTAACACTAACCCTAAACCTTACCCGAAGCCTTACCCTAACCCGTCCCCTAATCCTAACCCGTATGTTAACACTAACCCGTACCCTAACACGTACGCTCACCCTAAACCGCTGTGGTACCCTAAGCTGTACCCTAAACTGTCCCCGTCACTTAACCCTAACCCTAACCCTAACCCTAACCCTAACCCTAAACGTAACCCCTAACCCTAACCCTAACCCTAACCCTTACCCGAACCCTTACCCTAACCCGTCCCCTAATCCTAACCCGTACGCTAACACTAACCCGTGCCCTAACACGTACGCTCACAGTAAACCGTTGTTGTACCCTAACCTGTACACTAAACCGTCCCCATCCCCTAACCCTAACACTAACCGTATACCTAACACTTACCCGAAGACTTACCCTAACCCGTGCCCAAATCCTAACCCGTACCGTAACACGTACGCTCACCCTAAACCGTTGTCCTACACTAACCTGTACCCTAAACCGTCCCCATCCACTAAACCTAACCCTAAACCTAACCCTAACCCTAACCCTTACCCGAAGCCTTACCCTAACCCGTCCCCTAATCCTAACCCGTACGCTTACACTAACCCGTACCCCAACATGTACGCTCATCCTAAACCGTTGTCGTACCCTAACCTGTACCCTAAACCGTCCCCGTCCCCGTCCCCTAACCCTAACCCTAAACCTAACCCGAAGCCTTAGCCTAACCCGTCCCCTAATCCTAACCCATACGCTAACACTAACACGTATCCTAAGACCTACGCTCACCCTAGAAGGTTGTCATACCCTATCCTGTACCCTAAACCGTCCCCGTCCCCTAACCCTAACCCTAAACCTATCCCTAACCCTTACCCGACGCCTTACCCTAACCCGTCCCCTAATCCTAACCCGTACGCTAACACTAACCCGTATCCTAACACGTACGCTCACCCTAAACCGTTGTCGTACCCTAACCCGTACCGTATATCGTCCCAGTCCCCTAAACCTAACCCTAACCATAAACCTAACCCTAAATCTTACCCTAATCCGTCCCCTAATCCTAACCCGTACGCTAACAATAACACGTACCCTAACACGTATGCTCACCCTAAACCGTTGTCGTACACAAACCTGTACCCTAAACCGTCCCCGTCCCCTAACCATAACCCTAACCCTAACCCTTACCTGAAGTATTACCCAACCCGTCCCCTAATCCTAACCCGTACGCTAACACTAACCCGTACCCTAATACGTACGCTCACCCTAAACCGTTGTCATACCCTAACCTGTACCCTAAACCTTCCCAGTCCCCTAACCCTAACCCTAACCTTAACCCTAACAGATATATGAAACCTTACCCTATCCCGTCCCCTAATCCTAACCCGTACGCTAACACTAACCCATAAACTAACACATACGCTCACCCTAAACCGTTGTCGTACCCTAACCTGTAACCTAAACCATCCCCGTCCCCGTCCCCTAACCCTAACCCTAACACTAACCCTTACCCGAAGACTTAACCTAACCCGTCCACTAATCCTTACCCGTACGCAAACACTAACCCGTACACTAACACGTACGCTCACCTTAAAAGGTTGTCGTACACTAAACTTTACCCTAAACAGTCCCCATACCCTAACACTAACCCTAACCCTAACCCGAAACCTTACCCTAACCCGTCCCATAATCCTAACACGTACGCTAACACTAACCGGCACCCTAACATGTACGCTCACCCTAAACAGTTGTCGTACCCTAACCTGTACCCTAAACCGTCCCCGTCCCCTAACCCTAACCCTAACCCTTACCCTAACACTTACCTGAATCCTTACACTAACCTGTCCCCTAATCCTAACCCGTACGCTAACACTAACACGTACCCTAACAGGTACGCTCACCCTGAACACTTGTCGTACACTAAACTGTACCCTAAACCGTCCCCGTCCCTTAACCCTAAACCTAACCCTAACCCTAACACTTACCCGTAGCCTTACCCTAATCCGTCCCCTAATCCTAACCCGTACACTAATACTAACACATACCCTAACACGTAGGCTCACCCTAAACCGTTGTCGTACCCTAAACTGTACCCTAAACCGTCCCCATCACTTAACCATAACCCTAACCCTAACCCTATACCTAACCCTTACCCGAAGCCTTACTCTAAACCGTCCTCTAATCCTAAACAGTACGCTAACACTAACCCGTAACCTAACACGTACGCTCACCCTAAACCGTTGTCGTACACTAACCTGTACCATAAACCGTCCGCATCCCCTAACCCTAACCGTAACCCTAACCCTAACACTAACACTTACCCGAAGCCTTACCCTAACCCGTCTCCTAATCCTAACCCATACGCTAACACTAACCCGTACCTTAACCCGTACGCTCACCCTAAACCGTTGTCATACCCTAACCTGTACCCTAAACCTTCCCCAGCCCCTAAACCTAACCCTAACCCTAACACTTACCTGAAGGCTTACCCTAACACGTCCCTTAATCCTAACCAGTACGCTAACACTAAACCGTACCCTAACACGTACGCTCACCCTAAACCGTTGTCGTACCCTAACCTCTACCCTAAACCGTTCCCGTCCCCAAACCCTAACCCAAACCCTATCCCTAACACTAACCCTTACCCGAAGCCTTACCCTAAACCGTCCCCTAATCCTAACCCGTACGCTAACACTAAACCGTACCTTAACACGTACGCTCACCCTAAAACATTGTCGTACCCTAACCTGTACCCTAAACCTCCCCGTCCCCTAACCCTAACCCTTACACGAAGACTTAACCTAACGCGTCCCCTAATCCTAACCCGTACGCTAACACTAACACGTACCCTAATACGTACGCTCACCATAAACCGTTGTCGTACACTAAACTGTACCCTAAACCATCCCCGTCCCCTTACCCTAACCTTAACCCTAACCCTACCCGTAGCCTTACCCTAACCCGTCCCCTAAACCTAACCCGTACGCTAACACTAACCCGTACCCTAACACGTACGCTCACCCTAAACCGTTGTCGTACCCTAACTTATACCCTAAACCGTCTCCGTCCCCTAACCCTAACCCTAACCCTAACCCTTACCCGAACCCTTACCCTAACCCGTCCCCTCATCGTAACCGGTACAATAACACTAACCTGTACCCTAACCCGTACGCTCACCCTAAACCGTTGTCGTACCCTAACCTGTACCCTAAACCTTCCCCGTCCCCTAACCCTAACCCTAACCCTAACCTTAACCCTAACAGATATCTGAAGCCTTACCCTAACCCGTACCCTAATCCTAACCCGTACGCTAACACTAACCCATACCCTAACACATACGCTCACCCTAAACCATAGTCGTACCCTAACCTGTACCCTAAACCGTCCCCGTCCCCTAACCCTAACCCTAACCCTAACCCTTACCCGAAGACTTAACCTAACCCGTCCACTAATCCTTACCCGTACGCAAACACTAACCCGTACACTAACACGTACGCTCCCCTGAAAAGGTTGTCGTACCCTAAACTTTACCCTAAACCGTCCCCCTACCCTAACACTAACCCTAACCCTAACCCGAAACCTTACCCTAACCCGTCCCCTAATCATTACCCGTACGGTATCACTAACCCGTACCCTAACCCGTACTATCACCCTAAACCGTTGTCGTACCCTAACCTGTACCCTAAACCGTCCCCGTCCCGTAACCCTAACCCTAACACTTACCCGAGGCCTTACACTAACCCGTACCCTAATCCTAACCCGTACGCTAACACTAACCCGTACCCTAACACACACGCTCAAACAAAAGCGTTGTCGTACCCTAACCTGAACCCTAAACTATCCCCGTCCCCGTCACCTAACACTAACCCTTACCCGAAGCCTTACCCTAACCCGTCCCCTAATCCTAACCCGTGCACTAACACTAACCAATACCCTAACATGTACGCTCAACCAAAACGGTTGTCGTACCCTAACCTGTACCCTAAACCGTCCCCGTCCCCTAACCCTAAGCCTAACCCTTTCCCGAAGCCTTACACTAACCCGTCCCCTAATCCTAACCCGTACGCTAACACTAACCTGTACCCTAACACATACGCTCACCCTAAACCGTTGTCGTACCCTAACCTGTACCCTAAACCGTCCCCGTCCCCTAACCTTAACCCTATCCCTAACCCTATCCCTTACCCGAAGCCTTACCCTAACTCGTCCCCTAATCCTACCCCGTATGCTAACACTAACCCGTACCCTAATTCGTACGCTCAACCTAAACCGTTGTCGTACCCTAACCTGTACCCTAAACCTTCCCAGTCCCCTAACCCTAACCCTAACCTTAACCCTAACAGATATATGAAACCTTACCCTATCCCGTCCCCTAATCCTAACCCGTACGCTAACACTAACCCATAAACTAACACATACGCTCACCCTAAACCGTTGTCGTACCCTAACCTGTAACCTAAACCATCCCCGTCCCCGTCCCCTAACCCTAACCCTAACACTAACCCTTACCCGAAGACTTAACCTAACCCGTCCACTAATCCTTACCCGTACGCAAACACTAACCCGTACACTAACACGTACGCTCACCTTAAAAGGTTGTCGTACACTAAACTTTACCCTAAACAGTCCCCATACCCTAACACTAACCCTAACCCTAACCCGAAACCTTACCCTAACCCGTCCCATAATCCTAACACGTACGCTAACACTAACCGGCACCCTAACATGTACGCTCACCCTAAACAGTTGTCGTACCCTAACCTGTACCCTAAACCGTCCCCGTCCCCTAACCCTAACCCTAACCCTTACCCTAACACTTACCTGAATCCTTACACTAACCTGTCCCCTAATCCTAACCCGTACGCTAACACTAACCCGTACCCTAACACGTACTCTCAACTTAAACCGTTGTTGTACCCTAACCTTTACCCTAAACCGTCCCCGTACCCTACCCCTAACCGTAACCCTAACCCGAATCCTTACCCTAACCCGTCCCCTAATCCTAACACGTACGCTAACACTAACTCATTCCCTAACATGTACGCTCACCCTAAACCGTTGTCGTACTTTAACCTGTACCCTAAACCGTCCCCGTCCTGTAACCCTAACCCTAACACTTAACTGAAGCCTTACACTAACCCGTACCCTAATCCTAACCCGTATGCTAACACTAACCCGTACCCTAACACATACGCTCAAACAAAAGCGTTGTCGTACCCTAACCTGAAACCTAAACCGTCCCCGTCCCCTGAGCCTAACCCTAACCCTAAACCTAACCCTTACCCGAAGCCTTACCCTAACCCGTCCCCTAATCCTAACCCGTACGCTAACACTAAAATGTACCCTAACATGTACGCTCACCCTTAACCGTTCTCGTACCCTAACCTATACCGTAAACCATCCCCGTCCCCGTCACCTAACACTAACCCTTACCCGAAGACTTACCCTATCCCGTCCCCTAATCCTAACCCGTGCACTAACACTAACACATACCCAAACATGTACGCTCACCCAAAACCGTTGTCGTACCCTAACCTGTATCCTAAATCATCCCCGTCCCCTAACCCTAACCCTAACCCTTTCCCGAAGCCTTCCCCTAACCCGTGCCCTAATCCTAACCCGTACGCTAACACTAACCTGTACCCTAACACATACACTCACCCTAAACCGTTGTCGTACCCTAACCTGTACCCTAAACCGTCCCTGTCCCCTAACCCTAACCCTATCCCTAACCCTATCCCTTACCCGAAGCCTTACCCTAACACATCCCCTAATCCTACCCCGTACGCTAACACTAACCCGTACCCTAACACGTACGGTCAACCTAAACTGTTGTCGTACCCTAACCTGTACCCTAAACCGTCCCCGTCCCCTAACACTAACCCTAACCCTAACCCTAACACTAACCCTTACCCGAAGTCTTACCCTTACCCGTCCCCTAATCCTACCCCGTACGCTAACACTAACCCGTACCCTAACACATACGCTCAACCTAAACCGTTGTCGTACCCTAAACTGTACCCTAAACCGTCCCCGTCCCCTAACACTAACCCTAACACTAACCCTAACACTAACCCTTACCCGAAGCCTTACCCTAAACCGTCCCCTTATCCTAACCCGTACGCTAACACTAACCCGTACCCTAACACGTACGCTAACCCTAAATCATTGTCGTACCCTATCCTGTACCCTAAACCGTCCCCTAACCCTAACCCTAACCCTAACCCTTATCCGAAGTCTTAACCTAACCCGTCCCCTAATCCTAACCCGTACTCTAACACTAACACGTACCCTAACACGTACGCGCAGCCTAAAATGTTGTCGTACCCTAACCTGTACCCTAAACCGTCCCCGTCCCCTAAACCTCACCCTAACCCTAACCCTTACCTGAAGTATTACCCAACCCGTCCCCTAATCCTAAACCGTACGCTAACAAGAACCCGTACCCTAACACGTACGCTCACCCTAAAATGTTGTCGTACCCTAAACTGTACCCTAAACCGTCCCCGTCCCGTAAACCTAACCCTAACCCTAACACTTACCCGAAGCCTTACCCTAACCTGTCCCCTAATCCTAACCCGTACGCTAACACTAACACGTACCCTAACAGGTACGCTCACCCTGAACACTTGTCGTACACTAAACTGTACCCTAAACCGTCCCCGTCCCTTAACCCTAAACCTAACCCTAACCCTAACCCTAACCCTAACACTTACCCGTAGCCTTACCCTAATCCGTCCCCTAATCCTAACCCGTACACTAATACTAACACATACCCTAACACGTAGGCTCACCCTAAACCGTTGTCGTACCCTAAACTGTACCCTAAACCGTCCCCATCACTTAACCATAACCCTAACCCTAACCCTATACCTAACCCTTACCCGAAGCCTTACTCTAAACCGTCCTCTAATCCTAAACAGTACGCTAACACTAACCCGTAACCTAACACGTACGCTCACCCTAAACCGTTGTCGTACACTAACCTGTACCATAAACCGTCCGCATCCCCTAACCCTAACCGTAACCCTAACCCTAACACTAACACTTACCCGAAGCCTTACCCTAACCCGTCTCCTAATCCTAACCCATACGCTAACACTAACCTGTACCTTAACCCGTACGCTCACCCTAAACCGTTGTCATACCCTAACCTGTACCCTAAACCTTCCCCAGCCCCTAAACCTAACCCTAACCCTAACACTTACCTGAAGGCTTACCCTAACACGTCCCTTAATCCTAACCAGTACGCTAACACTAAACCGTACCCTAACACGTACGCTCACCCTAAACCGTTGTCGTACCCTAACCTCTACCCTAAACCGTTCCCGTCCCCAAACCCTAAACCAAACCCTATCCCTAACACTAACCCTTACCCGAAGCCTTACCCTAAACCGTCCCCTAATCCTAACCCGTACGCTAACACTAAACCGTACCTTAACACGTACGCTCACCCTAAAACATTGTCGTACCCTAACCTGTACCCTAAACCTCCCCGTCCCCTAACCCTAACCCTTACACGAAGACTTAACCTAACGCGTCCCCTAATCCTAACCCGTACGCTAACACTAACACGTACCCTAATACGTACGCTCACCATAAACCGTTGTCGTACCATAACCTGTACCCTAAACCGTCCCCGTCCCCTAACCCTAACCCTTACCCGGAGCCTTACCCTAACCCGTCCCCTAATCCTAAACCGCACGCTAACACTAACCCGTACCCTAACACCTACGCTCACACTAAATCGCATTTGTACACTAAACTGTACCCTAAATCGTTCTCGTCCCCTAACCCTAACCCTAACACTTACCTGAAGCCTTACCCTAAACCGACCCCTAATCCTAACCCGTACGTTAACACTAACACGTACCCTAACACGTACGCTCACCCTAAACCTTTTTCGTACCCTAAACTGTACCCTAAACCGTCCCAGTCACTTAACCCTAACCCTAACCCTAACCCTAAACCTAACCCTAACCTTAAGCCTAACCCTAACCCTAACGCTTACCCGAAGCCTTACACTAAACCGTCCCCTAATCCTAACCCGTACGCTAACACTAACACATACCCTAACACCTACGCTCACCCTAAACCGTTGTCGTACCCTAACCTGTACCCTAAACCGTCACCGTCCCCTAACCCTAACCCTAACCGTAACCCTAACCATAAACCCTACCCGAAGCCTTCCCTAACCCGTCCCCTAATCCTAACCTGTACGGTAACACTAACCCGAACCCTAACACGTACGCTCACCCTAAAACCTTGTCATACCCTAACCTGTACCCTAAACCGTCCCCGTCCCCTAAACCTAAGCCTAACCCTAACCCTAACCCGAAGCCTTACCCGAAGCCTTACACTAATCCGTCCGCAAGTCCTAACCCGTACGCTAACACTAACACGTACCCTAACACGTACGCTCACCCTGAACCGTTGTCGTACCCTAAACTGTACCCTTAACCGTCCGTGTCCCTTAACCCTAACCCTAAACCTAACCGTAACCCTTACCCGAAGCCTTACCCTAACCCGTCCCCTAATCCTAACCCTTAGGCTAACACTAACCCGTAACCTAACACGTACGCTCACCCTAAACCGTTGTCGTACCCAAACCTGTACCCTATACTGTCCCCGCCACCTAACCCTAACCGTAACCCTAAACCTAACCCTAACCCTTACCCGAAGCCTTACCCTAACCCGTCCCCAAATCCTAACCCGTACGCTAACACTAACCCGTACACTAACACGTATGCTCACCTTAAACCGTTGTCGTACCCTAACCTTTAACCTAAACCGTCCCTGTCCCCTAACCCTAACCCTAAACCTAACCCTAAGCCTTACTCTAACCCGTCCCCTAATCCTAACCCATAGGCTAACACTCACCCGTACCCTAACATGTACGCTCATCCTAAATCGTTGTTGTACCCAAACCTGTACCCTAAACCGTCCCCGTCCCCATCCCCTAACCCTAACCGTACCCCTTACCCGAAGCCTTACACCAACCCGTACTCTAATCCTAACCCGTACGCTAACTCTAACCCGTACCCTAACACGTACGCTCAACCTAAACCGTTGTCGTACCCTAAACTGTACTCTAAACCGTCCACGTCCCCTAACCCTAAACCTAACCCTAACCCGAAAACTTATCCGAAGCCTTACCCTAACCCGTCCACTAATCCTAACCCGTACACTAACACTAACAGGCACCCTAACTGGTACGCTCACCCTGAACCATTGTCGTACCCTAAACTGTACCCTAAACCGCCCCCGTCCATTTACCCTAACCCTAACCCTAACCCTAACCCTAACCCTTACCCGAAGCCTTACCCTAACCCATCCCCTAATCCTAACCCGTATTCTAACACAAACCCGAGCCCTAACACTACGCTCACCCTAAACCGCTGTCGTACCCTAACCTGTACCCTAAACTGTCCCCGTCCCCTAAACCTAACCCTAAACCGAACCCTTACCCGAAGCCTTACACTAACCCGTACCCTAATCCTTACCCGTACGCTAACACTAACCCGTACCCTAACACGTACGCTCACCCTAAACCGTGTCGTACCCAACCTGTACCCTACACCGTCCCCGTCCCCTAACGCTAACCCTAGCCCTAACCTTAACCCTTACCCGAAGCCTTACCCTAACTCGTACCCTAATCCTAAACCGTACGTTAACACTAACCCGTAACCTAACACGTACGCTCACCCTATAGCATTGTCGTACCCTAACCTGTACCCTAAACCATCCCCGTCCCCGTCCCCTAACCCTAAAACTTACCCGAAGCCTTACCCTAACCCGTCCCCTAATCCTAACCCGTACGCTAACACTAACCCGTTCCCTAACACCTACGCTCACCATAAAATGTTGTCGTACCCTAAACTGTACCGTAAAACATCCCCGTCCCCTAACCCTAACCCTAATACTAACCCTTACCCGAAGCCTTACCCTAACCCGTCCCATAATCCTAACCCGTACGCTAACACTAAACCGTACGATAACACGTACTCTCAACTTAAACGGTTGTCGTACCATAACCTGTACCCTAAAACGTCCCCGTCCCCTAACCCTAACCGTAACCCTAACCCTTACCCGAAGCCTTACCCTAACCCGTCCCTTAATCCTAACCCGTACGCTAACACTAACTCGTACACTAACACCTACGCTCACCCTAAATCACTGTCGTACACTAAACTGTACCCTAAACCGTTCCCGTCCCCTAACCTTAAACCTAACCCTTACCCGAAGCCTTACCCTAAACTGACCCCTAATCCTAACCCGTACGATAACACTAACACGTATCCAAACACGTACGCTCACCCTAAACCTTTGTCGTACACTAAACTGTACCCTAAACCGTCCCAGTCACTTAACCCTAACCCTAACCCTAACACTAAACCTAACCCTAACCCCAACCCTAACTCTCACCCTAACACTAACCCTAACCCTAACACTAACACTAAACCTTACCCGAAGCCTTACCCTAACCCGTCCCCTAATCCTAACCTGTACGCTAACACTAAACCGTACCCAAACATGTACGCTCACCCTAAACTGTTGTCGTACACTAACCTGTACCCTAAACCGTCCCTGTCCCCTAACCCTAACCCTAACCCTAACCCTAACACTAATACTTGCTCGAAGCCTTACCCTAACCTGTTCCCTAATCCTAACCCGTACGCTAACACTAACCCGTACCCTAACCCGTACGCTCACCCTAATCCGTTGTCGTACCCTAACCTGTACCGTAAACCGTCCCCGCTCCCTAACCCTAACCCTAACCCTAATCCTAACCCTTACCCAAAGCCTTACCCTGACCCGTCCCCTAATCCTAACCCGTACGCAAACACTAACCCTTACCCTAACACGTACGCTCACCCTAAAACGTTATCGTACCCTAACCTGTACCCTAAACCGTCCCCGTCCCCTAAACCTAACCCTAACCCTAACCCTAACCCTTAACTGAAGCCTTACCCTAACCCGTCCCCTAATCCTAACCCGTACGCTAACACTAAACCCTAGCCTAACACGTACGCTCACCCTAAACCGTTGTCGTACACTAACCTGTAACCTAAACCGTCCCCGTCCCCTAACCCTAACCATTACGCGAAGACTTAACCTAACCCGTCCCCTAATCCTAACCCGTACGGTAACACGAAACCGTACACTAACACGTACGCTCACCTTAAACCGTTGTTGTACCCTAACCTGTAACGTAAACAGTCCCCGTCACCTAAACCTAACTCTAACACTAACCCTAAACCTTATCTGAAGCCTTACCCTAACCCGTCCCCTAATCCTAACCCGTACGCTAACACTAACCCGTACCCTAACACTTACGCTCCGGCTAAACCGTTGTCGTACCCTAAAATGTACCCTAAACCGTCCCCGTCACTTAACACTAACCCTAACCCTAACCCTAACCATAACCATAACTCCTATCCCTAACCCTAACCCTAACACTAACCCTAAACCTTACCCGAAGCCTTACCCTAACCCGTCCCCTAATCCTAACCCGTATGTTAACACTAACCCGTACCCTAACACGTACGCTCACCCTAAACCGCTGTGGTACCCTAAGCTGTACCCTAAACTGTCCCCGTCACTTAACCCTAACCCTAACCCTAACCCTAACCCTAACCCTAAACGTAACCCCTAACCCTAACCCTAACCCTAACCCTTACCCGAACCCTTACCCTAACCCGTCCCCTAATCCTAACCCGTACGCTAACACTAACCCGTGCCCTAACACGTACGCTCACAGTAAACCGTTGTTGTACCCTAACCTGTACACTAAACCGTCCCCATCCCCTAACCCTAACACTAACCGTATACCTAACACTTACCCGAAGACTTACCCTAACCCGTGCCCAAATCCTAACCCGTACCGTAACACGTACGCTCACCCTAAACCGTTGTCCTACACTAACCTGTACCCTAAACCGTCCCCATCCACTAAACCTAACCCTAAACCTAACCCTAACCCTAACCCTTACCCGAAGCCTTACCCTAACCCGTCCCCTAATCCTAACCCGTACGCTTACACTAACCCGTACCCCAACATGTACGCTCATCCTAAACCGTTGTCGTACCCTAACCTGTACCCTAAACCGTCCCCGTCCCCGTCCCCTAACCCTAACCCTAAACCTAACCCGAAGCCTTAGCCTAACCCGTCCCCTAATCCTAACCCATACGCTAACACTAACACGTATCCTAAGACCTACGCTCACCCTAGAAGGTTGTCATACCCTATCCTGTACCCTAAACCGTCCCCGTCCCCTAACCCTAACCCTAAACCTATCCCTAACCCTTACCCGACGCCTTACCCTAACCCGTCCCCTAATCCTAACCCGTACGCTAACACTAACCCGTATCCTAACACGTACGCTCACCCTAAACCGTTGTCGTACCCTAACCCGTACCGTATATCGTCCCAGTCCCCTAAACCTAACCCTAACCATAAACCTAACCCTAAATCTTACCCTAATCCGTCCCCTAATCCTAACCCGTACGCTAACAATAACACGTACCCTAACACGTATGCTCACCCTAAACCGTTGTCGTACACAAACCTGTACCCTAAACCGTCCCCGTCCCCTAACCATAACCCTAACCCTAACCCTTACCTGAAGTATTACCCAACCCGTCCCCTAATCCTAACCCGTACGCTAACACTAACCCGTACCCTAATACGTACGCTCACCCTAAACCGTTGTCATACCCTAACCTGTACCCTAAACCTTCCCAGTCCCCTAACCCTAACCCTAACCTTAACCCTAACAGATATATGAAACCTTACCCTATCCCGTCCCCTAATCCTAACCCGTACGCTAACACTAACCCATAAACTAACACATACGCTCACCCTAAACCGTTGTCGTACCCTAACCTGTAACCTAAACCATCCCCGTCCCCGTCCCCTAACCCTAACCCTAACACTAACCCTTACCCGAAGACTTAACCTAACCCGTCCACTAATCCTTACCCGTACGCAAACACTAACCCGTACACTAACACGTACGCTCACCTTAAAAGGTTGTCGTACACTAAACTTTACCCTAAACAGTCCCCATACCCTAACACTAACCCTAACCCTAACCCGAAACCTTACCCTAACCCGTCCCATAATCCTAACACGTACGCTAACACTAACCGGCACCCTAACATGTACGCTCACCCTAAACAGTTGTCGTACCCTAACCTGTACCCTAAACCGTCCCCGTCCCCTAACCCTAACCCTAACCCTTACCCTAACACTTACCTGAATCCTTACACTAACCTGTCCCCTAATCCTAACCCGTACGCTAACACTAACACGTACCCTAACAGGTACGCTCACCCTGAACACTTGTCGTACACTAAACTGTACCCTAAACCGTCCCCGTCCCTTAACCCTAAACCTAACCCTAACCCTAACACTTACCCGTAGCCTTACCCTAATCCGTCCCCTAATCCTAACCCGTACACTAATACTAACACATACCCTAACACGTAGGCTCACCCTAAACCGTTGTCGTACCCTAAACTGTACCCTAAACCGTCCCCATCACTTAACCATAACCCTAACCCTAACCCTATACCTAACCCTTACCCGAAGCCTTACTCTAAACCGTCCTCTAATCCTAAACAGTACGCTAACACTAACCCGTAACCTAACACGTACGCTCACCCTAAACCGTTGTCGTACACTAACCTGTACCATAAACCGTCCGCATCCCCTAACCCTAACCGTAACCCTAACCCTAACACTAACACTTACCCGAAGCCTTACCCTAACCCGTCTCCTAATCCTAACCCATACGCTAACACTAACCCGTACCTTAACCCGTACGCTCACCCTAAACCGTTGTCATACCCTAACCTGTACCCTAAACCTTCCCCAGCCCCTAAACCTAACCCTAACCCTAACACTTACCTGAAGGCTTACCCTAACACGTCCCTTAATCCTAACCAGTACGCTAACACTAAACCGTACCCTAACACGTACGCTCACCCTAAACCGTTGTCGTACCCTAACCTCTACCCTAAACCGTTCCCGTCCCCAAACCCTAACCCAAACCCTATCCCTAACACTAACCCTTACCCGAAGCCTTACCCTAAACCGTCCCCTAATCCTAACCCGTACGCTAACACTAAACCGTACCTTAACACGTACGCTCACCCTAAAACATTGTCGTACCCTAACCTGTACCCTAAACCTCCCCGTCCCCTAACCCTAACCCTTACACGAAGACTTAACCTAACGCGTCCCCTAATCCTAACCCGTACGCTAACACTAACACGTACCCTAATACGTACGCTCACCATAAACCGTTGTCGTACACTAAACTGTACCCTAAACCATCCCCGTCCCCTTACCCTAACCTTAACCCTAACCCTACCCGTAGCCTTACCCTAACCCGTCCCCTAAACCTAACCCGTACGCTAACACTAACCCGTACCCTAACACGTACGCTCACCCTAAACCGTTGTCGTACCCTAACTTATACCCTAAACCGTCTCCGTCCCCTAACCCTAACCCTAACCCTAACCCTTACCCGAACCCTTACCCTAACCCGTCCCCTCATCGTAACCGGTACAATAACACTAACCTGTACCCTAACCCGTACGCTCACCCTAAACCGTTGTCGTACCCTAACCTGTACCCTAAACCTTCCCCGTCCCCTAACCCTAACCCTAACCCTAACCTTAACCCTAACAGATATCTGAAGCCTTACCCTAACCCGTACCCTAATCCTAACCCGTACGCTAACACTAACCCATACCCTAACACATACGCTCACCCTAAACCATAGTCGTACCCTAACCTGTACCCTAAACCGTCCCCGTCCCCTAACCCTAACCCTAACCCTAACCCTTACCCGAAGACTTAACCTAACCCGTCCACTAATCCTTACCCGTACGCAAACACTAACCCATACACTAACACGTACGCTCCCCTGAAAAGGTTGTCGTACCCTAAACTTTACCCTAAACCGTCCCCCTACCCTAACACTAACCCTAACCCTAACCCGAAACCTTACCCTAACCCGTCCCCTAATCATTACCCGTACGGTATCACTAACCCGTACCCTAACCCGTACTATCACCCTAAACCGTTGTCGTACCCTAACCTGTACCCTAAACCGTCCCCGTCCCGTAACCCTAACCCTAACACTTACCCGAGGCCTTACACTAACCCGTACCCTAATCCTAACCCGTACGCTAACACTAACCCGTACCCTAACACACACGCTCAAACAAAAGCGTTGTCGTACCCTAACCTGAACCCTAAACTATCCCCGTCCCCGTCACCTAACACTAACCCTTACCCGAAGCCTTACCCTAACCCGTCCCCTAATCCTAACCCGTGCACTAACACTAACCAATACCCTAACATGTACGCTCAACCAAAACGGTTGTCGTACCCTAACCTGTACCCTAAACCGTCCCCGTCCCCTAACCCTAAGCCTAACCCTTTCCCGAAGCCTTACACTAACCCGTCCCCTAATCCTAACCCGTACGCTAACACTAACCTGTACCCTAACACATACGCTCACCCTAAACCGTTGTCGTACCCTAACCTGTACCCTAAACCGTCCCCGTCCCCTAACCTTAACCCTATCCCTAACCCTATCCCTTACCCGAAGCCTTACCCTAACTCGTCCCCTAATCCTACCCCGTATGCTAACACTAACCCGTACCCTAATTCGTACGCTCAACCTAAACCGTTGTCGTACCCTAACCTGTACCCTAAACCTTCCCAGTCCCCTAACCCTAACCCTAACCTTAACCCTAACAGATATATGAAACCTTACCCTATCCCGTCCCCTAATCCTAACCCGTACGCTAACACTAACCCATAAACTAACACATACGCTCACCCTAAACCGTTGTCGTACCCTAACCTGTAACCTAAACCATCCCCGTCCCCGTCCCCTAACCCTAACCCTAACACTAACCCTTACCCGAAGACTTAACCTAACCCGTCCACTAATCCTTACCCGTACGCAAACACTAACCCGTACACTAACACGTACGCTCACCTTAAAAGGTTGTCGTACACTAAACTTTACCCTAAACAGTCCCCATACCCTAACACTAACCCTAACCCTAACCCGAAACCTTACCCTAACCCGTCCCATAATCCTAACACGTACGCTAACACTAACCGGCACCCTAACATGTACGCTCACCCTAAACAGTTGTCGTACCCTAACCTGTACCCTAAACCGTCCCCGTCCCCTAACCCTAACCCTAACCCTTACCCTAACACTTACCTGAATCCTTACACTAACCTGTCCCCTAATCCTAACCCGTACGCTAACACTAACCCGTACCCTAACACGTACTCTCAACTTAAACCGTTGTTGTACCCTAACCTTTACCCTAAACCGTCCCCGTACCCTACCCCTAACCGTAACCCTAACCCGAATCCTTACCCTAACCCGTCCCCTAATCCTAACACGTACGCTAACACTAACTCATTCCCTAACATGTACGCTCACCCTAAACCGTTGTCGTACTTTAACCTGTACCCTAAACCGTCCCCGTCCTGTAACCCTAACCCTAACACTTAACTGAAGCCTTACACTAACCCGTACCCTAATCCTAACCCGTATGCTAACACTAACCCGTACCCTAACACATACGCTCAAACAAAAGCGTTGTCGTACCCTAACCTGAAACCTAAACCGTCCCCGTCCCCTGAGCCTAACCCTAACCCTAAACCTAACCCTTACCCGAAGCCTTACCCTAACCCGTCCCCTAATCCTAACCCGTACGCTAACACTAAAATGTACCCTAACATGTACGCTCACCCTTAACCGTTCTCGTACCCTAACCTATACCGTAAACCATCCCCGTCCCCGTCACCTAACACTAACCCTTACCCGAAGACTTACCCTATCCCGTCCCCTAATCCTAACCCGTGCACTAACACTAACACATACCCAAACATGTACGCTCACCCAAAACCGTTGTCGTACCCTAACCTGTATCCTAAATCATCCCCGTCCCCTAACCCTAACCCTAACCCTTTCCCGAAGCCTTCCCCTAACCCGTGCCCTAATCCTAACCCGTACGCTAACACTAACCTGTACCCTAACACATACACTCACCCTAAACCGTTGTCGTACCCTAACCTGTACCCTAAACCGTCCCTGTCCCCTAACCCTAACCCTATCCCTAACCCTATCCCTTACCCGAAGCCTTACCCTAACACATCCCCTAATCCTACCCCGTACGCTAACACTAACCCGTACCCTAACACGTACGGTCAACCTAAACTGTTGTCGTACCCTAACCTGTACCCTAAACCGTCCCCGTCCCCTAACACTAACCCTAACCCTAACCCTAACACTAACCCTTACCCGAAGTCTTACCCTTACCCGTCCCCTAATCCTACCCCGTACGCTAACACTAACCCGTACCCTAACACATACGCTCAACCTAAACCGTTGTCGTACCCTAAACTGTACCCTAAACCGTCCCCGTCCCCTAACACTAACCCTAACACTAACCCTAACACTAACCCTTACCCGAAGCCTTACCCTAAACCGTCCCCTTATCCTAACCCGTACGCTAACACTAACCCGTACCCTAACACGTACGCTAACCCTAAATCATTGTCGTACCCTATCCTGTACCCTAAACCGTCCCCTAACCCTAACCCTAACCCTAACCCTTATCCGAAGTCTTAACCTAACCCGTCCCCTAATCCTAACCCGTACTCTAACACTAACACGTACCCTAACACGTACGCGCAGCCTAAAATGTTGTCGTACCCTAACCTGTACCCTAAACCGTCCCCGTCCCCTAAACGTCACCCTAACCCTAACCCTTACCTGAAGTATTACCCAACCCGTCCCCTAATCCTAAACCGTACGCTAACAAGAACCCGTACCCTAACACGTACGCTCACCCTAAAATGTTGTCGTACCCTAAACTGTACCCTAAACCGTCCCCGTCCCGTAAACCTAACCCTAACCCTAACACTTACCCGAAGCCTTACCCTAACCTGTCCCCTAATCCTAACCCGTACGCTAACACTAACACGTACCCTAACAGGTACGCTCACCCTGAACACTTGTCGTACACTAAACTGTACCCTAAACCGTCCCCGTCCCTTAACCCTAAACCTAACCCTAACCCTAACCCTAACCCTAACACTTACCCGTAGCCTTACCCTAATCCGTCCCCTAATCCTAACCCGTACACTAATACTAACACATACCCTAACACGTAGGCTCACCCTAAACCGTTGTCGTACCCTAAACTGTACCCTAAACCGTCCCCATCACTTAACCATAACCCTAACCCTAACCCTATACCTAACCCTTACCCGAAGCCTTACTCTAAACCGTCCTCTAATCCTAAACAGTACGCTAACACTAACCCGTAACCTAACACGTACGCTCACCCTAAACCGTTGTCGTACACTAACCTGTACCATAAACCGTCCGCATCCCCTAACCCTAACCGTAACCCTAACCCTAACACTAACACTTACCCGAAGCCTTACCCTAACCCGTCTCCTAATCCTAACCCATACGCTAACACTAACCCGTACCTTAACCCGTACGCTCACCCTAAACCGTTGTCATACCCTAACCTGTACCCTAAACCTTCCCCAGCCCCTAAACCTAACCCTAACCCTAACACTTACCTGAAGGCTTACCCTAACACGTCCCTTAATCCTAACCAGTACGCTAACACTAAACCGTACCCTAACACGTACGCTCACCCTAAACCGTTGTCGTACCCTAACCTCTACCCTAAACCGTTCCCGTCCCCAAACCCTAACCCAAACCCTATCCCTAACACTAACCCTTACCCGAAGCCTTACCCTAAACCGTCCCCTAATCCTAACCCGTACGCTAACACTAAACCGTACCTTAACACGTACGCTCACCCTAAAACATTGTCGTACCCTAACCTGTACCCTAAACCTCCCCGTCCCCTAACCCTAACCCTTACACGAAGACTTAACCTAACGCGTCCCCTAATCCTAACCCGTACGCTAACACTAACACGTACCCTAATACGTACGCTCACCATAAACCGTTGTCGTACACTAAACTGTACCCTAAACCATCCCCGTCCCCTTACCCTAACCTTAACCCTAACCCTACCCGTAGCCTTACCCTAACCCGTCCCCTAAACCTAACCCGTACGCTAACACTAACCCGTACCCTAACACGTACGCTCACCCTAAACCGTTGTCGTACCCTAACTTATACCCTAAACCGTCTCCGTCCCCTAACCCTAACCCTAACCCTAACCCTTACCCGAACCCTTACCCTAACCCGTCCCCTCATCGTAACCGGTACAATAACACTAACCTGTACCCTAACCCGTACGCTCACCCTAAACCGTTGTCGTACCCTAACCTGTACCCTAAACCTTCCCCGTCCCCTAACCCTAACCCTAACCCTAACCTTAACCCTAACAGATATCTGAAGCCTTACCCTAACCCGTACCCTAATCCTAACCCGTACGCTAACACTAACCCATACCCTAACACATACGCTCACCCTAAACCATAGTCGTACCCTAACCTGTACCCTAAACCGTCCCCGTCCCCTAACCCTAACCCTAACCCTAACCCTTACCCGAAGACTTAACCTAACCCGTCCACTAATCCTTACCCGTACGCAAACACTAACCCGTACACTAACACGTACGCTCCCCTGAAAAGGTTGTCGTACCCTAAACTTTACCCTAAACCGTCCCCCTACCCTAACACTAACCCTAACCCTAACCCGAAACCTTACCCTAACCCGTCCCCTAATCATTACCCGTACGGTATCACTAACCCGTACCCTAACCCGTACTATCACCCTAAACCGTTGTCGTACCCTAACCTGTACCCTAAACCGTCCCCGTCCCGTAACCCTAACCCTAACACTTACCCGAGGCCTTACACTAACCCGTACCCTAATCCTAACCCGTACGCTAACACTAACCCGTACCCTAACACACACGCTCAAACAAAAGCGTTGTCGTACCCTAACCTGAACCCTAAACTATCCCCGTCCCCGTCACCTAACACTAACCCTTACCCGAAGCCTTACCCTAACCCGTCCCCTAATCCTTACCCGTGCACTAACACTAACCAATACCCTAACATGTACGCTCAACCAAAACGGTTGTCGTACCCTAACCTGTACCCTAAACCGTCCCCGTCCCCTAACCCTAAGCCTAACCCTTTCCCGAAGCCTTACACTAACCCGTCCCCTAATCCTAACCCGTACGCTAACACTAACCTGTACCCTAACACATACGCTCACCCTAAACCGTTGTCGTACCCTAACCTGTACCCTAAACCGTCCCCGTCCCCTAACCTTAACCCTATCCCTAACCCTATCCCTTACCCGAAGCCTTACCCTAACTCGTCCCCTAATCCTACCCCGTATGCTAACACTAACCCGTACCCTAATTCGTACGCTCAACCTAAACCGTTGTCGTACCCTAACCTGTACCCTAAACCTTCCCAGTCCCCTAACCCTAACCCTAACCTTAACCCTAACAGATATATGAAACCTTACCCTATCCCGTCCCCTAATCCTAACCCGTACGCTAACACTAACCCATAAACTAACACATACGCTCACCCTAAACCGTTGTCGTACCCTAACCTGTAACCTAAACCATCCCCGTCCCCGTCCCCTAACCCTAACCCTAACACTAACCCTTACCCGAAGACTTAACCTAACCCGTCCACTAATCCTTACCCGTACGCAAACACTAACCCGTACACTAACACGTACGCTCACCTTAAAAGGTTGTCGTACACTAAACTTTACCCTAAACAGTCCCCATACCCTAACACTAACCCTAACCCTAACCCGAAACCTTACCCTAACCCGTCCCATAATCCTAACACGTACGCTAACACTAACCGGCACCCTAACATGTACGCTCACCCTAAACAGTTGTCGTACCCTAACCTGTACCCTAAACCGTCCCCGTCCCCTAACCCTAACCCTAACCCTTACCCTAACACTTACCTGAATCCTTACACTAACCTGTCCCCTAATCCTAACCCGTACGCTAACACTAACCCGTACCCTAACACGTACTCTCAACTTAAACCGTTGTTGTACCCTAACCTTTACCCTAAACCGTCCCCGTACCCTACCCCTAACCGTAACCCTAACCCGAATCCTTACCCTAACCCGTCCCCTAATCCTAACACGTACGCTAACACTAACTCATTCCCTAACATGTACGCTCACCCTAAACCGTTGTCGTACTTTAACCTGTACCCTAAACCGTCCCCGTCCTGTAACCCTAACCCTAACACTTAACTGAAGCCTTACACTAACCCGTACCCTAATCCTAACCCGTATGCTAACACTAACCCGTACCCTAACACATACGCTCAAACAAAAGCGTTGTCGTACCCTAACCTGAAACCTAAACCGTCCCCGTCCCCTGAGCCTAACCCTAACCCTAAACCTAACCCTTACCCGAAGCCTTACCCTAACCCGTCCCCTAATCCTAACCCGTACGCTAACACTAAAATGTACCCTAACATGTACGCTCACCCTTAACCGTTCTCGTACCCTAACCTATACCGTAAACCATCCCCGTCCCCGTCACCTAACACTAACCCTTACCCGAAGACTTACCCTATCCCGTCCCCTAATCCTAACCCGTGCACTAACACTAACACATACCCAAACATGTACGCTCACCCAAAACCGTTGTCGTACCCTAACCTGTATCCTAAATCATCCCCGTCCCCTAACCCTAACCCTAACCCTTTCCCGAAGCCTTCCCCTAACCCGTGCCCTAATCCTAACCCGTACGCTAACACTAACCTGTACCCTAACACATACACTCACCCTAAACCGTTGTCGTACCCTAACCTGTACCCTAAACCGTCCCTGTCCCCTAACCCTAACCCTATCCCTAACCCTATCCCTTACCCGAAGCCTTACCCTAACACATCCCCTAATCCTACCCCGTACGCTAACACTAACCCGTACCCTAACACGTACGGTCAACCTAAACTGTTGTCGTACCCTAACCTGTACCCTAAACCGTCCCCGTCCCCTAACACTAACCCTAACCCTAACCCTAACACTAACCCTTACCCGAAGTCTTACCCTTACCCGTCCCCTAATCCTACCCCGTACGCTAACACTAACCCGTACCCTAACACATACGCTCAACCTAAACCGTTGTCGTACCCTAAACTGTACCCTAAACCGTCCCCGTCCCCTAACACTAACCCTAACACTAACCCTAACACTAACCCTTACCCGAAGCCTTACCCTAAACCGTCCCCTTATCCTAACCCGTACGCTAACACTAACCCGTACCCTAACACGTACGCTAACCCTAAATCATTGTCGTACCCTATCCTGTACCCTAAACCGTCCCCTAACCCTAACCCTAACCCTAACCCTTATCCGAAGTCTTAACCTAACCCGTCCCCTAATCCTAACCCGTACTCTAACACTAACACGTACCCTAACACGTACGCGCAGCCTAAAATGTTGTCGTACCCTAACCTGTACCCTAAACCGTCCCCGTCCCCTAAACGTCACCCTAACCCTAACCCTTACCTGAAGTATTACCCAACCCGTCCCCTAATCCTAAACCGTACGCTAACAAGAACCCGTACCCTAACACGTACGCTCACCCTAAAATGTTGTCGTACCCTAAACTGTACCCTAAACCGTCCCCGTCCCGTAAACCTAACCCTAACCCTAACACTTACCCGAAGCCTTACCCTAACCTGTCCCCTAATCCTAACCCGTACGCTAACACTAACACGTACCCTAACAGGTACGCTCACCCTGAACACTTGTCGTACACTAAACTGTACCCTAAACCGTCCCCGTCCCTTAACCCTAAACCTAACCCTAACCCTAACACTTACCCGTAGCCTTACCCTAATCCGTCCCCTAATCCTAACCCGTACACTAATACTAACACATACCCTAACACGTAGGCTCACCCTAAACCGTTGTCGTACCCTAAACTGTACCCTAAACCGTCCCCATCACTTAACCATAACCCTAACCCTAACCCTATACCTAACCCTTACCCGAAGCCTTACTCTAAACCGTCCTCTAATCCTAAACAGTACGCTAACACTAACCCGTAACCTAACACGTACGCTCACCCTAAACCGTTGTCGTACACTAACCTGTACCATAAACCGTCCGCATCCCCTAACCCTAACCGTAACCCTAACCCTAACACTAACACTTACCCGAAGCCTTACCCTAACCCGTCTCCTAATCCTAACCCATACGCTAACACTAACCCGTACCTTAACCCGTACGCTCACCCTAAACCGTTGTCATACCCTAACCTGTACCCTAAACCTTCCCCAGCCCCTAAACCTAACCCTAACCCTAACACTTACCTGAAGGCTTACCCTAACACGTCCCTTAATCCTAACCAGTACGCTAACACTAAACCGTACCCTAACACGTACGCTCACCCTAAACCGTTGTCGTACCCTAACCTCTACCCTAAACCGTTCCCGTCCCCAAACCCTAACCCAAACCCTATCCCTAACACTAACCCTTACCCGAAGCCTTACCCTAAACCGTCCCCTAATCCTAACCCGTACGCTAACACTAAACCGTACCTTAACACGTACGCTCACCCTAAAACATTGTCGTACCCTAACCTGTACCCTAAACCTCCCCGTCCCCTAACCCTAACCCTTACACGAAGACTTAACCTAACGCGTCCCCTAATCCTAACCCGTACGCTAACACTAACACGTACCCTAATACGTACGCTCACCATAAACCGTTGTCGTACACTAAACTGTACCCTAAACCATCCCCGTCCCCTTACCCTAACCTTAACCCTAACCCTACCCGTAGCCTTACCCTAACCCGTCCCCTAAACCTAACCCGTACGCTAACACTAACCCGTACCCTAACACGTACGCTCACCCTAAACCGTTGTCGTACCCTAACTTATACCCTAAACCGTCTCCGTCCCCTAACCCTAACCCTAACCCTAACCCTTACCCGAACCCTTACCCTAACCCGTCCCCTCATCGTAACCGGTACAATAACACTAACCTGTACCCTAACCCGTACGCTCACCCTAAACCGTTGTCGTACCCTAACCTGTACCCTAAACCTTCCCCGTCCCCTAACCCTAACCCTAACCCTAACCTTAACCCTAACAGATATCTGAAGCCTTACCCTAACCCGTACCCTAATCCTAACCCGTACGCTAACACTAACCCATACCCTAACACATACGCTCACCCTAAACCATAGTCGTACCCTAACCTGTACCCTAAACCGTCCCCGTCCCCTAACCCTAACCCTAACCCTAACCCTTACCCGAAGACTTAACCTAACCCGTCCACTAATCCTTACCCGTACGCAAACACTAACCCGTACACTAACACGTACGCTCCCCTGAAAAGGTTGTCGTACCCTAAACTTTACCCTAAACCGTCCCCCTACCCTAACACTAACCCTAACCCTAACCCGAAACCTTACCCTAACCCGTCCCCTAATCATTACCCGTACGGTATCACTAACCCGTACCCTAACCCGTACTATCACCCTAAACCGTTGTCGTACCCTAACCTGTACCCTAAACCGTCCCCGTCCCGTAACCCTAACCCTAACACTTACCCGAGGCCTTACACTAACCCGTACCCTAATCCTAACCCGTACGCTAACACTAACCCGTACCCTAACACACACGCTCAAACAAAAGCGTTGTCGTACCCTAACCTGAACCCTAAACTATCCCCGTCCCCGTCACCTAACACTAACCCTTACCCGAAGCCTTACCCTAACCCGTCCCCTAATCCTAACCCGTGCACTAACACTAACCAATACCCTAACATGTACGCTCAACCAAAACGGTTGTCGTACCCTAACCTGTACCCTAAACCGTCCCCGTCCCCTAACCCTAAGCCTAACCCTTTCCCGAAGCCTTACACTAACCCGTCCCCTAATCCTAACCCGTACGCTAACACTAACCTGTACCCTAACACATACGCTCACCCTAAACCGTTGTCGTACCCTAACCTGTACCCTAAACCGTCCCCGTCCCCTAACCTTAACCCTATCCCTAACCCTATCCCTTACCCGAAGCCTTACCCTAACTCGTCCCCTAATCCTACCCCGTATGCTAACACTAACCCGTACCCTAATTCGTACGCTCAACCAAAACCGTTGTCGTACCCTAACCTGTACCCTAAACCTTCCCAGTCCCCTAACCCTAACCCTAACCTTAACCCTAACAGATATATGAAACCTTACCCTATCCCGTCCCCTAATCCTAACCCGTACGCTAACACTAACCCATAAACTAACACATACGCTCACCCTAAACCGTTGTCGTACCCTAACCTGTAACCTAAACCATCCCCGTCCCCGTCCCCTAACCCTAACCCTAACACTAACCCTTACCCGAAGACTTAACCTAACCCGTCCACTAATCCTTACCCGTACGCAAACACTAACCCGTACACTAACACGTACGCTCACCTTAAAAGGTTGTCGTACACTAAACTTTACCCTAAACAGTCCCCATACCCTAACACTAACCCTAACCCTAACCCGAAACCTTACCCTAACCCGTCCCATAATCCTAACACGTACGCTAACACTAACCGGCACCCTAACATGTACGCTCACCCTAAACAGTTGTCGTACCCTAACCTGTACCCTAAACCGTCCCCGTCCCCTAACCCTAACCCTAACCCTTACCCTAACACTTACCTGAATCCTTACACTAACCTGTCCCCTAATCCTAACCCGTACGCTAACACTAACCCGTACCCTAACACGTACTCTCAACTTAAACCGTTGTTGTACCCTAACCTTTACCCTAAACCGTCCCCGTACCCTACCCCTAACCGTAACCCTAACCCGAATCCTTACCCTAACCCGTCCCCTAATCCTAACACGTACGCTAACACTAACTCATTCCCTAACATGTACGCTCACCCTAAACCGTTGTCGTACTTTAACCTGTACCCTAAACCGTCCCCGTCCTGTAACCCTAACCCTAACACTTAACTGAAGCCTTACACTAACCCGTACCCTAATCCTAACCCGTATGCTAACACTAACCCGTACCCTAACACATACGCTCAAACAAAAGCGTTGTCGTACCCTAACCTGAAACCTAAACCGTCCCCGTCCCCTGAGCCTAACCCTAACCCTAAACCTAACCCTTACCCGAAGCCTTACCCTAACCCGTCCCCTAATCCTAACCCGTACGCTAACACTAAAATGTACCCTAACATGTACGCTCACCCTTAACCGTTCTCGTACCCTAACCTATACCGTAAACCATCCCCGTCCCCGTCACCTAACACTAACCCTTACCCGAAGACTTACCCTATCCCGTCCCCTAATCCTAACCCGTGCACTAACACTAACACATACCCAAACATGTACGCTCACCCAAAACCGTTGTCGTACCCTAACCTGTATCCTAAATCATCCCCGTCCCCTAACCCTAACCCTAACCCTTTCCCGAAGCCTTCCCCTAACCCGTGCCCTAATCCTAACCCGTACGCTAACACTAACCTGTACCCTAACACATACACTCACCCTAAACCGTTGTCGTACCCTAACCTGTACCCTAAACCGTCCCTGTCCCCTAACCCTAACCCTATCCCTAACCCTATCCCTTACCCGAAGCCTTACCCTAACACATCCCCTAATCCTACCCCGTACGCTAACACTAACCCGTACCCTAACACGTACGGTCAACCTAAACTGTTGTCGTACCCTAACCTGTACCCTAAACCGTCCCCGTCCCCTAACACTAACCCTAACCCTAACCCTAACACTAACCCTTACCCGAAGTCTTACCCTTACCCGTCCCCTAATCCTACCCCGTACGCTAACACTAACCCGTACCCTAACACATACGCTCAACCTAAACCGTTGTCGTACCCTAAACTGTACCCTAAACCGTCCCCGTCCCCTAACACTAACCCTAACACTAACCCTAACACTAACCCTTACCCGAAGCCTTACCCTAAACCGTCCCCTTATCCTAACCCGTACGCTAACACTAACCCGTACCCTAACACGTACGCTAACCCTAAATCATTGTCGTACCCTATCCTGTACCCTAAACCGTCCCCTAACCCTAACCCTAACCCTAACCCTTATCCGAAGTCTTAACCTAACCCGTCCCCTAATCCTAACCCGTACTCTAACACTAACACGTACCCTAACACGTACGCGCAGCCTAAAATGTTGTCGTACCCTAACCTGTACCCTAAACCGTCCCCGTCCCCTAAACGTCACCCTAACCCTAACCCTTACCTGAAGTATTACCCAACCCGTCCCCTAATCCTAAACCGTACGCTAACAAGAACCCGTACCCTAACACGTACGCTCACCCTAAAATGTTGTCGTACCCTAAACTGTACCCTAAACCGTCCCCGTCCCGTAAACCTAACCCTAACCCTAACACTTACCCGAAGCCTTACCCTAACCTGTCCCCTAATCCTAACCCGTACGCTAACACTAACACGTACCCTAACAGGTACGCTCACCCTGAACACTTGTCGTACACTAAACTGTACCCTAAACCGTCCCCGTCCCTTAACCCTAAACCTAACCCTAACCCTAACACTTACCCGTAGCCTTACCCTAATCCGTCCCCTAATCCTAACCCGTACACTAATACTAACACATACCCTAACACGTAGGCTCACCCTAAACCGTTGTCGTACCCTAAACTGTACCCTAAACCGTCCCCATCACTTAACCATAACCCTAACCCTAACCCTATACCTAACCCTTACCCGAAGCCTTACTCTAAACCGTCCTCTAATCCTAAACAGTACGCTAACACTAACCCGTAACCTAACACGTACGCTCACCCTAAACCGTTGTCGTACACTAACCTGTACCATAAACCGTCCGCATCCCCTAACCCTAACCGTAACCCTAACCCTAACACTAACACTTACCCGAAGCCTTACCCTAACCCGTCTCCTAATCCTAACCCATACGCTAACACTAACCCGTACCTTAACCCGTACGCTCACCCTAAACCGTTGTCATACCCTAACCTGTACCCTAAACCTTCCCCAGCCCCTAAACCTAACCCTAACCCTAACACTTACCTGAAGGCTTACCCTAACACGTCCCTTAATCCTAACCAGTACGCTAACACTAAACCGTACCCTAACACGTACGCTCACCCTAAACCGTTGTCGTACCCTAACCTCTACCCTAAACCGTTCCCGTCCCCAAACCCTAACCCAAACCCTATCCCTAACACTAACCCTTACCCGAAGCCTTACCCTAAACCGTCCCCTAATCCTAACCCGTACGCTAACACTAAACCGTACCTTAACACGTACGCTCACCCTAAAACATTGTCGTACCCTAACCTGTACCCTAAACCTCCCCGTCCCCTAACCCTAACCCTTACACGAAGACTTAACCTAACGCGTCCCCTAATCCTAACCCGTACGCTAACACTAACACGTACCCTAATACGTACGCTCACCATAAACCGTTGTCGTACACTAAACTGTACCCTAAACCATCCCCGTCCCCTTACCCTAACCTTAACCCTAACCCTACCCGTAGCCTTACCCTAACCCGTCCCCTAAACCTAACCCGTACGCTAACACTAACCCGTACCCTAACACGTACGCTCACCCTAAACCGTTGTCGTACCCTAACTTATACCCTAAACCGTCTCCGTCCCCTAACCCTAACCCTAACCCTAACCCTTACCCGAACCCTTACCCTAACCCGTCCCCTCATCGTAACCGGTACAATAACACTAACCTGTACCCTAACCCGTACGCTCACCCTAAACCGTTGTCGTACCCTAACCTGTACCCTAAACCTTCCCCGTCCCCTAACCCTAACCCTAACCCTAACCTTAACCCTAACAGATATCTGAAGCCTTACCCTAACCCGTACCCTAATCCTAACCCGTACGCTAACACTAACCCATACCCTAACACATACGCTCACCCTAAACCATAGTCGTACCCTAACCTGTACCCTAAACCGTCCCCGTCCCCTAACCCTAACCCTAACCCTAACCCTTACCCGAAGACTTAACCTAACCCGTCCACTAATCCTTACCCGTACGCAAACACTAACCCGTACACTAACACGTACGCTCCCCTGAAAAGGTTGTCGTACCCTAAACTTTACCCTAAACCGTCCCCCTACCCTAACACTAACCCTAACCCTAACCCGAAACCTTACCCTAACCCGTCCCCTAATCATTACCCGTACGGTATCACTAACCCGTACCCTAACCCGTACTATCACCCTAAACCGTTGTCGTACCCTAACCTGTACCCTAAACCGTCCCCGTCCCGTAACCCTAACCCTAACACTTACCCGAGGCCTTACACTAACCCGTACCCTAATCCTAACCCGTACGCTAACACTAACCCGTACCCTAACACACACGCTCAAACAAAAGCGTTGTCGTACCCTAACCTGAACCCTAAACTATCCCCGTCCCCGTCACCTAACACTAACCCTTACCCGAAGCCTTACCCTAACCCGTCCCCTAATCCTAACCCGTGCACTAACACTAACCAATACCCTAACATGTACGCTCAACCAAAACGGTTGTCGTACCCTAACCTGTACCCTAAACCGTCCCCGTCCCCTAACCCTAAGCCTAACCCTTTCCCGAAGCCTTACACTAACCCGTCCCCTAATCCTAACCCGTACGCTAACACTAACCTGTACCCTAACACATACGCTCACCCTAAACCGTTGTCGTACCCTAACCTGTACCCTAAACCGTCCCCGTCCCCTAACCTTAACCCTATCCCTAACCCTATCCCTTACCCGAAGCCTTACCCTAACTCGTCCCCTAATCCTACCCCGTATGCTAACACTAACCCGTACCCTAATTCGTACGCTCAACCAAAACCGTTGTCGTACCCTAACCTGTACCCTAAACCTTCCCAGTCCCCTAACCCTAACCCTAACCTTAACCCTAACAGATATATGAAACCTTACCCTATCCCGTCCCCTAATCCTAACCCGTACGCTAACACTAACCCATAAACTAACACATACGCTCACCCTAAACCGTTGTCGTACCCTAACCTGTAACCTAAACCATCCCCGTCCCCGTCCCCTAACCCTAACCCTAACACTAACCCTTACCCGAAGACTTAACCTAACCCGTCCACTAATCCTTACCCGTACGCAAACACTAACCCGTACACTAACACGTACGCTCACCTTAAAAGGTTGTCGTACACTAAACTTTACCCTAAACAGTCCCCATACCCTAACACTAACCCTAACCCTAACCCGAAACCTTACCCTAACCCGTCCCATAATCCTAACACGTACGCTAACACTAACCGGCACCCTAACATGTACGCTCACCCTAAACAGTTGTCGTACCCTAACCTGTACCCTAAACCGTCCCCGTCCCCTAACCCTAACCCTAACCCTTACCCTAACACTTACCTGAATCCTTACACTAACCTGTCCCCTAATCCTAACCCGTACGCTAACACTAACCCGTACCCTAACACGTACTCTCAACTTAAACCGTTGTTGTACCCTAACCTTTACCCTAAACCGTCCCCGTACCCTACCCCTAACCGTAACCCTAACCCGAATCCTTACCCTAACCCGTCCCCTAATCCTAACACGTACGCTAACACTAACTCATTCCCTAACATGTACGCTCACCCTAAACCGTTGTCGTACTTTAACCTGTACCCTAAACCGTCCCCGTCCTGTAACCCTAACCCTAACACTTAACTGAAGCCTTACACTAACCCGTACCCTAATCCTAACCCGTATGCTAACACTAACCCGTACCCTAACACATACGCTCAAACAAAAGCGTTGTCGTACCCTAACCTGAAACCTAAACCGTCCCCGTCCCCTGAGCCTAACCCTAACCCTAAACCTAACCCTTACCCGAAGCCTTACCCTAACCCGTCCCCTAATCCTAACCCGTACGCTAACACTAAAATGTACCCTAACATGTACGCTCACCCTTAACCGTTCTCGTACCCTAACCTATACCGTAAACCATCCCCGTCCCCGTCACCTAACACTAACCCTTACCCGAAGACTTACCCTATCCCGTCCCCTAATCCTAACCCGTGCACTAACACTAACACATACCCAAACATGTACGCTCACCCAAAACCGTTGTCGTACCCTAACCTGTATCCTAAATCATCCCCGTCCCCTAACCCTAACCCTAACCCTTTCCCGAAGCCTTCCCCTAACCCGTGCCCTAATCCTAACCCGTACGCTAACACTAACCTGTACCCTAACACATACACTCACCCTAAACCGTTGTCGTACCCTAACCTGTACCCTAAACCGTCCCTGTCCCCTAACCCTAACCCTATCCCTAACCCTATCCCTTACCCGAAGCCTTACCCTAACACATCCCCTAATCCTACCCCGTACGCTAACACTAACCCGTACCCTAACACGTACGGTCAACCTAAACTGTTGTCGTACCCTAACCTGTACCCTAAACCGTCCCCGTCCCCTAACACTAACCCTAACCCTAACCCTAACACTAACCCTTACCCGAAGTCTTACCCTTACCCGTCCCCTAATCCTACCCCGTACGCTAACACTAACCCGTACCCTAACACATACGCTCAACCTAAACCGTTGTCGTACCCTAAACTGTACCCTAAACCGTCCCCGTCCCCTAACACTAACCCTAACACTAACCCTAACACTAACCCTTACCCGAAGCCTTACCCTAAACCGTCCCCTTATCCTAACCCGTACGCTAACACTAACCCGTACCCTAACACGTACGCTAACCCTAAATCATTGTCGTACCCTATCCTGTACCCTAAACCGTCCCCTAACCCTAACCCTAACCCTAACCCTTATCCGAAGTCTTAACCTAACCCGTCCCCTAATCCTAACCCGTACTCTAACACTAACACGTACCCTAACACGTACGCGCAGCCTAAAATGTTGTCGTACCCTAACCTGTACCCTAAACCGTCCCCGTCCCCTAAACGTCACCCTAACCCTAACCCTTACCTGAAGTATTACCCAACCCGTCCCCTAATCCTAAACCGTACGCTAACAAGAACCCGTACCCTAACACGTACGCTCACCCTAAAATGTTGTCGTACCCTAAACTGTACCCTAAACCGTCCCCGTCCCGTAAACCTAACCCTAACCCTAACACTTACCCGAAGCCTTACCCTAACCTGTCCCCTAATCCTAACCCGTACGCTAACACTAACACGTACCCTAACAGGTACGCTCACCCTGAACACTTGTCGTACACTAAACTGTACCCTAAACCGTCCCCGTCCCTTAACCCTAAACCTAACCCTAACCCTAACACTTACCCGTAGCCTTACCCTAATCCGTCCCCTAATCCTAACCCGTACACTAATACTAACACATACCCTAACACCTAGGCTCACACTAAACCGTTGTCGTACCCTAAACTGTACCCTAAACCGTCCCCATCACTTAACCATAACCCTAACCCTAACCCTATACCTAACCCTTACCCGAAGCCTTACTCTAAACCGTCCTCTAATCCTAAACAGTACGCTAACACTAACCCGTAACCTAACACGTACGCTCACCCTAAACCGTTGTCGTACACTAACCTGTACCATAAACCGTCCGCATCCCCTAACCCTAACCGTAACCCTAACCCTAACACTAACACTTACCCGAAGCCTTACCCTAACCCGTCTCCTAATCCTAACCCATACGCTAACACTAACCCGTACCTTAACCCGTACGCTCACCCTAAACCGTTGTCATACCCTAACCTGTACCCTAAACCTTCCCCAGCCCCTAAACCTAACCCTAACCCTAACACTTACCTGAAGGCTTACCCTAACACGTCCCTTAATCCTAACCAGTACGCTAACACTAAACCGTACCCTAACACGTACGCTCACCCTAAACCGTTGTCGTACCCTAACCTCTACCCTAAACCGTTCCCGTCCCCAAACCCTAACCCAAACCCTATCCCTAACACTAACCCTTACCCGAAGCCTTACCCTAAACCGTCCCCTAATCCTAACCCGTACGCTAACACTAAACCGTACCTTAACACGTACGCTCACCCTAAAACATTGTCGTACCCTAACCTGTACCCTAAACCTCCCCGTCCCCTAACCCTAACCCTTACACGAAGACTTAACCTAACGCGTCCCCTAATCCTAACCCGTACGCTAACACTAACACGTACCCTAATACGTACGCTCACCATAAACCGTTGTCGTACACTAAACTGTACCCTAAACCATCCCCGTCCCCTTACCCTAACCTTAACCCTAACCCTACCCGTAGCCTTACCCTAACCCGTCCCCTAAACCTAACCCGTACGCTAACACTAACCCGTACCCTAACACGTACGCTCACCCTAAACCGTTGTCGTACCCTAACTTATACCCTAAACCGTCTCCGTCCCCTAACCCTAACCCTAACCCTAACCCTTACCCGAACCCTTACCCTAACCCGTCCCCTCATCGTAACCGGTACAATAACACTAACCTGTACCCTAACCCGTACGCTCACCCTAAACCGTTGTCGTACCCTAACCTGTACCCTAAACCTTCCCCGTCCCCTAACCCTAACCCTAACCCTAACCTTAAACCTAACAGATATCTGAAGCCTTACCCTAACCCGTACCCTAATCCTAACCCGTACGCTAACACTAACCCATACCCTAACACATACGCTCACCCTAAACCATAGTCGTACCCTAACCTGTACCCTAAACCGTCCCCGTCCCCTAACCCTAACCCTAACCCTAACCCTTACCCGAAGACTTAACCTAACCCGTCCACTAATCCTTACCCGTACGCAAACACTAACACGTACACTAACACGTACGCTCCCCTGAAAAGGTTGTCGTACCCTAAACTTTACCCTAAACCGTCCCCCTACCCTAACACTAACCCTAACCCTAACCCGAAACCTTACCCTAACCCGTCCCCTAATCATTACCCGTACGGTATCACTAACCCGTACCCTAACCCGTACTATCACCCTAAACCGTTGTCGTACCCTAACCTGTACCCTAAACCGTCCCCGTCCCGTAACCCTAACCCTAACACTTACCCGAGGCCTTACACTAACCCGTACCCTAATCCTAACCCGTACGCTAACACTAACCCGTACCCTAACACACACGCTCAAACAAAAGCGTTGTCGTACCGTAACCTGAACCCTAAACTATCCCCGTCCCCGTCACCTAACACTAACCCTTACCCGAAGCCTTACCCTAACCCGTCCCCTAATCCTAACCCGTGCACTAACACTAACCAATACCCTAACATGTACGCTCAACCAAAACGGTTGTCGTACCCTAACCTGTACCCTAAACCGTCCCCGTCCCCTAACCCTAAGCCTAACCCTTTCCCGAAGCCTTACACTAACCCGTCCCCTAATCCTAACCCGTACGCTAACACTAACCTGTACCCTAACACATACGCTCACCCTAAACCGTTGTCGTACCCTAACCTGTACCCTAAACCGTCCCCGTCCCCTAACCCTAACCCTATCCCTAACCCTATCCCTTACCCGAAGCCTTACCCTAACTCGTCCCCTAATCCTACCCCGTATGCTAACACTAACCCGTACCCTAATTCGTACGCTCAACCTAAACCGTTGTCGTACCCTAACCTGTACCCTAAACCGTCCCCGTCCCCTAACCCTAACCCTAAACCTATCCCTAACCCTTACCCGACGCCTTACCCTAACCCGTCCCCTAATCCTAACCCGTACGCTAACACTAACCCGTATCCTAACACGTACGCTCACCCTAAACCGCTGTCGTACCCTAACCTGTACCGTATATCGTCCCAGTCCCCTAAACCTAACCCTAACCCTAAACCTAACCCTAAACCCTACCCTAATCCGTCCCCTAATCCTAACCCGTACGCTAACACTAACACGTACCCTAACACGTACGCTCACCCTAAACCGTTGTCGTACACAAACCTGTACCCTAAACCGTCCCCGTCCCCTAACCCTCACCCTAACCCTAACCCTTACCTGAAGTATTACCCAACCCGTCCCCTAATCCTAACCCGTACGCTAATAAGAACCCGTACCCTAACACGTACGCTCACCCTAAAATGTTGTCGTACCCTAAGCTGTACCCTAAACCGTCCCCGTCCCGTAAACCTAACCCTAACCCTAACACTTACCCGAAGCCTTACCCTAACCTCTCCCCTAATCCTAACCCGTACGCTAACACTAACACGTACCCTAACAGGTACGCTCACCCTGAACACTTGTCGTACACTAAACTGTACCCTAAACCGTCCCCGTCCCTTAACCCTAAACCTAACCCTAACCCTAACCCTAACACTTACCCGAAGCCTTACACTAATCCGTCCCCTAATCCTAACCCGTACACTAATACTAACACATACCCTAACACGTAGGCTCACCCTAAACAGTTGTCGTACCCTAAACTGTACCCTAAACCGTCCCCATCACTTAACCCTAACCCTAACCCTAACCCTAAACCTAACCCTTACCCGAAGCCTTACACTAAACCGTCCCCTAATCCTAACCAGTACGCTAACACTAACCCGTAACCTAACACGAACACTCACCATAAACCGTTGTCGTACACTAACCTGTACCCTAAACCGTCCGCATCCCCTAACCCTAACTGTAACCCTAACACTAACACTTACCCGAAGCCTTACCCTAACCCGTCCCCTAATCCTAACCCGCACGCTAACACTAACCCGTACCCTAACATGTACGCTCACCCTAAACCGTTGTCGTACCGTAACCTGTACTCTAAACCGTCCCCATCCACTAACCCTAACCCTAACCCTAACCCTTACCCGAAGCCTTACACTAACGCGTCCCCTAATCCTAACCCATACGCTAAAACTAACCCGTACCTTAACCCGTACGCTCACCCTAAACCGTTGTCGTACCCTAACCTGTACCCTAAACCGTCCCCTGCCCCTAAACCTAACCCTAACCCTAACACTTACCTGAAGCCTTACCTTAACACGTCCCCTAATCCTAACCCGTACGCTAACACTAAACCGTACCCTAACACGTACGCTCACCCTAAACCGTTGTCGTACCCTAAGCTCTACCCTAAACCGTTCCCGTCCCCAAACCCTAACCCAAACCCTATCCCTAACACTAACACCTACCCGAAGCCTTACCCTAACCCGTCCCCTAATCCTAACCCGTACGCTAACACTAAACCGTACCCTAACACGTACGCTCACCCTAAAACGTTGTCGTCCCCTAACCTGTACCCTAAACCGTCCCCGTCCCCTAACCCTAACCCTTACGCGAAGACTTAACCTAACCCGTCCCCTAATCCTAACCCGTACGCTAACACTAACACGTACCCTAATACATACGCTCACCCTAAACCGTTGTCGTACACTAAACTGTACCCTAAACCGTCCCCGTCCCCGTCCCCTAACCCTAACCCTAACCCTACCCGTAGCCTTACCCTAACGCGTCCCCTAATCCTAACCCGTACGCTAACACTAACCCATACCCTAATACGTACGCTCACCCTAAACCGTTGTCATACCCTAACCTGTACCCTAAACCTTCCCAGTCCCCTAACCCTAACCCTAACCTTAACCCTAACAGATATATGAAACCTTACCCTATCCCGTCCCCTAATCCTAACCCGTACGCTAACACTAACCCATAAACTAACACATACGCTCACCCTAAACCGTTGTCGTACCCTAACCTGTAACCTAAACCATCCCCGTCCCCGTCCCCTAACCCTAACCCTAACACTAACCCTTACCCGAAAACTTAACCTAACCCGTCCACTAATCCTTACCCGTACGCAAACACTAACCCGTACACTAACACGTACGCTCACCTTAAAAGGTTGTCGTACACTAAACTTTACCCTAAACAGTCCCCATACCCTAACACTAACCCTAACCCTAACCCGAAACCTTACCCTAACCCGTCCCATAATCCTAACCCGTACGCTAACACTAACCGGCACCCTAAAATGTACGCTCACCCTAAACCGTTGTCGTACCCTAACCTGTACCCTAAACCGTCCCCGTCCCCTAACCCTAACCCTAACCCTAACACTTACCTGAAGGCTTACCCTAACACGTCCCCTAATCCTAACCAGTACGCTAACACTAAACCGTACCCTAACACGTACGCTCACCCTAAACCGTTGTCGTACCCTAACCTCTACCCTAAACCGTTCCCGTCCCCAAACCCTAACCCAAACCCTATCCCTAACACTAACCCTTACCCGAAGCCTTACCCTAACCCGTCCCCTAATCCTAACCCGTACGCTAACACTAAACCGTACCTTAACACGTACGCTCACCCTAAAACATTGTCATACCCTAACTTGTACCCTAAACCTCCCCGTCCCC
Source organism: Delphinapterus leucas (assembly GCF_059928025.1). Classification (NCBI taxonomy): domain Eukaryota; kingdom Metazoa; phylum Chordata; class Mammalia; order Artiodactyla; family Monodontidae; genus Delphinapterus; species Delphinapterus leucas. The sequence continues at coordinate 971,880 of NW_028322232.1, read as the reverse complement.
TAACCCTAACCCTTACGCGAAGACTTAACCTAACCCGTCCCCTAATCCTAACCCGTACGCTAACACTAACACGTACCCTAATACGTACGCTCACCATAAACCGTTGTACACTAAACTGTACCCTAAACCGTCCCCGTCCCCTTACCCTAACCTTAACCCTAACCCTACCCGTAGCCTTACCCTAACCCGGCCCCTAAACCTAACCCGTACGCTAACACTAACCCGTACCCTAACACGTACGCTCACCCTAAACCGTTGTCGTACCCTAACCTATACCCTAAACCGTCTCCTTCCCCTAACCCTAACCCTAACCCTAACCCTTACCCGAACCCTTACCCTAACCCGTCCCCTCATCGTAACCGGTACAATAACTCTAACCTGTACCCTAACCCGTACGCTCACCCTAAACCGTTGTCGTACCCTAACCTGTACCCTAAACCGTCCCCGTCCCGTAACCCTAACACTAACACTTACCCGAGGCCTTACACTAACCCGTACCCTAATCCTAACCCGTACGCTAACACTAACCCGTACCCTAAAACATACGCTCAAACAAAAGCGTTGTCGTACCCTAACCTGAACCCTAAACCATCCCCGTCCCCGTCACCTAACACTAACCCTTACGCGAAGCCTTACCCGAACCCGTCCCCTAGTCCTAACCCGTGCACTAACACTAACCAATACCCTAACATGTACACTCACCCAAAACGGTTGTCGTACCCTAACCTGTACCCTAAACCGTCCCCGTCCCCTAACCCTAAGCCTAACCCTTTCCCGAAGCCTTACACTAACCCGTCCCCTAATCCTAACCCGTACGCTAACACTAACCTGTACCCTAACACATACGCTCACCCTAAACCGTTGTCGTACCCTAACCTGTACCCTAAACCGTCCCCGTCCACTAACCCTAACACTATCCCTAACCCTATCCCTTACCCGAAGCCTTACCCTAACTCGTCCCCTAATCCTACCCCGTACGCTAACACTAACCCGTACCCTAATTCGTACGCTCAACCTAAACCGTTGTCGTACCCTAACCTGTACCCTAAACCGTCCCCCTCCCATAACCCTAACCCTAACCCTAACCCTTATCCGAAGTCTTACCCTAACCCGTCCCCTAATCCTAACCCGTACTCTAACACTAACACGTACCCTAACACGTACGCGCAGCCTAAAATGTTGTCGTACCTAACCTGTACCCTAAACTGTCCCCGTCCCCTAACCATAATCCTAACCCTAACCCTTACCCGAAGACCTAACCTAACCCGTCCACTAATCCTTACACGTACGCAAACACTAACCCGTACACTAACACGTACGCTCACCTTATACCGTTGTCGTACCCTAACGTTTACCCTAAACCGTCCCCGTCCCCTAACCCTAACCCTAAACCTAAACCAAAGCCTTACACTAACCCGTACCCTAATCCTAACCCGTACGCTAACACTAACACATACCCTAACACATACGCTCACACAAAAGCACTGTCGTACCCTAACCTGTACACAAAACCGTCCCCGTCCCCTAACCCTAACCCTAAACCTAAACCTGTCCCTAACCCTTATCCGACGCCTTACGCTAACCCGTCCCCTAATCCTAATCTATACGCTAACACTAACCCTTACCCTAACACGTATGCTCACCCTAAACTGCTGTCGTACCCTAAACTGTACCCTAAACCGTCCCCATCCCCGTCCCCTAACCCTAACCCTAACCGTAAACCTTAGCCGAAGCCTTACCCTAACCCATCCCCTAATCCTAACCCATACGCTAACACTAAACCATACCCTAACAAGTACGCTCACCCTAAACCGTTGTCGTTCCCTAACCTGTACCCTGAACCGTCCCCGACCCAGTCCCCTAACCCTAACCCTAACCCTAAACCTAACCCTTACCCGAAGCCTTACCCTAACCCGTCCACTAATCCTAACCCATACGCTGACACTAACCCGTACCCTAACATGTATGCCCACCCTAAACCGTTGTTGTACCCTAACATGTACTCTAAACGGTCCCCGTCCCCTAACCCTAACCCTAACCCTGACCCTTACCTGAAGCCTTAACCTAACCTGTCCCCTATTCCTAACCCGTATGCTAACACAAACCCGAACCCTAACACGTACGCTCAACCTAAAATGTTGTCGTACCCTAACCTGTACCCTAAACCGTCCCCATTCCCTAACCCTAATCCTTACGTGAAGACTTAACCTAACCCGTCCCCTAATCCTAACCCGTTTGCTAACTCTAACCCGTACACTAACACGTACGCTCACCTTAAACCGTTGTCGTACCCTAACCTGTAACCTAAACAGTCTCCGTCCCCTAACCCTAACCCTAACCCAAAGCCTTACCCTAACCCGTCCCCTAATCCTAACCCGTACGCTAACACTAAACCGTACCCTAACACGTACACTCACCCTAAACCGTTGTCGTACCCTAACCTGTACCCTAAACCTTCCCCGTCCCCTAACCCTAACCCTAACCCTAACCCTTACCCGAAGACTTAACCTAACCCGTCCACTAATCCTAACCTGTACGCAAACGCTAACCCGTACACTAACACGTACGCTCACCTTAAACCGTTGTCGTACCCTAACCTTTAGCCTAAACCGTCCCCGTCCCCTAACCCTAACCCTAACCCGAAGCCTTACCCTAACCCGTCCCCTAATCCTAACCCGTAGGCTAATACTAACCCGTACCCTAACACGTACGCTCACCCTAAACCGTTGTTGTACCCTATCCTGTACCCTAAACCGTCCCTGTCCCCTAACCCTAACCCTAACACTAACCCTTACCCGAAGCCTTACCCTAAACCGTACCATAATCCTAACCCATACGCTAACACTAACACGTACCCTAACACATACTCTCACCCTAAAATGTTGTAGTACCCTAACCTGTACCCTAAACCGTCCCCGTCACCTAACCCTAACCCTAATCCTAACACTTACCAGAAGCCTTACACTAACCCGTCCCCTAATCCTAACCCGTACGCTAACACTAACACATACCCTAACCCGTACGCTCACTCTAAACCGTTGTCGTATCCTAAACTGTACCCTAAACCTTCCCCGTCCCCTAACCCTAACCGTAACCCTTACCCTAACACTTACCTGAAGCCTTACACTAACCCGTCACCTAATCCTAACACGTACGCTAACACTAAACCGTACCCTAACACGTACGCTCACCCTAAACTGTTGTCGTACCCTAACCTGTACCCTAAACCATCCCCGTCCCCTAACCCTAACCCTATCCCTAAAACTAACCCTTACCCGAAGCCTTACCCTAACCCGTCCCCTAACCATAATGCGTACGCTAACACTAACCCGTACCCTAAGACCTACGCTCACCCTAAAACTTTGCCGTACCCTATCCTGTACCCTAAACCGTCCCCGTCCCCTAACCCTAACCCTAAACCTATCCCTAACCCTTACCCGACGCCTTACACTAACCCGTCCCCTAATCCTAACCCGTACGCCAACACTAACCCGTACCCTAACACGTACGCTCACCCTAAACCGTTGTCGTACCCTAAACTGTACTCTAAACTGTCCACGTCCCCTAACCCTAACCCTAACCCTAACCGGAAGCCTTACCCTAACCCGTCACCTAATCCTAACCCATACACTAACACTAACCCGTACCCTATCACGTACGCTCACCCTAAACCGTTGTCATACCATAACCTGTACCCTAAACCGTTCCTGTCCCCTAACCCTAACCCTAACCCTTACCCAATGACTTACACTAACCCGTCCTCTAATCCTAGCCTGTACGCTAACACTAATCCGTACCCTAACACGTACGCTTACCCTAAACAGTTGTCATACCCTAACCCATACCCGAAGCCTTACCCTAACCCGTCCCCTAATCCTAACCCGTACGCTAACACTAACAATTACCCTAACACGTACGCTCAACCTAAACCGTTGTTGTACCCTAAACTGTACCCGAAACCATGCCCATCCCTTAACCCTAACACTAACCCTAACCCTTACCCGAAGCCTTACCCTAACCCATCCCCTAATCCTAATCCGTACGCTAACACTAACCCGAACCTTAACACGTATGCTCACCCTACACCGTTGTCGTTTCCTAACCTGTCCCCTACACCATCCCCGTCCCCTAACGCTAAGCCTAACACTTACTCGAAGCCTTACGCTAACCCATTACCTAATCCTAAACCGTATGCTAACACTAACTCGTACCCTAACACGTACGCTCTCCATAAACCGTTGTCGTACCCTAAACTGTACCCTAAACTGTCCCCGTCCCCTAAACCTAACCCTAACCCTAACACTTACCCGAAGCCTTACCCTAACCCCTCCCCTAATCCTAAGTCATACGCTAACACTAACGTGTACCCTAACACGTACGCACACCCTAAACCATTGTCGTACCCTAACCTGTACCCTAAAACGTCCCCATCCCCTAACCCTAACCCTAAACCTAAACCTAACCCTTACCCGAAGCCTTACCCTAACCCGTCCCCTAATCCTGACACGTACGCTAACACTAAAATATTCCCTAACACCTACGCTCACCCTAAACCATTGTCGTACCCTAACCTGTACCCTAAATGGTCCCCGTCACCTAACCCTAAACCTAACGCTAACCCTAACACTTACCCGTAGCCTTAAACTAACCCGTCCCCTAATACTAACCCGTACGCTAACACTAACCCATACTCTAACACGTACGCTCACCCTAAACCGTTGTCGTAATCTAACCTGTACCCTAAACTGTCCCCGTCCCCTAACACTAACCCTAACCCTAACACTTACCCTTACCCGAAGCCTTACCCTAACCCGTCCCGTAATCCTAACCCGAACGCTAACACTAAACCGTACCCTAACATGTATGCTCACCCTAAACCGTTGTCGTACCCTAACCTGTACTCTAAATCGTCCCCGTCCCCTAACCCTAACCCTAAAACTTACCTGAAGCCTTACCCTAACCCGTCCCCTAATCCCAACCTGTAGACTAACACTAACCCGTACCCTAACCCGTACGCTCACCCTAAACCATTGTCGTACCCTAAACTGTACCGTAAACCTTCCCCATCCCCTAACCCTAACCCTAACCCTTACCTGAAGCCTTACCCTAACCCGTCCCCTAAAACTAACCCGTATGCTAACACTAAACCATACCCTAACACGTACGCTCACCCTAAACCGTTGTCGTACCCTAACCTGTACCCTAAACCGTCCCCGTCCCCTAACTGTAACCCTAAACCTAACCCTAACCCTTACCCGAAGACTTAACCTAACCCGTCCACTAATCCTAACCCGTATGCAAACACAAACCCGTACACTAACACGTACGCTCACTTTAAACCGTTGTCGTACCCTAACCTATACCCTAAACCGTCCCCGTCCCCTAACCCTAATCCTAAACCTAACCCGAAGCCTTACCCTAACCCGTCCCCTAATCCTAACCCGTACGCTATCACTAACCCATACCCTAACACGTATGCTCACCCTAAACCTTTGTCGTCCCAGTCCCCGTCCCCTAACACTAACCCTAACCCTAACCCTAAACCTAACCCTTACCCGAAGACTTACCCTAACCCGTCCGCTAATCCGAACCCGAATACTATCACTAACACGTACCCTAACACCTACGCTCACCCTAAAACGGTGTCGTACCCTAACCTGTACCCTAAACCGTCCCCGTCCCCTAACTTTAACCCTAACCCTATCCCTTTCCCGAAGCCTTACCGTAACCCGTCCCCTAATCCTAAGCCGTACGCTAACACTAACCTGTACCATAACACATACGCTCAACCTAAACCGTTGTCGTACCCTAAACTGTACCCTAAACCGTCCCCATCCCCTAACACTAACCCTAACCCTAACCCTAACACTAACCCTTACCCGAAGCCTTACCCTAACCCGTCCCCTTATCCTAACCCGTACGCTAACACTAACCGGTACCCTAACACGTACGCTCACCCTAAACCATTGTCGTTCCCTAACCTGTACCCTAAACGGTTCCCTAACCCTAACCATAACCCTAACACTTACCTGAAGCCTTACCGTAAACTTTCCCCTAATACTAACCCGAATGTTAACACTAACCCGAACCCTAACACGTACGCTCAGCCTAAACAGTTGTCGTACACTAGCCTGTACCCTAAACAGTCCCAGTTCCCTAACACTAACCCTAACCCTAACCCTAACACTAACCCTTCCCGAAGCCTTACCCTAAACCATCCCCTAATCCTAACCCGTACGCTAAAACTAACCCTTACCCTAACACGTACGCTCACCCTAAACCGTTTTCGTACCCTACACAGTACCCTAAATCATCCCCGTCCCCGTCCCCGTCCCCTAACCCTAACCCTAACACTTACCCGAAGCCTTACCCTAACCCGTCCCCTAATGCTAACCCGTACGCTAACACTAACACATACCCTAACATGTACGCTCAACCTAAACCACTGTCGCACCCTAACCTGTACCCTAAACCGTCCCCGTCCCCGTCCCCTAACCCTAACCCTAATACTAACACTTACCCGAAGCCTTAACCTAACCTGTCCCCTAATCCTAACGCGTACGCTAACACTAACGTGTACCCTAACACGTACGCTCACCCTAAACCGTTGTCGTACCCTAACATATACCCTAAACCGTCCCCGTCCCCTAACACTAACCCTAACCCTAACCCTTACCCGAAGCCTTAACCTAACCTGTCCCTAAATCCTAACACGTACGCTAACACTAAACCGTACCCTAACACGTACGCTCACCCTAAACCTTTGTCGTACCCTAACCTGTACCCTAAACGGTCCCCGTCCCCTAACCCTAAACCTAAACCTAACCCTAATCCTTACCCGTAGCCTTACCCTAACCCGTGCCCTAATCCTAACCCGTACGCTAACACTAACGCGTACCCTAACACGTACGCTCACCCTAAACCGTTGTCATACTCTAACCTGTACCCTAAACCATCACTGTCCCTGTCCCCAAAACCTAACCCTAACCCTAAAACTTACCCAAAGCCTTACCCTAACTCGTCCCTTAATCCTAACCCGCATACTAACACTAACCCGTACCTTAACATGTACGCTCACCATAAACCGTTGTCGTACACTAACCTGTACCCTAAATGGTCCCCGTCCCCTAACCCTAACCCTAACCCTAACCCTAACCCTTACCCGAAGCCTTACCCTAACCCGTCCCCTAATCCTAACCCGTACGCTAACACAAACCCGTACCCTAACACGTACGCTCACACAAAACCGTTGTCGTACCCTAAACTGTACCCTAAACCGTCCCCGTCCCCTAACCCTAACCCTAACACTAACACTTACCCGAAGCCTTACCCTAATCCGTCCCCTATTCCTAACCCGTACGCTAACACTAACCCGTACCCTAACACGTACGCTCACCCTAAACCGTTGTCGTATCCTAAACTGTACCCTAAACCTTCCCCGTCCCCTAAACCTAACCCTAACTCTAACCCTTACCCGAAGCCTTACCCTAACCTGTCCCCTAATCCTAACGTGTACGCTAACACTAACGTGTACCCTAACACGTACGCTCACCCTAAACCGTTGTCGTACCCTAACCTGTACCCTAAACCGTCCCCATCCCCTAACCCTAACCCTAACCCTAACACTTACCTGAAGCCTTACCGTAAACTGTCCCCTAATCCTAACCCGTATGCTCACACTAACCCGTACCCTAACACGTACGCTCACCCTAAACCGTTGTCGTACACTACCCTGTACCCTAAACGGTCCCCGTTCCCTAACCCTAACCGTAACCCTAACCCTAACCCTTACCCGAAACCTTACCCTAAACCGTCCCCTAATCCTAACACGCACGCTAACACTAAACCTTACCCTAATACGTACGCTCACCCTAAACCATTGTCGTACCCTAACCTGTACCCTAAACTGTCCCCGTCCCCTAACCCTAAACCTAACCCTAACCCTAACCCTTACCCGAAGCCTTACCCTAACCCGTCCCCTAATCCTAACCCGTACGCTAACACTAACCCATACCCTAACATGTACGCTCACCCTAAACCACTGTCATGCCCTAACCTGTACCCTAAACGGTCCTCGTCCCCTAACCCTATCCCTAACCCTAACCCTTACCCGAAGCCTTACTCTAACCCGTCCCATAATCCTAACCCGTACGCTAACACTAAACCGTACCCTAACATGTACGCTCACCCTAAACCATTGTCGTACCCTAACCTGTACCCTAAACGGTCCCCGTCCCCTAACCCTAACCCTAACCCTAAACCATCCCCGTCCCCTAAACCTAACCCTAACCCTAACCGTAACCCTTACCCGAAGCCTTACCCTAACACTTCACCTAATCCTAAACCTTATGCTAACACTAACACGTACCCTAACAGGTACGCTCACCCTGAACCGTTGTCGTACACTAAACTGTACCCTAAACGGTCCCCATCACTTAACCCTAACCCTAACCCTAACCCTAACCCTTACCCGAAGCCTTATCCTAACCCGTCCCCTAATCCTAACCCGTTCGCTAACACTAACCCATACCATAATATGTACGCTCAACCTAAACCGTTGTCGCACCCTAACCTGTACCCTAAACCGTCCCCGTCCCCGTCCCCTAACCCTAACCCTTACCCTAATCCTAACCCTTACCCGTAGCCTTACCCTAACCCGTCCCCTAATACTAACCCGTACGCTAACACTAACCCGTACCGTAACACGTACGCTCACCCTAAACCTTTTTCGTACACTAACCTGTACCCTAAACCGTCCCCATCCCTGTCCCCTAACCTTAACGCTAACCCTAACCCTATCACTTACCAGAAGCCTTACCCTAACCCGTCCCCTAATCCTAACCCTTATCCTAACTCTAACCCATACACTAACATGTACGCTCAACCTAAACCGTTGTCATACCCTAACCTGTAACCTAAACCGTCCCCGTCCCCTAACCCTAACCCTAACCCTAACCCTAATCCTAACCCTTACCCAAAGCCTTAGCCCAACCCGTCCCCTAATCCTAACGTGTACGCTAACACTAACGTGTACCCTAACAGGTACACTCACCCTAAACCGTTGTCTTACCCTAACCTCTACCTTAAACCATCCCCGTCCCCTAACCCTAACCCTAACCCTTACCCAAAGCCTTACCCTAAACCGTCCCCTAATCCTAACACGCACGCTAACACTAAACCGTACCCTAACACGTACGCTCACCCTAAGCCATTGTCGTACCCTAACCTGTGCCCTAAACTGTCCCCATCCCCTAACCCTAAACCTAACCCTAACGCTAAACCTTACCCGTAGACTTACCCTAACCCATCCCCTAATACTAACCGGTACGCTAACACTAACCCGTACCCTAACACGTATGCTCACCCTAAAATTTTTCGTACCCTAACCTGTACCCTAAACTGTCCCCATCCCTGTCCCCTAACCCTGAACCTAACCCTAACCCTATCACTTACCCGAAGCCTTACCCTAACCCGTCCCCTAATCCTAACCCGTATCCTAACTCTAACCCATACACTAACATGTACGCTCAACCTAAACCGTTGTCGTACACTAACCTGTACCATAAACCGTCCCCTTCCCCTAACCCTAACTCTAACCCTAACCCTAACCGTAACCCTTACCCGAAGCCTTACCCTAACCCTTCCCCTAATCCTAACCCGTATGCTAACACTAACACGTACCCTAACAGGTACGCTCACCATGAACCGTTGTCGTACACTAAACTGTACCCTAAACGAACCCCATCCCTTAACCCTAACCCTAACCCTAACCCTTACCCGAAGCCTTACCCTAACCCGTCCCCTAATCCTAACCTGTTCGCTAACACTAACCCATACCATAACATGTACGCTCAACCTAAACCGTTGTCGCACCCTAACCTGTACCCTAAACCGTCCCCGTCCCCGTCCCCTAACCCTAACCCTAGCCCTAATCCTAACCCTTACCCAAAGCCTTAGCCTAACCCGTCCCCTAATCCTAACGTGTACGCTAACACTAACGTGTACCCTAACACGTACGCTCACCCTAAACCGTTGTCTTACCCTAACTTCTACCTTAAACCATCCCCGTCCCCTAACCCTACCGCTAACCGTAACCCTTACCCGAAGCCTTACCCTAACCCGTCCCTTAATCCTAACACGCACGCTAACACTAAACCGTACCCTAACACGTACGCTCACCCTAAACCATTGTCGTACCCTAACCTGTACCCTAAACGGTCCCCGTCCCCTAACCCTAAACCTAACCCTAACCCTAACCCTTACCCGTAGCCTTACCCTAATCCGTCCCCTAATACTAACCCGTACGCTAACACTAACCCGTACCCTAACACGTACGCTCACCCTAAACCTTTTTCGTACCCTAACCTGTACCCTAAACTGTCCCCATCCCTGTCCCCTAACCCTAAACCTAACCCTAACCCTATCACTTACCCGAAGCCTTACCCTAACCCGTCCCCTAATCCTAACCCGTATACTAACTCTAACCCGTACACTAACATGTACGCTCAACCTAAACCGTTGTCATACCCTAATCTGTACCCTAAACCATCCCCGTCCCCTAACTCTAACCCTAACCCTTACCCGAAGCCTTACCCTAACCCGTCCCCTAATCCTAATCCGTACGCTAACACTAAGCCATACCCTAACACGTATGCTCACCCTAAACCATTGTCGTACCCTAACCTGTACCCTAAACCATCCCCGTCCCCGTTCCCTAACCCTAACCCTAACCCTAAGCTTACCCGAAGCCTTACCCTAACCCGCCCCCAATCCTAACCCGTATGCTAACACTAACCCGTACCCTAACACGTACGCTCACCCTAAACCGTTGTCGTACCCTAACCTGTACCGTAAACCGTCCCCTTCCCCTAACCCTAACCCTAACCCTTTCCCGAAGCCTTACCTTAGCCCGTCCACTAATCCTAACCCGTACGCTAACACCAACTCGTACCCTAACACGTACGCTCACCCTAAACCGTTGTCGTACCCTAACCTGTACCCTAAACTGGCCCCGTCCCCTAACCCTAACCCTAAACCTAACCCTAACCCTTACCCGAAGCCTTACCCTAACCCGTCCCCTAATCCTAATCCGTACGCTAACACTATCCCATAACCTAACACGTACGCTCACCCTAAACCATTGTCCTACCCTAACCTGTACCCTAAACCATCCCCGTCCTCTAACCCTAACCCTTGCCAGAAGCCTTACCCTAACCCATCACCTAATACTAACCCGTACGCTAACACTAACTCCTACGCTAACAGTAACCCGTACCCTAACACGTACGCTCAGCCTAAACCGTTGTCGTACACAAACTTGTACCCTAAACCGTCCCCGTCCCCTAACCCTAACCCTAACACTTACCCGAAGCCTTACCCTAACCCGTCCCATAATCCTAACCCGTACGATAACACTAACCCGTACCCTAACACGTACGCTCACCCTAAACCGTTGTCGTTGCCTACCCTGTACCCTAAACCATCCCCGTCCCCTAACCCTAACACTAAACCTAACCCTAACACTTACCCGAAGCCTTACCCTAATACGTCCCTTAATCCTAAACCGTACGCTACCAATAACCAATACCCTAACACATACGCTCACCCTAAACCGTTGTCATACGCTAACCTCTACCCTAAACCGTCCCCATCACCTAACCTTAACCCATACACTAACACTTACCCGAAGCCTTACCCTAACCCGTCCACTAACCCTAACTGGTACGCTAACACTAACCCGTACCCTAACACGTACGCTCACCCTAAACCGTTGTCGTACGCTAACCTGTACCCTATACCGTCCCCTCCCCTCACCCTAACCCTAACCTTAACCATAAACCTTACCCGAAGCCTTACCCAAACACGTCCCCTAATCCTAACACGTACGCTCACCCTAAACCATTGTCATGCACTAACCTGTACCCTAAACCATCCCCGTCCCCTAACCCTAAACCTAACCCTTACCAGAAGCCTTACCCTAACCCTTCCCCTAATACTAACCCGTCCGGTAACACTAACTCATACGCTAACACTAACCTGTACCCTAACACGTACGCTCACCCTAAACCTTTGTCATACACTAACCTGTAACCTAAACCGTCCCTGTCCCCTAACCCTTACCCGAAACCTTACCCTAACCCGTACCCTAATCCTAACCTGTATGCTAACACTAACCCATACCCTAACACGTACACTCACCCTAAAACTTTGTCGTAACCTAACCTGTACCCTAAACCATCCTCGTCCGCTAACCCTAACCCTAACCACAACCCTTACCCGAAGCCTTACCCTAACACATCTCCTAATCCTAACCCGTATGCTAACACAAACCTCTACCCTAACACGTACGCTCACCCTAAACCGTTGTCATACCCTAACCTGTGCCCTAAACAGTTCCCATCCCCTAACCCTAAACCTAACCCTAACCCTTACCTGAAGCCTTACCCTAACCCGTCCCCTAATCCTAACCCATACGCTAACAGTAACCCGTACCCTAACACATACACTCAAACTAAATATAATATATAATGTAAATATATATATATATATATAATAATATATTGTAATATATTCAGGAAAATACGCATACGCTCTTTTTGGCCAACCAAGCAAGCGTGTAAAGGAAATCTGCACCAAAATGAAGTCTCACTGCCCCCCGGTCAAAAGGGCCATGTGAAAAAAGTGTAAAATCCAGAAAGACAGCACAGGCCATGGAGAACAGGGAGCCTTGTTATGCTGATGGGCGGGATGTAAATTGCCAACAGCCACTCTGGAGAAGTGTATGGTGTTTCCTGGAACAGCTAAAAAACAAAGCAACGGAGCCTACGGCACTTCCACTTATGGTCCTATAGCTTAGGGAAATTAAAATCAAAAACACACAGCCACCCCAAAGTTTCGGACGGCTCTGTTTACAAGAACCTCGTCTACGGTACAAGTTAAATATCCCAGAACGTGAAAAATGGATAAAGAAGTTGTGGTACGTACATACAATGGAATATCACTCAGCAATGAAATCTATGTCATCAGGCCCTCGCGGCATAATGAGTGGATTCAGGTACGATGATTCTAAGTGAAATGAGTCACACAGAAAATGAAACATCATAAGATATCACTAATACAAGGAATGTAAACTTGGCTACACATGAACTGAATTACAAAACAGAACAGGGTCTCAAATTTAGAAAACCAACTTATGCTTGCTTAAGGGGAAAGGTGAGTTGGGGTGCTGCATAAAACCAGAGATAGAAATTAGCACAGATACCTTTCCATAAGCCAAATATGTAATTGTCAAGACCTACCCCTTGCTCAACGAAATGGACTAAACACCCCATATTCAACGACTAGGAATACACCTGACTAGTAAGAATCTTCAAACCCATGGATTTATATGTCTCCGTAAGAGAATGAAGCGTGTGTACAGAGGCATGAATGCAGCAGAGAAAATCCGATAAATCCCATTATCAAAATGAATTACAAAAACAAAACACAAGGACAGTGAAATAGAGAGCAATTCTTAAATAATTCATTCAGGGCTTGTGATGCAACCTGGATTTACCACATGTACACCCAGAGCTGAGTGAGACATAAGGTTGGGCACTTCGGGCTGATAGCATTGGTGAGGTTCGATGAGCAAATGCAGACCCTTTGAAGTCATACTGCATGGTACCCATTCCATGGGTCCCATCTCTCCAGGTTTAACGAATTCTTCCTTCAGCTAAAACATGCGTGGGAAACCCACAGTATGGTGCACCGAGGGACCGGCAAACGTTTTCAAATGCATCTCAGTTTTCGTCCCCTTTTACTCGGGTTCACCATTCCAGACACTTTACTAACACTCTCCCCACTTGGAGAGTCAGTGCCTTTAACCTCCTGTTTGGCACAGTTTGCAATTTCTGCGCAAGATGAACAGGAATAGGGAGAACCAATGAGAGACTAGCTTTAGGTGTCTGCACGGGCAAATGTAACGCTCATTTCCCACCAGGAAGAGGAATTAACCAAAGGCTCAGCATGCCGTGCCGGAAACAGATTAGGGCCTGAAGCAATCCTGTGGGTTTGCGGCCAGCTCACAAGATAGCGAGTTGAAGAAAGGAGCTCAGGGGCACTGTAACTCACAAACCTGCAGAGTTATAAATGACAGCTATCGTCCAAAAATATATTGAAGGAAGGCTGCGAAGAGGACTTGTAAGTGGGGCAGAATTGCAGGATAACGATTTCAGGAGGTAGACGGGAATTGCATTTAAAGCATAGGAAAAGAGGCAGAACGTCGACAATGATGCTCTTGGCCAAAAAGGGCGTATGCGTTTTTTCCTGAATATATTCAGGAAAAAACGCATACGCCCTTTTTGGCCAACCAAGCAAGCATGTTAAAGAAATCTGCACTACAATGAAGTCTCACTGCCCCCCGGTCAAAAGGGCCATGTGAAAAAAGTGTAAAATCCAGAAAGGCATCACAGGCCATGGAGAACAGGGAGCCTTTTTATGCTGATGGGCGGGATGTAAATTGCCAACAGCCACTCTGGAGAAGTGTATGGTGTTTCCTGGAACAGCTAAAAAACAAAGCAACGGAGCCTACGGCACGTCCACTTATGGTCCTATAGCTTAGGGAAATTAAAATCAAAAACACACAGCCACCCCAAAATTTCGGACGGCTCTGTTTACAAGAACCTCGTCTACGGTACAAGTTAAATATCCCAGAACGTGAAAAATGGATAAAGAAGTTGTGGTACGTACATACAATGGAATATCACTCAGCAATGAAATCTATGTCATCAGGCCCTCGCGGCATAATGAGTGGATTCAGGTACGATGATTCTAAGTGAAATGAGTCACACAGAAAATGAAACATCATAAGATATCACTAATACAAGGAATGTAAACTTGGCTACACATGAACTGAATTACAAAACAGAACAGGGTCTCAAATTTAGAAAACCAACTTATGCTTGCTTAAGGGGAAAGGTGAGTTGGGGTGCTGCATAAAACCAGAGATAGAAATTAGCACAGATGCCTTTCCATAAGCCAAATATGTAATTGTCAAGACCTACCCCTTGCTCAACGAAATGGACTAAACACCCCATATTCAACGACTAGGAATACACCTGACTAGTAAGAATCTTCAAACCCATGGATTTATATGTCTCCGTAAGAGAATGAAGCGTGTGTACAGAGGCATGAATGCAGCAGAGAAAATCCGATAAATCCCATTATCAAAATGAATTACAAAAACAAAACACAAGGACAGTGAAATAGAGAGCAATTCTTAAATAATTCATTCAGGGCTTGTGATGCAACCTGGCTTTACCACATCTACACCCAGAGCTGAGTGAGACATAAGGTTGGGCACTTCGGGCTGATAGCATTGGTGAGGTTCGATGAGCAAATGCAGACCCTTTGAAGTCATACTGCATGGTACCCATTCCATGGGTCCCATCTCTCCAGGTTTAACGAATTCTTCCTTCAGCTAAAACATGCGTGGGAAACCCACAGTATGGTGCACCGAGGGACCGGCAAACGTTTTCAAATGCATCTCAGTTTTCATACCCTTTTACTCGGGTTCACCATTCCAGACACTTTACTAACACTCTCCCCACTTGGAGAGTCAGTGCCTTTAACCTCCTGTTTGGCACAGTTTGCAATTTCTGCTCAAGATGAACAGGAATAGGGAGAACCAATGAGAGACTAGCTTTAGGTGTCTGCACGGGCAAATGTAACGCTCATTTCCCACCAGGAAGAGGAATTAACCAAAGGCTCAGCATGCCGTGCCAGAACCAGATTAGGGCCTGAAGCAATCCTGTGGGTTTGCGGCCAGCTCACAAGATAGCGAGTTGAAGAAAGGAGCTCAGGGGCACTGTAACTCACAAACCTGCAGAGTTATAAATGACAGCTATCGTCCAAAAATATATTGAAGGAAGGCTGCGAAGAGGACTTGTAAGTGGGGCAGAATTGCAGGATAACGATTTCAGGAGGTAGACGGGAATTGCATTTAAAGCATAGGAAAAGAGGCAGAACGTCGACAATGATGCTCTTGGACAAAAAGTGCGTATGCGTTTTTTCCTGAATATATTCAGGAAAAAACGAATACGCCCTTTTTGGCCAACCAAGCCGGCATGTTAAAGAAATCTGCACTACAATGAAGTCTCAGTGCCCCCCGGTCAAAAGGGCCATGTGAAAAAAGTGTAAAATCTAGAAAGGCAGCACAGGCCATGGAGAACAGGGAGCCTTGTTATGCTGATGGGCGGGATGTAAATTGCCAACAGCCACTCTGGAGAAGTGTATGGTGTTTCCTGGAACACCGAAAAAGCAAAGCAACGGAGCCTACGGCACTTCCACTTATGGTCCTATAGCTTAGGGAAATTAAAATCAAAAACACACAGCCACCCCAAAGTTTCAGACAGCTCTGTTTACAAGAACCTCGTCTACGGTACAAGTTAAATATCCCAGAACGTGAAAAATGGATAAAGAAGTTGTGGTACGTACGTACAATGGAATATCACTCAGCAATGAAATCTATGTCATCAGGCCCGTCGCGGCATAATGAGTGGATTCAGGTACGATGATTCTAAGTGAAATGAGTCACACAGAAAATGAAACATCATAAGATATCACTAATACAAGGAATGTAAACTTGGCTACACATGAACTGAATTACAAAACAGAACAGGGTCTCAAATTTAGAAAACCAACTTATGCTTGCTTAAGGGGAAAGGTGAGTTGGGGTGCTGCATAAAACCAGAGATAGAAATTAGCACAGATACCTTTCCATAAGCCAAATATGTAATTGTCAAGACCTACCCCTTGCTCAACGAAATGGACTAAACACCCCATATTCAACGACTAGGAATACACCTGACTAGTAAGAATCTTCAAACCCATGGATTTATATTTCTCCATAAGAGAATGAAGCGTGTGTACAGAGGCATGAATGCAGCAGAGAAAATCCGATAAATCCCATTATCAAAATGAATTACAAAAACAAAACACAAGGACAGTGAAATAGAGAGCAATTCTTAAATAATTCATTCAGGGCTTGTGATGCAACCTGGATTTACCACATCTACACCCAGAGCTGAGTGAGACATAAGGTTGGGCACTTCGGGCTGATAGCATTGGTGAGGTTCGATGAGCAAATGCAGACCCTTTGAAGTCATACTGCATGGTACCCATTCCATGGGTCCCATCTCTCCAGGTTTAACGAATTCTTCCTTCAGCTAAAACATGCGTGGGAAACCCACAGTATGGTGCACCGAGGGACCGGCAAACGTTTTCAAATGCATCTCAGTTTTCGTCCCCTTTTACTCGGGTTCACCATTCCAGACCCTTTACTAACACTCTCCCCACTTGGAGAGTCAGTGCCTTTAACCTCCTGTTTGGCACAGTTTGCAATTTCTGCGCAAGATGAACAGGAATAGGGAGAACCAATGAGAGACTAGCTTTAGGTGTCTGCACGGGCAAATGTAACGCTCATTTCCCACCAGGAAGAGGAATTAACCACAGGCTCAGCATGCCGTGCCGGAACCAGATTAGGGCCTGAAGCAATCCTTCGGGTTTGCGGCCAGCTCACAAGATAGCGAGTTGAAGAAAGGAGCTCAGGGGCACTGTAACTCACAAACCTGCAGAGTTATAAATGACAGCTATCGTCCAAAAATATATTGAAGGAAGGCTGCGAAGAGGACTTGTAAGTGGGGCAGAATTGCAGGATAACGATTTCAGGAGGTAGACGGGAATTGCATTTAAAGCATAGGAAAAGAGGCAGAACGTCGACAATGATGCTCTTGGCCAAAAAGGGCGTATGCGTTTTTTCCTGAATATATTCAGGAAAAAACGCATACGCCCTTTTTGGCCAACCTAGCAAGCATGTTAAAGAAATTTGCACTACAATGAAGTCTCACTGCCCCCCGGTCAAAAGGACCATGTGAAAAAAGTGTAAAATCCAGAAAGGCATCACAGGCCATGGAGAACAGGGAGCCTTGTTATGCTGATGGGCGGGATGTAAATTGCCAACAGCCACTCTGGAGAAGTGTATGGTGTTTCCTGGAACAGCTAAAAAACAAAGCAACGGAGCCTACGGCACTTCCACTTATGGTCCTATAGCTTAGGGAAATTAAAATCAAAAACACACAGCCACCCCAAAGTTTCGGACGGCTCTGTTTACAGGAACCTCGTCTACGGTACAAGTTAAATATCCCAGAACGTGAAAAATGGATAAAGAAGTTGTGGTACGTACGTACAATGGAATATCACTCAGCAATGAAATCTATGTCATCAGGCCCGTCGCGGCATAATGAGTGGATTCAGGTACGATGATTCTAAGTGAAATGAGTCACACAGAAAATGAAACATCATAAGATATCACTAATACAAGGAATGTAAACTTGGCTACACATGAACTGAATTACAAAACAGAACAGGGTCTCAAATTTAGAAAACCAACTTATGCTTGCTTAAGGGGAAAGGTGAGTTGGGGTGCTGCATAAAACCAGAGATAGAAATTAGCACAGATACCTTTCCATAAGCCAAATATGTAATTGTCAAGACCTACCCCTTGCTCAACGAAATGGACTAAACACCCCATATTCAACGACTAGGAATACACCTGACTAGTAAGAATCTTCAAACCCATGGATTTATATGTCTCCGTAAGAGAATGAAGCGTGTGTACAGAGGCATGAATGCAGCAGAGAAAATCCGATAAATCCCATTATCAAAATGAATTACAAAAACAAAACACAAGGACAGTGAAATAGAGAGCAATTCTTAAATAATTCATTCAGGGCTTGTGATGCAACCTGGATTTACCACATCTACACCCAGAGCTGAGTGAGACATAAGGTTGGGCACTTCAGGCTGATAGCATTGGTGAGGTTCGATGAGCAAATGCAGACCCTTTGAAGTCATACTGCATGGTACCCATTCCATGGGTCCCATCTCTCCAGGTTTAACGAATTCTTCCTTCAGCTAAAACATGCGTGGGAAACCCACAGTATGGTGCACCGAGGGACCGGCAAACGTTTTCAAATGCATCTCAGTTTTCGTCCCCTTTTACTCGGGTTCACCATTCCAGACCCTTTACTAACACTCTCCCCACTTGGAGAGTCAGTGCCTTTAACCTCCTGTTTGGCACAGTTTGCAATTTCTGCGCAAGATGAACAGGAATAGGGAGAACCAATGAGAGACTAGCTTTAGGTGTCTGCACGGCCAAATGTAATGCTCATTTCCCACCAGGAAGAGGAATTAACCAAAGGCTCAGCATGCCTTGCCGGAACCAGATTAGGGCCTGAAGCAATCCTGCGGGTTTGCGGCCAGCTCACAAGATAGTGAGTTGAAGAAAGGAGCTCAGGGGCACTGTAACTCACAAACCTGCAGAGTTATAAATGACAGCTATCGTCCAAAAATATATTGAAGGAAGGCTGCGAAGAGGACTTGTAAGTGGGACAGAATTGCAGGATAACGATTTCAGGAGGTAGACGGGAATTGCATTTAAAGCATAGGAAAAGAGGCAGAACGTCGACAATGAAGCACTTGGCCAAAAATGGCGTATGCGTTTTTTCCTGAATATATTCAGGAAAAAACGCATACGCCCTTTTTAGCCAACCAAACAAGCATGTTAAAGTAATCTGCACTACAATGTAGTCTCACTGCCCCCCGGTCAAAAGGGCCATGTGAAAAAAGTGTAAAATCCAGAAAGGCAGCACAGGCCATGGAGAACAGGGAGCCTTGTTATGCTGATGGGCGGGATGTAAATTGCCAACAGCCACTCTGGAGAAGTGTATGGTGTTTCCTGGAACAGCTAAAAAACAAAGCAACGGAGCCTACGGCACTTCCACTTATGGTCCTATAGCTTAGGGAAATTAAAATCAAAAACACACAGCCACCCCAAAGTTTCGGACGGCTCTGTTTACAAGAACCTTGTCTACGGTACAAGTTAAATATCCCAGAACGTGAAAAATGGATAAAGAAGTTGTGGTACGTACGTACAATGGAATATCACTCAGCAATGAAATCTATGTCATCAGGCCCGTCGCGGCATAATGAGTGGATTAAGGTAGGATGATTCTAAGTGAAATGAGTCACACAGAAAATGAAACATCATAAGATATCACTAATACAAGGAATGTAAACTTGGCTACACATGAACTGAATTACAAAACAGAACAGGGTCTCAAATTTAGAAAACCAACTTATGCTTGCTTAAGGGGAAAGGTGAGTTGGGGTGCTGCATAAAACCAGAGATAGAAATTAGCACAGATACCTTTCCATAAGCCAAATATGTAATTGTCAAGACCTACCCATTGCTCAACGAAATGGACTAAACACCCCATATTCAACGACTAGGAATACACCTGACTAGTAAGAATCTTCAAAACCATGGATTTATATGTCTCCGTAAGAGAATGAAGCGTGTGTACAGAGGCATGAATGCAGCAGAGAAAATCCGATAAATCCCATTATCAAAATGAATTACAAAAACAAAACACAAGGACAGTGAAATAGAGAGCAATTCTTAAATAATTCATTCAGGGCTTGTGATGCAACCTGGATTTACCACATCTACACCTAGAGCTGAGTGAGACATAAGGTTGGACACTTCGGGCTGATAGCATTGGTGAGGTTCGATGAGCAAATGCAGACCCTTTGAAGTCATACTGCATGGTACCCATTCCATGGGTCCCATCTCTCCAGGTTTAACGAATTCTTCCTTCAGCTAAAACATGCGTGGGAAACCCACAGTATGGTGCACCGAGGGACCGGCAAACGTTTTCAAATGCATCTCAGTTTTCGTCCCCTTTTACTCGGGTTCACCATTCCAGACCCTTTACTAACACTCTCCCCACTTGGAGAGTCAGTGCCTTTAACCTCCTGTTTGGCACAGTTTGCAATTTCTGCGCAAGATGAACAGGAATAGGGAGAACCAATGAGAGACTAGCTTTAGGTGTCTACACGGGCAAAGGTAACGCTCATTTCCCACCAGGAAGAGGAATTAACCAAAGGCTCATCATGCCGTGCCGGAACCAGATTAGGGCCTGAAGCAATCCTGCGGGTTTGCGGCCAACTCACAAGATAGCGAGTTGAAGAAAGGAGCTCAGGGGCACTGTAACTCACAAACCTGCAGAGTTATAAATGACAGCTATCGTCCAAAAATATATTGAAGGAAGGCTGCGAAGAGGACTTGTAAGTGGGGCAGAATTGCAGGATAACGATTTCAGGAGGTAGACGGGAATTGCATTTAAAGCATAGGAAAAGAGGCAGAACGTCGACAATGATGCTCTTGGCCAAAAAGCGCGTATGCGTTTTTTCCTGAATATATTCAGGAAAAAACGCATACGCGCTTTTTGGCCAACCAAGCAAGCATGTTAAAGAAATCTGCACTACAATGAAGTCTCACTGCCCCCCGGTCAAAAGGGCCATGTGAAAAAAGTGTAAAATCCAGAAAGGCATCACAGGCCATGGAGAACAGGGAGCCTTGTTATGCTGATGGGCGGGATGTAAATTGCCAACAGCCACTCTGGAGAAGTGTATGGTGTTTCCTGGAACAGCTAAAAAACAAAGCAACGGAGCCTATGGCACTTCCACTTATGGTCCTATAGCTTAGGGAAATTAAAATCAAAAACACACAGCCACCCCAAAGTTTCGGACGGCTCTGTTTACAAGAACCTCGTCTACGGTACAAGTTAAATATCCCAGAACGTGAAAAATGGATAAAGAAGTTGTGGTACGTACGTACAATGGAATATCACTCAGCAATGAAATCTATGTCATCAGGCCCTTCGCGGCATAATGAGTGGATTCAGGTACGATGATTCTAACTGAAATAAGTCACACAGAAAAAGAAACACCTTAAGATATCTCAAATACACGGAATGTAAACTTGGCTGCACATGAACTCAATTACAAAACAGCAAACGGTCCCAAATTTAGAAAACCAACTTATGCTTGCTTAAGGGGAAAGGTGAGTTGTGGTGCTGCATAAAACCAGAGATTGAAATTAGAACAGATATCTTTCCATAAGCAAATATGTAATAGTCAGGACCTCTCCTTGCTCCACGAAATGGACTCAACACCCCATATTCAATGCCTAGGAATATACCTGACTAGTAAGAATCTGAACACCCATGGATTTATATGCCTCCATAAAAGAATCAATCATGTGTACAGCGGCATATACGCAGCAGTGAAAATCCGATAAATCCCATTATCAAAATAAATTACAAAAACAAAACACAATGACAGTGAAATAGAGAGCAATTCTTAAATCATTCATTCAAGGCTTGTGATGCAACGTGGATTTACCACATCTACACCCCGAGCTGAGTGAGACATAAGGCTGGACACTTCGGGCTGAAAGCATTGGTGACGTTCGGTGAGCAAAGGCAACCCTTTGAAGTCATACTGCACGGTACCCATTCCATGGGTCCCAACCCTGCAGGTTTAAGGGATTCTTCCTTCAGCTAAAACATGCATGGGCAACCCAGAATATGGTCCACCGTGTGACCGGGAAACCTTTTTAAATGCATCTCAGTTTTCGTCCCCTCGTACTCGGTTTTACCATTCCAGACGCTTTACTAAAACTCTCCCCACTTGGAGAGTCAGTGCCTTAAACCTCCTGTTTGGCACAGTTTGGAATTTCTGCGCAAGATGAACAGGAATAGGGAGAACCAATGAGAGATTAGCTGTAGGTGTCTGCACGAACAAATTTAACGCTCATTTCCCACCAGAAAGAGGAATTAGCCAAAGGCTCAGCATGCCGTGCCGGAACCAGATTAGGGCCTGAAGCAATCCTGCGGTTTTTTGGCCAGCTCACAAGAAAGCGAGTTGAAGAAAGGAGCTCAGGGGCACTGTAATTCACAAACCTGCAGAGTTATAAATGACAGCTATCGTCCAAAAATATATTGAAGTAAGGCTGCAAAGAGGACTTGAACGCGGGGCAGAATTCCAGGAATACGATTTCAGGAGGTAGACGGGAAGTCCTCTGAAAGTATAGGAGAAGAGGCAGAACCTCGACAATGATGCACTTGGTCAAAAAGGGCATATGCGTTTCTTCCAGGGCCCTTATTAAAGAGGGTAGGAGGCTCCCAGCATGCTTCAGTGGCCAACAGAGGGCCTACGTCACCAAGGCGACATGAGCCATCCAGGCATGAGTGACCTCACATCAGAGGGCCCACCTCACAGAAGCGTAAGGAACCCAGTCAGGATCAGACTCTCACCAGAGTGCCCACATAAGCAAGGGGCTGGGAACCAGGCAGGAGTGTCCTCACACCCGTGGGGCCACATCATCGAAAGTTGAGGTACCCAGCACATGTGGCCTCAAACCAGAGGACCCACATCACCATGGGTCTCGGAGCGAGGCAGGCAGGATTAACCTCAAAACACATGGCCCATTGTATAAAAAAGGTGAGGAATCCAGCAGTTGGAACATCCCAGCAGGCGGCTCAGAGCACCGAGGCTATGGGATCCAGGCAGTGATGAACTCACAACAGAGGGCTCTCATCGTGATACTGTAAGCAACCCAGCCGTTGTGACCTCAGAGCACAAGGCCCACATCCCCATGGGGAAGGGAACCAAGCAGGAGTGTCATCGCACCAGTGGGCACACATCAGAAAATGTGGGGAGCCCAGCAGTTAGGGCCGGACGCCAGAGGGCCCTCATCACTGAGGAGAGGAGGCTCCCAGCAAGCTCCAACTGCTACCAGAAGGCCGACGTCGCCAATGCGGGGTGTGCCAGCCAGGCAGGAGTGACCTCAGAGCAGAGGGCCAACCACACAAAAGTGTGAGGAACCCAAAGAGGATCAGACTCTCACCAGAGGGCCCACATCACCAAGGGAATGGAAACCAGGCAGGAGTGTCCTCAGACCAGTGGGGCCACATCACCGAAATGTGACGGACCCAGCACACGTGGCCTCAAACTACAGGACACACATCACCAAGGGGCTGGGAGTGAGGCAGGCAGGAGGAGCCTCCAAACAGAGGGCCCATAGCGTAAAAAAGGTGAGGAGTCCCGCAGTTGGAACCTCCCAGCAGGTGGCCAGGAGCAGCGAGGCTATGGGATCCAGGCCTGACTGAACTCAAAACAGAGGGCCCTCATCATGAAACTGTGAGCAACCCAGCCGTTGGGACCTTAGAGCAGAAGGCCCACATTCCCATGTGGTTGGGAACCTGGCAGAAGTGTACTCGCACCACAGGGCGCACATCAGAGAATTTTGGGAGCCCAGAAGTTAGGGCCTGAGGCCAGAGAGCCCTCATTACCAAGGGGAGGAGACCCCAAGCAGGCACCATCTCCCAACTGAGGGCCAATGTCGCCAAGGTGACGTGCAACAGCCAGGCAGGAGTGACCTCACAGCTGAGGGCCTACCTCACAGAATGGTGAGGAACTCAGCCAGGTTAAGACTCTCACCAGAGGGCCCACATCACCAAGGGCATCAGAACCAGGCAGGACTGTCTTCACACCACGGTGGCCACATCATAGAAAGGTGAGGAACCCAGCACATGTGGCCTAAACCAGAGGATCCAGATCTCTAAGGGGCTCGGAGTGAGGCAGGCAGGAGTAGCCTCACAACACAGGGCCCATAGAATAAAAAAGCTGAGGAATCCTGCAGTGGGAACCTCCCAGCAGGCGGCCCAGAGCACCGAGTCTATGCGATCCAGGCCACAGTGAACTCACAGCAGAGGGCCCACATCATGAAACTGTGAGCAACCCAGCCGTTGGGACCTCAGAGCAGAAGGCCCACATCCCCATGGGGTTGGGAACATGGCACGAGTGTCCTCGCACCACTTAGCACGTATCAGAAAATGTGGGTACCCAGCAGTTAGGGCCTGACGCCAGAGGGCCCTCATCACCGAGGGGAGGAGGCTCCCAGCAGGCTCCAACTGCCACAAGAGGACCGACATTGCCAAGGCGGGGTGTGCCAGCCAGGCAGGAGTGACCTCACAGCAGAGGGCCCACCTCACAGAAGTGGGAGGAACCCAGCCAGGATCAGACTCTCACCAGAGGGCCCACATCACCAAGGGGATAGGAACCAGGTAGGAGTGTCCTTACACCAGTGGGGCCACATCATCGAAAGGTGAGGGACCCAGCACACGTGACCTCAAACCAGAGGACACACATCACCAAGGGGCTGGGAGTGAGGCAGGCAGGAGGAGTCTCAAAACAGAGGGCCCATAGAACGAAAAAGGTGAGGAATCCTGCAGTTGGAACCTCCCCGCAGGTGGCCAGGAGTAGCGAGGCTATGGGGTCCATTCCGGAGTGAACTCACACCAGAGGGCCCTCATCATGAAACAGAGCAACGTACCATTGGGACCTCAGAGCAGAAGACCCACATTCCCATGGGGTTGGGAACCTGGCAGGAGTGTACTCGCACCACAGGGCGCACATCAGAAAATTTTGGGAGCCCAGGAGTTAGGGTCTGATGCCAGAGGGCCCTCATTACCGAGGGGAGGAGACTCCCAGCAGGCACCAACTCCCAACTGAGGGCCCACGTCGCCAAGTTGACGTGTGCCAGCCAGGCAGGAGTGACCTCACCGCAGAGGGCCTACCTCACAGAAGGGTGAGGAACCCAGCCAGGATAAGACTCTCACCAGAGGGCCCACATCACCAAGGGGATTGGAACAAGGCAGGAGTGTCCTCACACCAGTGTGGCCACATTATAGAAAGGTGAGGAACCCAGCACATGTGGCCTAAACCAGAGGACCCACATTTCCAAGGTGCTCCAAGTGAGGCAGGCAGGAGTAGCCTAACGACACAGGGCCCAGAGAATAAAAAATGTGAGGAATCCAGCAGTTTGAACCTCCCAGCAGGTGGCCCAGAGCATGGAGTCTATGGGATCCAGACCACAGTGAACTCACAGCAGAGGGCCCACATCATGAAACTGTGAGCAACCCAGCCAGTGGGACCTCAGAGCAGAAGGCCCACATCCCCATGGGGATGGGAACCTCGCAGGAGTGTCCTCGCACAACTTAGCACGTATCAGAAAATGTGGGAACCCAGCAGTTAGGGCCTGACGCCAGAGGGCCCTCATCACGGAGGAGAGGAGGCTACCAGCAGGCTCCAAATGCCACCAGAGGGCCGACATCACCAATGGAACGGGAGCAAGCCAGGCAGGAGTTACCTCACAGCAGAGGGCCCACCTCACAGAAGTGTGAGGAGCCCAAACAGGATCAGACTCTAACCAGAGCACCCACATCACCAAGGGGATGGAAACCAGGCAGGAGTGTCCTCACACCAGTGGGGCCACATCAGCGAAAGGTGAGGAACACAGCACATGTGGCCTCAAACAAGGGGACACACATCACGAAAGGGCTGGGAGTGAGGCATGCAGGAGGAGACTCACAACAGAGCGCCCATAGAATAAAAAAGGTGATGAACCCCGCAGTTGGAAGCTCCAAGCAGGTGGCCCAGAGCACCGAGGCTATGGGATGCATGCCGGAGTGAACTCACAGCAGAGGGCCCACATTCTGACACTGTGAGCAACCCAGCCGTTGGGACCTCAGAGCAGAAAGCCCACATCCCCATGGGGATGGGACCCTGGCTGGAGTGTACTCGCACGACAGGGCACACATCAGAAAATTTTGGGAGCCCATGAGTTAGGGCCTGACGCCAGAGGGCCCTCATTACCGAGGGGAGGAGACTCCCAGCAGGCACCAACTCCCAACTGAGGGCCCACATTGCCAAGGTGACGTGTGCCAGCCAGGCAGGAGTGACCTCACAGCAGAGGGCCCACCTCCCAGAAGTGTGAGCAATCCAGACAGAATCAGACTCTCACCAGAGGGCCCCCATCACAAAGGGGATGGGAACCAGGCAGGAGTGTCCTCACACCAGTGGGGCCACATCAATAAAGGTGAGGAAACCGGCACATGTGGCCTCAAACCAGAGGACCTACATCACAAAGGGGCTGGGAGTGAGTCAGGAAGGAGGAGCATGAAAACACAGAACCCAAAGAATAGAAAAGGTAAGGAATTCAGCAGTAGGAACCTCCCAGCAGGCGGCTCAGAGCACAGAGTCTATGGGATCTAGGCCTGAGTGAACTAACACCAGAGAGCCAACATCATGAAACGGTGAACAACACAGGTGTTGGGACCTTAGAGCAGAAGGCCCACATGCCCATGGGGATGGGAACCTGGCAGGAGTGCCCTCGCACCACTTAGGACGTATCAGAAAATGTGGGAACCCAGCAGTTAGGGCCTGATGCCAGAGGGCCTCATCACCGAGGGGAGGAGGCTCCCAGCAGGCTCCAACTGCCACCAGAGGTCTGACGTCGCCAAGGCGGGGTGTGCTAGCCAGGCAGGAGTGACCTCAGAGAAGAGGGCCCACCTCACAGAAGTGTGAGGAACCCAACCAGGATCAGACTCTCGCCGGAGGGACCACATCACCAAGGGGATGGGAAGCAGGCAGGAGTGTCCTCACACCAGTGGGGCCACATCATCAAAAGATGAGGAACCCATCACATGTGGCCTCAAACCAGAGGACACACATCACCAAGGGGCTGGGAGTGAGGCAGGTGTCTGGAGGGGCACATTTAACTCTAATTTCCCACCAGGAAGAGGAATTAACCAAAGGCTCAGAGTGCCGTGCCACACCCTGATTACGGCCTGAAGCAAACCTGCGGTTTTGTGGCCAGCTTTCAAGGAAGCGAGTTAAGAAAGGAAATCACGGGCACTGTAATTCACAAACCTGCAGAGTTATAAATGACAGCTATTGGCAAAAATATATTGAAGTAAGTCTGCAAAGAGTACTTGAAAACGAGGCAAAATTGAGGAATCATATTTCAGGAGGTAGATTGGAATTGCATTTAAAACATGTGAAAAGTGGCAGATCTTTGACAGTGATGCACTTGGACGAACAGTGCGTATACATGTTTTCCTGAATATATTCAGGAAAAAACGCATATGCCCTTTTTGGCCAACCAAGCACTCGAGCAATGGAAATCCGTACTACAATGAAATCTCATTTCCCATTCGTCAAAAGGGCCATCTGAAAAAAGTGTAAAAACCAGAAACACAGGACAGGCCATGGAGAACAGGGAGCCTTGTTATGCTGATGGGCGGGATGTAAATTGCCAACAGACACTCTGGAGATGTTTATGGTGTATCCTGAAACATCTGAAAAACAAAGCTACAGAGACTAGGGCACTTCCACTTTTGGCCCTATAGCTTAGGAAAATTAAAATCAACAAGACACAGCCAACACAAAATTTAGGGCTGCTGTGTTTACAAGAACCTCGAGTCCAGTACAAATTAAATATCCCAGAAAGAAAAAAATGGATAAAGGAGTTGTGCTACTTACGTACAACGGAATATCACTCAGCAATGAAATCAATGTCATCAGGCCTGTAGCAGCAAATTGAGTGGATTTAAGTATGATGATTCTAAGAGAAATAGGTCACACAGAGAAAGATAATTATCATAAGATATCACTAATAGAGGGAGTGTAAACTTGGCTACACATAAACTGAATTACAAAACCGAACAGTCTCAAATTTAGATAAAAACTTATGCTTGCTTAAGGGGAAAGTTGAGTTGGGGTGCTGTATAAAACCAGAGATTGAAATTAGCACACATACCATTCCATAAGCCAAATATGTAATAGACAAGACCTACTCTTTGCTCAACGAAATAGACTCATCCATGGTGTATCACCTCACACCTGTTAGAATGGGCATCATCAGAAAATCTACAAACAACAAATGCTGGAAAGGGTGTGGAGATAAGGAACCCTCTTCCACTATTGTTGGGAATGTAAACTGATACAGTCACTGTGGAGAACATTATGGAGTTTCTTATAAAACTAAGAATAGAATTACCATATGATACAGCAATCCCACTACTGGGCATATACCCAGACAAAACCATAAATCAAAAAGAGACATTCACCTCAATGTTCATTGCATCACTATTTACAATATCCAGGTAATGGAAGCAACCTAAATGCCCACAGACAGACGAATGCATAAAGATGTGGTACAAATATAAAATGGAATATTACTAAGCCATAAAAAGGAATGAAATTGGGTCATTTGTAGAGACGTTGATGGATCTAGAGACTGTCATACAGAGTGAAGTAAGTCAGAAATAGAAAAACAAATCTTGTATATTAATGCATATATGTGGAACCTAGAAAAATTATACAGATGAACCGTTTTTTAAGGCAGAAATAGAGCAACAGATGTAGACAACAAACGTATGGACACCAAGGGGGGAAAGCTGTTGGGGGGTGGTGGTGGGAGGATTGAGAGATTGGGATTGGCATGTATACATTTATATGTATAAAATAGATAACCAAAAAGAACCTGCTGTATAAAAAAATAAAATAAAATTCAAAATTACAAAAAGTAAAACAGAAAAAATATTCTTCCCTTCACATACATGTATTTATATGAATAAATTATTTCCATGCTTATATCCGTAAATACAAAAAAGAGGAATAAAATCTACCTTGAACCAAAAATGAAAAAAAGAAAAAAAAAACAGAACCCACCAGTTACACAGAGGAAAACCTTATCAGGGCACTTGCTCCAGTTGTAAACAATTCTGTAGTTGGCCAGTGGTGGGGAATCATCTCCCATTCAGCCAGCAGGCCCCACGCAACAAGCGTCCTCATTGCAAAGCTGGGGGACCGTGCCAAGGCATCTGTGAGTAAATGTGGGCCGAGCCCCAGGCCAGCTGCTGCTGAAATGTTCCCACCCTTCCCAGGTAAAACACCTGAATATGTACAAGGACTTGAAAGCCTAGAGGAAGGGCCATGGAGCCACATGAGCGACAGCATGCCAGCCGATTTGGTGCCTGCAGGCCAGCCAGGATGGTCCTGGCCCTGGGTACTCTTCTGGAAGCTTTCCATTTCCCTGCCTGAGATACCCCTGCTGTCCGGGCCCCCACTGCTTTCTTCCTCACTCACCTCTGCCCAGGGAGAAATTCCAGAGGCAGGTATGGGTGACACATCCTCTTCTTTAGCAGGTGGCATCTTGGTAACTGCTGCAGAAAGTCCAGCAGAGCCCCACTCACACTGGGCCACCCACAAAGCCGTGGCCTCTCACTCCCTCCCACCAGTCCAGCCCCGAGACTGCTGACAGGGCAGAGAAAATGGCGTCAGGCACAGCTGCAGGGGCTCTTGCTGCCTGGAGTGGTGTTTATATTGATCTCAAACAGGCACACCTGGGGAGGGCTGGCCGGCACGGTCAGGCTTCCCAGGCCAGCCAATAATCACCCTTCAGGCACTCACAGTTGCAGAAACTGGAACTTGCTGAATCGGCCAGGTCCAAGGAACAGGTGTGGGCTCCTGAGAGTCAGGATAGACAAGGGGTTGCAGCTCTGGCTTGTTTTCTAATTATATTATCTGGCCCATGAGTGGGAGACAACTTCAAGAAAACCCTCTCCTAATGAGAGGAACCCAGGAGTCAGGGAGAGGAGGGGTGGGTGGTGGGTGGAGACAGAGGCCTGGTGCCCCGGGTGCAGTGGAAGTCTCTGGAAGACCAGGTGGAGGGAGGCCACACAGAGTGATGCCCAGGGTCACAGACCTGTTGGAGCTGCTGTTTCTTAGTTCAAGTCCTGCTCTGAGGTGCTCTGTGTCAGATCTGAGTGACAGGTGAGCTGGAAGTGCTCTGCAATGAGGGCGATGTGCACGGTACCTGTGTGCCCAGCCCTGCCAGGGTAACTGCAAGGGTAGCTCTGTATCCTGGGAGGGGCCTGACCATGAGAGCCCCATGGGCTGCAGGGGAACCTGCCCAGGGAACCCCATATCCTGGGAGGGGCCTGAACAGGAGAGCACCGTGGGCTGCGGTGGGGGTGGGGTACCTGCCCAGGTGAGCTCCATATCCTGGGATTGGCCTGACCTCGAGAGCCCCATGGGCTGCTGGAGTCCTGGTAAAGGATGTCAGGACAGTCAGTGAAGCCACCGAGGATATACCTCCAGTAGTTCCTAAATCCTACACCCTGCTGGTCATTCTACCAACCACCGGGACATGGTATTCTGTATTAGTCTTCAATGATGCCTTCTTTTGTATTCTATTAGTCCCAGAGTCACAAGAAATTTTGGCTTGTGAGTGGCAGGACTCAACATACAACTAAAACAATACTTCTGGGCCGTGTTGCCCCAAGGGTTCAAAAATTCCCACACCATCTTTGGGGAAAGCTCAGTTAAAGACCTAAAAGTTCTACCTCTGGAAAAGGAAACACTCCTTCAATATGCAGACGACATTCTGATCGCCAGCCCTACTAAGGAGACCTCTGAACTACCAAGCCAATAAAGGATAGAAGTTGTCCAATAAAAAGCTCAAATATCACAGACTACGGTGACCTGCCTGGGCTTCATTCTCACAGAAGGTCGGAGAAGCCCATCTCAGGAAAGGGAAGAAACAATTTACAGCCTTACCCATTTCTAAAACTAGAAGACAGCTTAGGGGTTCCTGGGGAGGCCAGGGTTGGTGCTTCTGGATCCCTAACTACAGTCTACTAGCTGGGCCTCTATATGAAACACTGAAAGGAAAAGATGATGATCCTTTTGAATAGAATCCAGAAGTGGCCTTTCAAGAATGGAAAGAGCAGTCAATTCAGACCCTTGCCCTGGAACTCCCTAATTTAGCTAAACCCTTTGACCTTTACATTCCTGGTGAATGGTGAATCGCTATTGGAGTATTAGTGCAAAAACTGGGACCACTTGAAATGGAACAATGCAAGAATGCCATCCCGGTAGGATAAACTACGGTCACCAATGGGCTTGGCCCACCGCCACATCTGGCCAAGATACTGGCGGTATCTGAAAACCTGGAAATCAGCAGCACAAAAGGCCACCTCCCTCCTAAGGGAAAAGGACCCCACGTGGTGATCCTAAGCCCCAACCATGCCCTGAAGTTGCAGGGTTTGCTCCGTGGGCACACTGACCTCGAGTGAGGAGGCCCTCCAACTCCAACCTCCAGAGAGATAACCGGGGTAAAGGGGCACCATGACGACTCATGTGACCATCACTTGACCTGGAGTTTCTCTCATAAAACAACAAGAGTGTGTCCCAAAAGAGTAGACTACTGCTTGCAGGACTTACTGCACCCAGAGCGGACCTAATAATCTTGGCGGGGGAAGCGTATATCACGCTGTCACCATAGAAGAGCCTACAGACACTGTGATGATGGTGGCCAATAAGACCGGCTGGACTCCTGTTTACTTCAAAAGGCTGTTGACTCAGTGGCCATCATGGTCCTTCATCACCACTGACCCTGGACTGTCTGGGAGTTGAGCAGGCAGGGTCCTGACACCTGGTGCTCTTTTTACGTTAATTCAGGGGCCTAATTGAAGAAAGTGCAGACTACTGGTCAGAGCATCTAGGCTGGCAGAAAGGGTCAGCCTAAGGTGGCCGAACAAATGCAGGGCGGGGTGAAACTGGACCTCACAGCGTCACTGCACATCTCCTTCCTGGACCCTTAAAGGTCATTAGAATCTATAACGCTTCCAATACTGGTGCTCAGGTGGACGAGCGGGGAGGCAGGAGGCCTGGGGACAATCAACGTCACCTGGAGGCTGCTGGGGAGAAGTTCTGACCCTCGCCCACGGGTATGAGGGCTCCTAACTCAGCACTCAGCAGTTACAGAAGAAGGGTCTGCACCCTCAGCACTCTAAGAATGAGGAAGGGGAAAAAAGGCAGAAGAGGGCTTTTTCCCAGGCAAAGCCCCTTAAAAATCCCTGGGAGATAAAAATAGAATCTGGGCAATAAAATAAAGTCTAACCTTTTTTATCCTTTGTGCTTTGTCTAATTTCACGTGCTCCTAGGGTCCCGCATACAGAGGTTCAACAGCCGGCACTTCAGACCAGATTTCCTAGTGCGGAATGGCTGGGTCGACACCTCAGCTCCTGGGACACAGTGCACACTCCGCGATATAGAGCCTGAGCTGCAGCCAACCGGGCCCTCGAGAGCTCCGCCCCCTCCCTCCCACTGACTCTGACAGGATCTCTACACAGCAGCCCAGCCCACAGCCCACGGGGTAGCACATGCTCTCACCTCTCCATTCTCTGATCAAAATATAAAGTTTCCTTTGCTTCTGAACCAAACTCAGTCTCAATCTGTTGGCTCCAATGACACTGGGCAGGGGGACACTTGTTGGGGTCCACTCTGGAGGATCAGTAACAGAAATTGAGAACATTGTAACTTCAATGAACAGATGTTTGAGCCAAACTGTAATTAACATAGAACAGTGTATAAGGCTCGGGTAAAATAAGATGTTTCTAACACTCCCATTTGATATTTCCATCACTTTATTATAAGCAAGTTCAGTGAAAAGGTTTGTCTTATTTGTCAGGTCAATATTAGAGAAACGAAGTGATTTCTTTCCAAGGATGTACATCTAAAAATCTTGGTTAAAACTTCAATCTTGTTTTAAATGCTTTTCCATTGAAAATGATACCTCTCTTTCAGTTCCCCCAATTCTGAGAAGTAAAAAATCTTATAATTTATTATTACCAAAGGGGAAAGGTGGGAGGAGGGATAAATTAACAGTTTGGGATTAACACATACACACTGCTATGTATAAAATCGATCATCAACAAGGAACTACTGTATAGCCCCGGGAACTACACTCAATATTTTACAATAACCTATAAGGGGAAATAATCTGAAAAAGAATAGATATTTTTATTGACATCATCTATTAATGACAGTTAAAATGGAACCTAAGGGAAGCCGGTGGTGAGTGCTTCTGACCCTGAAGACTTCAATCATCTAAAGTTTGGACTCTGCCTACTTCCCAAGGCCCTTAATGAACATATGTGTAGCCGTAGCTTAAAAAATTCCCCAGTTTGGGTTGTGGAGAGACACTGATTTTGTAAAAGCCCTGGTGTTCTCCTCACATGAATGGGACACTTCCTACAGCTAAAACATGCCTGTCACACCCAGAGGATGGTATACCATCTGATCGGGAAGAGTTTGGAAAAGGCATCTCATCTCCTCATCTCCTGGTGCTCGGGTTCATCCCTCCAGCATCTTTACGAACAGTCTCCCCACTTGGAGATGTCAGCACTGTCAACATCCTGTTGCAGACAGTTTGGAATTTGTCCAGAGGATGAAGCAGAAGGAGGAGGAACAATGAGACACAAGTCCTAGGTGTTCGGACAGGCACATGTCACTCTTATTTCCAATCAGGAAGACGAATTGACCAAAGGCTAGGGTTGCCCATGGAAACAGAATAGGGCTTGAGGAAATTCCGCTGCTTTGTGGCCAGTTCCCATAAACAGAAGTTGAAAAATGGAACTCAGGGACACTAAAATTCACGAAACTGCAGAGTTGAAAATATCTATCACTGAAAAATGTCTTGAGGAAAGTCAGAGGAAAGGACTTGTAAGCAACGGAGAATGGCAGGAAAGGGATTGGAAGAGGTAGAAAGGACTCGCCATTAAGCACAAGAAAAGGGGCTGAACATTGCCAACATTGCAATTGGCCAAAAAGGGTGTATGCGTCTTTTTCTGTATGTATTCAAGAAAAGGGCATACACTTTTTTAGCCAACCAAACAGGTGGGCACTGGAAATCAATACTACAAAACATATCACTTCGCATCAGTCAGAAGAGCCTTCCTCATAAAGTGTAAACACCAAAAATGCAGGACAGGGCAAGGAGAAAAGGGAGCTCTCTGAGGCTTATACTGGAAATGTATATTGCCAACGGTCACTCTGGAGAAGTGTATTGTGTTTACTAAAGCATCTAAAAAATGAGCTACAGAGCACAGGGCACTTGCACTCATGGACGTATATCTTGGGAAAAACAAAAATCGAGAGGACACAGGCACCCCAATATTTACCACCTCTATGTTTAAAAGATCCTCGACTAGGATATAATTTATAAGTCTCTGGAGGGAAAAAATGGATAGAGATGTGGCACTTATGTAGAGTGGAATATTACTCAGCCTGGAAATCAATGAAATATGGCCAGTTGTAACAACCACAGAGGAGTTACGTATGATCATTCGAAGTCACATAATTCAAAAAGAAAAAGACACACGATATTACTAATACATGGAATGTAAACGTGGCTACAAATGAACTGAATTACTAAACAGAACGGGGTCTCAAATTTAGAAAACCAACATATGCTTGCTTAAGGATAAAGGAGAGTTGGGGTGCTGCATAAAACCAGAGATAGAAATTAGCACAGATACCTTTCCATAAGCCAAATATGTAATAGTCAAGACCTACCAGTTGCTCAATGAAATGGACTAAACACCCCATATTCAATGCCTAGGAATACACCTGACTAGTAAGAATCTTCAAACCCATGGATTTATATGTCTCTGTAAGAGAATCAAGGGTGTGTATAGATTTATGAACGCAGCAGAGAAAATCCGATAAATCCAATTATCAAAATGAATTACAAAAACAAAACACAATGACAGTGAAATAGAGAGCTATACTTAAATAATTCATTCAGAGCTTGTGATGCAACCGGGATTAACCACATCTGCACCAAGAGCTGAGTGAGACATAAGGTTGGACACTTCGGGCGGATAGCACTGGTGAGGTACGATGAGCAAATGCAGACCCTTTGAAGTCATACTGCATGGTACCCATTCCATGGGTCCCAACTCTCCAGGTTTAAGAGATTCTTCCTTCAGCTAAAACATGCATGGGAAACACAAAGTATGGTACACCGTGTGAGTGGGAAGCGTTTTCAAATGCATCTCAGTTTTCGTCCCCTTTTACACGGGTTCACCATTCCAGACCCTTTACTAACACTCTCTCCACTTGGAGAGTCAGTGCCTTTAACCTCCTGTTTGGCACAATTTGGAAATTCTGCGGAAGGTGAACAGGAATAGGGAGAACCAATCAGGGACTAGCTGTAGGTGTCTGCACGTGCAAATTTAATGCTCATTTCCCACCAGGAAGAGGAATTAACCAAAGGCTCAGCATGACGTGCCGGAACCAGATTAGGGCCTGAAGCAATCATGTGGGTTTGCAGCCAGCTCACAAGATAGCGAGTTGAAGAAAGGAGCTCAGGGGCACTGTAATTCACAAAACTGCAGAGTTATGAATGACAGCTATCGTCCAAAAATGTATTGAAGTAAGTCTTCGAAGAGGACTTGAAAGCGGGGCAGAATTTCGGGAAAACAATTTCACGGGGTGGACTGGAATTGAACTTAAAGCATAGGAAAAGAGGCAGAATGTCAAAAATGTTGCACTTGGTCAAAAAGGGCGTATGCGTTTTTTCCTGAATATATTCAGGAAAAAACGCATACGCCCTTTTTGGCCAACCAAGCAAGCGTGTAAAGGAAATCTGCACTACAACGAAGTCTCACTGCCCCCCAATCAAAAGGGCCATCTGAAATAAGTGTAAAATCCAGAAAGGTAGCACAGGTCCTGGAGAACAGGGAACCTTATTATGCTGATGGGCGTGATGTAAATTGCCAACAGCCACTCTGGAGAAGTGTATGGTGTTTCCTGAAACACGTAGGAAACAAAGCAACACAGCCTATGGCACTTCCACATAGGGTCCTATAGCTTAGGGAAATTAAAATCAATAACACACAGCCACCCCAAAGTTTGGGACGGCTCTGTTTACAAGAACCTCATCTACGGTGCAAGTTAAATATCCGAGAAAGCAAAAAATGGAAAAAGAAGTTGTGGTACGTATGTACAATGGAATATCACTCAGCAATGAGATCTACGTCATCAGGCCCGTAGCGGCATAATGAGTGGATTCAGGTATGACGATTCTACGAGAAATAAGTCACTCAGAAAAAGAAACATCATAAGATATCACTAATACAGGGAACGTAAACTTGGCTACACATGAACTGAATTACAAAACAGAACAGGGTCTCAAATTTAGAAAACCAACTTATGCTTGCTTATGGGGAAAGGTGAGTTGGGGTGCTGCATCAAACCAGAGATTGAAATTAGCACAGATACCGTTCCATAAGCCAAATATATAATAGACAAGACCTACTCCTTGCTCAACGAAATGGACTCAACACACCATATTCAACGCCTGGGAATATACCTGACAAGTAAGAATCTTAAGACCCATGGATTTATATGTCTCCATAAGGAAAACAAGCGTGTGTACAACGGCTGAAACGCAGCAGTGAAAATCCGATAAATCCAATTATCAAAATAAATTTCACAAACAAAACACAATGACAGTGAAATAGAGAGCAATTCTTAAATAATTCATTCAGGGCTTGTGATGCAACCTGGATTTACCACATCTACACCCAGAGCTGGTTGAGACATAAGGCTGGACCCTTCGGGCTGATAGCATTGGTGAGGTTCGGTGAGCAAAGGCAGACCCTTTGAAGTCATACTGCATGGTAGCCATTCCATGGGTCCCAACTCTCCAGGTTTCAGAGATTCTTCCTTCAGTTAAAACAAGCAAGGGAAACCCAGAGTATGGTCCACCGTGTGATTGGGAAACGTTTTCAAATGCATCTCAGGTTTCGTCCCGTGGTACTCGGGTTCACCATTCCAGACGCTTTACTAACACTCTCCCCACTTGGAGAGTCAGTGCCTTTAACCTCCTGTTTGGCACAGTTTGCAATTTCCGCGCAAGATGAACAGGAATAGGGAGAACCAATGAGAGACTAGCTGTAGGTGTCTGCACGTGCAAATGGAACGCTCATTTCCCACCAGGAAGAGGGATTAACCAAAGGCTCAGCGTGCCCTGCGGGAACCAGATTAGGGCCTGAAGCAATCCTGTGGTTTTGCGGCCAGCTCACAAGAAAGCGAGTTGAAGAAAGGAGCTCAGGGGCACTGTAATTCACAAACCTGCAGAGTTATGAATGACAGCTATCGTCCAAAAATTTATTGAAGTAAGTCTTCGAAGAGGACTTGAAAGCGGGGCAGAATTGCAGGAAAACGATTTCAGGGGGTAGACTGGAATTGCACTTAAAGCATAGGAAAAGAGGCAGAATGTCAAAAATGATGCACTTGGCCAAAAAGGGCGTATGCGTTTTTTCCTGAATATATTCAGGAAAAAACGCATACGCCCTTTTTGGCCAACCAAGCAAGCGTGTAAAGGAAATCTGCACTCCAATGAAGTCTCACGGCCCCCCGGTCCAAACGGCCATCTGAAACAAGTGTAAAATCCAGAAAGGCAGGACAGGTCATGGAGAACAGGGAGCCTTGTTATGCTGATGGGCGGGATGTAAATTGCCAACAGCCACTCTGGAGAAGTGTATGGTGTTTCCTGAAACACGTAGGAAACAAAGCAACACAGCCTATGGCACTTCCACTTAGGGTCCTATAGCTTAGGGAAATTAAATTCAAAAACACACTACCACCCCAAAGTTTGGGACGGCTCTGTTTACAAGAACCTCGTCTACGGTACAAGTTAAATATCCGAGAAAGAAAAAATGGATAAAGAAGATGTGGTACGTACGTACAATGGAATATCACTCAGCAATGAGATCTACGTCATCAGGCCCGTAGCGGCATAATGAGTGGATTCAGCTACGACGATTCTACGAGAAATATGTCACACAGAAAAAGAAAGATCATAAGATATCACTAATACACGGAAGATAAACTTGGCTACACGTGAACTGAATTACAAAACAGAACAGGGTCTCAAATTTAGAAAACCAACTTATGCTTGCTTATGGGGAACGGTGAGTTGGGGTGCTGCATCAAACCAGAGATTGAAATTAGCACAGATACCGTTCCATAAGCCAAATATATAATAGACAAAACCTACTCCTTGCTCAACGAAATGGACTCAACACCCCATATTCAACGTCTGGGAATATACCTGACAAGTAAGAATCTTAAGACCCATGGATTTATATGTCTCCATAAGGAAGTCAAGCGTGTGTACAGTGGCCTAAACACAGCAGTGAAAATCCGATAAATCCCATTAACAAAATAAATTTCCCAAACAAAACACAATGACAGAGAAATAGAGAGCAATTATTAAATAATTCATTCAGGCCTTGTGATGAAACCTGGATTTACAACATCTACACCCAGAGCTGGTGGAGACATAAGGCTGGACACTTCGGGCTGATAGCATTGGAGAGGTTCGGTGAGCAAAGGCAGGCCCTTTGAAGTCATACTGCATGGCAGCCATTCCATGGGTCCCAACTCACCAGGTTTAAGGGATTCTTCCTTCAGCTAAAACATGCATGGGAAACCCAGAGTATGGTCCACCGTGTGATTGGGAAACGTTTTCAAATGCATCTCAGGTTTCGTCCCCTGGTACTCGGGTGCACCGTTCCAGACGCTTTACTACACTATCCCCACTTGGAGAGTCAGTGCCTTTAACCTCCTGTTTGGCAAAGTTTGCAATTTCTGCGCAAGATGAACAGGAATAGGGAGAACCAATGAGAGACTAGCTGTAGGTGTCTGCACGGGCAAATGGAACGCTCATTTCCCACCAGGAAGAGGAATTAACCAAAGGCTCAGCGTTCCCTGCCGGAACCAGATTAGGGCCTGAAGCAATCCTGCAGTTTTGCGGCCAGCTCACAAGATAGCGAGTTGAAGAAAGGAGCCCAGGGGCACTGTAATTCACAAACCTGCAGAGTTATGAATGACAGCTATCATCCAAAAATGTATTGAAGTAAGTCTTCGAAGAGGACTTGAAAGCGGGGCAGAATTTCAGGAAAACGATTTCATGGGGTAGACTGCAATTGCACTTAAAGCATAGGAAAAGAGGCAGAATGTCGACAATGATGCACTTGGCCAAAAATGGCGTATGCGTTTTTTCCTGAATATATTCAGGAAAAAATGTATACGCACTTTTTGGCCAACCAAGCAAGCGTGTAAAGGAAATCTGCACTACAATGAAGTCTCACTGCCCCCCGGTCAATAGGGCCATCTGAAACAAGTGTAAAATCCAGAAAGGCATGACAGGTCATGGAGAACAGGGAGCCTTGTTATGCTGATGGTCGGGATGTAAATTGCCAACAGCCACTGTGGAGAAGTGTATGGTGTTTCCTGAAACACGGAGGAAACAAAGCAACACAGCCTATGGCACTTCCACTTATGGTCCTATAGCTTAGGGAAATTAAAATCAAAAACACACAGCCACCCCAAAGTTTGGGACAGCTCTGTTTACAAGAACCTCGTCTACGGTACAAATTAAATATCCGAGAAAGCAAAAAATGGATAAAGAAGTTGTGGTACGTACGTACAATGGAATATCACTCAGCAATGAGATCTACGTCATGAGGCCCGTAGCGGCATAATGAGTGGATTCAGGTACGACGATTCTACGAGAAATAAGTCACACAGAAAAAGAAAGATCATAAGATATCACTAATACAGGGAACGTAAACTTGGCTACACATGAACTGAATTAGAAAACAGAACAGGGTCTCAAATTTAGAAAACCAACTTATGCTTGCTTATGGGGAAAGGTGAGTTGGGGTGCTGCATCAAACCAGAGATTGAAATTAGCACAGATACCGTTCCATAAGCCAAATATATAATAGACAAGACCTACTCCTTGCTCAACGAAATGGACTCAACACCCCATATTCAACGCCTGGGAATATACCTGACAAATAAGAAACTTAAGACCCATGGATTTATATGTCTCCATAAGGAAGTCAAGCGTGTGTACAGTGGCCTAAACGCAGCAGTGAAAATCCGATAAATCCCATTAACAAAATAAATTTCAAAAACAAAACACAATGACAGTGAAATAGAGAGCAATTCTTACATAATTCATTCAGGCCTTGTGATGCAACCTGGATTTACCACATCTACACCCAGAGCTGGTTGAGACATAAGGCTGGACACTTCGGGCTGATAGCATTGGAGAGGTTCGGTGAGCAAAGGCAGACCCTTTGAAGTCATACTGCATGGTACCCATTCCATGGGTCCCAAGTCTCCAGGTTTAAGGGATTCTTCCTTCAGCTAAAACATGCATGGGAAACCCAGAGTATGGTCCACCGTGTGACTGGGAAACGTTTTCAAATGCATCACAGGGTTCGTCCCCTGGTACTCGGGTGCACCGTTCCAGACGCTTTACTAACACTATCCCCACTTGGAGAGTCAGTGCCTTTAACCTCCTGTTTGGCACAGTTTGCAATTTCTGCGCAAGATGAACAGGAATAGGGAGAACCAATGAGAGACTAGCTGTAGGTGTCTGCACGGGCAAATGGAACGCTCATTTCCCACCAGGAAGAGGAATTAACCAAAGGCTCAGCGTGCCCTGCCGGAACCAGATTAGGGCCTGAAGCAATCCTGCGGTTTTGCG
Organism: Delphinapterus leucas; assembly: GCF_059928025.1. Taxonomy (NCBI): domain Eukaryota; kingdom Metazoa; phylum Chordata; class Mammalia; order Artiodactyla; family Monodontidae; genus Delphinapterus; species Delphinapterus leucas. The sequence continues at coordinate 930,728 of NW_028322232.1, read as the reverse complement.
GCCAGCTCACAAGATAGCGAGTTGAAGAAAGGAGCCCAGGGGCACTGTAATTCACAAACCTGCAGAGTTATGAATGACAGCTATCATCCAAAAATGTATTGAAGTAAGTGTTCGAAGAGGACTTGAAAGCGGGGCAGAATTTCAGGAAAACAATTTCAGGGGGTAGACTGGAATTGCACTTAAAGCATAGGAAAAGAGGCAGAATGTCCACAATGATGCACTTGGCCAAAAAGGGCGTATGCGTTTTTTCCTGAATATATTCAGGAAAAAACGCATACGCCCTTTTTGGCCAACGAAGCAAGCGTGTAAAGGAAATCTGCACTACAATGAAGTCTCACTGCCCCCCGGTCAAAAGGGCCATCTGAAACAAGTGTAAAATCCAGAAAGGCAGGACAGGTCATGGAGAACACGGAGCCTTGTTATGCTGATGGGCGGGATGTAAATTGCCCACAGCCACTCTGGAGAAGTGTATGGTGTTTCCTGAAACACGTAGGAAACAAAGCAACACAGCCTATGGCACTTCCACCTAGGGTCCTATAGATTAGGGAAATTAAAATCAAAAACACACAGCCACCCCAAAGTTTGGGACGGCTCTGTTTACAAGAACCTCGTCTACGATACAAGTTAAATATCCGAGAAAGCAAAAAATGGATAAAGAAGTTGTGGTACGTACGTACAATGGAATATCACTCAGCCATGAGATCTATGTCATCAGGCCCGTAGCGGCATAATGAGTGGATTCAGCTATGACGATTCTACGAGGAATAAGTCACACAGAAAAAGAAAGATCATAAGATATCACTAATACACGGAACGTAAACTTGGCTAAACATGAACTGAATTACAAAACAGAACAGGGTCTCAAATTTAGAAAACCAACTTATGCTTGCTTATGGGGAATGGTGAGTTGGGGTGCTGCATAAAACCAGAGATTGAAATTAGCACAGATACTGTTCCATAAGCCAAATATATAATAGACAAGATCTACTCCTTGCTCAACGAAATTGACTCAACACCCCATATTCAACGTCTGGGAATATACCAGTCTAGTAAGAATCTTAAGACCCATGGATTTATATGTCTCCATAAGGAAGTCAAGCATGTGTACAGTGGCCTAAACGCAGCATTGAAAATCCGATAAATCCCATTAAAAAAATAAATTTCAAAAACAAAACACAATGACAGTGAAATAGAGAGCAATTCTTAAATAATTCATTCAGGCCTTGTGATGCAACCTGGATTTACCACATCTACACCCAGAGCTGGTTGAGACATAAGGCTGGACACTTCGGGCTGATAGCATTGGTGAGGTTTGGTGAGCAAAGGCAAACCCTTTGAAGTCATACTGCATGGTACCCATTCCATGGGTCCCAAGTCTCCTGGTTTAAGGGATTCTTCCTTCAGCTAAAACATGCATGGGAAACCCAGAGTATGGTCCACCATGTGATTGGGAAACGTTTTCAAATGCATCTCAGATTTCGTCCCCTGGTACTCGGGTGAACCGTTCCAGACGCTTTACTAACAGTATCCCCACATGGAGAGTCAGTGCCGTTAACCTCCTGTTTGTCACAGTTTGCAATTTCTGCGCAAGATGCACAGGAATAGGGAGAACCAATGAGAGACTAGCTGTACGTGTCTGCACGGGCAAATGGAACGCTCATTTCCCTCCAGGAAGAGGAATATACCAAAGGCTCAGCGTTCCCTGCCGGAACCAAATTAAGGCCTGAAGCAATCCTGCGGTTTTGCGGCCAGCTCACAAGATAGCGAGTTGAAGAAAGGAGCCCAGGGGCACTGTAATTCACAAACCTGCAGAGTTATGAATGACAGCTATCATCCAAAAATGTATTGAAGTAAGTCTTCGAAGAGGACTTGAAAGCGGGGCAGAATTTCAGGAAAACGATTTCATGGGGTAGACTGGAATTGCACTTAAAGCATAGGAAAAGAGGCAGAATGTCAAAAATGATGCACTTGGCCAAAAAGGGCGTATGCTTCTTTTCCTGAATATATTCAGGACAAAATGTATACGCCCTTTTTGGCCAACCAAGCAAGCGTGTAAAGGAAATCTGCACTCCAATGAAGTCTCACGGCCCCCCGGTCCAAACGGCCATCTGAAACAAGTGTAAAATCCAGAAAGGCAGGACAGGTCATGGAGAACAGGGAGCCTTGTTATGCTGATGGGCGGGATGTAAATTGCCAACAGCCACTCTGGAGAAGTGTATGGTGTTTCCTGAAACACGTAGGAAACAAAGCAACACGGCCTATGGCATTTCCACTTAGGGTCCTATAGCTTAGGGAAATTAAAATCAAAAACACACAGCCACCCCAAAGTTTGGGACAGCTCTGTTTACAAGAACCTCGTCTACGGTACAAATTAAATATCCGAGAAAGCAAAAAATGGATAAAGAAGTTGTGGTACGTACGTACAATGGAATATCACTCAGCAATGAGATCTACGTCATCAGGCCCGTAGCGGCATAATGAGTGGATTCAGGTACGACGATTCTACGAGAAATAAGTCACACAGAAAAAGAAAGATCATAAGATATCACTAATACAGGGAACGTAAACTTGGCTACACATGAACTGAATTAGAAAACAGAACAGGGTCTCAAATTTAGAAAACCAACTTATGCTTGATTATGGGGAAAGGTGAGTTGGGGTGCTGCATCAAACCAGAGATTGAAATTAGCACAGATACCGTTCCATAAGCCAAATATTTAATAGACAAGACCTACTCCTTGCTCAACGAAATGGACTCAACACCCCATATTCAACGCCTGGGAATATACCTGACAAGTAAGAAACTTAAGACCCATGGATTTATATGTCTCCATAAGGAAGTCAAGCGTGTGTAGAGTGGCCTAAACGCAGCAGTGAAAATCCGATAAATCCCATTAACAAAATAAATTTCAAAAACAAAACACAATGACAGTGAAATAGAGAGCAATTCTTACATAATTCATTCAGGCCTTGTGATGCAACCTGGATTTACCACATCTACACCCAGAGCTGGTTGAGACATAAGGCTGGACACTTCGGGCTGATAGCATTGGAGAGGTTGGGTGAGCAAAGGCAGACCCTTTGAAGTCATACTGCATGGTACCCATTCCATGGGTCCCAAGTCTCCAGGTTTAAGGGATTCTTCCTTCAGCTAAAACATGCATGGGAAACCCAGAGTATGGTCCACCGTGTGATTGGGAAACGTTTTCAAATGCATCTCAGGGTTCGTCCCCTGGTACTAGGGTGCACCGTTCCAGACGCTTTACTAACACTATCCCCACTTGGATAGTCAGTGCCTTTAACCTCCTGTTTGGCACAGTTTGCAATTTCTGCGCAAGATGAACAGGAATAGGGAGAACCAATGAGAGACTAGCTGTAGGTGTCTGCACGGGCAAATGGAACGCTCATTTCCCACCAGGAAGAGGAATTAACCAAAGGCTCAGCGTGCCCTGCCGGAACCAGATTAGGGCCTGAATCAATCCTGCGGTTTTTCGGCCAGCTCACAAGATAGCGAGTTGAAGAAAGGAGCCCAGGGGCACTGTAATTCACAAACCTGCAGAGTTATGAATGACAGCTATCATCCAAAAATGTATTGAAGTAAGTCTTCGAAGAGGACTTGAAAGCGGGGCAGAATTTCAGGAAAACGATTTCAGGGGGTAGACTGGAATTGCACTTAAAGCATAGGAAAAGAGGCAGAATGTCCACAATGATGCACTTGGCCAAAAAGGGCGTATGCGTTTTTTCCTGAATATATTCAGGAAAAAACGCATACGCACTTTTTGGCCAACCAAGCAAGCGTGTAAAGGAAATCTGCACTACAATGAAGTCTCACTGCCCCCCGGTCAAAAGGGCCATCTAAAACAAGTGTAAAATCCAGAAAGGCAGGACAGGTCATGGAGAACAGGGAGCCTTGTTATGCTGATGGGCGGGATGTAAATTGCCAACAGCCACTCTGGAGAAGTGTATGGTGTTTCCTGAAACACGTAGGAAACAAAGCAACACAGCCTATGGCACTTCCACTTAGGGTCCTATAGCTTAGGGAAATTAAAATCAAAAACACACAGCCACCCCAAAGTTTGGGACGGCTCTGTTTACAAGAACCTCGTCTACGGTACAAGTTAAATATCCGAGAAAGCAAAAAATGGATAAAGAAGTTGTGGTACGTACGTACAATGGAATATCACTCAGCAATGAGATCTACGTCATCAGGCCCGTAGCGGCATAATGAGTGGATTCAGCTACGACGATTCTACGAGGAATAAGTCACACAGAAAAAGAAAGATCATAAGATATCACTAATACACGGAACGTAAACTTGGCTAAACATGAACTGAATTACAAAACAGAACAGGGTCTCAAATTTAGAAAACTAACTTATGCTTGCTTATGGGGAAAGGTGAGTTGGGGTGCTGCATAAAACCAGAGATTGAAATTAGCACAGATACTGTTCCATAAGCCAAATATATAATAGACATGACCTACTCCTTGCTCAACGAAATTGACTCAACACCCCATATTCAACGTCTGGGAATATACCTGTCTAGTAAGAATCTTAAGACCCATGGATTTATATGTCTCCATAAGGAAGTCAAGCATGTGTACAGTGGCCTAAACGCAGCATAGAAAATCCGATAAATCCCATTAAAAAAATAAATTTCAAAAACAAAACACAATGACAGTGAAATAGAGAGCAATTCTTAAATAATTCATTCAGGCCTTGTGATGCAACCTGGATTTACCACATCTACACCCAGAGCTGGTTGAGACATAAGGCTGGACACTTCGGGCTGATAGCATTGGTAAGGTTCGGTGAGCAAAGGCAGACCCTTTGAAGTCATACTGCATGGTACCCATTCCATGGGTCCCAACTCTCCAGGTTTAAGGGATTCTTCCTTCAGCTAAAACATGCATGGGAAACCCAGAGTATGGTCCACCGTGTGCTTGGGAAACGTTTTCAAATGCATCTCAGGTTTCGTCCAATGATACTCGGGTTCACCGTTCCAGACGCTTTACTAACACTCTCCCCACTTGGAGAGTCAGTGCCTTTAACCTCCTGTTTGGCACAGTATGCAATTTCTGCGCAAGATGAACAGGAATAGGGAGAACCAATGAGAGACTAGCTGTAGGTGTCTGCACGGGCAAATGGAACGCTCATTTCCCACCAGGAAGAGGGATTAACCAAAGGCTCAGCGTGCCCTGCCGCAACCAGATTAGGGCCTGAAGCAATCCTGCGGGTTTGCGGCTAGCTCACAAGAAAGCGAGTTTAGGAAAGGAGCTCAGGGGCACTGTAATTCACCAAACTGCAGAGTTATGAATGACAGCTATCGTCCAAAAATGTATTGAAGTAAGTCTTCGAAGAGGACTTGAAAGTGGGGCAGAATTTCAGGAAAACGATTTCAGGGGGTAGACTGGAATTGCACTTAAAGCATAGGAAAAGAGGCAGAATGTCGACAATGATGCACTTGGCCAAAAAGGGGGTATGCCTTTTTTCCTGAATATATTCAGGAAAAAACGCATACGCGCTTTTTGGTCAACCAAGGAAGCGTGTAAAGGAAATCTGCACTACAATGAAGTCTCACTGCCCCCCGGTCAAAAGGGCCCTCTGGAAAAAGTGTAAAATCCAGAAAGGCAGGACAGGTCATGGAGAACAGGGAGCCTTGTTACGCTGATGGGCGGGATGTACATTGCCAACAGCCACTCTGGAGAAGTGTATGGTGTTTCCTGAAACACGTAGGAAACAAAGCAACACAGCCTATGGCACTTCCACTTAGGGTCCTATAGCTTAGGGAAATTAAAATCAAAAACACACAGCCACCCCAAAATTTGGGATGGCTCTGTTTACAAGAACCTCGTCTATGGTACAAGTTAAATATCTGAGAAAGCATAATATGGATAAAGAAGTTGTGGTACGTACGTACAATGGAATATCACTCAGCGATGAGATCTACGTCATCAGGCCCGTAGCGGCATAATGAGGTGATTCAGGTACCCCGATTCTACGCGAAATAAGGCACACAGAAAAAGAAACATCATAAGATATCACTAATACACGGAACGTAAACTTGGCTACACATGAACTGAATTACAAAACAGAACAGGGTCTCAAATTTAGAAAACCAACTTATGCTTGCTTATGGGGAAAGGTGAGTTGGGGTGCTGCATCAAACCAGAGATTGAAATTAGCACAGATACCGTTCCATAATCCAAATATATAATAGACAAGACCTACTCCTTGCTCAACGAAATGGACTCAACACCCCATATTCAACGCCTGGGAATATACCTGACAAGTAAGAATCTTAAGACCCATGGATTTATATGTCTCCATAAGGAAATCAAGCGTGTGTACAGCGGCCTAAACGCAGCAGTGAAAATCCGTTAAATCCCATTATCAAAATAAATTTCCCAAACAAATCACAATGACAGTGAAATAGAGAACAATTCTTAAATAATTCATTCAGGGCTTGTGATGCAACCTGGATTTACCACATCTACACCCCGAGCTGGGTGAGACATAAGGCTGGACACTTCGGGCTTATAGCATAGGTGAGGTTGGGTGAGCAAACGGAGACCCTTTGAAGTCATACTGCATGGTACCCATTCCATGGGTCCCAACTCTCCAGGTTTAAGGGATTCTTTCTTCAGCTAAAACATGCATGGGAAACCCAGAGTATGGTCCACCGTGTGACTGGGAAACGTTTTCAAATGCATCTCAGGTTTCGGCCCCTGGTACTCGGGTTCACCATTCCAGACGCTTTACTAACACTCTCCCCAGTTGGAGAGTCAGTGCCTTTAACCTCCTGTTTGGCACAATTTGCAATTTCTGTGCAAGGTGAACAGGAATAGGGAGAACCAATGAGAGACTAGCTGTAGGTGTCTGCACGGGCAAATGGAACGCTCATTTCCCACCAGGAAGAGGGATTAACCAAAGGCTCAGCGTGCCCTGCCGGAACCAGATTACGGCCTGAAGCAATCCTGCGGTTTTGCGGCCAGCTCACAAGGAAGCGAGTTGAAGAAAGGAGCTCAGGGGCACTGTAATTCACAAACCTGCAGAGTTATGAATGACAGCTATCGTCCAAAAATGTATTGAAGTAAGTCTTCAAAGAGGATTTGAAAGCGGGGCAGAATTTCAGGAAAACGATTTCAGGGGGAAGACTGGAATTGCACTTAAAGCATAGGAAAAGAGGCAGAATGTCGACAATGATGCACTTGGGCAAAAAAGGCGTATGCGTTTTTTCCTGAATATATTCAGGAAAAAACGCATACGCACTTTTTGGCCAACCAAGCAAGCGTGTAAAGGAAATCTGCACTACAATGAAGTCTCACTTCCCCCCGGTCAAAAGGGCCATCTGAAAAAAGTGTAAAATCCAGAAAGGCAGGACAGGTCATGGAGAACAGGGAGCCTTGTTATGCTGATGGGCGGGATGTACATTGCCAACAGCCACTCTGGAGAAGTGTATGGTGTTTCCTGAAACACGTAGGAAACAAAGCAACACAGCCTATGGCACTTCCACTTAGGTTCCTATAGCTTAGGGAAATTAAAATCAAAAACACACAGCCACCCCAATGTTATGGATGGCTCTTTTTACAAGAAGCTCGTCTACGGTACAAGTTAAATATCCCAGAATGCGAAAAATGGATAAAGAATTTGTGGTACATACGTACAATGGAATATCACTCAGCAATGAAATCTATATCATCAGGCCCGTCGCGGCATAATGAGTGGATTCAGATACGATGATTCTAAGGGAAATAAGTCACACAGAAAAAGAAACATTAAGATATCACTAATACACCGAATGTGAACTTGGCTACACATGAACTGAATTACAAAACAGAACAGGGTCTCAAATTTAGAAAACCAACTTATGCTTGCTTAAGGGGAATGGTGAGTTGGGGTGCTGCATAAAACCAGAGATTGAAATTAGAACAGATACCGTTCCATAAGCCAAATATTTAATAGTCAAGACCTACTCCTTGCTCAACGAAATGGACTCAACACCCCATATTCAATGCATAGGAATACACCTGCCAATTAAGAATCTTAACACCCATGGATTTATGTGTCTCCGTAAGAGAATCAGGCATGTGTACAGCGCCATAAATGCAGCCGTGAAAATCCGATAAATCCCATTATCAAAATAAATTACAAAAACAAAACACAATGACAGTGAAATAGAGAGCAATTCTTAAATCATTCATTCAGGGCTTGTGATGCAACCTGGAGTTACCACATCTACACCTATGGCTGGGTGAGACATAAGGCTGGACACTTCGGGCGGATACCATTGGTGAGGTTCAGTGAGCAAATGCAGACCCTTTGAAGTCATACTGCATGGTACACATTCCATGGGTCCCAACTCTCCAGGTTTAAGGGATTCTTCCTTCAGCTAAAACATGCATGGGAATCCCAGAGTATGGTCCACCGTGTGACCGGGAAACGTTTTTAAATGCGTCTCAGTTTTCGTCCCCTGGTACTCGGGTTCACCATTCCAGACGCTTTACTTACACTGTCCCTACCTGGAGAGTCAGTGCCTTTAACCTCCTGTTTGGTACAGTTTGCAATTTCTGCGCATGATGAACAGGAATAGGGAGAACCAATGAGAGACTAGCTGTAGGTGTCTGCACGGGCAAATTTAACGCTCATTACCAACCAGGAAGAGGAATTAGCCAAAGGCTCAGCATGCCGTGCCGGAACCAGATTAGGGCCTGAAGCAATCCTGCGGTTTTGCGGCCAGCTCACAAGAAAGCGAGTTGAAGAAAGGAGCTCAGGGGCACTGTAATTCACAAACCTGCAGAGTTATAAATGACAGCTATCATCCAAAAATATATTGAAGTAAGGCTACAAAGAGGACTTGAACGTGGGGCAGAATTCCAGGACTACGATTTCAGGAGGTAGACGGGAAATCCTCTGAAAGTATAGGAAAAGAGTCAGAATGTCGACAATGATGCACTTGGTCAAAAAGGGCATATGCGTTTTTCCAGGGCCCTCATTAAAGAGGGTAGGAGGCTCCCAGTATGCTTCAGTGGCCAACAGAAGACCCACGTCGCCAAGGCGACGTGAGCCAGCCATGCAGGAGTGACCTCACATCAGAGGGCCCACCTCACAGAAGGGTAAGGAACCCAGGAAGGATCAGACCCTCACCAGAGTGCCCACAACAGCAAGGGGCTGGGAACCAGGCAGGAGTGTCCTCACACCCGTGGGACCACATCATCGAAAGTTGAGGTACTCAGCACATGTGGCCTCAAACCAGAGGACCCACGTCACCATGGGTCTCGGAGCAAGGCAGGCAGGATTATCCTCCCAACACATGGCCCATTGTATAAAAAAGGTGAGGAATCCAGCCGTTGGAACATCCCAGCAGGCGGCCCAGATCACCGAGGCTATGGGATCCAGGCAGTGATGAACTCACAACAGAGGGCCCTCATCGTGATACTGTAAGCAACCCAGCCGTTGTGACCTCAGAGCACAAGGCCTACATCCCCATGGGGGAGGGAACCAAGCAGGAGTGTCATCGCACCAGTGGGCACACATCAGAAAATGTGGGGAGCCCAGCAGTTAGGGCCAGACGCCCGAGGGCCCTCATCACTGAGGAGAGGAGGCTCCCAGCAAGCTCCAACTGCTACCAGAGGGCTGACGTCGCTAATGCGGTGTGTGCCAGCCAGGCAGGAGTGACCTCAGGGCAGAGGGCCAACCACACAAAAGTGTGAGGAACCCAAAGAGGATCAGACTCTCACCAGAGGGCCCACATCACCAAGGGGATAGGAACCAGGCAGGAGTGTCCTCACACCAGTGGGGCCACATAATCGAAAGGTGAGGGACCCAGCACACGTAGCCTCAAACCAGAGGACACACATCACCCAGGGGCTGGGAGTCAGGCAGGCAGGAGGAGTCTCAAAACAGAGGGCCCATAGAAGAAAAAAGGTGAGAAATCCCGCAGTTGGGACCTCCCCGCAGGCAGCCAGGAGCAGCGAGGCTATTGGATCCAGGGCGGAGTGAACTCACACCAGAGGACCCTCATCATGAAACTGAGCAACCCACCGTTGGGACCTCAGAGCAGAAGGCCCACATTCCCATGGGGTTGGGAACCTGGCAGGAGTGTAGTCGCACCACAGGGCGCACATCAGAAAATTTTGGGAGCCCAGGAGTTAGGGTCTGACGCCAGAGGGCCCTCATTACCGAGGGGTGGAGACCCCCAGCAGGCACCAACTCCCAACTGAGGGCCCACGTCGCCAAGGTGATGTGTGCCAGCCAGGCAGGAGTGACCTCACAGCAGAGGGTCTACCTCACAGAAGGGTGAGGAAACCAGCCAGGATAAGACTCTCACCAGAGAGCCCACATCACCAAGGGGATCGGAAAAAGGCAGCAGTGTCCTCACACCAGTGTGGCCACATTATAGAAAGGTGAGGAACCCAGCACATGTGGCCTAAACCAGAGGACCCACATTTCCAAGATGCTCCGAGTGAGGCAAGCAGGAGTAGCCTAACAACACAGGGCCCACAGAATAAAAAATGTGAGGAATCCAGCAGTTTGAACCTCCCAGCAGGTGGCCCAGAGCACGGAGTCTATGGGATCCAGGCCACAGTGAACTCACAGCAGAGGGCCCACATCATGAAACTGTGAGCAACCCAGCCGGTGGAACCTCAGAGCAGAAGACCCACATCCCCATGGGGATAGGAACCTCGCAGGAGTGTCCTCGCACAACTTAACACGTATCAGAAAATGTGGGAACCCAGCAGTTAGGGCCTGACGCCAGAGGGCCCTCATCACCGAGGAGAGGAGGCTACCAGCAGGCTCCAAATGCCACCAGAGGGCCGACGTCACCAAGGCAATGGGAGCAAGCCAGGCAGGAGTTACCTCACAGCAGAGGGCCCACCTCACAGAAGTGTGAGGAACCCAACCAGGATCAGACTCTAACCAGAGGGCCCACATCACCAAGGGGATGGAAACCAGGCAGGAGTCTCCTCACACCAGTGGGGCCACATCAGCCAAAGGTGAGGAACACAGCACATGTGGCCTCAAATAAGGGGACACACATCACGAAAGGGCTGGGAGTGAGGCATGCAGGAGGAGACTCACAACAGAGGGCCCATAGAATAAAAAGGTGAGGAACCCCACCGTTAGAAGCTCCAAGCAGGTGGCCCAGAGCACCGAGGCTATGGGATCCATGCCGGAGTGAACTCACAGCAGAGGGCCCACATTCTGACACTGTGAGCAACCCAGCCGTTGGGACCTCAGAGCAGAAAGCCAACATCCCCATGGGGATGGGACCCTGGCAGGAGTGTACTCGCACGACAGGGCGCACATCAGAAAATTTTGGGAGCCCATGAGTTAGGGCCTGACGCCAGAGGGCCCTCATTACCGAGGGGAGGAGACTCCCAGCAGGCACCAACTCCCAACTGAGGGCCCACATCGCCAGGGTGACGTGTGCCAGCCAGGCAGGAGTGACCTCACAGCAGAGGGTCTACCTCACAGAAGGGTGAGGAATCCAGCCAGGATCAGGCTCTCACCAGAGGGCCCCCATCACCAAGTGGATGGGAACCAGGCAGGAGTGTCCTCACACCAGTGGGGCCACATCAATAAAGGTGAGGAAACCAGCACATGTGGCCTCAAACCAGAGGACCTACATCACAAAGGGGCTGGGAGTGAGTCAGGAAGGAGGAGCATGAAAACACAGAACCCAAAGAATAGAAAAGGTAAGGAATTCAGCAGTAGGAACCTCCCAGCAGGCGGCTCAGAGCACAGAGTCTATGGGATCTAGGCCTGAGTGAACTAACACCAGAGAGCCAACATCATGAAACGGTGAACAACACAGGTGTTGGGACCTTAGAGCAGAAGGCCCACATGCCCATGGGGATGGGAACCTGGCAGGAGTGCCCTCGCACCACTTAGGACGTATCAGAAAATGTGGGAACCCAGCAGTTAGGGCCTGATGCCAGAGGGCCTCATCACCGAGGGGAGGAGGCTCCCAGCAGGCTCCAACTGCCACCAGAGGTCTGACGTCGCCAAGGCGGGGTGTGCTAGCCAGGCAGGAGTGACCTCAGAGAAGAGGGCCCACCTCACAGAAGTGTGAGGAACCCAACCAGGATCAGACTCTCGCCGGAGGGACCACATCACCAAGGGGATGGGAAGCAGGCAGGAGTGTCCTCACACCAGTGGGGCCACATCATCAAAAGATGAGGAACCCATCACATGTGGCCTCAAACCAGAGGACACACATCACCAAGGGGCTGGGAGTGAGGCAGGTGTCTGGAGGGGCACATTTAACTCTAATTTCCCACCAGGAAGAGGAATTAACCAAAGGCTCAGAGTGCCGTGCCACACCCTGATTACGGCCTGAAGCAAACCTGCGGTTTTGTGGCCAGCTTTCAAGGAAGCAAGTTAAGAAAGGAAATCACGGGCACTGTAATTCACAAACCTGCAGAGTTATAAATGACAGCTATTGGCAAAAATATATTGAAGTAAGTCTGCAAAGAGGACTTGAAAACGAGGCAAAATTGAGGAATCATATTTCAGGAGGTAGATTGGAATTGCATTTAAAACATGTGAAAAGTGGCAGATCTTTGACAGTGATGCACTTGGACGAACAGTGCGTATACATGTTTTCCTGAATATATTCAGGAAAAAACGCATATGCCCTTTTTGGCCAACCAAGCACTCGAGCAATGGAAATCCGTACTACAATGAAATCTCATTTCCCATTCGTCAAAAGGGCCATCTGAAAAAAGTGTAAAAACCAGAAACACAGGACAGGCCATGGAGAACAGGGAGCCTTGTTATGCTGATGGGCGGGATGTAAATTGCCAACAGACACTCTGGAGATGTTTATGGTGTATCCTGAAACATCTGAAAAACAAAGCTACAGAGACTAGGGCACTTCCACTTTTGGCCCTATAGCTTAGGAAAATTAAAATCAACAAGACACAGCCAACACAAAATTTAGGGCTGCTGTGTTTACAAGAACCTCGAGTCCAGTACAAATTAAATATCCCAGAAAGAAAAAAATGGATAAAGGAGTTGTGCTACTTACGTACAACGGAATATCACTCAGCAATGAAATCAATGTCATCAGGCCTGTAGCAGCAAATTGAGTGGATTTAAGTATGATGATTCTAAGAGAAATAGGTCACACAGAGAAAGATAATTATCATAAGATATCACTAATAGAGGGAGTGTAAACTTGGCTACACATAAACTGAATTACAAAACCGAACAGTCTCAAATTTAGATAAAAACTTATGCTTGCTTAAGGGGAAAGTTGAGTTGGGGTGCTGTATAAAACCAGAGATTGAAATTAGCACACATACCATTCCATAAGCCAAATATGTAATAGACAAGACCTACTCTTTGCTCAACGAAATAGACTCATCCATGGTGTATCACCTCACACCTGTTAGAATGGGCATCATCAGAAAATCTACAAACAACAAATGCTGGAAAGGGTGTGGAGATAAGGAACCCTCTTCCACTATTGTTGGGAATGTAAATTGATACAGTCACTGTGGAGAACATTATGGAGTTTCTTATAAAACTAAGAATAGAATTACCATATGATACAGCAATCCCACTACTGGGCATATACCCAGACAAAACCATAAATCAAAAAGAGACATTCACCTCAATGTTCATTGCATCACTATTTACAATATCCAGGTAATGGAAGCAACCTAAATGCCCACAGACAGACGAATGCATAAAGATGTGGTACAAATATAAAATGGAATATTACTAAGCCATAAAAAGGAATGAAATTGGGTCATTTGTAGAGACGTTGATGGATCTAGAGACTGTCATACAGAGTGAAGTAAGTCAGAAATAGAAAAACAAATCTTGTATATTAATGCATATATGTGGAACCTAGAAAAATTATACAGATGAACCGTTTTTTAAGGCAGAAATAGAGCAACAGATGTAGACAACAAACGTATGGACACCAAGGGGGGAAAGCTGTTGGGGGGTGGTGGTGGGAGGATTGAGAGATTGGGATTGGCATGTATACATTTATATGTATAAAATAGATAACCAAAAAGAACCTGCTGTATAAAAAAATAAAATAAAATTCAAAATTACAAAAAGTAAAACAGAAAAAATATTCTTCCCTTCACATACATGTATTTATATGAATAAATTATTTCCATGCTTATATCTGTAAATACAAAAAAGAGGAATAAAATCTACCTTGAACCAAAAATGAAAAAAAGAAAAAAAAAACAGAACCCACCAGTTACACAGAGGAAAACCGTATCAGGGCACTTGCTCCAGTTGTAAACAATTCTGTAGTTGGCCAGTGGTGGGGAATCATCTCCCATTCAGCCAGCAGGCCCCACGCAACAAGCGTCCTCATTGCAAAGCTGGGGGACCGTGCCAAGGCATCTGTGAGTAAATGTGGGCCGAGCCCCAGGCCAGCTGCTGCTGAAATGTTCCCACCCTTCCCAGGTAAAACACCTGAATATGTACAAGGACTTGAAAGCCTAGAGGAAGGGCCATGGAGCCACATGAGCGACAGCATGCCAGCCGATTTGGTGCCTGCAGGCCAGCCAGGATGGTCCTGGCCCTGGGTACTCTTCTGGAAGCTTTCCATTTCCCTGCCTGAGATACCCCTGCTGTCCGGGCCCCCACTGCTTTCTTCCTCACTCACCTCTGCCCAGGGAGAAATTCCAGAGGCAGGTATGGGTGACACATCCTCTTCTTTAGCAGGTGGCATCTTGGTAACTGCTGCAGAAAGTCCAGCAGAGCCCCACTCACACTGGGCCACCCACAAAGCCGTGGCCTCTCACTCCCTCCCACCAGTCCAGCCCCGAGACTGCTGACAGGGCAGAGAAAATGGCGTCAGACACAGCTGCAGGGGCTCTTGCTGCCTGGAGTGGTGTTTATATTGATCTCAAACAGGCACACCTGGGGAGGGCTGGCCGGCACGGTCAGGCTTCCCAGGCCAGCCAATAATCACCCCTCAGGCGCTCACAGTTGCAGAAGCTGGAACTTGCTGAATCGGCCAGGTCCAAGGAACAGGTGTGGGCTCCTGAGAGTCAGGATAGACAAGGGGTTGCAGCTCTGGCTTGTTTTCTAATTATATTATCTGGCCCATGAGTGGGAGACAACTTCAAGAAAACCCTCTCCTAATGAGAGGAACCCAGGAGTCAGGGAGAGGAGGGGTGGGTGGTGGGTGGAGACAGAGGCCTGGTGCCCCGGGTGCAGTGGAAGTCTCTGGAAGACCAGGTGGAGGGAGGCCACACAGAGTGATGCCCAGGGTCACAGACCTGTTGGAGCTGCTGTTTCTTAGTTCAAGTCCTGCTCTGAGGTGCTCTGTGTCAGATCTGAGTGACAGGTGAGCTGGAAGTGCTCTGCAATGAGGGCGATGTGCACGGTACCTGTGTGCCCAGCCCTGCCAGGGTAACTGCAAGGGTAGCTCTGTATCCTGGGAGGGGCCTGACCATGAGAGCCCCATGGGCTGCAGGGGAACCTGCCCAGGGAACCCCATATCCTGGGAGGGGCCTGAACAGGAGAGCACCGTGGGCTGCGGTGGGGGTGGGGTACCTGCCCAGGTGAGCTCCATATCCTGGGATTGGCCTGACCTCGAGAGCCCCATGGGCTGCTGGAGTCCTGGTAAAGGATGTCAGGACAGTCAGTGAAGCCACCGAGGATATACCTCCAGTAGTTCCTAAATCCTACACCCTGCTGGTCATTCTACCAACCACCGGGACATGGTATTCTGTATTAGTCTTCAATGATGCCTTCTTTTGTATTCTATTAGTCCCAGAGTCACAAGAAATTTTGGCTTGTGAGTGGCAGGACTCAACATACAACTAAAACAATACTTCTGGGCCGTGTTGCCCCAAGGGTTCAAAAATTCCCACACCATCTTTGGGGAAAGCTCAGTTAAAGACCTAAAAGTTCTACCTCTGGAAAAGGAAACACTCCTTCAATATGCAGACGACATTCTGATCGCCAGCCCTACTAAGGAGACCTCTGAACTACCAAGCCAATAAAGGATAGAAGTTGTCCAATAAAAAGCTCAAATATCACAGACTACGGTGACCTGCCTGGGCTTCATTCTCACAGAAGGTCGGAGAAGCCCATCTCAGGAAAGGGAAGAAACAATTTACAGCCTTACCCATTTCTAAAACTAGAAGACAGCTTAGGGGTTCCTGGGGAGGCCAGGGTTGGTGCTTCTGGATCCCTAACTACAGTCTACTAGCTGGGCCTCTATATGAAACACTGAAAGGAAAAGATGATGATCCTTTTGAATAGAATCCAGAAGTGGCCTTTCAAGAATGGAAAGAGCAGTCAATTCAGACCCTTGCCCTGGAACTCCCTAATTTAGCTAAACCCTTTGACCTTTACATTCCTGGTGAATGGTGAATCGCTATTGGAGTATTAGTGCAAAAACTGGGACCACTTGAAATGGAACAATGCAAGAATGCCATCCCGGTAGGATAAACTACGGTCACCAATGGGCTTGGCCCACCGCCACATCTGGCCAAGATACTGGCGGTATCTGAAAACCTGGAAATCAGCAGCACAAAAGGCCACCTCCCTCCTAAGGGAAAAGGACCCCACGTGGTGATCCTAAGCCCCAACCATGCCCTGAAGTTGCAGGGTTTGCTCCGTGGGCACACTGACCTCGAGTGAGGAGGCCCTCCAACTCCAACCTCCAGAGAGATAACCGGGGTAAAGGGGCACCATGACGACTCATGTGACCATCACTTGACCTGGAGTTTCTCTCATAAAACAACAAGAGTGTGTCCCAAAAGAGTAGACTACTGCTTGCAGGACTTACTGCACCCAGAGCGGACCTAATAATCTTGGCGGGGGAAGCGTATATCACGCTGTCACCATAGAAGAGCCTACAGACACTGTGATGATGGTGGCCAATAAGACCGGCTGGACTCCTGTTTACTTCAAAAGGCTGTTGACTCAGTGGCCATCATGGTCCTTCATCACCACTGACCCTGGACTGTCTGGGAGTTGAGCAGGCAGGGTCCTGACACCTGGTGCTCTTTTTACGTTAATTCAGGGGCCTAATTGAAGAAAGTGCAGACTACTGGTCAGAGCATCTAGGCTGGCAGAAAGGGTCAGCCTAAGGTGGCCGAACAAATGCAGGGCGGGGTGAAACTGGACCTCACAGCGTCACTGCACATCTCCTTCCTGGACCCTTAAAGGTCATTAGAATCTATAACGCTTCCAATACTGGTGCTCAGGTGGACGAGCGGGGAGGCAGGAGGCCTGGGGACAATCAACGTCACCTGGAGGCTGCTGGGGAGAAGTTCTGACCCTCGCCCATGGGTATGAGGGCTCCTAACTCAGCACTCAGCAGTTACCGAAGAAGGGTCTGCACCCTCAGCACTCTAAGAATGAGGAAGGGGAAAAAAGGCAGAAGAGGGCTTTTTCCCAGGCAAAGCCCCTTAAAAATCCCTGGGAGATAAAAATAGAATCTGGGCAATAAAATAAAGTCTAACCTTTTTTATCCTTTGTGCTTTGTCTAATTTCACGTGCTCCTAGGGTCCCGCATACAGAGGTTCAACAGCCGGCACTTCAGACCAGATTTCCTAGTGCGGAATGGCTGGGTCGACACCTCAGCTCCTGGGACACAGTGCACACTCCGCGATATAGAGCCTGAGCTGCAGCCAACCGGGCCCTCGAGAGCTCCGCCCCCTCCCTCCCACTGACTCTGACAGGATCTCTACACAGCAGCCCAGCCCACAGCCCACGGGGTAGCACATGCTCTCACCTCTCCATTCTCTGATCAAAATATAAAGTTTCCTTTGCTTCTGAACCAAACTCAGTCTCAATCTGTTGGCTCCAATGACACTGGGCAGGGGGACACTTGTTGGGGTCCACTCTGGAGGATCAGTAACAGAAATTGAGAACATTGTAACTTCAATGAACAGATGTTTGAGCCAAACTGTAATTAACATAGAACAGTGTATAAGGCTCGGGTAAAATAAGATGTTTCTAACACTCCCATTTGATATTTCCATCACTTTATTATAAGCAAGTTCAGTGAAAAGGTTTGTCTTATTTGTCAGGTCAATATTAGAGAAATGAAGTGATTTCTTTCCAAGGATGTACATCTAAAAATCTTGGTTAAAACTTCAATCTTGTTTTAAATGCTTTTCCATTGAAAATGATACCTCTCTTTCAGTTCCCCCAATTCTGAGAAGTATAAAATCTTATAATTTATTATTACCAAAGGGGAAAGGTGGGAGGAGGGATAAATTAACAGTTTGGGATTAACACATACACACTGCTATGTATAAAATCGATCATCAACAAGGAACTACTGTATAGCCCCGGGAACTACACTCAATATTTTACAATAACCTATAAGGGGAAATAATCTGAAAAAGAATAGATATTTTTATTGACATCATCTATTAATGACAGTTAAAATGGAACCTAAGGGAAGCCGGTGGTGAGTGCTTCTGACCCTGAAGACTTCAATCATCTAAAGTTTGGACTCTGCCTACTTCCCAAGGCCCTTAATGAACATATGTGTAGCCGTAGCTTAAAAAATTCCCCAGTTTGGGTTGTGGAGAGACACTGATTTTGTAAAAGCCCTGGTGTTCTCCTCACATGAATGGGACACTTCCTACAGCTAAAACATGCCTGTCACACCCAGAGGATGGTATACCATCTGATCGGGAAGAGTTTGGAAAAGGCATCTCATCTCCTCATCTCCTGGTGCTCGGGTTCATCCCTCCAGCATCTTTACGAACAGTCTCCCCACTTGGAGATGTCAGCACTGTCAACATCCTGTTGCAGACAGTTTGGAATTTGTCCAGAGGATGAAGCAGAAGGAGGAGGAACAATGAGACACAAGTCCTAGGTGTTCGGACAGGCACATGTCACTCTTATTTCCAATCAGGAAGACGAATTGACCAAAGGCTAGGGTTGCCCATGGAAACAGAATAGGGCTTGAGGAAATTCCGCTGCTTTGTGGCCAGTTCCCATAAACAGAAGTTGAAAAATGGAACTCAGGGACACTAAAATTCACGAAACTGCAGAGTTGAAAATATCTATCACTGAAAAATGTCTTGAGGAAAGTCAGAGGAAAGGACTTGTAAGCAACGGAGAATGGCAGGAAAGGGATTGGAAGAGGTAGAAAGGACTCGCCATTAAGCACAAGAAAAGGGGCTGAACATTGCCAACATTGCAATTGGCCAAAAAGGGTGTATGCGTCTTTTTCTGTATGTATTCAAGAAAAGGGCATACACTTTTTTAGCCAACCAAACAGGTGGGCACTGGAAATCAATACTACAAAACATATCACTTCGCATCAGTCAGAAGAGCCTTCCTCATAAAGTGTAAACACCAAAAATGCAGGACAGGGCAAGGAGAAAAGGGAGCTCTCTGAGGCTTATACTGGAAATGTATATTGCCAACGGTCACTCTGGAGAAGTGTATTGTGTTTACTAAAGCATCTAAAAAATGAGCTACAGAGCACAGGGCACTTGCACTCATGGACGTATATCTTGGGAAAAACAAAAATCGAGAGGACACAGGCACCCCAATATTTACCACCTCTATGTTTAAAAGATCCTCGACTAGGATATAATTTATAAGTCTCTGGAGGGAAAAAATGGATAGAGATGTGGCACTTATGTAGAGTGGAATATTACTCAGCCTGGAAATCAATGAAATATGGCCAGTTGTAACAACCACAGAGGAGTTACGTATGATCATTCGAAGTCACATAATTCAAAAAGAAAAAGACACACGATATTACTAATACATGGAATGTAAACGTGGCTACAAATGAACTGAATTACTAAACAGAACGGGGTCTCAAATTTAGAAAACCAACATATGCTTGCTTAAGGATAAAGGAGAGTTGGGGTGCTGCATAAAACCAGAGATAGAAATTAGCACAGATACCTTTCCATAAGCCAAATATGTAATAGTCAAGACCTACCAGTTGCTCAACGAAATGGACTAAACACCCCATATTCAACGCCTAGGAATACACCTGACTAGTAAGAATCTTCAAACCCATGGATTTATATGTCTCTGTAAGAGAATCAAGGGTGTGTATAGATTTATGAACGCAGCAGAGAAAATCCGATAAATCCAATTATCAAAATGAATTACAAAAACAAAACACAATGACAGTGAAATAGAGAGCTATACTTAAATAATTCATTCAGAGCTTGTGATGCAACCGGGATTAACCACATCTGCACCAAGAGCTGAGTGAGACATAAGGTTGGACACTTCGGGCGGATAGCACTGGTGAGGTACGATGAGCAAATGCAGACCCTTTGAAGTCATACTGCATGGTACCCATTCCATGGGTCCCAACTCTCCAGGTTTAAGAGATTCTTCCTTCAGCTAAAACATGCATGGGAAACACAAAGTATGGTACACCGTGTGAGTGGGAAGCGTTTTCAAATGCATCTCAGTTTTCGTCCCCTTTTACACGGGTTCACCATTCCAGACCCTTTACTAACACTCTCTCCACTTGGAGAGTCAGTGCCTTTAACCTCCTGTTTGGCACAGTTTGGAAATTCTGCGGAAGGTGAACAGGAATAGGGAGAACCAATCAGGGACTAGCTGTAGGTGTCTGCACGTGCAAATTTAATGCTCATTTCCCACCAGGAAGAGGAATTAACCAAAGGCTCAGCATGACGTGCCGGAACCAGATTAGGGCCTGAAGCAATCATGTGGGTTTGCGGCCAGCTCACAAGATAGCGAGTTGAAGAAAGGAGCTCAGGGGCACTGTAATTCACAAAACTGCAGAGTTATGAATGACAGCTATCGTCCAAAAATGTATTGAAGTAAGTCTTCGAAGAGGACTTGAAAGCGGGGCAGAATTTCGGGAAAACAATTTCACGGGGTGGACTGGAATTGAACTTAAAGCATAGGAAAAGAGGCAGAATGTCAAAAATGATGCACTTGGTCAAAAAGGGCGTATGCGTTTTTTCCTGAATATATTCAGGAAAAAACGCATACGCACTTTTTGGCCAACCAAGCAAGCGTGTAAAGGAAATCTGCACTACAACGAAGTCTCACTGCCCCCCAATCAAAAGGGCCATCTGAAATAAGTGTAAAATCCAGAAAGGTAGCACAGGTCCTGGAGAACAGGGAACCTTATTATGCTGATGGGCGTGATGTAAATTGCCAACAGCCACTCTGGAGAAGTGTATGGTGTTTCCTGAAACACGTAGGAAACAAAGCAACACAGCCTATGGCACTTCCACTTAGGGTCCTATAGCTTAGGGAAATTAAAATCAATAACACACAGCCACCCCAAAGTTTGGGACGGCTCTGTTTACAAGAACCTCATATACGGTGCAAGTTAAATATCCGAGAAAGCAAAAAATGGATAAAGAAGTTGTGGTACGTATGTACAATGGAATATCACTCAGCAATGAGATCTACGTCATCAGGCCCGTAGCGGCATAATGAGTGGATTCAGGTACGACGATTCTACGAGAAATAAGTCACTCAGAAAAAGAAACATCATAAGATATCACTAATACAGGGAACGTAAACTTGGCTACACATGAACTGAATTACAAAACAGAACAGGGTCTCAAATTTAGAAAACCAACTTATGCTTGCTTATGGGGAAAGGTGAGTTGGGGTGCTGCATCAAACCAGAGATTGAAATTAGCACAGATACCGTTCCATAAGCCAAATATATAATAGACAAGACCTACTCCTTGCTCAACGAAATGGACTCAACACACCATATTCAACGCCTGGAAATATACCTGACAAGTAAGAATCTTAAGACCCATGGATTTATATGTCTCCATAAGGAAAACAAGCGTGTGTACAGCGGCTGAAACGCAGCAGTGAAAATCCGATAAATCCAATTATCAAAATAAATTTCACAAACAAAACACAATGACAGTGAAATAGAGAGCAATTCTTAAATAATTCATTCAGGGCTTGTGATGCAACCTGGATTTACCACATCTACACCCAGAGCTGGTTGAGACATAAGGCTGGACACTTCGGGCTGATAGCATTGGTGAGGTTCGGTGATCAAAGGCAGACCCTTTGAAGTCATACTGCATGGTAGCCATTCCATGGGTCCCAACTCTCCAGGTTTCAGAGATTCTTCCTTCAGCTAAAACAAGCAAGGGAAACCCAGAGTATGGTCCACCGTGTGATTGGGAAACGTTTTCAAATGCATCTCAGGTTTCGTCCCCTGGTACTCGGGTGAACCGTTCCAGATGCTTTACTAACAGTATCCCCACATGGAGAGTCAGTGCCTTTAACCTCCTGTTTGTCACAGTTTGCAATTTCTGCGCAAGATGCACAGGAGTAGGGAGAACCAATGCGAGACTAGCTGTAGGTGTCTGCACGGGCAAATGAAACGCTCATTTCCCACCAGGAAGAGGAAATAACCAAAGGCTCAGCGTGCCCTGCGGGAACCAGATTAGGGCCTGAAGCAATCCTGCGGTTTTGCGGCCAGTTCACAGGAAAGCGAGTTGAAGAAAGGAGCTCAGGGGCACTGTAATTCACAAACCTGCAGAGTTATGAATGACAGCTATCGTCCAAAAATATATTGAAGTAAGTCTTCGAAGAGGACTTGAGAGCGGGGCAGAATTTCAGGAAAACGATTTCAGGGGGTAGACTGGAATTGCACTTAAAGCATAGGAAAGGAGGCAGAATGTCGACAATGATGCACTTGGCCAAAAAAGGCGTATGCGTTTTTTCCTGAATATATTCAGGAAAAAATGCATACGCACTGTTTGGCCAACCAAGCAAGCGTGTAAAGGAATTCTGCACTACAATGAAGTCTCACTGCCCCCCGGTCAAAAGGGCCATCTGAAAAAAGTGTAAAATCCAGAAAGGCATGACAGGTCATGGAGAACAGGAAGCCTTGTTATGCTGATGGGCGGGATGTACATTGCCAACAGCCACTCTGCAGAAGTGTATGGTGTTTCCTGAAACACGTAGCAAAAAAAGCAACACAGCCTATGGCACTTCCTCTTAGGTTCCTATAGCTTAGGGAAATTAAAATCAAAAACACACAGCCACCCCAAAGTTTGGGATGGCTCTGTTTACAAGAACCTCGTCTAAGGTACAAGTTAAATATCCGAGAAAGCAAAACATGGATAAAGATGTTGTGGTACGTACGTACAATGGAATATCACTCAGCAATGAAATCTATGTCATCAGGCCCGTTGCGGCATAATGAATTGATTCAAGTACGATGATACTACAAGAAATAATCACACAGAAAAAGAAACATCATAAGATATCAATAATACACGGAGCGTAAACTTGGCTACACATGAACTGAATTACAAAACAGAACAGGGTCTCAAATTTAGAAAACCAACTTATGCTTGCTTATGGGGAAAGGTGAGTTCGGGTGCTGCATAAAACCAGAGATTGAAATTAGCACAGATACCGTTCCATAAGCCAAATATATAAGAGACAAGATCTACTCCTTGCTCAACGAAATGGACTCAACACCCCATATTCAACGCCTTGGAATATACCTGACAAGTAAGAATCTTAAGACCCATGGGTTTATATGTCTCCATAAGGAAGTCAAGCGTGTGTACAGTGGCCTAAACGCAAGAGTGAAAATCCGATAAATCCCATTATCAAAATAAATTTCACAAACAAAACAGAATGACAGTGAAATAGAGAGCAATTCTTAAATAATTCATTCAGGGCTTGTGATGCAACCTGGATTTACCACATCTACACCCAGAGCTGGGTGAGACATAAGGCTGGACACTTCGGGCTGATAACATTGGTGAGGTTCTGTGAGCAAACGCAGACCCTTTGAAGTCATACTGCATGGTAGCCATTCCATGGGTCCCAACTCTCCAGGTTTAAGGGATTATTCCTTCAGCTAAAACATGCATGGGAAACACAGAGTATGGTCCACCATGTGATTGGGAAACATTTTCAAATGCATCTCAGGTTTCGTCCCCTGGTACTCGGGTTCACCGTTCCAGACGCTTTACTAACATTCTCCCCACTTGGAGAGTCAGTGAGTTTAACCTCCTGTTTGGCACAGTTTGCAATTTCTGCGCAAGATGAACAGGAATAGGGAGAACCAATGAGAGACTAGCTGTAGGTGTCTGCACGGGCAAATGGAACGCTCATTTCTCACCAGGAAGAGGAATTAACCAAAGACTCAGCGTGCGCTGCCAGAACCAGATGAGGGCCTGAAGCAATCCTGTGGTTTTGCGGCCAGCTCACAAGGAAGCGAGTTGAAGAAAGGAGCTCAGGGGCACTGTAATTCACAAACCTGCAGAGTTATGAATGACAGCTATCGTCCAAAAATGTATTGAAGTAAGTCTTCAAAGAGGATTTGAAAGCGGGGCAGAATTTCAGGAAAACGATTTCAGGGGGAAGACTGGAATTGCACTTAAAGCATAGGAAAAGAGGCAGAATGTCGACAATGATGCACTTGGCCAAAAAAGGCGTATGCGTTTTTTCCTGAATATATTCAGGAAAAAACGCATACGCACTTTTTGGCCAACCAAGCAAGCGTGTAAAGGAAATCTGCACTACAATGAAGTCTCACTTCCCCCCGGTCAAAAGGGCCATCTGAAAAAAGTGTAAAATCCAGAAAGGCAGGACAGGTCATGGAGAACAGGGAGCCTTGTTATGCTGATGGGCGGGATGTACATTGCCAACAGCCACTCTGGAGAAGTGTATGGTGTTTCCTGAAACACGTAGGAAACAAAGCAACACAGCCTATGGCACTTCCACTTAGGTTCCTATAGCTTAGGGAAATTAAAATCAAAAACACACAGCCACCCCAATGTTATGGATGGCTCTTTTTACAAGAAGCTCGTCTACGGTACAAGTTAAATATCCCAGAATGCGAAAAATGGATAAAGAATTTGTGGTACATACGTACAATGGAATATCACTCAGCAATGAAATCTATATCATCAGGCCCGTCGCGGCATAATGAGTGGATTCAGATACGATGATTCTAAGGGAAATAAGTCACACAGAAAAAGAAACATTAAGATATCACTAATACACCGAATGTGAACTTGGCTACACATGAACTGAATTACAAAACAGAACAGGGTCTCAAATTTAGAAAACCAACTTATGCTTGCTTAAGGGGAATGGTGAGTTGGGGTGCTGCATAAAACCAGAGATTGAAATTAGAACAGATACCGTTCCATAAGCCAAATATTTAATAGTCAAGACCTACTCCTTGCTCAACGAAATGGACTCAACACCCCATATTCAATGCATAGGAATACACCTGCCAATTAAGAATCTTAACACCCATGGATTTATGTGTCTCCGTAAGAGAATCAGGCATGTGTACAGCGCCATAAATGCAGCCGTGAAAATCCGATAAATCCCATTATCAAAATAAATTACAAAAACAAAACACAATGACAGTGAAATAGAGAGCAATTCTTAAATCATTCATTCAGGGCTTGTGATGCAACCTGGAGTTACCACATCTACACCTATGGCTGGGTGAGACATAAGGCTGGACACTTCGGGCGGATACCATTGGTGAGGTTCAGTGAGCAAATGCAGACCCTTTGAAGTCATACTGCATGGTACACATTCCATGGGTCCCAACTCTCCAGGTTTAAGGGATTCTTCCTTCAGCTAAAACATGCATGGGAATCCCAGAGTATGGTCCACCGTGTGACCGGGAAACGTTTTTAAATGCGTCTCAGTTTTCGTCCCCTGGTACTCGGGTTCACCATTCCAGACGCTTTACTTACACTGTCCCTACCTGGAGAGTCAGTGCCTTTAACCTCCTGTTTGGTACAGTTTGCAATTTCTGCGCATGATGAACAGGAATAGGGAGAACCAATGAGAGACTAGCTGTAGGTGTCTGCACGGGCAAATTTAACGCTCATTACCAACCAGGAAGAGGAATTAGCCAAAGGCTCAGCATGCCGTGCCGGAACCAGATTAGGGCCTGAAGCAATCCTGCGGTTTTGCGGCCAGCTCACAAGAAAGCGAGTTGAAGAAAGGAGCTCAGGGGCACTGTAATTCACAAACCTGCAGAGTTATAAATGACAGCTATCATCCAAAAATATATTGAAGTAAGGCTACAAAGAGGACTTGAACGTGGGGCAGAATTCCAGGACTACGATTTCAGGAGGTAGACGGGAAATCCTCTGAAAGTATAGGAAAAGAGTCAGAATGTCGACAATGATGCACTTGGTCAAAAAGGGCATATGCGTTTTTCCAGGGCCCTCATTAAAGAGGGTAGGAGGCTCCCAGTATGCTTCAGTGACCAACAGAAGACCCACGTCGCCAAGGCGACGTGAGCCAGCCATGCAGGAGTGACCTCACATCAGAGGGCCCACCTCACAGAAGGGTAAGGAACCCAGGAAGGATCAGACCCTCACCAGAGTGCCCACAACAGCAAGGGGCTGGGAACCAGGCAGGAGTGTCCTCACACCCGTGGGACCACATCATCGAAAGTTGAGGTACTCAGCACATGTGGCCTCAAACCAGAGGACCCACGTCACCATGGGTCTCGGAGCAAGGCAGGCAGGATTATCCTCCCAACACATGGCCCATTGTATAAAAAAGGTGAGGAATCCAGCCGTTGGAACATCCCAGCAGGCGGCCCAGATCACCGAGGCTATGGGATCCAGGCAGTGATGAACTCACAACAGAGGGCCCTCATCGTGATACTGTAAGCAACCCAGCCGTTGTGACCTCAGAGCACAAGGCCTACATCCCCATGGGGGAGGGAACCAAGCAGGAGTGTCATCGCACCAGTGGGCACACATCAGAAAATGTGGGGAGCCCAGCAGTTAGGGCCAGACGCCCGAGGGCCCTCATCACTGAGGAGAGGAGGCTCCCAGCAAGCTCCAACTGCTACCAGAGGGCTGACGTCGCTAATGCGGTGTGTGCCAGCCAGGCAGGAGTGACCTCAGGGCAGAGGGCCAACCACACAAAAGTGTGAGGAACCCAAAGAGGATCAGACTCTCACCAGAGGGCCCACATCACCAAGGGGATAGGAACCAGGCAGGAGTGTCCTCACACCAGTGGGGCCACATAATCGAAAGGTGAGGGACCCAGCACACGTAGCCTCAAACCAGAGGACACACATCACCCAGGGGCTGGGAGTCAGGCAGGCAGGAGGAGTCTCAAAACAGAGGGCCCATAGAAGAAAAAAGGTGAGAAATCCCGCAGTTGGGACCTCCCCGCAGGCAGCCAGGAGCAGCGAGGCTATTGGATCCAGGGCGGAGTGAACTCACACCAGAGGACCCTCATCATGAAACTGAGCAACCCACCGTTGGGACCTCAGAGCAGAAGGCCCACATTCCCATGGGGTTGGGAACCTGGCAGGAGTGTAGTCGCACCACAGGGCGCACATCAGAAAATTTTGGGAGCCCAGGAGTTAGGGTCTGACGCCAGAGGGCCCTCATTACCGAGGGGTGGAGACCCCCAGCAGGCACCAACTCCCAACTGAGGGCCCACGTCGCCAAGGTGATGTGTGCCAGCCAGGCAGGAGTGACCTCACAGCAGAGGGTCTACCTCACAGAAGGGTGAGGAAACCAGCCAGGATAAGACTCTCACCAGAGAGCCCACATCACCAAGGGGATCGGAAAAAGGCAGCAGTGTCCTCACACCAGTGTGGCCACATTATAGAAAGGTGAGGAACCCAGCACATGTGGCCTAAACCAGAGGACCCACATTTCCAAGATGCTCCGAGTGAGGCAAGCAGGAGTAGCCTAACAACACAGGGCCCACAGAATAAAAAATGTGAGGAATCCAGCAGTTTGAACCTCCCAGCAGGTGGCCCAGAGCACGGAGTCTATGGGATCCAGGCCACAGTGAACTCACAGCAGAGGGCCCACATCATGAAACTGTGAGCAACCCAGCCGGTGGAACCTCAGAGCAGAAGACCCACATCCCCATGGGGATAGGAACCTCGCAGGAGTGTCCTCGCACAACTTAACACGTATCAGAAAATGTGGGAACCCAGCAGTTAGGGCCTGACGCCAGAGGGCCCTCATCACCGAGGAGAGGAGGCTACCAGCAGGCTCCAAATGCCACCAGAGGGCCGACGTCACCAAGGCAATGGGAGCAAGCCAGGCAGGAGTTACCTCACAGCAGAGGGCCCACCTCACAGAAGTGTGAGGAACCCAACCAGGATCAGACTCTAACCAGAGGGCCCACATCACCAAGGGGATGGAAACCAGGCAGGAGTCTCCTCACACCAGTGGGGCCACATCAGCCAAAGGTGAGGAACACAGCACATGTGGCCTCAAATAAGGGGACACACATCACGAAAGGGCTGGGAGTGAGGCATGCAGGAGGAGACTCACAACAGAGGGCCCATAGAATAAAAAGGTGAGGAACCCCACCGTTAGAAGCTCCAAGCAGGTGGCCCAGAGCACCGAGGCTATGGGATCCATGCCGGAGTGAACTCACAGCAGAGGGCCCACATTCTGACACTGTGAGCAACCCAGCCGTTGGGACCTCAGAGCAGAAAGCCAACATCCCCATGGGGATGGGACCCTGGCAGGAGTGTACTCGCACGACAGGGCGCACATCAGAAAATTTTGGGAGCCCATGAGTTAGGGCCTGACGCCAGAGGGCCCTCATTACCGAGGGGAGGAGACTCCCAGCAGGCACCAACTCCCAACTGAGGGCCCACATCGCCAGGGTGACGTGTGCCAGCCAGGCAGGAGTGACCTCACAGCAGAGGGTCTACCTCACAGAAGGGTGAGGAATCCAGCCAGGATCAGGCTCTCACCAGAGGGCCCCCATCACCAAGTGGATGGGAACCAGGCAGGAGTGTCCTCACACCAGTGGGGCCACATCAATAAAGGTGAGGAAACCGGCACATGTGGCCTCAAACCAGAGGACCTACATCACAAAGGGGCTGGGAGTGAGTCAGGAAGGAGGAGCATGAAAACACAGAACCCAAAGAATAGAAAAGGTAAGGAATTCAGCAGTAGGAACCTCCCAGCAGGCGGCTCAGAGCACAGAGTCTATGGGATCTAGGCCTGAGTGAACTAACACCAGAGAGCCAACATCATGAAACGGTGAACAACACAGGTGTTGGGACCTTAGAGCAGAAGGCCCACATGCCCATGGGGATGGGAACCTGGCAGGAGTGCCCTCGCACCACTTAGGACGTATCAGAAAATGTGGGAACCCAGCAGTTAGGGCCTGATGCCAGAGGGCCTCATCACCGAGGGGAGGAGGCTCCCAGCAGGCTCCAACTGCCACCAGAGGTCTGACGTCGCCAAGGCGGGGTGTGCTAGCCAGGCAGGAGTGACCTCAGAGAAGAGGGCCCACCTCACAGAAGTGTGAGGAACCCAACCAGGATCAGACTCTCGCCGGAGGGACCACATCACCAAGGGGATGGGAAGCAGGCAGGAGTGTCCTCACACCAGTGGGGCCACATCATCAAAAGATGAGGAACCCATCACATGTGGCCTCAAACCAGAGGACACACATCACCAAGGGGCTGGGAGTGAGGCAGGTGTCTGGAGGGGCACATTTAACTCTAATTTCCCACCAGGAAGAGGAATTAACCAAAGGCTCAGAGTGCCGTGCCACACCCTGATTACGGCCTGAAGCAAACCTGCGGTTTTGTGGCCAGCTTTCAAGGAAGCGAGTTAAGAAAGGAAATCACGGGCACTGTAATTCACAAACCTGCAGAGTTATAAATGACAGCTATTGGCAAAAATATATTGAAGTAAGTCTGCAAAGAGGACTTGAAAACGAGGCAAAATTGAGGAATCATATTTCAGGAGGTAGATTGGAATTGCATTTAAAACATGTGAAAAGTGGCAGATCTTTGACAGTGATGCACTTGGACGAACAGTGCGTATACATGTTTTCCTGAATATATTCAGGAAAAAACGCATATGCCCTTTTTGGCCAACCAAGCACTCGAGCAATGGAAATCCGTACTACAATGAAATCTCATTTCCCATTCGTCAAAAGGGCCATCTGAAAAAAGTGTAAAAACCAGAAACACAGGACAGGCCATGGAGAACAGGGAGCCTTGTTATGCTGATGGGCGGGATGTAAATTGCCAACAGACACTCTGGAGATGTTTATGGTGTATCCTGAAACATCTGAAAAACAAAGCTACAGAGACTAGGGCACTTCCACTTTTGGCCCTATAGCTTAGGAAAATTAAAATCAACAAGACACAGCCAACACAAAATTTAGGGCTGCTGTGTTTACAAGAACCTCGAGTCCAGTACAAATTAAATATCCCAGAAAGAAAAAAATGGATAAAGGAGTTGTGCTACTTACGTACAACGGAATATCACTCAGCAATGAAATCAATGTCATCAGGCCTGTAGCAGCAAATTGAGTGGATTTAAGTATGATGATTCTAAGAGAAATAGGTCACACAGAGAAAGATAATTATCATAAGATATCACTAATAGAGGGAGTGTAAACTTGGCTACACATAAACTGAATTACAAAACCGAACAGTCTCAAATTTAGATAAAAACTTATGCTTGCTTAAGGGGAAAGTTGAGTTGGGGTGCTGTATAAAACCAGAGATTGAAATTAGCACACATACCATTCCATAAGCCAAATATGTAATAGACAAGACCTACTCTTTGCTCAACGAAATAGACTCATCCATGGTGTATCACCTCACACCTGTTAGAATGGGCATCATCAGAAAATCTACAAACAACAAATGCTGGAAAGGGTGTGGAGATAAGGAACCCTCTTCCACTATTGTTGGGAATGTAAATTGATACAGTCACTGTGGAGAACATTATGGAGTTTCTTATAAAACTAAGAATAGAATTACCATATGATACAGCAATCCCACTACTGGGCATATACCCAGACAAAACCATAAATCAAAAAGAGACATTCACCTCAATGTTCATTGCATCACTATTTACAATATCCAGGTAATGGAAGCAACCTAAATGCCCACAGACAGACGAATGCATAAAGATGTGGTACAAATATAAAATGGAATATTACTAAGCCATAAAAAGGAATGAAATTGGGTCATTTGTAGAGACGTTGATGGATCTAGAGACTGTCATACAGAGTGAAGTAAGTCAGAAATAGAAAAACAAATCTTGTATATTAATGCATATATGTGGAACCTAGAAAAATTATACAGATGAACCGTTTTTTAAGGCAGAAATAGAGCAACAGATGTAGACAACAAACGTATGGACACCAAGGGGGGAAAGCTGTTGGGGGGTGGTGGTGGGAGGATTGAGAGATTGGGATTGGCATGTATACATTTATATGTATAAAATAGATAACCAAAAAGAACCTGCTGTATAAAAAAATAAAATAAAATTCAAAATTACAAAAAGTAAAACAGAAAAAATATTCTTCCCTTCACATACATGTATTTATATGAATAAATTATTTCCATGCTTATATCCGTAAATACAAAAAAGAGGAATAAAATCTACCTTGAACCAAAAATGAAAAAAAGAAAAAAAAAACAGAACCCACCAGTTACACAGAGGAAAACCTTATCAGGGCACTTGCTCCAGTTGTAAACAATTCTGTAGTTGGCCAGTGGTGGGGAATCATCTCCCATTCAGCCAGCAGGCCCCACGCAACAAGCGTCCTCATTGCAAAGCTGGGGGACCGTGCCAAGGCATCTGTGAGTAAATGTGGGCCGAGCCCCAGGCCAGCTGCTGCTGAAATGTTCCCACCCTTCCCAGGTAAAACAACTGAATATGTACAAGGACTTGAAAGCCTAGAGGAAGGGCCATGGAGCCACATGAGCGACAGCATGCCAGCCGATTTGGTGCCTGCAGGCCAGCCAGGATGGTCCTGGCCCTGGGTACTCTTCTGGAAGCTTTCCATTTCCCTGCCTGAGATACCCCTGCTGTCCGGGCCCCCACTGCTTTCTTCCTCACTCACCTCTGCCCAGGGAGAAATTCCAGAGGCAGGTATGGGTGACACATCCTCTTCTTTAGCAGGTGGCATCTTGGTAACTGCTGCAGAAAGTCCAGCAGAGCCCCACTCACACTGGGCCACCCACAAAGCCGTGGCCTCTCACTCCCTCCCACCAGTCCAGCCCCGAGACTGCTGACAGGGCAGAGAAAATGGCGTCAGGCACAGCTGCAGGGGCTCTTGCTGCCTGGAGTGGTGTTTATATTGATCTCAAACAGGCACACCTGGGGAGGGCTGGCCGGCACGGTCAGGCTTCCCAGGCCAGCCAATAATCACCCTTCAGGCACTCACAGTTGCAGAAACTGGAACTTGCTGAATCGGCCAGGTCCAAGGAACAGGTGTGGGCTCCTGAGAGTCAGGATAGACAAGGGGTTGCAGCTCTGGCTTGTTTTCTAATTATATTATCTGGCCCATGAGTGGGAGACAACTTCAAGAAAACCCTCTCCTAATGAGAGGAACCCAGGAGTCAGGGAGAGGAGGGGTGGGTGGTGGGTGGAGACAGAGGCCTGGTGCCCCGGGTGCAGTGGAAGTCTCTGGAAGACCAGGTGGAGGGAGGCCACACAGAGTGATGCCCAGGGTCACAGACCTGTTGGAGCTGCTGTTTCTTAGTTCAAGTCCTGCTCTGAGGTGCTCTGTGTCAGATCTGAGTGACAGGTGAGCTGGAAGTGCTCTGCAATGAGGGCGATGTGCACGGTACCTGTGTGCCCAGCCCTGCCAGGGTAACTGCAAGGGTAGCTCTGTATCCTGGGAGGGGCCTGACCATGAGAGCCCCATGGGCTGCAGGGGAACCTGCCCAGGGAACCCCATATCCTGGGAGGGGCCTGAACAGGAGAGCACCGTGGGCTGCGGTGGGGGTGGGGTACCTGCCCAGGTGAGCTCCATATCCTGGGATTGGCCTGACCTCGAGAGCCCCATGGGCTGCTGGAGTCCTGGTAAAGGATGTCAGGACAGTCAGTGAAGCCACCGAGGATATACCTCCAGTAGTTCCTAAATCCTACACCCTGCTGGTCATTCTACCAACCACCGGGACATGGTATTCTGTATTAGTCTTCAATGATGCCTTCTTTTGTATTCTATTAGTCCCAGAGTCACAAGAAATTTTGGCTTGTGAGTGGCAGGACTCAACATACAACTAAAACAATACTTCTGGGCCGTGTTGCCCCAAGGGTTCAAAAATTCCCACACCATCTTTGGGGAAAGCTCAGTTAAAGACCTAAAAGTTCTACCTCTGGAAAAGGAAACACTCCTTCAATATGCAGACGACATTCTGATCGCCAGCCCTACTAAGGAGACCTCTGAACTACCAAGCCAATAAAGGATAGAAGTTGTCCAATAAAAAGCTCAAATATCACAGACTACGGTGACCTGCCTGGGCTTCATTCTCACAGAAGGTCGGAGAAGCCCATCTCAGGAAAGGGAAGAAACAATTTACAGCCTTACCCATTTCTAAAACTAGAAGACAGCTTAGGGGTTCCTGGGGAGGCCAGGGTTGGTGCTTCTGGATCCCTAACTACAGTCTACTAGCTGGGCCTCTATATGAAACACTGAAAGGAAAAGATGATGATCCTTTTGAATAGAATCCAGAAGTGGCCTTTCAAGAATGGAAAGAGCAGTCAATTCAGACCCTTGCCCTGGAACTCCCTAATTTAGCTAAACCCTTTGACCTTTACATTCCTGGTGAATGGTGAATCGCTATTGGAGTATTAGTGCAAAAACTGGGACCACTTGAAATGGAACAATGCAAGAATGCCATCCCGGTAGGATAAACTACGGTCACCAATGGGCTTGGCCCACCGCCACATCTGGCCAAGATACTGGCGGTATCTGAAAACCTGGAAATCAGCAGCACAAAAGGCCACCTCCCTCCTAAGGGAAAAGGACCCCACGTGGTGATCCTAAGCCCCAACCATGCCCTGAAGTTGCAGGGTTTGCTCCGTGGGCACACTGACCTCGAGTGAGGAGGCCCTCCAACTCCAACCTCCAGAGAGATAACCGGGGTAAAGGGGCACCATGACGACTCATGTGACCATCACTTGACCTGGAGTTTCTCTCATAAAACAACAAGAGTGTGTCCCAAAAGAGTAGACTACTGCTTGCAGGACTTACTGCACCCAGAGCGGACCTAATAATCTTGGCGGGGGAAGCGTATATCACGCTGTCACCATAGAAGAGCCTACAGACACTGTGATGATGGTGGCCAATAAGACCGGCTGGACTCCTGTTTACTTCAAAAGGCTGTTGACTCAGTGGCCATCATGGTCCTTCATCACCACTGACCCTGGACTGTCTGGGAGTTGAGCAGGCAGGGTCCTGACACCTGGTGCTCTTTTTACGTTAATTCAGGGGCCTAATTGAAGAAAGTGCAGACTACTGGTCAGAGCATCTAGGCTGGCAGAAAGGGTCAGCCTAAGGTGGCCGAACAAATGCAGGGCGGGGTGAAACTGGACCTCACAGCGTCACTGCACATCTCCTTCCTGGACCCTTAAAGGTCATTAGAATCTATAACGCTTCCAATACTGGTGCTCAGGTGGACGAGCGGGGAGGCAGGAGGCCTGGGGACAATCAACGTCACCTGGAGGCTGCTGGGGAGAAGTTCTGACCCTCGCCCACGGGTATGAGGGCTCCTAACTCAGCACTCAGCAGTTACAGAAGAAGGGTCTGCACCCTCAGCACTCTAAGAATGAGGAAGGGGAAAAAAGGCAGAAGAGGGCTTTTTCCCAGGCAAAGCCCCTTAAAAATCCCTGGGAGATAAAAATAGAATCTGGGCAATAAAATAAAGTCTAACCTTTTTTATCCTTTGTGCTTTGTCTAATTTCACGTGCTCCTAGGGTCCCGCATACAGAGGTTCAACAGCCGGCACTTCAGACCAGATTTCCTAGTGCGGAATGGCTGGGTCGACACCTCAGCTCCTGGGACACAGTGCACACTCCGCGATATAGAGCCTGAGCTGCAGCCAACCGGGCCCTCGAGAGCTCCGCCCCCTCCCTCCCACTGACTCTGACAGGATCTCTACACAGCAGCCCAGCCCACAGCCCACGGGGTAGCACATGCTCTCACCTCTCCATTCTCTGATCAAAATATAAAGTTTCCTTTGCTTCTGAACCAAACTCAGTCTCAATCTGTTGGCTCCAATGACACTGGGCAGGGGGACACTTGTTGGGGTCCACTCTGGAGGATCAGTAACAGAAATTGAGAACATTGTAACTTCAATGAACAGATGTTTGAGCCAAACTGTAATTAACATAGAACAGTGTATAAGGCTCGGGTAAAATAAGATGTTTCTAACACTCCCATTTGATATTTCC
Source organism: Delphinapterus leucas (assembly GCF_059928025.1). Lineage (NCBI taxonomy): Eukaryota > Metazoa > Chordata > Mammalia > Artiodactyla > Monodontidae > Delphinapterus > Delphinapterus leucas. The sequence continues at coordinate 895,574 of NW_028322232.1, read as the reverse complement.
ATCACTTTATTATAAGCAAGTTCAGTGAAAAGGTTTGTCTTATTTGTCAGGTCAATATTAGAGAAATGAAGTGATTTCTTTCCAAGGATGTACATCTAAAAATCTTGGTTAAAACTTCAATCTTGTTTTAAATGCTTTTCCATTGAAAATGATACCTCTCTTTCAGTTCCCCCAATTCTGAGAAGTATAAAATCTTATAATTTATTATTACCAAAGGGGAAAGGTGGGAGGAGGGATAAATTAACAGTTTGGGATTAACACATACACACTGCTATGTATAAAATCGATCATCAACAAGGAACTACTGTATAGCCCCGGGAACTACACTCAATATTTTACAATAACCTATAAGGGGAAATAATCTGAAAAAGAATAGATATTTTTATTGACATCATCTATTAATGACAGTTAAAATGGAACCTAAGGGAAGCCGGTGGTGAGTGCTTCTGACCCTGAAGACTTCAATCATCTAAAGTTTGGACTCTGCCTACTTCCCAAGGCCCTTAATGAACATATGTGTAGCCGTAGCTTAAAAAATTCCCCAGTTTGGGTTGTGGAGAGACACTGATTTTGTAAAAGCCCTGGTGTTCTCCTCACATGAATGGGACACTTCCTACAGCTAAAACATGCCTGTCACACCCAGAGGATGGTATACCATCTGATCGGGAAGAGTTTGGAAAAGGCATCTCATCTCCTCATCTCCTGGTGCTCGGGTTCATCCCTCCAGCATCTTTACGAACAGTCTCCCCACTTGGAGATGTCAGCACTGTCAACATCCTGTTGCAGACAGTTTGGAATTTGTCCAGAGGATGAAGCAGAAGGAGGAGGAACAATGAGACACAAGTCCTAGGTGTTCGGACAGGCACATGTCACTCTTATTTCCAATCAGGAAGACGAATTGACCAAAGGCTAGGGTTGCCCATGCAAACAGAATAGGGCTTGAGGAAATTCCGCTGCTTTGTGGCCAGTTCCCATAAACAGAAGTTGAAAAATGGAACTCAGGGACACTAAAATTCACGAAACTGCAGAGTTGAAAATATCTATCACTGAAAAATGTCTTGAGGAAAGTCAGAGGAAAGGACTTGTAAGCAACGGAGAATGGCAGGAAAGGGATTGGAAGAGGTAGAAAGGACTCGCCATTAAGCACAAGAAAAGGGGCTGAACATTGCCAACATTGCAATTGGCCAAAAAGGGTGTATGCGTCTTTTTCTGTATGTATTCAAGAAAAGGGCATACACTTTTTTAGCCAACCAAACAGGTGGGCACTGGAAATCAATACTACAAAACATATCACTTCGCATCAGTCAGAAGAGCCTTCCTCATAAAGTGTAAACACCAAAAATGCAGGACAGGGCAAGGAGAAAAGGGAGCTCTCTGAGGCTTATACTGGAAATGTATATTGCCAACGGTCACTCTGGAGAAGTGTATTGTGTTTACTAAAGCATCTAAAAAATGAGCTACAGAGCACAGGGCACTTGCACTCATGGACGTATATCTTGGGAAAAACAAAAATCGAGAGGACACAGGCACCCCAATATTTACCACCTCTATGTTTAAAAGATCCTCGACTAGGATATAATTTATAAGTCTCTGGAGGGAAAAAATGGATAGAGATGTGGCACTTATGTAGAGTGGAATATTACTCAGCCTGGAAATCAATGAAATATGGCCAGTTGTAACAACCACAGAGGAGTTACGTATGATCATTCGAAGTCACATAATTCAAAAAGAAAAAGACACACGATATTACTAATACATGGAATGTAAACGTGGCTACAAATGAACTGAATTACTAAACAGAACGGGGTCTCAAATTTAGAAAACCAACATATGCTTGCTTAAGGATAAAGGAGAGTTGGGGTGCTGCATAAAACCAGAGATAGAAATTAGCACAGATACCTTTCCATAAGCCAAATATGTAATAGTCAAGACCTACCAGTTGCTCAACGAAATGGACTAAACACCCCATATTCAACGCCTAGGAATACACCTGACTAGTAAGAATCTTCAAACCCATGGATTTATATGTCTCTGTAAGAGAATCAAGGGTGTGTATAGATTTATGAACGCAGCAGAGAAAATCCGATAAATCCAATTATCAAAATGAATTACAAAAACAAAACACAATGACAGTGAAATAGAGAGCTATACTTAAATAATTCATTCAGAGCTTGTGATGCAACCGGGATTAACCACATCTGCACCAAGAGCTGAGTGAGACATAAGGTTGGACACTTCGGGCGGATAGCACTGGTGAGGTACGATGAGCAAATGCAGACCCTTTGAAGTCATACTGCATGGTACCCATTCCATGGGTCCCAACTCTCCAGGTTTAAGAGATTCTTCCTTCAGCTAAAACATGCATGGGAAACACAAAGTATGGTACACCGTGTGAGTGGGAAGCGTTTTCAAATGCATCTCAGTTTTCGTCCCCTTTTACACGGGTTCACCATTCCAGACCCTTTACTAACACTCTCTCCACTTGGAGAGTCAGTGCCTTTAACCTCCTGTTTGGCACAGTTTGGAAATTCTGCGGAAGGTGAACAGGAATAGGGAGAACCAATCAGGGACTAGCTGTAGGTGTCTGCACGTGCAAATTTAATGCTCATTTCCCACCAGGAAGAGGAATTAACCAAAGGCTCAGCATGACGTGCCGGAACCAGATTAGGGCCTGAAGCAATCATGTGGGTTTGCGGCCAGCTCACAAGATAGCGAGTTGAAGAAAGGAGCTCAGGGGCACTGTAATTCACAAAACTGCAGAGTTATGAATGACAGCTATCGTCCAAAAATGTATTGAAGTAAGTCTTCGAAGAGGACTTGAAAGCGGGGCAGAATTTCGGGAAAACAATTTCACGGGGTGGACTGGAATTGAACTTAAAGCATAGGAAAAGAGGCAGAATGTCAAAAATGATGCACTTGGTCAAAAAGGGCGTATGCGTTTTTTCCTGAATATATTCAGGAAAAAACGCATACGCACTTTTTGGCCAACCAAGCAAGCGTGTAAAGGAAATCTGCACTACAACGAAGTCTCACTGCCCCCCAATCAAAAGGGCCATCTGAAATAAGTGTAAAATCCAGAAAGGTAGCACAGGTCCTGGAGAACAGGGAACCTTATTATGCTGATGGGCGTGATGTAAATTGCCAACAGCCACTCTGGAGAAGTGTATGGTGTTTCCTGAAACACGTAGGAAACAAAGCAACACAGCCTATGGCACTTCCACTTAGGGTCCTATAGCTTAGGGAAATTAAAATCAATAACACACAGCCACCCCAAAGTTTGGGACGGCTCTGTTTACAAGAACCTCATATACGGTGCAAGTTAAATATCCGAGAAAGCAAAAAATGGATAAAGAAGTTGTGGTACGTATGTACAATGGAATATCACTCAGCAATGAGATCTACGTCATCAGGCCCGTAGCGGCATAATGAGTGGATTCAGGTACGACGATTCTACGAGAAATAAGTCACTCAGAAAAAGAAACATCATAAGATATCACTAATACAGGGAACGTAAACTTGGCTACACATGAACTGAATTACAAAACAGAACAGGGTCTCAAATTTAGAAAACCAACTTATGCTTGCTTATGGGGAAAGGTGAGTTGGGGTGCTGCATCAAACCAGAGATTGAAATTAGCACAGATACCGTTCCATAAGCCAAATATATAATAGACAAGACCTACTCCTTGCTCAACGAAATGGACTCAACACACCATATTCAACGCCTGGAAATATACCTGACAAGTAAGAATCTTAAGACCCATGGATTTATATGTCTCCATAAGGAAAACAAGCGTGTGTACAGCGGCTGAAACGCAGCAGTGAAAATCCGATAAATCCAATTATCAAAATAAATTTCACAAACAAAACACAATGACAGTGAAATAGAGAGCAATTCTTAAATAATTCATTCAGGGCTTGTGATGCAACCTGGATTTACCACATCTACACCCAGAGCTGGTTGAGACATAAGGCTGGACAATTCGGGCTGATAGCATTGGTGAGGTTCGGTGAGCAAAGGCAGACCCTTTGAAGTCATACTGCATGGTAGCCATTCCATGGGTCCCAACTCTCCAGGTTTCAGAGATTCTTCCTTCAGCTAAAACAAGCAAGGGAAACCCAGAGTATGGTCCACCGTGTGATTGGGAAACGTTTTCAAATGCATCTCAGGTTTCGTCCCCTGGTACTCGGGTGAACCGTTCCAGATGCTTTACTAACAGTATCCCCACATGGAGAGTCAGTGCCTTTAACCTCCTGTTTGTCACAGTTTGCAATTTCTGCGCAAGATGCACAGGAGTAGGGAGAACCAATGCGAGACTAGCTGTAGGTGTCTGCACGGGCAAATGAAACGCTCATTTCCCACCAGGAAGAGGAAATAACCAAAGGCTCAGCGTGCCCTGCGGGAACCAGATTAGGGCCTGAAGCAATCCTGCGGTTTTGCGGCCAGTTCACAGGAAAGCGAGTTGAAGAAAGGAGCTCAGGGGCACTGTAATTCACAAACCTGCAGAGTTATGAATGACAGCTATCGTCCAAAAATATATTGAAGTAAGTCTTCGAAGAGGACTTGAGAGCGGGGCAGAATTTCAGGAAAACGATTTCAGGGGGTAGACTGGAATTGCACTTAAAGCATAGGAAAGGAGGCAGAATGTCGACAATGATGCACTTGGCCAAAAAAGGCGTATGCGTTTTTTCCTGAATATATTCAGGAAAAAATGCATACGCACTGTTTGGCCAACCAAGCAAGCGTGTAAAGGAATTCTGCACTACAATGAAGTCTCACTGCCCCCCGGTCAAAAGGGCCATCTGAAAAAAGTGTAAAATCCAGAAAGGCATGACAGGTCATGGAGAACAGGAAGCCTTGTTATGCTGATGGGCGGGATGTACATTGCCAACAGCCACTCTGCAGAAGTGTATGGTGTTTCCTGAAACACGTAGCAAAAAAAGCAACACAGCCTATGGCACTTCCTCTTAGGTTCCTATAGCTTAGGGAAATTAAAATCAAAAACACACAGCCACCCCAAAGTTTGGGATGGCTCTGTTTACAAGAACCTCGTCTAAGGTACAAGTTAAATATCCGAGAAAGCAAAACATGGATAAAGATGTTGTGGTACGTACGTACAATGGAATATCACTCAGCAATGAAATCTATGTCATCAGGCCCGTTGCGGCATAATGAATTGATTCAAGTACGATGATACTACAAGAAATAATCACACAGAAAAAGAAACATCATAAGATATCAATAATACACGGAGCGTAAACTTGGCTACACATGAACTGAATTACAAAACAGAACAGGGTCTCAAATTTAGAAAACCAACTTATGCTTGCTTATGGGGAAAGGTGAGTTCGGGTGCTGCATAAAACCAGAGATTGAAATTAGCACAGATACCGTTCCATAAGCCAAATATATAAGAGACAAGATCTACTCCTTGCTCAACGAAATGGACTCAACACCCCATATTCAACGCCTTGGAATATACCTGACAAGTAAGAATCTTAAGACCCATGGGTTTATATGTCTCCATAAGGAAGTCAAGCGTGTGTACAGTGGCCTAAACGCAAGAGTGAAAATCCGATAAATCCCATTATCAAAATAAATTTCACAAACAAAACAGAATGACAGTGAAATAGAGAGCAATTCTTAAATAATTCATTCAGGGCTTGTGATGCAACCTGGATTTACCACATCTACACCCAGAGCTGGGTGAGACATAAGGCTGGACACTTCGGGCTGATAACATTGGTGAGGTTCTGTGAGCAAACGCAGACCCTTTGAAGTCATACTGCATGGTAGCCATTCCATGGGTCCCAACTCTCCAGGTTTAAGGGATTATTCCTTCAGCTAAAACATGCATGGGAAACACAGAGTATGGTCCACCATGTGATTGGGAAACATTTTCAAATGCATCTCAGGTTTCGTCCCCTGGTACTCGGGTTCACCGTTCCAGACGCTTTACTAACATTCTCCCCACTTGGAGAGTCAGTGAGTTTAACCTCCTGTTTGGCACAGTTTGCAATTTCTGCGCAAGATGAACAGGAATAGGGAAAACCAATGAGAGACTAGCTGTAGGTGTCTGCACGGGCAAATGGAACGCTCATTTCTCACCAGGAAGAGGAATTAACCAAAGACTCAGCGTGCGCTGCCAGAACCAGATGAGGGCCTGAAGCAATCCTGTGGTTTTGCGGCCAGCTCACAAGGAAGCGAGTTGAAGAAAGGAGCTCAGGGGCACTGTAATTCACAAACCTGCAGAGTTATGAATGACAGCTATCGTCCAAAAATGTATTGAAGTAAGTCTTCAAAGAGGATTTGAAAGCGGGGCAGAATTTCAGGAAAACGATTTCAGGGGGAAGACTGGAATTGCACTTAAAGCATAGGAAAAGAGGCAGAATGTCGACAATGATGCACTTGGCCAAAAAAGGCGTATGCGTTTTTTCCTGAATATATTCAGGAAAAAACGCATACGCACTTTTTGGCCAACCAAGCAAGCGTGTAAAGGAAATCTGCACTACAATGAAGTCTCACTTCCCCCCGGTCAAAAGGGCCATCTGAAAAAAGTGTAAAATCCAGAAAGGCAGGACAGGTCATGGAGAACAGGGAGCCTTGTTATGCTGATGGGCGGGATGTACATTGCCAACAGCCACTCTGGAGAAGTGTATGGTGTTTCCTGAAACACGTAGGAAACAAAGCAACACAGCCTATGGCACTTCCACTTAGGTTCCTATAGCTTAGGGAAATTAAAATCAAAAACACACAGCCACCCCAATGTTATGGATGGCTCTTTTTACAAGAAGCTCGTCTACGGTACAAGTTAAATATCCCAGAATGCGAAAAATGGATAAAGAATTTGTGGTACATACGTACAATGGAATATCACTCAGCAATGAAATCTATATCATCAGGCCCGTCGCGGCATAATGAGTGGATTCAGATACGATGATTCTAAGGGAAATAAGTCACACAGAAAAAGAAACATTAAGATATCACTAATACACCGAATGTGAACTTGGCTACACATGAACTGAATTACAAAACAGAACAGGGTCTCAAATTTAGAAAACCAACTTATGCTTGCTTAAGGGGAATGGTGAGTTGGGGTGCTGCATAAAACCAGAGATTGAAATTAGAACAGATACCGTTCCATAAGCCAAATATTTAATAGTCAAGACCTACTCCTTGCTCAACGAAATGGACTCAACACCCCATATTCAATGCATAGGAATACACCTGCCAATTAAGAATCTTAACACCCATGGATTTATGTGTCTCCGTAAGAGAATCAGGCATGTGTACAGCGCCATAAATGCAGCCGTGAAAATCCGATAAATCCCATTATCAAAATAAATTACAAAAACAAAACACAATGACAGTGAAATAGAGAGCAATTCTTAAATCATTCATTCAGGGCTTGTGATGCAACCTGGAGTTACCACATCTACACCTATGGCTGGGTGAGACATAAGGCTGGACACTTCGGGCGGATACCATTGGTGAGGTTCAGTGAGCAAATGCAGACCCTTTGAAGTCATACTGCATGGTACACATTCCATGGGTCCCAACTCTCCAGGTTTAAGGGATTCTTCCTTCAGCTAAAACATGCATGGGAATCCCAGAGTATGGTCCACCGTGTGACCGGGAAACGTTTTTAAATGCGTCTCAGTTTTCGTCCCCTGGTACTCGGGTTCACCATTCCAGACGCTTTACTTACACTGTCCCTACCTGGAGAGTCAGTGCCTTTAACCTCCTGTTTGGTACAGTTTGCAATTTCTGCGCATGATGAACAGGAATAGGGAGAACCAATGAGAGACTAGCTGTAGGTGTCTGCACGGGCAAATTTAACGCTCATTACCAACCAGGAAGAGGAATTAGCCAAAGGCTCAGCATGCCGTGCCGGAACCAGATTAGGGCCTGAAGCAATCCTGCGGTTTTGCGGCCAGCTCACAAGAAAGCGAGTTGAAGAAAGGAGCTCAGGGGCACTGTAATTCACAAACCTGCAGAGTTATAAATGACAGCTATCATCCAAAAATATATTGAAGTAAGGCTACAAAGAGGACTTGAACGTGGGGCAGAATTCCAGGACTACGATTTCAGGAGGTAGACGGGAAATCCTCTGAAAGTATAGGAAAAGAGTCAGAATGTCGACAATGATGCACTTGGTCAAAAAGGGCATATGCGTTTTTCCAGGGCCCTCATTAAAGAGGGTAGGAGGCTCCCAGTATGCTTCAGTGGCCAACAGAAGACCCACGTCGCCAAGGCGACGTGAGCCAGCCATGCAGGAGTGACCTCACATCAGAGGGCCCACCTCACAGAAGGGTAAGGAACCCAGGAAGGATCAGACCCTCACCAGAGTGCCCACAACAGCAAGGGGCTGGGAACCAGGCAGGAGTGTCCTCACACCCGTGGGACCACATCATCGAAAGTTGAGGTACTCAGCACATGTGGCCTCAAACCAGAGGACCCACGTCACCATGGGTCTCGGAGCAAGGCAGGCAGGATTATCCTCCCAACACATGGCCCATTGTATAAAAAAGGTGAGGAATCCAGCCGTTGGAACATCCCAGCAGGCGGCCCAGATCACCGAGGCTATGGGATCCAGGCAGTGATGAACTCACAACAGAGGGCCCTCATCGTGATACTGTAAGCAACCCAGCCGTTGTGACCTCAGAGCACAAGGCCTACATCCCCATGGGGGAGGGAACCAAGCAGGAGTGTCATCGCACCAGTGGGCACACATCAGAAAATGTGGGGAGCCCAGCAGTTAGGGCCAGACGCCCGAGGGCCCTCATCACTGAGGAGAGGAGGCTCCCAGCAAGCTCCAACTGCTACCAGAGGGCTGACGTCGCTAATGCGGTGTGTGCCAGCCAGGCAGGAGTGACTTCAGGGCAGAGGGCCAACCACACAAAAGTGTGAGGAACCCAAAGAGGATCAGACTCTCACCAGAGGGCCCACATCACCAAGGGGATAGGAACCAGGCAGGAGTGTCCTCACACCAGTGGGGCCACATAATCGAAAGGTGAGGGACCCAGCACACGTAGCCTCAAACCAGAGGACACACATCACCCAGGGGCTGGGAGTCAGGCAGGCAGGAGGAGTCTCAAAACAGAGGGCCCATAGAAGAAAAAAGGTGAGAAATCCCGCAGTTGGGACCTCCCCGCAGGCAGCCAGGAGCAGCGAGGCTATTGGATCCAGGGCGGAGTGAACTCACACCAGAGGACCCTCATCATGAAACTGAGCAACCCACCGTTGGGACCTCAGAGCAGAAGGCCCACATTCCCATGGGGTTGGGAACCTGGCAGGAGTGTAGTCGCACCACAGGGCGCACATCAGAAAATTTTGGGAGCCCAGGAGTTAGGGTCTGACGCCAGAGGGCCCTCATTACCGAGGGGTGGAGACCCCCAGCAGGCACCAACTCCCAACTGAGGGCCCACGTCGCCAAGGTGATGTGTGCCAGCCAGGCAGGAGTGACCTCACAGCAGAGGGTCTACCTCACAGAAGGGTGAGGAAACCAGCCAGGATAAGACTCTCACCAGAGAGCCCACATCACCAAGGGGATCGGAAAAAGGCAGCAGTGTCCTCACACCAGTGTGGCCACATTATAGAAAGGTGAGGAACCCAGCACATGTGGCCTAAACCAGAGGACCCACATTTCCAAGATGCTCCGAGTGAGGCAAGCAGGAGTAGCCTAACAACACAGGGCCCACAGAATAAAAAATGTGAGGAATCCAGCAGTTTGAACCTCCCAGCAGGTGGCCCAGAGCACGGAGTCTATGGGATCCAGGCCACAGTGAACTCACAGCAGAGGGCCCACATCATGAAACTGTGAGCAACCCAGCCGGTGGAACCTCAGAGCAGAAGACCCACATCCCCATGGGGATAGGAACCTCGCAGGAGTGTCCTCGCACAACTTAACACGTATCAGAAAATGTGGGAACCCAGCAGTTAGGGCCTGACGCCAGAGGGCCCTCATCACCGAGGAGAGGAGGCTACCAGCAGGCTCCAAATGCCACCAGAGGGCCGACGTCACCAAGGCAATGGGAGCAAGCCAGGCAGGAGTTACCTCACAGCAGAGGGCCCACCTCACAGAAGTGTGAGGAACCCAACCAGGATCAGACTCTAACCAGAGGGCCCACATCACCAAGGGGATGGAAACCAGGCAGGAGTCTCCTCACACCAGTGGGGCCACATCAGCCAAAGGTGAGGAACACAGCACATGTGGCCTCAAATAAGGGGACACACATCACGAAAGGGCTGGGAGTGAGGCATGCAGGAGGAGACTCACAACAGAGGGCCCATAGAATAAAAAGGTGAGGAACCCCACCGTTAGAAGCTCCAAGCAGGTGGCCCAGAGCACCGAGGCTATGGGATCCATGCCGGAGTGAACTCACAGCAGAGGGCCCACATTCTGACACTGTGAGCAACCCAGCCGTTGGGACCTCAGAGCAGAAAGCCAACATCCCCATGGGGATGGGACCCTGGCAGGAGTGTACTCGCACGACAGGGCGCACATCAGAAAATTTTGGGAGCCCATGAGTTAGGGCCTGACGCCAGAGGGCCCTCATTACCGAGGGGAGGAGACTCCCAGCAGGCACCAACTCCCAACTGAGGGCCCACATCGCCAGGGTGACGTGTGCCAGCCAGGCAGGAGTGACCTCACAGCAGAGGGTCTACCTCACAGAAGGGTGAGGAATCCAGCCAGGATCAGGCTCTCACCAGAGGGCCCCCATCACCAAGTGGATGGGAACCAGGCAGGAGTGTCCTCACACCAGTGGGGCCACATCAATAAAGGTGAGGAAACCGGCACATGTGGCCTCAAACCAGAGGACCTACATCACAAAGGGGCTGGGAGTGAGTCAGGAAGGAGGAGCATGAAAACACAGAACCCAAAGAATAGAAAAGGTAAGGAATTCAGCAGTAGGAACCTCCCAGCAGGCGGCTCAGAGCACAGAGTCTATGGGATCTAGGCCTGAGTGAACTAACACCAGAGAGCCAACATCATGAAACGGTGAACAACACAGGTGTTGGGACCTTAGAGCAGAAGGCCCACATGCCCATGGGGATGGGAACCTGGCAGGAGTGCCCTCGCACCACTTAGGACGTATCAGAAAATGTGGGAACCCAGCAGTTAGGGCCTGATGCCAGAGGGCCTCATCACCGAGGGGAGGAGGCTCCCAGCAGGCTCCAACTGCCACCAGAGGTCTGACGTCGCCAAGGCGGGGTGTGCTAGCCAGGCAGGAGTGACCTCAGAGAAGAGGGCCCACCTCACAGAAGTGTGAGGAACCCAACCAGGATCAGACTCTCGCCGGAGGGACCACATCACCAAGGGGATGGGAAGCAGGCAGGAGTGTCCTCACACCAGTGGGGCCACATCATCAAAAGATGAGGAACCCATCACATGTGGCCTCAAACCAGAGGACACACATCACCAAGGGGCTGGGAGTGAGGCAGGTGTCTGGAGGGGCACATTTAACTCTAATTTCCCACCAGGAAGAGGAATTAACCAAAGGCTCAGAGTGCCGTGCCACACCCTGATTACGGCCTGAAGCAAACCTGCGGTTTTGTGGCCAGCTTTCAAGGAAGCGAGTTAAGAAAGGAAATCACGGGCACTGTAATTCACAAACCTGCAGAGTTATAAATGACAGCTATTGGCAAAAATATATTGAAGTAAGTCTGCAAAGAGGACTTGAAAACGAGGCAAAATTGAGGAATCATATTTCAGGAGGTAGATTGGAATTGCATTTAAAACATGTGAAAAGTGGCAGATCTTTGACAGTGATGCACTTGGACGAACAGTGCGTATACATGTTTTCCTGAATATATTCAGGAAAAAACGCATATGCCCTTTTTGGCCAACCAAGCACTCGAGCAATGGAAATCCGTACTACAATGAAATCTCATTTCCCATTCGTCAAAAGGGCCATCTGAAAAAAGTGTAAAAACCAGAAACACAGGACAGGCCATGGAGAACAGGGAGCCTTGTTATGCTGATGGGCGGGATGTAAATTGCCAACAGACACTCTGGAGATGTTTATGGTGTATCCTGAAACATCTGAAAAACAAAGCTACAGAGACTAGGGCACTTCCACTTTTGGCCCTATAGCTTAGGAAAATTAAAATCAACAAGACACAGCCAACACAAAATTTAGGGCTGCTGTGTTTACAAGAACCTCGAGTCCAGTACAAATTAAATATCCCAGAAAGAAAAAAATGGATAAAGGAGTTGTGCTACTTACGTACAACGGAATATCACTCAGCAATGAAATCAATGTCATCAGGCCTGTAGCAGCAAATTGAGTGGATTTAAGTATGATGATTCTAAGAGAAATAGGTCACACAGAGAAAGATAATTATCATAAGATATCACTAATAGAGGGAGTGTAAACTTGGCTACACATAAACTGAATTACAAAACCGAACAGTCTCAAATTTAGATAAAAACTTATGCTTGCTTAAGGGGAAAGTTGAGTTGGGGTGCTGTATAAAACCAGAGATTGAAATTAGCACACATACCATTCCATAAGCCAAATATGTAATAGACAAGACCTACTCTTTGCTCAACGAAATAGACTCATCCATGGTGTATCACCTCACACCTGTTAGAATGGGCATCATCAGAAAATCTACAAACAACAAATGCTGGAAAGGGTGTGGAGATAAGGAACCCTCTTCCACTATTGTTGGGAATGTAAATTGATACAGTCACTGTGGAGAACATTATGGAGTTTCTTATAAAACTAAGAATAGAATTACCATATGATACAGCAATCCCACTACTGGGCATATACCCAGACAAAACCATAAATCAAAAAGAGACATTCACCTCAATGTTCATTGCATCACTATTTACAATATCCAGGTAATGGAAGCAACCTAAATGCCCACAGACAGACGAATGCATAAAGATGTGGTACAAATATAAAATGGAATATTACTAAGCCATAAAAAGGAATGAAATTGGGTCATTTGTAGAGACGTTGATGGATCTAGAGACTGTCATACAGAGTGAAGTAAGTCAGAAATAGAAAAACAAATCTTGTATATTAATGCATATATGTGGAACCTAGAAAAATTATACAGATGAACCGTTTTTTAAGGCAGAAATAGAGCAACAGATGTAGACAACAAACGTATGGACACCAAGGGGGGAAAGCTGTTGGGGGGTGGTGGTGGGAGGATTGAGAGATTGGGATTGGCATGTATACATTTATATGTATAAAATAGATAACCAAAAAGAACCTGCTGTATAAAAAAATAAAATAAAATTCAAAATTACAAAAAGTAAAACAGAAAAAATATTCTTCCCTTCACATACATGTATTTATATGAATAAATTATTTCCATGCTTATATCCGTAAATACAAAAAAGAGGAATAAAATCTACCTTGAACCAAAAATGAAAAAAAGAAAAAAAAAACAGAACCCACCAGTTACACAGAGGAAAACCTTATCAGGGCACTTGCTCCAGTTGTAAACAATTCTGTAGTTGGCCAGTGGTGGGGAATCATCTCCCATTCAGCCAGCAGGCCCCACGCAACAAGCGTCCTCATTGCAAAGCTGGGGGACCGTGCCAAGGCATCTGTGAGTAAATGTGGGCCGAGCCCCAGGCCAGCTGCTGCTGAAATGTTCCCACCCTTCCCAGGTAAAACAACTGAATATGTACAAGGACTTGAAAGCCTAGAGGAAGGGCCATGGAGCCACATGAGCGACAGCATGCCAGCCGATTTGGTGCCTGCAGGCCAGCCAGGATGGTCCTGGCCCTGGGTACTCTTCTGGAAGCTTTCCATTTCCCTGCCTGAGATACCCCTGCTGTCCGGGCCCCCACTGCTTTCTTCCTCACTCACCTCTGCCCAGGGAGAAATTCCAGAGGCAGGTATGGGTGACACATCCTCTTCTTTAGCAGGTGGCATCTTGGTAACTGCTGCAGAAAGTCCAGCAGAGCCCCACTCACACTGGGCCACCCACAAAGCCGTGGCCTCTCACTCCCTCCCACCAGTCCAGCCCCGAGACTGCTGACAGGGCAGAGAAAATGGCGTCAGGCACAGCTGCAGGGGCTCTTGCTGCCTGGAGTGGTGTTTATATTGATCTCAAACAGGCACACCTGGGGAGGGCTGGCCGGCACGGTCAGGCTTCCCAGGCCAGCCAATAATCACCCTTCAGGCACTCACAGTTGCAGAAACTGGAACTTGCTGAATCGGCCAGGTCCAAGGAACAGGTGTGGGCTCCTGAGAGTCAGGATAGACAAGGGGTTGCAGCTCTGGCTTGTTTTCTAATTATATTATCTGGCCCATGAGTGGGAGACAACTTCAAGAAAACCCTCTCCTAATGAGAGGAACCCAGGAGTCAGGGAGAGGAGGGGTGGGTGGTGGGTGGAGACAGAGGCCTGGTGCCCCGGGTGCAGTGGAAGTCTCTGGAAGACCAGGTGGAGGGAGGCCACACAGAGTGATGCCCAGGGTCACAGACCTGTTGGAGCTGCTGTTTCTTAGTTCAAGTCCTGCTCTGAGGTGCTCTGTGTCAGATCTGAGTGACAGGTGAGCTGGAAGTGCTCTGCAATGAGGGCGATGTGCACGGTACCTGTGTGCCCAGCCCTGCCAGGGTAACTGCAAGGGTAGCTCTGTATCCTGGGAGGGGCCTGACCATGAGAGCCCCATGGGCTGCAGGGGAACCTGCCCAGGGAACCCCATATCCTGGGAGGGGCCTGAACAGGAGAGCACCGTGGGCTGCGGTGGGGGTGGGGTACCTGCCCAGGTGAGCTCCATATCCTGGGATTGGCCTGACCTCGAGAGCCCCATGGGCTGCTGGAGTCCTGGTAAAGGATGTCAGGACAGTCAGTGAAGCCACCGAGGATATACCTCCAGTAGTTCCTAAATCCTACACCCTGCTGGTCATTCTACCAACCACCGGGACATGGTATTCTGTATTAGTCTTCAATGATGCCTTCTTTTGTATTCTATTAGTCCCAGAGTCACAAGAAATTTTGGCTTGTGAGTGGCAGGACTCAACATACAACTAAAACAATACTTCTGGGCCGTGTTGCCCCAAGGGTTCAAAAATTCCCACACCATCTTTGGGGAAAGCTCAGTTAAAGACCTAAAAGTTCTACCTCTGGAAAAGGAAACACTCCTTCAATATGCAGACGACATTCTGATCGCCAGCCCTACTAAGGAGACCTCTGAACTACCAAGCCAATAAAGGATAGAAGTTGTCCAATAAAAAGCTCAAATATCACAGACTACGGTGACCTGCCTGGGCTTCATTCTCACAGAAGGTCGGAGAAGCCCATCTCAGGAAAGGGAAGAAACAATTTACAGCCTTACCCATTTCTAAAACTAGAAGACAGCTTAGGGGTTCCTGGGGAGGCCAGGGTTGGTGCTTCTGGATCCCTAACTACAGTCTACTAGCTGGGCCTCTATATGAAACACTGAAAGGAAAAGATGATGATCCTTTTGAATAGAATCCAGAAGTGGCCTTTCAAGAATGGAAAGAGCAGTCAATTCAGACCCTTGCCCTGGAACTCCCTAATTTAGCTAAACCCTTTGACCTTTACATTCCTGGTGAATGGTGAATCGCTATTGGAGTATTAGTGCAAAAACTGGGACCACTTGAAATGGAACAATGCAAGAATGCCATCCCGGTAGGATAAACTACGGTCACCAATGGGCTTGGCCCACCGCCACATCTGGCCAAGATACTGGCGGTATCTGAAAACCTGGAAATCAGCAGCACAAAAGGCCACCTCCCTCCTAAGGGAAAAGGACCCCACGTGGTGATCCTAAGCCCCAACCATGCCCTGAAGTTGCAGGGTTTGCTCCGTGGGCACACTGACCTCGAGTGAGGAGGCCCTCCAACTCCAACCTCCAGAGAGATAACCGGGGTAAAGGGGCACCATGACGACTCATGTGACCATCACTTGACCTGGAGTTTCTCTCATAAAACAACAAGAGTGTGTCCCAAAAGAGTAGACTACTGCTTGCAGGACTTACTGCACCCAGAGCGGACCTAATAATCTTGGCGGGGGAAGCGTATATCACGCTGTCACCATAGAAGAGCCTACAGACACTGTGATGATGGTGGCCAATAAGACCGGCTGGACTCCTGTTTACTTCAAAAGGCTGTTGACTCAGTGGCCATCATGGTCCTTCATCACCACTGACCCTGGACTGTCTGGGAGTTGAGCAGGCAGGGTCCTGACACCTGGTGCTCTTTTTACGTTAATTCAGGGGCCTAATTGAAGAAAGTGCAGACTACTGGTCAGAGCATCTAGGCTGGCAGAAAGGGTCAGCCTAAGGTGGCCGAACAAATGCAGGGCGGGGTGAAACTGGACCTCACAGCGTCACTGCACATCTCCTTCCTGGACCCTTAAAGGTCATTAGAATCTATAACGCTTCCAATACTGGTGCTCAGGTGGACGAGCGGGGAGGCAGGAGGCCTGGGGACAATCAACGTCACCTGGAGGCTGCTGGGGAGAAGTTCTGACCCTCGCCCACGGGTATGAGGGCTCCTAACTCAGCACTCAGCAGTTACAGAAGAAGGGTCTGCACCCTCAGCACTCTAAGAATGAGGAAGGGGAAAAAAGGCAGAAGAGGGCTTTTTCCCAGGCAAAGCCCCTTAAAAATCCCTGGGAGATAAAAATAGAATCTGGGCAATAAAATAAAGTCTAACCTTTTTTATCCTTTGTGCTTTGTCTAATTTCACGTGCTCCTAGGGTCCCGCATACAGAGGTTCAACAGCCGGCACTTCAGACCAGATTTCCTAGTGCGGAATGGCTGGGTCGACACCTCAGCTCCTGGGACACAGTGCACACTCCGCGATATAGAGCCTGAGCTGCAGCCAACCGGGCCCTCGAGAGCTCCGCCCCCTCCCTCCCACTGACTCTGACAGGATCTCTACACAGCAGCCCAGCCCACAGCCCACGGGGTAGCACATGCTCTCACCTCTCCATTCTCTGATCAAAATATAAAGTTTCCTTTGCTTCTGAACCAAACTCAGTCTCAATCTGTTGGCTCCAATGACACTGGGCAGGGGGACACTTGTTGGGGTCCACTCTGGAGGATCAGTAACAGAAATTGAGAACATTGTAACTTCAATGAACAGATGTTTGAGCCAAACTGTAATTAACATAGAACAGTGTATAAGGCTCGGGTAAAATAAGATGTTTCTAACACTCCCATTTGATATTTCCATCACTTTATTATAAGCAAGTTCAGTGAAAAGGTTTGTCTTATTTGTCAGGTCAATATTAGAGAAACGAAGTGATTTCTTTCCAAGGATGTACATCTAAAAATCTTGGTTAAAACTTCAATCTTGTTTTAAATGCTTTTCCATTGAAAATGATACCTCTCTTTCAGTTCCCCCAATTCTGAGAAGTATAAAATCTTATAATTTATTATTACCAAAGGGGAAAGGTGGGAGGAGGGATAAATTAACAGTTTGGGATTAACACATACACACTGCTATGTATAAAATCGATCATCAACAAGGAACTACTGTATAGCCCCGGGAACTACACTCAATATTTTACAATAACCTATAAGGGGAAATAATCTGAAAAAGAATAGATATTTTTATTGACATCATCTATTAATGACAGTTAAAATGGAACCTAAGGGAAGCCGGTGGTGAGTGCTTCTGACCCTGAAGACTTCAATCATCTAAAGTTTGGACTCTGCCTACTTCCCAAGGCCCTTAATGAACATATGTGTAGCCGTAGCTTAAAAAATTCCCCAGTTTGGGTTGTGGAGAGACACTGATTTTGTAAAAGCCCTGGTGTTCTCCTCACATGAATGGGACACTTCCTACAGCTAAAACATGCCTGTCACACCCAGAGGATGGTATACCATCTGATCGGGAAGAGTTTGGAAAAGGCATCTCATCTCCTCATCTCCTGGTGCTCGGGTTCATCCCTCCAGCATCTTTACGAACAGTCTCCCCACTTGGAGATGTCAGCACTGTCAACATCCTGTTGCAGACAGTTTGGAATTTGTCCAGAGGATGAAGCAGAAGGAGGAGGAACAATGAGACACAAGTCCTAGGTGTTCGGACAGGCACATGTCACTCTTATTTCCAATCAGGAAGACGAATTGACCAAAGGCTAGGGTTGCCCATGGAAACAGAATAGGGCTTGAGGAAATTCCGCTGCTTTGTGGCCAGTTCCCATAAACAGAAGTTGAAAAATGGAACTCAGGGACACTAAAATTCACGAAACTGCAGAGTTGAAAATATCTATCACTGAAAAATGTCTTGAGGAAAGTCAGAGGAAAGGACTTGTAAGCAACGGAGAATGGCAGGAAAGGGATTGGAAGAGGTAGAAAGGACTCGCCATTAAGCACAAGAAAAGGGGCTGAACATTGCCAACATTGCAATTGGCCAAAAAGGGTGTATGCGTCTTTTTCTGTATGTATTCAAGAAAAGGGCATACACTTTTTTAGCCAACCAAACAGGTGGGCACTGGAAATCAATACTACAAAACATATCACTTCGCATCAGTCAGAAGAGCCTTCCTCATAAAGTGTAAACACCAAAAATGCAGGACAGGGCAAGGAGAAAAGGGAGCTCTCTGAGGCTTATACTGGAAATGTATATTGCCAACGGTCACTCTGGAGAAGTGTATTGTGTTTACTAAAGCATCTAAAAAATGAGCTACAGAGCACAGGGCACTTGCACTCATGGACGTATATCTTGGGAAAAACAAAAATCGAGAGGACACAGGCACCCCAATATTTACCACCTCTATGTTTAAAAGATCCTCGACTAGGATATAATTTATAAGTCTCTGGAGGGAAAAAATGGATAGAGATGTGGCACTTATGTAGAGTGGAATATTACTCAGCCTGGAAATCAATGAAATATGGCCAGTTGTAACAACCACAGAGGAGTTACGTATGATCATTCGAAGTCACATAATTCAAAAAGAAAAAGACACACGATATTACTAATACATGGAATGTAAACGTGGCTACAAATGAACTGAATTACTAAACAGAACGGGGTCTCAAATTTAGAAAACCAACATATGCTTGCTTAAGGATAAAGGAGAGTTGGGGTGCTGCATAAAACCAGAGATAGAAATTAGCACAGATACCTTTCCATAAGCCAAATATGTAATAGTCAAGACCTACCAGTTGCTCAACGAAATGGACTAAACACCCCATATTCAACGCCTAGGAATACACCTGACTAGTAAGAATCTTCAAACCCATGGATTTATATGTCTCTGTAAGAGAATCAAGGGTGTGTATAGATTTATGAACGCAGCAGAGAAAATCCGATAAATCCAATTATCAAAATGAATTACAAAAACAAAACACAATGACAGTGAAATAGAGAGCTATACTTAAATAATTCATTCAGAGCTTGTGATGCAACCGGGATTAACCACATCTGCACCAAGAGCTGAGTGAGACATAAGGTTGGACACTTCGGGCGGATAGCACTGGTGAGGTACGATGAGCAAATGCAGACCCTTTGAAGTCATACTGCATGGTACCCATTCCATGGGTCCCAACTCTCCAGGTTTAAGAGATTCTTCCTTCAGCTAAAACATGCATGGGAAACACAAAGTATGGTACACCGTGTGAGTGGGAAGCGTTTTCAAATGCATCTCAGTTTTCGTCCCCTTTTACACGGGTTCACCATTCCAGACCCTTTACTAACACTCTCTCCACTTGGAGAGTCAGTGCCTTTAACCTCCTGTTTGGCACAATTTGGAAATTCTGCGGAAGGTGAACAGGAATAGGGAGAACCAATCAGGGACTAGCTGTAGGTGTCTGCACGTGCAAATTTAATGCTCATTTCCCACCAGGAAGAGGAATTAACCAAAGGCTCAGCATGACGTGCCGGAACCAGATTAGGGCCTGAAGCAATCATGTGGGTTTGCGGCCAGCTCACAAGATAGCGAGTTGAAGAAAGGAGCTCAGGGGCACTGTAATTCACAAAACTGCAGAGTTATGAATGACAGCTATTGTCCAAAAATGTATTGAAGTAAGTCTTCGAAGAGGACTTGAAAGCGGGGCAGAATTTCGGGAAAACAATTTCACGGGGTGGACTGGAATTGAACTTAAAGCATAGGAAAAGAGGCAGAATGTCAAAAATGATGCACTTGGTCAAAAAGGGCGTATGCGTTTTTTCCTGAATATATTCAGGAAAAAACGCATACGCCCTTTTTGGCCAACCAAGCAAGCGTGTAAAGGAAATCTGCACTACAACGAAGTCTCACTGCCCACCAATCAAAAGGGCCATCGGAAATAAGTGTAAAATTCAGAAAGGTAGCACAGGTCCTGGAGAACAGGGAACCTTATTATGCTGATGGGCGTGATGTAAATTGCCAACAGCCACTCTGGAGAAGTGTATGGTGTTTCCTGAAACACGTAGGAAACAAAGCAACACAGCCTATGGCACTTCCACTTAGGGTCCTATAGCTTAGGGAAATTAAAATCAAAAACACACAGCCACCCCAAAGTTTGGGACGGCTCTGTTTACAAGAACCTCGTCTACGGTACAAATTAAATATCCGAGAAAGCAAAAAATGGATAAAGAAGTTGTGGTACGTACGTACAATGGAATATCACTCAGCAATGAGATCTACGTCATCAGGCCCGTAGCGGCATAATGAGTGGATTCAGGTACGACGATTCTACGAGAAATAAGTCACACAGAAAAAGAAAGATCATAAGATATCACTAATACAGGGAACGTAAACTTGGCTACAGATGAACTGAATTACAAAACAGAACAGGGTCTCAAATTTAGAAAACCAACTTATGCTTGCTTATGGGGAAAGGTGAGTTGGGGTGCTGCATCAAACCAGAGATTGAAATTAGCACAGATACCGTTCCATAAGCCAAATATATAATAGACAAGACCTACTCCTTGCTCAACGAAATGGACTCAACACACCATATTCAACGCCTGGGAATATACATGACAAGTAAGAAACTTAAGACCCATGGATTTATATGTCTCCATAAGGAAGTCAAGCGTGTGTACAGGGGCCTAAACGCAGCAGTGAAAATCCGATAAATCCCATTAAAAAAATAAATTTCAAAAACAAAACACAATGACAGTGAAATAGAGAGCAATTCTTACATAATTCATTCAGGCCTTGTGATGCAACCTGGATTTACCACATCTACACCCAGAGCTGGTTGAGACATAAGGCTGGACACTTCGGGCTGATAGCATTGGAGAGGTTCGGTGAGCAAAGGCAGACCCTTTGAAGTCATACTGCATGGTACCCATTCCATGGGTCCCAAGTCTCCAGGTTTAAGGGAATCTTCCTTCAGCTAAAACATGCATGGGAAACCCAGAATATGGTCCACCGTGTGATTGGGAAACGTTTTCAAATGCATCTCAGGGTTCGTCCCCTGGTACTCGGGTGCACCGTTCCAGACGCTTTACTAACACTCTCCCCACTTGGAGAGTCAGTGCCTTTAACCTCCTGTTTGGCACAGTTTGCAATTTCTGCGCAAGATGAACAGGAATAGGGAGAACCAATGAGAGACTAGCTGTAGGTGTCTGCACGGGCAAATGGAACGCTCATTTCCCACCAGGAAGAGGAATTAACCAAAGGCTCAGCGTGCCCTGCCGGAACCAGATTAGGGCCTGAAGCAATCCTGCGGTTTTGCGGCCAGCTCACAAGATAGCGAGTTGAAAAAAGGAGCCCAGGGGCACTGTAATTCACAAACCTGCAGAGTTATGAATGACAGCTATCATCCAAAAATGTATTGAAGTAAGTTTTCGAAGAGGACTTGAAAGCGGGGCAGAATTTCAGGAAAACGATTTCAGGGGGTAGACTGGAATTGCACTTAAAGCATAGGAAAAGAGGCAGAATGTCCACAATGGTGCACTTGGCCAAAAAGAGCGTATGCGTTTTTTCCTGAATATATTCAGGAAAAAACGCATACGCCCTTTTTGGCCAACCAAGCAAGCGTGTAAAGGAAATCTGCACTACAATGAAGTCTCACTGCCCCCCGGTCAAAAGGGCCATCTGAAACAAGTGTAAAATCCAGAAAGGCAGGACAGGTCATGGAGAACAGGGAGCCTTGTTATGCTGATGGGCGGGATGTAAATTGCCAACAGCCACTCTGGAGAAGTGTATGGTGTTTCCTGAAACACGTAGAAAACAAAGCAACACAGCCTATGGCACTTCCACTTAGGGTCCTATAGATTAGGGAAATTAAAATCAAAAACACACAGCCACCCCAAAGTTTGGGACGGCTCTGTTTACAAGAACCTCGTCTATGGTACAAGTTAAATATCCGAGAAAGCAAAAAATGGATAAAGAAGTTGTGGTACGTACGTACAATGGAATATCACTCAGCAATGAGATCTACGTCATCAGGCCCGTAGCGGCATAATGAGTGGATTCAGCTACGACGATTCTACGAGGAATAAGTCACACAGAAAAAGAAAGATCATAAGATATCACTAATACACGGAACGTAAACTTGGCTAAACATGAACTGAATTACAAAACAGAACAGGGTCTCAAATTTAGAAAATCAACTTATGCTTGCTTATGGGGAAAGGTGAGTTGGGGTGCTGCATAAAACCAGAGATTGAAATTAGCACAGATACTGTTCCATAAGCCAAATATATAATAGACATGACCTACTCCTTGCTCAACGAAATGGACTCAACACCCCATATTCAACGTCTGGGAATATAACTGCCTAGTAAAAATCTTAAGACCCATGGATTTATATGTCTCCATAAGGAAATCAAGCGTGTGTACAGCGGCTGAAACGCAGCATTGAAAATCCGATAAATCCCATTAAAAAAATAAATTTCAAAAACAAAACACAATGACAGTGAAATAGAGAGCAATTCTTAAATAATTCATTCAGGCCTTGTGATGCAACCTGGATTTACCACATCTACACCCAGAGCTGGTTGAGACATAAGGCTGGACACTTCGGGCTGATAGCATTGGTGAGGTTCGGTGAGCAAAGGCAGACCCTTTGCAGTCATACTGCATGGTAGCCATTCCATGGGTCCCAACTCTCCAGGTTTCAGAGATTCTTCCTTCAGCTAAAACAAGCAAGGGAAACCCAGACTATGGTCCACCGTGTGATTGGGAAACGTTTTCAAATGCATCTCAGGTTTCGTCCCCTGGTACTCGGGTTCACCATTCCAGACGCTTTACTAACACTCTCCCCACTTTGAGAGTCAGTGCCTTTAACCTCCTGTTTGGCACAGTTTGCAATTTCCGCGCAAGATGAACAGGAATAGGGAGAACCAATGAGAGACTAGCTGTAGGTGTCTGCACGTGCAAATGGAACGCTCATTTCCCACCAGGAAGAGGGATTAACCAAAGGCTCAGCGTGCCCTGCGGGAACCAGATTAGGGCCTGAAGCAATCCTGTGGTTTTGCGGCCAGCTCACAAGAAAGCGAGTTGAAGAAAGGAGCTCAGGGGCACTGTAATTCACAAACCTGCAGAGTTATGAATGACAGCTATCGTCCAAAAATTTATTGAAGTAAGTCTTCGAAGAGGACTTGAAAGCGGGGCAGAATTGCAGGAAAACGATTTCAGGGGGTAGACTGGAATTGCACTTAAAACATAGGAAAAGAGGCAGAATGTCGACAATGATGCACTTGGCCAAAAAGGGCGTATGCGTTTTTTCCTGAATATATTCAGGAAAAAACGCATACGCCCTTTTTGGCCAACCAAGCAAGCGTGTAAAGGAAATCTGCACTCCAATGAAGTCTCACGGCCCCCCGGTCCAAACGGCCATCTGAAACAAGTGTAAAATCCAGAAAGGCAGGACAGGTCATGGAGAACAGGGAGCCTTGTTATGCTGATGGGCGGGATGTAAATTGCCAACAGCCACTCTGGAGAAGTGTATGGTGTTTCCTGAAACACGTAGGAAACAAAGCAACACAGCCTATGGCACTTCCACTTAGGGTCCTATAGCTTAGGGAAATTAAATTCAAAAACACACTACCACCCCAAAGTTTGGGACGGCTCTGTTTACAAGAACCTCGTCTACGGTACAAGTTAAATATCCGAGAAAGAAAAAATGGATAAAGAAGATGTGGTACGTACGTACAATGGAATATCACTCAGCAATGAGATCTACGTCATCAGGCCCGTAGCGGCATAATGAGTGGATTCAGCTACGACGATTCTACGAGAAATAAGTCACACAGAAAAAGAAAGATCATAAGATATCACTAATACACGGAACATAAACTTGGCTACACGTGAACTGAATTACAAAACAGAACAGGGTCTCAAATTTAGAAAACCAACTTATGCTTGCTTATGGGGAACGGTGAGTTGGGGTGCTGCATCAAACCAGAGATTGAAATTAGCACAGATACCGTTCCATAAGCCAAATATATAATAGACAAAACCTACTCCTTGCTCAACGAAATGGACTCAACACCCCATATTCAACGTCTGGGAATATACCTGACAAGTAAGAATCTTAAGACCCATGGATTTATATGTCTCCATAAGGAAGTCAAGCGTGTGTACAGTGGCCTAAACACAGCAGTGAAAATCCGATAAATCCCATTAACAAAATAAATTTCCCAAACAAAACACAATGACAGAGAAATAGAGAGCAATTATTAAATAATTCATTCAGGCCTTGTGATGAAACCTGGATTTTCAACATCTACACCCAGAGCTGGTTGAGACATAAGGCTGGACACTTCGGGCTGATAGCATTGGAGAGGTTCGGTGAGCAAAGGCAGGCCCTTTGAAGTCATACTGCATGGCAGCCATTCCATGGGTCCCAAGTCTCCAGGTTTAAGGGATTCTTCCTTCAGCTAAAACATGCATGGGAAACCCAGAGTATGGTCCACCGTGTGATTGGGAAACGTTTTCAAATGCATCTCAGGTTTCGTCCCCTGGTACTCGGGTGCACCGTTCCAGACGCTTTACTACACTATCCCCACTTGGAGAGTCAGTGCCTTTAACCTCCTGTTTGGCAAAGTTTGCAATTTCTGCGCAAGATGAACAGGAATAGGGAGAACCAATGAGAGACTAGCTGTAGGTGTCTGCACAGGCAAATAGAACGCTCATTTCCCACCAGGAAGAGGAATTAACCAAAGGCTCAGCGTTCCCTGCCGGAACCAGATTAGGGCCTGAAGCAATCCTGCAGTTTTGCGGCCAGCTCACAAGATAGCGAGTTGAAGAAAGGAGCCCAGGGGCACTGTAATTCACAAACCTGCAGAGTTATGAATGACAGCTATCATCCAAAAATGTATTGAAGTAAGTCTTCGAAGAGGACTTGAAAGCGGGGCAGAATTTCAGGAAAACGATTTCATGGGGTAGACTGGAATTGCACTTAAAGCATAGGAAAAGAGGCAGAATGTCGACAATGATGCACTTGGCCAAAAAGGGCGTATGCTTCTTTTCCTGAATATATTCAGGAAAAAATGTATACGCCCTTTTTGGCCAACGAAGCAAGCGTGTAAAGGAAATCTGCACTACAATGAAGTCTCACTGCCCCCCGGTCAAAAGGGCCATCTGAAACAAGTGTAAAATCCAGAAAGGCAGGACAGGTCATGGAGAACACGGAGCCTTGTTATGCTGATGGGCGGGATGTAAATTGCCCACAGCCACTCTGGAGAAGTGTATGGTGTTTCCTGAAACACGTAGGAAACAAAGCAACACAGCCTATGGCACTTCCACCTAGGGTCCTATAGATTAGGGAAATTAAAATCAAAAACACACAGCCACCCCAAAGTTTGGGACGGCTCTGTTTACAAGAACCTCGTCTACGATACAAGTTAAATATCCGAGAAAGCAAAAAATGGATAAAGAAGTTGTGGTACGTACGTACAATGGAATATCACTCAGCAATGAGATCTATGTCATCAGGCCCGTAGCGGCATAATGAGTGGATTCAGCTATGACGATTCTACGAGGAATAAGTCACACAGAAAAAGAAAGATCATAAGATATCACTAATACACGGAACGTAAACTTGGCTAAACATGAACTGAATTACAAAACAGAACAGGGTCTCAAATTTAGAAAACCAACTTATGCTTGCTTATGGGGAACGGTGAGTTGGGGTGCTGCATAAAACCAGAGATTGAAATTAGCACAGATACTGTTCCATAAGCCAAATATATAATAGACATGACCTACTCCTTGCTCAACGAAATTGACTCAACACCCCATATTCAACGTCTGGGAATATACAAGTCTAGTAAGAATCTTAAGACCCATGGATTTATATGTCTCCATAAGGAAGTCAAGCATGTGTACAGTGGCCTAAACGCAGCATTGAAAATCCGATAAATCCCATTAAAAAAATAAATTTCAAAAACAAAACACAATGACAGTGAAATAGAGAGCAATTCTTAAATAATTCATTCAGGCCTTGTGATGCAACCTGGATTTACCACATCTACACCCAGAGCTGGTTGAGACATAAGGCTGGACACTTCGGGCTGATAGCATTGGTGAGGTTTGGTGAGCAAAGGCAGACCCTTTGAAGTCATACTGCATGGTACCCATTCCATGGGTCCCAAGTCTCCAGGTTTAAGGGATTCTTCCTTCAGCTAAAACATGCATGGGAAACCCAGAGTATGGTCCACCATGTGATTGGGAAACTTTTTCAAATGCATCTCAGATTTCGTCCCCTGGTACTCGGGTGAACCGTTCCAGAGGCTTTACTAACAGTATCCCCACATGGAGAGTCAGTGCCGTTAACCTCCTGTTTGTCACAGTTTGCAATTTCTGCGCAAGATGCACAGGAATAGGGAGAACCAATGAGAGACTAGCTGTAGGTGTCTGCACGTGCAAATGGAACGCTCATTTCCCACCAGGAAGAGGGATTAACCAAAGGCTCAGCGTGCCCTGCGGGAACCAGATTAGGGCCTGAAGCAATTCTGTGGTTTTGCGGCCAGCTCACAAGAAAGCGAGTTGAAGAAAGGAGCTCAGGGGCACTGTAATTCACAAACCTGCAGAGTTATGAATGACAGCTATCGTCCAAAAATGTATTGAAGTAAGTCTTCGAAGAGGACTTGAAAGCGGGGCAGAATTGCAGGAAAACGATTTCAGGGGGTAGACTGGAATTGCACTTAAAGCATAGGAAAAGAGGCAGAATGTCGACAATGATGCACTTGGCCAAAAAGGGCGTATGCGTTTTTTCCTGAATATATTCAGGAAAAAACGCATACGCCCTTTTTGGCCAACCAAGCAAGCGTGTAAAGGAAATCTGCACTCCAATGAAGTCTCACGGCCCCCCGGTCCAAACGGCCATCTGAAACAAGTGTAAAATCCAGAAAGGCAGGACAGGTCATGGAGAACAGGGAGCCTTGTTATGCTGATGGGCGGGATGTAAATTGCCAACAGCCACTCTGGAGAAGTGTATGGTGTTTCCTGAAACACGTAGGAAACAAAGCAACACGGCCTATGGCATTTCCACTTAGGGTCCTATAGCTTAGGGAAATTAAAATCAAAAACACACAGCCACCCCAAAGTTTGGGACAGCTCTGTTTACAAGAACCTCGTCTACGGTACAAATTAAATATCCGAGAAAGCAAAAAATGGATAAAGAAGTTGTGGTACGTACGTACAATGGAATATCACTCAGCAATGAGATCTACGTCATCAGGCCCGTAGCGGCATAATGAGTGGATTCAGGTACGACGATTCTACGAGAAATAAGTCACACAGAAAAAGAAAGATCATAAGATATCACTAATACAGGGAACGTAAACTTGGCTACACATGAACTCAATTAGAAAACAGAACAGGGTCTCAAATTTAGAAAACCAACTTATGCTTGATTATGGGGAAAGGTGAGTTGGGGTGCTGCATCAAACCAGAGATTGAAATTAGCACAGATACCGTTCCATAAGCCAAATATATAATAGACAAAACCTACTCCTTGCTCAACGAAATGGACTCAACACCCCATATTCAACGCCTGGGAATATACCTGACAAGTAAGAAACTTAAGACCCATGGATTTATATGTCTCCATAAGGAAGTCAAGCGTGTGTAGAGTGGCCTAAACGCAGCAGTGAAAATCCGATAAATCCCATTAACAAAATAAATTTCAAAAACAAAACACAATGACAGTGAAATAGAGAGTAATTCTTACATAATTCATTCAGGCCTTGTGATGCAACCTGGATTTACCACATCTACACCCAGAGCTGGTTGAGACATAAGGCTGGACACTTCGGGCTGATAGCATTGGAGAGGTTCGGTGAGCAAAGGCAGACCCTTTGAAGTCATACTGCATGGTACCCATTCCATGGGTCCCAAGTCTCCAGGTTTAAGGGATTCTTCCTTCAGCTAAAACATGCATGGGAAACCCAGAGTATGGTCCACCGTGTGATTGGGAAACGTTTTCAAATGCATCTCAGGGTTCGTCCCCTGGTACTCGGGTGCACCGTTCCAGACGCTTTACTAACACTATCCCCACTTGGATAGTCAGTGCCTTTAACCTCCTGTTTGGCACAGTTTGCAATTGCTGCGCAAGATGAACAGGAATAGGGAGAACCAATGAGAGACTAGCTGTAGGTGTCTGCACGGGCAAATGGAACGCTCATTTCCCACCAGGAAGAGGAATTAACCAAAGGCTCAGCGTGCCCTGCCGGAACCAGATTAGGGCCTGAATCAATCCTGCGGTTTTTCGGCCAGCTCACAAGATAGCGAGTTGAAGAAAGGAGCCCAGGGGCACTGTAATTCACAAACCTGCAGAGTTATGAATGACAGCTATCATCCAAAAATGTATTGAAGTAAGTCTTCGAAGAGGACTTGAAAGCGGGGCAGAATTGCAGGAAAACGATTTCAGGGGGTAGACTGGAATTGCACTTAAAGCATAGGAAAAGAGGCAGAATGTCCACAATGATGCACTTGGCCAAAAAGGGCGTATGCGTTTTTTCCTGAATATATTCAGGAAAAAACGCATACGCACTTTTTGGCCAACCAAGCAAGCGTGTAAAGGAAATCTGCACTACAATGAAGTCTCACTGCCCCCCGGTCAAAAGGGCCATCTGAAACAAGTGTAAAATCCAGAAAGGCAGGACAGGTCATGGAGAACAGGGAGCCTTGTTATGCTAATGGGCGGGATGTAAATTGCCAACAGCCACTCTGGAGAAGTGTATGGTGTTTCCTGAAACACGTAGGAAACAAAGCAACACAGCCTATGGCACTTCCACTTAGGGTCCTATAGCTTAGGGAAATTAAAATCAAAAACACACAGCCACCCCAAAGTTTGGGACGGCTCTGTTTACAAGAACCTCGTCTACGGTACAAGTTAAATATCCGAGAAAGCAAAAAATGGATAAAGAAGTTGTGGTACGTACGTACAATGGAATATCACTCAGCAATGAGATCTACGTCATCAGGCCCGTAGCGGCATAATGAGTGGATTCAGCTACGACGATTCTACGAGGAATAAGTCACACAGAAAAAGAAAGATCATAAGATATCACTAATACATGGAACGTAAACTTGGCTAAACATGAACTGAATTACAAAACAGAACAGGGTCTCAAATTTAGAAAACCAACTTATGCTTGCTTATGGGGAAAGGTGAGTTGGGGTGCTGCATAAAACCAGAGATTGAAATTAGCACAGATACTGTTCCATAAGCCAAATATATAATAGACATGACCTACTCCTTGCTCAACGAAATTGACTCAACACCCCATATTCAACGTCTGGGAATATACCTGTCTAGTAAGAATCTTAAGACCCATGGATTTATATGTCTCCATAAGGAAGTCAAGCATGTGTACAGTGGCCTAAACGCAGCATTGAAAATCCGATAAATCCCATTAAAAAAATAAATTTCAAAAACAAAACACAATGACAGTGAAATAGAGAGCAATTCTTAAATAATTCATTCAGGCCTTGTGATGCAACCTGGATTTACCACATCTACACCCAGAGCTGGTTGAGACATAAGGCTGGACACTTCGGGCTGATAGCATTGGAGAGGTTCGGTGAGCAAAGGCAGACCCTTTGAAGTCATACTGCATGGTACCCATTCCATGGGTCCCAACTCTCCAGGTTTAAGGGATTCTTCCTTCAGCTAAAACATGCATGGGAAACCCAGAGTATGGTCCACCGTGTGCTTGGGAAACGTTTTCAAATGCATCTCAGGTTTCGTCCAATGATACTCGGGTTCACCGTTCCAGACGCTTTACTAACACTCTCCCCACTTGGAGAGTCAGTGCCTTTAACCTCCTGTTTGGCACAGTATGCAATTTCTGCGCAAGATGAACAGGAATAGGGAGAACCAATGAGAGACTAGCTGTAGGTGTCTGCACGGGCAAATGGAACGCTCATTTCCCACCAGGAAGAGGGATTAACCAAAGGCTCAGCGTGCCCTGCCGCAACCAGATTAGGGCCTGAAGCAATCCTGCGGGTTTGCGGCCAGCTCACAAGAAAGCGAGTTTAGGAAAGGAGCTCAGGGGCACTGTAATTCACCAAACTGCAGAGTTATGAATGACAGCTATCGTCCAAAAATGTATTGAAGTAAGTCTTCGAAGAGGACTTGAAAGTGGGGCAGAATTTCAGGAAAACGATTTCAGGGGGTAGACTGGAATTGCACTTAAAGCATAGGAAAAGAGGCAGAATGTCGACAATGATGCACTTGGCCAAAAAGGGGGTATGCCTTTTTTCCTGAATATATTCAGGAAAAAACGCATACGCGCTTTTTGGTCAACCAAGCAAGCGTGTAAAGGAAATCTGCACTACAATGAAGTCTCACTGCCCCCCGGTCAAAAGGGCCATCTGGAAAAAGTGTAAAATCCAGAAAGGCAGGACAGGTCATGGAGAACAGGGAGCCTTGTTACGCTGATGGGCGGGATGTACATTGCCAACAGCCACTCTGGAGAAGTGTATGGTGTTTCCTGAAACACGTAGGAAACAAAGCAACACAGCCTATGGCACTTCCACTTAGGGTCCTATAGCTTAGGGAAATTAAAATCAAAAACACACAGCCACCCCAAAATTTGGGATGGCTCTGTTTACAAGAACCTCGTCTATGGTACAAGTTAAATATCTGAGAAAGCATAATATGGATAAAGAAGTTGTGGTACGTACGTACAATGGAATATCACTCAGCGATGAGATCTACGTCATCAGGCCCGTAGCGGCATAATGAGGTGATTCAGGTACCCCGATTCTACGCGAAATAAGGCACACAGAAAAAGAAACATCATAAGATATCACTAATACACGGAACGTAAACTTGGCTACACATGAACTGAATTACAAAACAGAACAGGGTCTCAAATTTAGAAAACCAACTTATGCTTGCTTATGGGGAAAGGTGAGTTGGGGTGCTGCATCAAACCAGAGATTGAAATTAGCACAGATACCGTTCCATAATCCAAATATATAATAGACAAGACCTACTCCTTGCTCAACGAAATGGACTCAACACCCCATATTCAAAGCCTGGGAATATACCTGACAAGTAAGAATCTTAAGACCCATGGATTTATATGTCTCCATAAGGAAATCAAGCGTGTGTACAGCGGCCTAAACGCAGCAGTGAAAATCCGTTAAATCCCATTATCAAAATAAATTTCCCAAACAAATCACAATGACAGTGAAATAGAGAGCAATTCTTAAATAATTCATTCAGGTCTTGTGATGCAACCTGGATTTACCACATCTACACCCCGAGCTGGGTGAGACATAAGGCTGGACACTTCGGGCTTATAGCATAGGTGAGGTTGGGTGAGCAAACGGAGACCCTTTGAAGTCATACTGCATGGTACCCATTCCATGGGTCCCAACTCTCCAGGTTTAAGGGATTCTTTCTTCAGTTAAAACATGCATGGGAATCCCAGAGTATGGTCCACCGTGTGACTGGGAAACGTTTTCAAATGCATCTCAGGTTTCGTCCCCTGGTACTCGGGTTCACCATTCCAGACGCTTTACTAACACTCTCCCCAGTTGGAGAGTCAGTGCCTTTAACCTCCTGTTTGGCACAATTTGCAATTTCTGTGCAAGGTGAACAGGAATAGGGAGAACCAATGAGAGACTAGCTGTAGGTGTCTGCACGTGCAAATGGAACGCTCATTTCCCACCAGGAAGAGGGATTAACCAAAGGCTCAGCGTGCCCTGCGGGAACCAGATTAGGGCCTGAAGCAATTCTGTGGTTTTGCGGCCAGCTCACAAGAAAGCGAGTTGAAGAAAGGAGCTCAGGGGCACTGTAATTCACAAACCTGCAGAGTTATGAATGACAGCTATCGTCCAAAAATGTATTGAAGTAAGTCTTCGAAGAGGACTTGAAAGCGGGGCAGAATTGCAGGAAAACGATTTCAGGGGGTAGACTGGAATTGCACTTAAAGCATAGGAAAAGAGGCAGAATGTCGACAATGATGCACTTGGCCAAAAAGGGCGTATGCGTTTTTTCCTGAATATATTCAGGAAAAAACGCATACGCCCTTTTTGGCCAACCAAGCAAGCGTGTAAAGGAAATCTGCACTCCAATGAAGTCTCACGGCCCCCCGGTCCAAACGGCCATCTGAAACAAGTGTAAAATCCAGAAAGGCAGGACAGGTCATGGAGAACAGGGAGCCTTGTTATGCTGATGGGCGGGATGTAAATTGCCAACAGCCACTCTGGAGAAGTGTATGGTGTTTCCTGAAACACGTAGGAAACAAAGCAACACGGCCTATGGCATTTCCACTTAGGGTCCTATAGCTTAGGGAAATTAAAATCAAAAACACACAGCCACCCCAAAGTTTGGGACAGCTCTGTTTACAAGAACCTCGTCTACGGTACAAATTAAATATCCGAGAAAGCAAAAAATGGATAAAGAAGTTGTGGTACGTACGTACAATGGAATATCACTCAGCAATGAGATCTACGTCATCAGGCCCGTAGCGGCATAATGAGTGGATTCAGGTACGACGATTCTACGAGAAATAAGTCACACAGAAAAAGAAAGATCATAAGATATCACTAATACAGGGAACGTAAACTTGGCTACACATGAACTCAATTAGAAAACAGAACAGGGTCTCAAATTTAGAAAACCAACTTATGCTTGATTATGGGGAAAGGTGAGTTGGGGTGCTGCATCAAACCAGAGATTGAAATTAGCACAGATACCGTTCCATAAGCCAAATATATAATAGACAAAACCTACTCCTTGCTCAACGAAATGGACTCAACACCCCATATTCAACGCCTGGGAATATACCTGACAAGTAAGAAACTTAAGACCCATGGATTTATATGTCTCCATAAGGAAGTCAAGCGTGTGTAGAGTGGCCTAAACGCAGCAGTGAAAATCCGATAAATCCCATTAACAAAATAAATTTCAAAAACAAAACACAATGACAGTGAAATAGAGAGCAATTCTTACATAATTCATTCAGGCCTTGTGATGCAACCTGGATTTACCACATCTACACCCAGAGCTGGTTGAGACAT
This sequence comes from Delphinapterus leucas, assembly GCF_059928025.1. Lineage (NCBI taxonomy): Eukaryota > Metazoa > Chordata > Mammalia > Artiodactyla > Monodontidae > Delphinapterus > Delphinapterus leucas. The sequence goes on along the minus strand of NW_028322232.1, from coordinate 862,200 downwards.
AAGGCTGGACACTTCGGGCTGATAGCATTGGAGAGGTTCGGTGAGCAAAGGCAGACCCTTTGAAGTCATACTGCATGGTACCCATTCCATGGGTCCCAAGTCTCCAGGTTTAAGGGATTCTTCCTTCAGCTAAAACATGCATGGGAAACCCAGAGTATGGTCCACCGTGTGATTGGGAAACGTTTTCAAATGCATCTCAGGGTTCGTCCCCTGGTACTCGGGTGCACCGTTCCAGACGCTTTACTAACACTATCCCCACTTGGATAGTCAGTGCCTTTAACCTCCTGTTTGGCACAGTTTGCAATTGCTGCGCAAGATGAACAGGAATAGGGAGAACCAATGAGAGACTAGCTGTAGGTGTCTGCACGGGCAAATGGAACGCTCATTTCCCACCAGGAAGAGGAATTAACCAAAGGCTCAGCGTGCCCTGCCGGAACCAGATTAGGGCCTGAATCAATCCTGCGGTTTTTCGGCCAGCTCACAATATAGCGAGTTGAAGAAAGGAGCCCAGGGGCACTGTAATTCACAAACCTGCAGAGTTATGAATGACAGCTATCATCCAAAAATGTATTGAAGTAAGTCTTCGAAGAGGACTTGAAAGCGGGGCAGAATTGCAGGAAAACGATTTCAGGGGGTAGACTGGAATTGCACTTAAAGCATAGGAAAAGAGGCAGAATGTCCACAATGATGCACTTGGCCAAAAAGGGCGTATGCGTTTTTTCCTGAATATATTCAGGAAAAAACGCATACGCACTTTTTGGCCAACCAAGCAAGCGTGTAAAGGAAATCTGCACTACAATGAAGTCTCACTGCCCCCCGGTCAAAAGGGCCATCTGAAACAAGTGTAAAATCCAGAAAGGCAGGACAGGTCATGGAGAACAGGGAGCCTTGTTATGCTAATGGGCGGGATGTAAATTGCCAACAGCCACTCTGGAGAAGTGTATGGTGTTTCCTGAAACACGTAGGAAACAAAGCAACACAGCCTATGGCACTTCCACTTAGGGTCCTATAGCTTAGGGAAATTAAAATCAAAAACACACAGCCACCCCAAAGTTTGGGACGGCTCTGTTTACAAGAACCTCGTCTACGGTACAAGTTAAATATCCGAGAAAGCAAAAAATGGATAAAGAAGTTGTGGTACGTATGTACAATGGAATATCACTCAGCAATGAGATCTACGTCATCAGGCCCGTAGCGGCATAATGAGTGGATTCAGCTACGACGATTCTACGAGGAATAAGTCACACAGAAAAAGAAAGATCATAAGATATCACTAATACACGGAACGTAAACTTGGCTAAACATGAACTGAATTACAAAACAGAACAGGGTCTCAAATTTAGAAAACCAACTTATGCTTGCTTATGGGGAAAGGTGAGTTGGGGTGCTGCATAAAACCAGAGATTGAAATTAGCACAGATACTGTTCCATAAGCCAAATATATAATAGACATGACCTACTCCTTGCTCAACGAAATTGACTCAACACCCCATATTCAACGTCTGGGAATATACCTGTCTAGTAAGAATCTTAAGACCCATGGATTTATATGTCTCCATAAGGAAGTCAAGCATGTGTACAGTGGCCTAAACGCAGCATTGAAAATCCGATAAATCCCATTAAAAAAATAAATTTCAAAAACAAAACACAATGACAGTGAAATAGAGAGCAATTCTTAAATAATTCATTCAGGCCTTGTGATGCAACCTGGATTTACCACATCTACACCCAGAGCTGGTTGAGACATAAGGCTGGACACTTCGGGCTGATAGCATTGGAGAGGTTCGGTGAGCAAAGGCAGACCCTTTGAAGTCATACTGCATGGTACCCATTCCATGGGTCCCAACTCTCCAGGTTTAAGGGATTCTTCCTTCAGCTAAAACATGCATGGGAAACCCAGAGTATGGTCCACCGTGTGCTTGGGAAACGTTTTCAAATGCATCTCAGGTTTCGTCCAATGATACTCGGGTTCACCGTTCCAGACGCTTTACTAACACTCTCCCCACTTGGAGAGTCAGTGCCTTTAACCTCCTGTTTGGCACAGTATGCAATTTCTGCGCAAGATGAACAGGAATAGGGAGAACCAATGAGAGACTAGCTGTAGGTGTCTGCACGGGCAAATGGAACGCTCATTTCCCACCAGGAAGAGGGATTAACCAAAGGCTCAGCGTGCCCTGCCGCAACCAGATTAGGGCCTGAAGCAATCCTGCGGGTTTGCGGCCAGCTCACAAGAAAGCGAGTTTAGGAAAGGAGCTCAGGGGCACTGTAATTCACCAAACTGCAGAGTTATGAATGACAGCTATCGTCCAAAAATGTATTGAAGTAAGTCTTCGAAGAGGACTTGAAAGTGGGGCAGAATTTCAGGAAAACGATTTCAGGGGGTAGACTGGAATTGCACTTAAAGCATAGGAAAAGAGGCAGAATGTCGACAATGATGCACTTGGCCAAAAAGGGGGTATGCCTTTTTTCCTGAATATATTCAGGAAAAAACGCATACGCGCTTTTTGGTCAACCAAGCAAGCGTGTAAAGGAAATCTGCACTACAATGAAGTCTCACTGCCCCCCGGTCAAAAGGGCCATCTGGAAAAAGTGTAAAATCCAGAAAGGCAGGACAGGTCATGGAGAACAGGGAGCCTTGTTACGCTGATGGGCGGGATGTACATTGCCAACAGCCACTCTGGAGAAGTGTATGGTGTTTCCTGAAACACATAGGAAACAAAGCAACACAGCCTATGGCACTTCCACTTAGGGTCCTATAGCTTAGGGAAATTAAAATCAAAAACACACAGCCACCCCAAAATTTGGGATGGCTCTGTTTACAAGAACCTCGTCTATGGTACAAGTTAAATATCTGAGAAAGCATAATATGGATAAAGAAGTTGTGGTACGTACGTACAATGGAATATCACTCAGCGATGAGATCTACGTCATCAGGCCCGTAGCGGCATAATGAGGTGATTCAGGTACCCCGATTCTACGCGAAATAAGGCACACAGAAAAAGAAACATCATAAGATATCACTAATACACGGAACGTAAACTTGGCTACACATGAACTGAATTACAAAACAGAACAGGGTCTCAAATTTAGAAAACCAACTTATGCTTGCTTATGGGGAAAGGTGAGTTGGGGTGCTGCATCAAACCAGAGATTGAAATTAGCACAGATACCGTTCCATAATCCAAATATATAATAGACAAGACCTACTCCTTGCTCAACGAAATGGACTCAACACCCCATATTCAAAGCCTGGGAATATACCTGACAAGTAAGAATCTTAAGACCCATGGATTTATATGTCTCCATAAGGAAATCAAGCGTGTGTACAGCGGCCTAAACGCAGCAGTGAAAATCCGTTAAATCCCATTATCAAAATAAATTTCCCAAACAAATCACAATGACAGTGAAATAGAGAGCAATTCTTAAATAATTCATTCAGGGCTTGTGATGCAACCTGGATTTACCACATCTACACCCCGAGCTGGGTGAGACATAAGGCTGGACACTTCGGGCTTATAGCATAGGTGAGGTTGGGTGAGCAAACGGAGACCCTTTGAAGTCATACTGCATGGTACCCATTCCATGGGTCCCAACTCTCCAGGTTTAAGGGATTCTTTCTTCAGCTAAAACATGCATGGGAAACCCAGAGTATGGTCCACCGTGTGACTGGGAAACGTTTTCAAATGCATCTCAGGTTTCGTCCCCTGGTACTCCGGTTCACCATTCCAGACGCTTTACTAACACTCTCCCCAGTTGGAGAGTCAGTGCCTTTAACCTCCTGTTTGGCACAATTTGCAATTTCTGTGCAAGGTGAACAGGAATAGGGAGAACCAATGAGAGACTTGCTGTAGGTGTCTGCACGGGCAAATGGAACGCTCATTTCCCACCAGGAAGAGGGATTAACCAAAGGCTCAGCGTGCCCTGCCGGAACCAGATTACGGCCTGAAGCAATCCTGCGGTTTTGCGGCCAGCTCACAAGGAAGCGAGTTGAAGAAAGGAGCTCAGGGGCACTGTAATTCACAAACCTGCAGAGTTATGAATGACAGCTATCGTCCAAAAATGTATTGAAGTAAGTCTTCAAAGAGGATTTGAAAGCGGGGCAGAATTTCAGGAAAACGATTTCAGGGGGAAGACTGGAATTGCACTTAAAGCATAGGAAAAGAGGCAGAATGTCGACAATGATGCACTTGGCCAAAAAAGGCGTATGCGTTTTTTCCTGAATATATTCAGGAAAAAACGCATACGCACTTTTTGGCCAACCAAGCAAGCGTGTAAAGGAAATCTGCACTACAATGAAGTCTCACTTCCCCCCGGTCAAAAGGGCCATCTGAAAAAAGTGTAAAATCCAGAAAGGCAGGACAGGTCATGGAGAACAGGGAGCCTTGTTATGCTGATGGGCGGGATGTACATTGCCAACAGCCACTCTGGAGAAGTGTATGGTGTTTCCTGAAACACGTAGGAAACAAAGCAACACAGCCTATGGCACTTCCACTTAGGGTCCTATAGCTTAGGGAAATTAAAATCAAAAACACACAGCCACCCCAATGTTATGGATGGCTCTTTTTACAAGAAGCTCGTCTACGGTACAAGTTAAATATCCCAGAATGCGAAAAATGGATAAAGAATTTGTGGTACATACGTACAATGGAATATCACTCAGCAATGAAATCTATATCATCAGGCCCGTCGCGGCATAATGAGTGGATTCAGATACGATGATTCTAAGGGAAATAAGTCACACAGAAAAAGAAACATTAAGATATCACTAATACACCGAATGTGAACTTGGCTACACATGAACTGAATTACAAAACAGAACAGGGTCTCAAATTTAGAAAACCAACTTATGCTTGCTTAAGGGGAATGGTGAGTTGGGGTGCTGCATAAAACCAGAGATTGAAATTAGAACAGATACCGTTCCATAAGCCAAATATTTAATAGTCAAGACCTACTCCTTGCTCAACGAAATGGACTCAACACCCCATATTCAATGCATAGGAATACACCTGCCAATTAAGAATCTTAACACCCATGGATTTATGTGTCTCCGTAAGAGAATCAGGCATGTGTACAGCGCCATAAATGCAGCCGTGAAAATCCGATAAATCCCATTATCAAAATAAATTACAAAAACAAAACACAATGACAGTGAAATAGAGAGCAATTCTTAAATCATTCATTCAGGGCTTGTGATGCAACCTGGAGTTACCACATCTACACCTATGGCTGGGTGAGACATAAGGCTGGACACTTCGGGCGGATACCATTGGTGAGGTTCAGTGAGCAAATGCAGACCCTTTGAAGTCATACTGCATGGTACACATTCCATGGGTCCCAACTCTCCAGGTTTAAGGGATTCTTCCTTCAGCTAAAACATGCATGGGAATCCCAGAGTATGGTCCACCGTGTGACCGGGAAACGTTTTTAAATGCGTCTCAGTTTTCGTCCCCTGGTACTCGGGTTCACCATTCCAGACGCTTTACTTACACTGTCCCTACTGGAGAGTCAGTGCTTTAACCTCCTGTTTGGTACAGTTTGCAATTTCTGCGCATGATGAACAGGAATAGGGAGAACCAATGAGAGACTAGCTGTAGGTGTCTGCACGGGCAAATTTAACGCTCATTACCAACCAGGAAGAGGAATTAGCCAAAGGCTCAGCATGCCGTGCCGGAACCAGATTAGGGCCTGAAGCAATCCTGCGGTTTTGCGGCCAGCTCACAAGAAAGCGAGTTGAAGAAAGGAGCTCAGGGGCACTGTAATTCACAAACCTGCAGAGTTATAAATGACAGCTATCATCCAAAAATATATTGAAGTAAGGCTACAAAGAGGACTTGAACGTGGGGCAGAATTCCAGGACTACGATTTCAGGAGGTAGACGGGAAATCCTCTGAAAGTATAGGAAAAGAGTCAGAATGTCGACAATGATGCACTTGGTCAAAAAGGGCATATGCGTTTTTCCAGGGCCCTCATTAAAGAGGGTAGGAGGCTCCCAGTATGCTTCAGTGGCCAACAGAAGACCCACGTCGCCAAGGCGACGTGAGCCAGCCATGCAGGAGTGACCTCACATCAGAGGGCCCACCTCACAGAAGGGTAAGGAACCCAGGAAGGATCAGACCCTCACCAGAGTGCCCACAACAGCAAGGGGCTGGGAACCAGGCAGGAGTGTCCTCACACCCGTGGGACCACATCATCGAAAGTTGAGGTACTCAGCACATGTGGCCTCAAACCAGAGGACCCACGTCACCATGGGTCTCGGAGCAAGGCAGGCAGGATTATCCTCCCAACACATGGCCCATTGTATAAAAAAGGTGAGGAATCCAGCCGTTGGAACATCCCAGCAGGCGGCCCAGATCACCGAGGCTATGGGATCCAGGCAGTGATGAACTCACAACAGAGGGCCCTCATCGTGATACTGTAAGCAACCCAGCCGTTGTGACCTCAGAGCACAAGGCCTACATCCCCATGGGGGAGGGAACCAAGCAGGAGTGTCATCGCACCAGTGGGCACACATCAGAAAATGTGGGGAGCCCAGCAGTTAGGGCCAGACGCCCGAGGGCCCTCATCACTGAGGAGAGGAGGCTCCCAGCAAGCTCCAACTGCTACCAGAGGGCTGACGTCGCTAATGCGGTGTGTGCCAGCCAGGCAGGAGTGACCTCAGGGCAGAGGGCCAACCACACAAAAGTGTGAGGAACCCAAAGAGGATCAGACTCTCACCAGAGGGCCCACATCACCAAGGGGATAGGAACCAGGCAGGAGTGTCCTCACACCAGTGGGGCCACATAATCGAAAGGTGAGGGACCCAGCACACGTAGCCTCAAACCAGAGGACACACATCACCCAGGGGCTGGGAGTCAGGCAGGCAGGAGGAGTCTCAAAACAGAGGGCCCATAGAAGAAAAAAGGTGAGAAATCCCGCAGTTGGGACCTCCCCGCAGGCAGCCAGGAGCAGCGAGGCTATTGGATCCAGGGCGGAGTGAACTCACACCAGAGGACCCTCATCATGAAACTGAGCAACCCACCGTTGGGACCTCAGAGCAGAAGGCCCACATTCCCATGGGGTTGGGAACCTGGCAGGAGTGTAGTCGCACCACAGGGCGCACATCAGAAAATTTTGGGAGCCCAGGAGTTAGGGTCTGACGCCAGAGGGCCCTCATTACCGAGGGGTGGAGACCCCCAGCAGGCACCAACTCCCAACTGAGGGCCCACGTCGCCAAGGTGATGTGTGCCAGCCAGGCAGGAGTGACCTCACAGCAGAGGGTCTACCTCACAGAAGGGTGAGGAAACCAGCCAGGATAAGACTCTCACCAGAGAGCCCACATCACCAAGGGGATCGGAAAAAGGCAGCAGTGTCCTCACACCAGTGTGGCCACATTATAGAAAGGTGAGGAACCCAGCACATGTGGCCTAAACCAGAGGACCCACATTTCCAAGATGCTCCGAGTGAGGCAAGCAGGAGTAGCCTAACAACACAGGGCCCACAGAATAAAAAATGTGAGGAATCCAGCAGTTTGAACCTCCCAGCAGGTGGCCCAGAGCACGGAGTCTATGGGATCCAGGCCACAGTGAACTCACAGCAGAGGGCCCACATCATGAAACTGTGAGCAACCCAGCCGGTGGAACCTCAGAGCAGAAGACCCACATCCCCATGGGGATAGGAACCTCGCAGGAGTGTCCTCGCACAACTTAACACGTATCAGAAAATGTGGGAACCCAGCAGTTAGGGCCTGACGCCAGAGGGCCCTCATCACCGAGGAGAGGAGGCTACCAGCAGGCTCCAAATGCCACCAGAGGGCCGACGTCACCAAGGCAATGGGAGCAAGCCAGGCAGGAGTTACCTCACAGCAGAGGGCCCACCTCACAGAAGTGTGAGGAACCCAACCAGGATCAGACTCTAACCAGAGGGCCCACATCACCAAGGGGATGGAAACCAGGCAGGAGTCTCCTCACACCAGTGGGGCCACATCAGCCAAAGGTGAGGAACACAGCACATGTGGCCTCAAATAAGGGGACACACATCACGAAAGGGCTGGGAGTGAGGCATGCAGGAGGAGACTCACAACAGAGGGCCCATAGAATAAAAAGGTGAGGAACCCCACCGTTAGAAGCTCCAAGCAGGTGGCCCAGAGCACCGAGGCTATGGGATCCATGCCGGAGTGAACTCACAGCAGAGGGCCCACATTCTGACACTGTGAGCAACCCAGCCGTTGGGACCTCAGAGCAGAAAGCCAACATCCCCATGGGGATGGGACCCTGGCAGGAGTGTACTCGCACGACAGGGCGCACATCAGAAAATTTTGGGAGCCCATGAGTTAGGGCCTGACGCCAGAGGGCCCTCATTACCGAGGGGAGGAGACTCCCAGCAGGCACCAACTCCCAACTGAGGGCCCACATCGCCAGGGTGACGTGTGCCAGCCAGGCAGGAGTGACCTCACAGCAGAGGGTCTACCTCACAGAAGGGTGAGGAATCCAGCCAGGATCAGGCTCTCACCAGAGGGCCCCCATCACCAAGTGGATGGGAACCAGGCAGGAGTGTCCTCACACCAGTGGGCCCACATCAATAAAGGTGAGGAAACCAGCACATGTGGCCTCAAACCAGAGGACCTACATCACAAAGGGGCTGGGAGTGAGTCAGGAAGGAGGAGCATGAAAACACAGAACCCAAAGAATAGAAAAGGTAAGGAATTCAGCAGTAGGAACCTCCCAGCAGGCGGCTCAGAGCACAGAGTCTATGGGATCTAGGCCTGAGTGAACTAACACCAGAGAGCCAACATCATGAAACGGTGAACAACACAGGTGTTGGGACCTTAGAGCAGAAGGCCCACATGCCCATGGGGATGGGAACCTGGCAGGAGTGCCCTCGCACCACTTAGGACGTATCAGAAAATGTGGGAACCCAGCAGTTAGGGCCTGATGCCAGAGGGCCTCATCACCGAGGGGAGGAGGCTCCCAGCAGGCTCCAACTGCCACCAGAGGTCTGACGTCGCCAAGGCGGGGTGTGCTAGCCAGGCAGGAGTGACCTCAGAGAAGAGGGCCCACCTCACAGAAGTGTGAGGAACCCAACCAGGATCAGACTCTCGCCGGAGGGACCACATCACCAAGGGGATGGGAAGCAGGCAGGAGTGTCCTCACACCAGTGGGGCCACATCATCAAAAGATGAGGAACCCATCACATGTGGCCTCAAACCAGAGGACACACATCACCAAGGGGCTGGGAGTGAGGCAGGTGTCTGGAGGGGCACATTTAACTCTAATTTCCCACCAGGAAGAGGAATTAACCAAAGGCTCAGAGTGCCGTGCCACACCCTGATTACGGCCTGAAGCAAACCTGCGGTTTTGTGGCCAGCTTTCAAGGAAGCGAGTTAAGAAAGGAAATCACGGGCACTGTAATTCACAAACCTGCAGAGTTATAAATGACAGCTATTGGCAAAAATATATTGAAGTAAGTCTGCAAAGAGGACTTGAAAACGAGGCAAAATTGAGGAATCATATTTCAGGAGGTAGATTGGAATTGCATTTAAAACATGTGAAAAGTGGCAGGTCTTTGACAGTGATGCACTTGGACGAACAGTGCGTATACATGTTTTCCTGAATATATTCAGGAAAAAACGCATATGCCCTTTTTGGCCAACCAAGCACTCGAGCAATGGAAATCCGTACTACAATGAAATCTCATTTCCCATTCGTCAAAAGGGCCATCTGAAAAAAGTGTAAAAACCAGAAACACAGGACAGGCCATGGAGAACAGGGAGCCTTGTTATGCTGATGGGCGGGATGTAAATTGCCAACAGACACTCTGGAGATGTTTATGGTGTATCCTGAAACATCTGAAAAACAAAGCTACAGAGACTAGGGCACTTCCACTTTTGGCCCTATAGCTTAGGAAAATTAAAATCAACAAGACACAGCCAACACAAAATTTAGGGCTGCTGTGTTTACAAGAACCTCGAGTCCAGTACAAATTAAATATCCCAGAAAGAAAAAAATGGATAAAGGAGTTGTGCTACTTACGTACAACGGAATATCACTCAGCAATGAAATCAATGTCATCAGGCCTGTAGCAGCAAATTGAGTGGATTTAAGTATGATGATTCTAAGAGAAATAGGTCACACAGAGAAAGATAATTATCATAAGATATCACTAATAGAGGGAGTGTAAACTTGGCTACACATAAACTGAATTACAAAACCGAACAGTCTCAAATTTAGATAAAAACTTATGCTTGCTTAAGGGGAAAGTTGAGTTGGGGTGCTGTATAAAACCAGAGATTGAAATTAGCACACATACCATTCCATAAGCCAAATATGTAATAGACAAGACCTACTCTTTGCTCAACGAAATAGACTCATCCATGGTGTATCACCTCACACCTGTTAGAATGGGCATCATCAGAAAATCTACAAACAACAAATGCTGGAAAGGGTGTGGAGATAAGGAACCCTCTTCCACTATTGTTGGGAATGTAAATTGATACAGTCACTGTGGAGAACATTATGGAGTTTCTTATAAAACTAAGAATAGAATTACCATATGATACAGCAATCCCACTACTGGGCATATACCCAGACAAAACCATAAATCAAAAAGAGACATTCACCTCAATGTTCATTGCATCACTATTTACAATATCCAGGTAATGGAAGCAACCTAAATGCCCACAGACAGACGAATGCATAAAGATGTGGTACAAATATAAAATGGAATATTACTAAGCCATAAAAAGGAATGAAATTGGGTCATTTGTAGAGACGTTGATGGATCTAGAGACTGTCATACAGAGTGAAGTAAGTCAGAAATAGAAAAACAAATCTTGTATATTAATGCATATATGTGGAACCTAGAAAAATTATACAGATGAACCGTTTTTTAAGGCAGAAATAGAGCAACAGATGTAGACAACAAACGTATGGACACCAAGGGGGGAAAGCTGTTGGGGGGTGGTGGTGGGAGGATTGAGAGATTGGGATTGGCATGTATACATTTATATGTATAAAATAGATAACCAAAAAGAACCTGCTGTATAAAAAAATAAAATAAAATTCAAAATTACAAAAAGTAAAACAGAAAAAATATTCTTCCCTTCACATACATGTATTTATATGAATAAATTATTTCCATGCTTATATCTGTAAATACAAAAAAGAGGAATAAAATCTACCTTGAACCAAAAATGAAAAAAAGAAAAAAAAAACAGAACCCACCAGTTACACAGAGGAAAACCGTATCAGGGCACTTGCTCCAGTTGTAAACAATTCTGTAGTTGGCCAGTGGTGGGGAATCATCTCCCATTCAGCCAGCAGGCCCCACGCAACAAGCGTCCTCATTGCAAAGCTGGGGGACCGTGCCAAGGCATCTGTGAGTAAATGTGGGCCGAGCCCCAGGCCAGCTGCTGCTGAAATGTTCCCACCCTTCCCAGGTAAAACACCTGAATATGTACAAGGACTTGAAAGCCTAGAGGAAGGGCCATGGAGCCACATGAGCGACAGCATGCCAGCCGATTTGGTGCCTGCAGGCCAGCCAGGATGGTCCTGGCCCTGGGTACTCTTCTGGAAGCTTTCCATTTCCCTGCCTGAGATACCCCTGCTGTCCGGGCCCCCACTGCTTTCTTCCTCACTCACCTCTGCCCAGGGAGAAATTCCAGAGGCAGGTATGGGTGACACATCCTCTTCTTTAGCAGGTGGCATCTTGGTAACTGCTGCAGAAAGTCCAGCAGAGCCCCACTCACACTGGGCCACCCACAAAGCCGTGGCCTCTCACTCCCTCCCACCAGTCCAGCCCCGAGACTGCTGACAGGGCAGAGAAAATGGCGTCAGACACAGCTGCAGGGGCTCTTGCTGCCTGGAGTGGTGTTTATATTGATCTCAAACAGGCACACCTGGGGAGGGCTGGCCGGCACGGTCAGGCTTCCCAGGCCAGCCAATAATCACCCCTCAGGCGCTCACAGTTGCAGAAGCTGGAACTTGCTGAATCGGCCAGGTCCAAGGAACAGGTGTGGGCTCCTGAGAGTCAGGATAGACAAGGGGTTGCAGCTCTGGCTTGTTTTCTAATTATATTATCTGGCCCATGAGTGGGAGACAACTTCAAGAAAACCCTCTCCTAATGAGAGGAACCCAGGAGTCAGGGAGAGGAGGGGTGGGTGGTGGGTGGAGACAGAGGCCTGGTGCCCCGGGTGCAGTGGAAGTCTCTGGAAGACCAGGTGGAGGGAGGCCACACAGAGTGATGCCCAGGGTCACAGACCTCTTGGAGCTGCTGTTTCTTAGTTCAAGTCCTGCTCTGAGGTGCTCTGTGTCAGATCTGAGTGACAGGTGAGCTGGAAGTGCTCTGCAATGAGGGCGATGTGCACGGTACCTGTGTGCCCAGCCCTGCCAGGGTAACTGCAAGGGTAGCTCTGTATCCTGGGAGGGGCCTGACCATGAGAGCCCCATGGGCTGCAGGGGAACCTGCCCAGGGGACCCCATATCCTGGGAGGGGCCTGAACAGGAGAGCACCGTGGGCTGCGGTGGGGGTGGGGTACCTGCCCAGGTGAGCTCCATATCCTGGGATTGGCCTGACCTCGAGAGCCCCATGGGCTGCTGGAGTCCTGGTAAAGGATGTCAGGACAGTCAGTGAAGCCACCGAGGATATACCTCCAGTAGTTCCTAAATCCTACACCCTGCTGGTCATTCTACCAACCACCGGGACATGGTATTCTGTATTAGTCTTCAATGATGCCTTCTTTTGTATTCTATTAGTCCCAGAGTCACAAGAAATTTTGGCTTGTGAGTGGCAGGACTCAACATACAACTAAAACAATACTTCTGGGCCGTGTTGCCCCAAGGGTTCAAAAATTCCCACACCATCTTTGGGGAAAGCTCAGTTAAAGACCTAAAAGTTCTACCTCTGGAAAAGGAAACACTCCTTCAATATGCAGACGACATTCTGATCGCCAGCCCTACTAAGGAGACCTCTGAACTACCAAGCCAATAAAGGATAGAAGTTGTCCAATAAAAAGCTCAAATATCACAGACTACGGTGACCTGCCTGGGCTTCATTCTCACAGAAGGTCGGAGAAGCCCATCTCAGGAAAGGGAAGAAACAATTTACAGCCTTACCCATTTCTAAAACTAGAAGACAGCTTAGGGGTTCCTGGGGAGGCCAGGGTTGGTGCTTCTGGATCCCTAACTACAGTCTACTAGCTGGGCCTCTATATGAAACACTGAAAGGAAAAGATGATGATCCTTTTGAATAGAATCCAGAAGTGGCCTTTCAAGAATGGAAAGAGCAGTCAATTCAGACCCTTGCCCTGGAACTCCCTAATTTAGCTAAACCCTTTGACCTTTACATTCCTGGTGAATGGTGAATCGCTATTGGAGTATTAGTGCAAAAACTGGGACCACTTGAAATGGAACAATGCAAGAATGCCATCCCGGTAGGATAAACTATGGTCACCAATGGGCCTGGCCCACCGCCACATCTGGCCAAGATACTGGCGGTATCTGAAAACCTGGAAATCAGCAGCACAAAAGGCCACCTCCCTCCTAAGGGAAAAGGACCCCACGTGGTGATCCTAAGCCCCAACCATGCCCTGAAGTTGCAGGGTTTGCTCCGTGGGCACACTGACCTCGAGTGAGGAGGCCCTCCAACTCCAACCTCCAGAGAGATAACCGGGGTAAAGGGGCACCATGACGACTCATGTGACCATCACTTGACCTGGAGTTTCTCTCATAAAACAACAAGAGTGTGTCCCAAAAGAGTAGACTACTGCTTGCAGGACTTACTGCACCCAGAGCGGACCTAATAATCTTGGCGGGGGAAGCGTATATCACGCTGTCACCATAGAAGAGCCTACAGACACTGTGATGATGGTGGCCAATAAGACCGGCTGGACTCCTGTTTACTTCAAAAGGCTGTTGACTCAGTGGCCATCATGGTCCTTCATCACCACTGACCCTGGACTGTCTGGGAGTTGAGCAGGCAAGGTCCTGACACCTGGTGCTCTTTTTACGTTAATTCAGGGGCCTAATTGAAGAAAGTGCAGACTACTGGTCAGAGCATCTAGGCTGGCAGAAAGGGTCAGCCTAAGGTGGCCGAACAAATGCAGGGCGGGGTGAAACTGGACCTCACAGCGTCACTGCACATCTCCTTCCTGGACCCTTAAAGGTCATTAGAATCTATAACGCTTCCAATACTGGTGCTCAGGTGGACGAGCGGGGAGGCAGGAGGCCTGGGGACAATCAACGTCACCTGGAGGCTGCTGGGGAGAAGTTCTGACCCTCGCCCACGGGTATGAGGGCTCCTAACTCAGCACTCAGCAGTTACAGAAGAAGGGTCTGCACCCTCAGCACTCTAAGAATGAGGAAGGGGAAAAAAGGCAGAAGAGGGCTTTTTCCCAGGCAAAGCCCCTTAAAAATCCCTGGGAGATAAAAATAGAATCTGGGCAATAAAATAAAGTCTAACCTTTTTTATCCTTTGTGCTTTGTCTAATTTCACGTGCTCCTAGGGTCCCGCATACAGAGGTTCAACAGCCGGCACTTCAGACCAGATTTCCTAGTGCGGAATGGCTGGGTCGACACCTCAGCTCCTGGGACACAGTGCACACTCCGCGATATAGAGCCTGAGCTGCAGCCAACCGGGCCCTCGAGAGCTCCGCCCCCTCCCTCCCACTGACTCTGACAGGATCTCTACACAGCAGCCCAGCCCACAGCCCACGGGGTAGCACATGCTCTCACCTCTCCATTCTCTGATCAAAATATAAAGTTTCCTTTGCTTCTGAACCAAACTCAGTCTCAATCTGTTGGCTCCAATGACACTGGGCAGGGGGACACTTGTTGGGGTCCACTCTGGAGGATCAGTAACAGAAATTGAGAACATTGTAACTTCAATGAACAGATGTTTGAGCCAAACTGTAATTAACATAGAACAGTGTATAAGGCTCGGGTAAAATAAGATGTTTCTAACACTCCCATTTGATATTTCCATCACTTTATTATAAGCAAGTTCAGTGAAAAGGTTTGTCTTATTTGTCAGGTCAATATTAGAGAAATGAAGTGATTTCTTTCCAAGGATGTACATCTAAAAATCTTGGTTAAAACTTCAATCTTGTTTTAAATGCTTTTCCATTGAAAATGATACCTCTCTTTCAGTTCCCCCAATTCTGAGAAGTATAAAATCTTATAATTTATTATTACCAAAGGGGAAAGGTGGGAGGAGGGATAAATTAACAGTTTGGGATTAACACATACACACTGCTATGTATAAAATCGATCATCAACAAGGAACTACTGTATAGCCCCGGGAACTACACTCAATATTTTACAATAACCTATAAGGGGAAATAATCTGAAAAAGAATAGATATTTTTATTGACATCATCTATTAATGACAGTTAAAATGGAACCTAAGGGAAGCCGGTGGTGAGTGCTTCTGACCCTGAAGACTTCAATCATCTAAAGTTTGGACTCTGCCTACTTCCCAAGGCCCTTAATGAACATATGTGTAGCCGTAGCTTAAAAAATTCCCCAGTTTGGGTTGTGGAGAGACACTGATTTTGTAAAAGCCCTGGTGTTCTCCTCACATGAATGGGACACTTCCTACAGCTAAAACATGCCTGTCACACCCAGAGGATGGTATACCATCTGATCGGGAAGAGTTTGGAAAAGGCATCTCATCTCCTCATCTCCTGGTGCTCGGGTTCATCCCTCCAGCATCTTTACGAACAGTCTCCCCACTTGGAGATGTCAGCACTGTCAACATCCTGTTGCAGACAGTTTGGAATTTGTCCAGAGGATGAAGCAGAAGGAGGAGGAACAATGAGACACAAGTCCTAGGTGTTCGGACAGGCACATGTCACTCTTATTTCCAATCAGGAAGACGAATTGACCAAAGGCTAGGGTTGCCCATGGAAACAGAATAGGGCTTGAGGAAATTCCGCTGCTTTGTGGCCAGTTCCCATAAACAGAAGTTGAAAAATGGAACTCAGGGACACTAAAATTCACGAAACTGCAGAGTTGAAAATATCTATCACTGAAAAATGTCTTGAGGAAAGTCAGAGGAAAGGACTTGTAAGCAACGGAGAATGGCAGGAAAGGGATTGGAAGAGGTAGAAAGGACTCGCCATTAAGCACAAGAAAAGGGGCTGAACATTGCCAACATTGCAATTGGCCAAAAAGGGTGTATGCGTCTTTTTCTGTATGTATTCAAGAAAAGGGCATACACTTTTTTAGCCAACCAAACAGGTGGGCACTGGAAATCAATACTACAAAACATATCACTTCGCATCAGTCAGAAGAGCCTTCCTCATAAAGTGTAAACACCAAAAATGCAGGACAGGGCAAGGAGAAAAGGGAGCTCTCTGAGGCTTATACTGGAAATGTATATTGCCAACGGTCACTCTGGAGAAGTGTATTGTGTTTACTAAAGCATCTAAAAAATGAGCTACAGAGCACAGGGCACTTGCACTCATGGACGTATATCTTGGGAAAAACAAAAATCGAGAGGACACAGGCACCCCAATATTTACCACCTCTATGTTTAAAAGATCCTCGACTAGGATATAATTTATAAGTCTCTGGAGGGAAAAAATGGATAGAGATGTGGCACTTATGTAGAGTGGAATATTACTCAGCCTGGAAATCAATGAAATATGGCCAGTTGTAACAACCACAGAGGAGTTACGTATGATCATTCGAAGTCACATAATTCAAAAAGAAAAAGACACACGATATTACTAATACATGGAATGTAAACGTGGCTACAAATGAACTGAATTACTAAACAGAACGGGGTCTCAAATTTAGAAAACCAACATATGCTTGCTTAAGGATAAAGGAGAGTTGGGGTGCTGCATAAAACCAGAGATAGAAATTAGCACAGATACCTTTCCATAAGCCAAATATGTAATAGTCAAGACCTACCAGTTGCTCAACGAAATGGACTAAACACCCCATATTCAACGCCTAGGAATACACCTGACTAGTAAGAATCTTCAAACCCATGGATTTATATGTCTCTGTAAGAGAATCAAGGGTGTCTATAGATTTATGAACGCAGCAGAGAAAATCCGATAAATCCAATTATCAAAATGAATTACAAAAACAAAACACAATGACAGTGAAATAGAGAGCTATACTTAAATAATTCATTCAGAGCTTGTGATGCAACCGGGATTAACCACATCTGCACCAAGAGCTGAGTGAGACATAAGGTTGGACACTTCGGGCGGATAGCACTGGTGAGGTACGATGAGCAAATGCAGACCCTTTGAAGTCATACTGCATGGTACCCATTCCATGGGTCCCAACTCTCCAGGTTTAAGAGATTCTTCCTTCAGCTAAAACATGCATGGGAAACACAAAGTATGGTACACCGTGTGAGTGGGAAGCGTTTTCAAATGCATCTCAGTTTTCGTCCCCTTTTACACGGGTTCACCATTCCAGACCCTTTACTAACACTCTCTCCACTTGGAGAGTCAGTGCCTTTAACCTCCTGTTTGGCACAGTTTGGAAATTCTGCGGAAGGTGAACAGGAATAGGGAGAACCAATCAGGGACTAGCTGTAGGTGTCTGCACGTGCAAATTTAATGCTCATTTCCCACCAGGAAGAGGAATTAACCAAAGGCTCAGCATGACGTGCCGGAACCAGATTAGGGCCTGAAGCAATCATGTGGGTTTGCGGCCAGCTCACAAGATAGCGAGTTGAAGAAAGGAGCTCAGGGGCACTGTAATTCACAAAACTGCAGAGTTATGAATGACAGCTATCGTCCAAAAATGTATTGAAGTAAGTCTTCGAAGAGGACTTGAAAGCGGGGCAGAATTTCGGGAAAACAATTTCACGGGGTGGACTGGAATTGAACTTAAAGCATAGGAAAAGAGGCAGAATGTCAAAAATGATGCACTTGGTCAAAAAGGGCGTATGCGTTTTTTCCTGAATATATTCAGGAAAAAACGCATACGCACTTTTTGGCCAACCAAGCAAGCGTGTAAAGGAAATCTGCACTACAACGAAGTCTCACTGCCCCCCAATCAAAAGGGCCATCTGAAATAAGTGTAAAATCCAGAAAGGTAGCACAGGTCCTGGAGAACAGGGAACCTTATTATGCTGATGGGCGTGATGTAAATTGCCAACAGCCACTCTGGAGAAGTGTATGGTGTTTCCTGAAACACGTAGGAAACAAAGCAACACAGCCTATGGCACTTCCACTTAGGGTCCTATAGCTTAGGGAAATTAAAATCAATAACACACAGCCACCCCAAAGTTTGGGACGGCTCTGTTTACAAGAACCTCATATACGGTGCAAGTTAAATATCCGAGAAAGCAAAAAATGGATAAAGAAGTTGTGGTACGTATGTACAATGGAATATCACTCAGCAATGAGATCTACGTCATCAGGCCCGTAGCGGCATAATGAGTGGATTCAGGTACGACGATTCTACGAGAAATAAGTCACTCAGAAAAAGAAACATCATAAGATATCACTAATACAGGGAACGTAAACTTGGCTACACATGAACTGAATTACAAAACAGAACAGGGTCTCAAATTTAGAAAACCAACTTATGCTTGCTTATGGGGAAAGGTGAGTTGGGGTGCTGCATCAAACCAGAGATTGAAATTAGCACAGATACCGTTCCATAAGCCAAATATATAATAGACAAGACCTACTCCTTGCTCAAAGAAATGGACTCAACACACCATATTCAACGCCTGGAAATATACCTGACAAGTAAGAATCTTAAGACCCATGGATTTATATGTCTCCATAAGGAAAACAAGCGTGTGTACAGCGGCTGAAACGCAGCAGTGAAAATCCGATAAATCCAATTATCAAAATAAATTTAACAAACAAAACACAATGACAGTGAAATAGAGAGCAATTCTTAAATAATTCATTCAGGGCTTGTGATGCAACCTGGATTTACCACATCTACACCCAGAGCTGGTTGAGACATAAGGCTGGACACTTCGGGCTGATAGCATTGGTGAGGTTCGGTGAGCAAAGGCAGACCCTTTGAAGTCATACTGCATGGTAGCCATTCCATGGGTCCCAACTCTCCAGGTTTCAGAGATTCTTCCTTCAGCTAAAACAAGCAAGGGAAACCCAGAGTATGGTCCACCGTGTGATTGGGAAACGTTTTCAAATGCATCTCAGGTTTCGTCCCCTGGTACTCGGGTGAACCGTTCCAGATGCTTTACTAACAGTATCCCCACATGGAGAGTCAGTGCCTTTAACCTCCTGTTTGTCACAGTTTGCAATTTCTGCGCAAGATGCACAGGAGTAGGGAGAACCAATGCGAGACTAGCTGTAGGTGTCTGCATGGGCAAATGAAACGCTCATTTCCCACCAGGAAGAGGAAATAACCAAAGGCTCAGCGTGCCCTGCGGGAACCAGATTAGGGCCTGAAGCAATCCTGCGGTTTTGCGGCCAGTTCACAGGAAAGCGAGTTGAAGAAAGGAGCTCAGGGGCACTGTAATTCACAAACCTGCAGAGTTATGAATGACAGCTATCGTCCAAAAATATATTGAAGTAAGTCTTCGAAGAGGACTTGAGAGCGGGGTAGAATTTCAGGAAAACGATTTCAGGGGGTAGACTGGAATTGCACTTAAAGCATAGGAAAGGAGGTAGAATGTCGACAATGATGCACTTGGCCAAAAAGGGCGTATGCGTTATTTCCTGAATATATTCAGGAAAAAACGCATACGCACTTTTTGGCCAACCAAGCAAGCGTGTAAAGGAAATCTGCACTACAATGAAGTCTCACTGCCCCCCGGTCAAAAGGGCCATCTGAAACAAGTGTAAAATCCAGAAAGGCAGGACAGGTCATGGAGAACAGGGAGCCTTGTTATGCTGATGGGCGTGATGTAAATTGCCAACAGCCACTCTGGAGAAGTGTATGGTGTTTCCTGAAACACCTAGGAAACAAAGCAACACAGCCTATGGCACTTCCACTCATGGTCCTATAGCTTAGGGAAATTAAATTCAAAAACACACTGCCACCCCACAGTTTGGGACGGCTCTGTTTACAAGAACCTCGTCTACGGTACAAGTTAAATATGCGAGAAAGCAAAAAATGGATAAAGAAGATGTGGTACGTACGTACAATGGAATATCACTCAGCAATGAGATCTACGTCTTCAGGCCCGTAGCGGCATAATGAGTGGATTCAGGTACGACGATTCTACGAGAAATAAGTCACACAGAAAAAGAAAGATCATAAGATATCACTAATATACGTAACATAAACTTGGCTACACGTGAACTGAATTACAAAACAGAACAGGGTCTCAAATTTAGAAAACCAACTTATGCTTGCTTATGGGGAACGGTGAGTTGGGGTGCTGCATCAAACCAGAGATTGAAATTAGCACAGATACCGTTCCATAAGCCAAATATATAATAGACAAAACCTACTCCTTGCTCAACGAAATGGACTCAACACCCCATATTCAACGTCTGGGAATATAACTGACAAGTAAGAATCTTAAGACCCATGGATTTATATGTCTCCATAAGGAAGTCAAACATGTGTACAGTGGCCTAAACACAGCAGTGAAAATCCGATAAATCCCATTAACAAAATAAATTTCACAAACAAAACACAATGACAGAGAAATAGAGAGCAATTCTTAAATAATTCATTCAGGCCTTGTGATGAAACCTGGATTTACAACATCTACACCCAGAGCTGGTTGAGACATAAGGCTGGACACTTCGGGCTGATAGCATTGGTGAGGTTCGGTGAGCAAAGGCAGACCATTTGAAGTCATACTGCATGGCAGCCATTCCATGGGTCCCAACTCACCAGGTTTAAGGGATTCTTCCTTCAGCTAAAACATGCATGGGAAACCCAGAGTATGGTCCACCGTGTGATTGGGAAACGTTTTCAAATGCATCTCAGGTTTCGTCCCCTGGTACTCGGGTGCACTGTTCCAGACGCTTTACTACACTATCCCCACTTGGAGAGTCAGTGCCTTTAACCTCCTGTTTGGCACAGTTTGCAAATTCTGCGCAAGATAAACAGGAATAGGGAGAACCAATGAGAGACTAGCTGTAGGTGTCTGCACGGGCAAATGGAACGCTCATTTCCCACCAGGAAGAGGGATTAACCAAAGGCTCAGCGTGCCCTGCCGCAACCAGATGAGGGCCTGAAGCAATCCTGCGGTTTTGCGGCCAGCTCACAAGAAAGCGAGTTGAAAAAGGAGCTCAGGGGCACTGTAATTCACAAACCTGCAGAGTTAGGAATGACAGCTATCGTGCAAAAATGTATTGAAGTAAGTCTTCAAAGAGGACTTGAAAGTGGGGCAGAATTTCAGGAAAACGATTTCAGGGGGAAGACTGGAACTGCACTTAAAGCATAGGAAAAGAGGCAGAATGTCGACAATGATGCACTTGGCCAAAAAAGGCGTATGCGTTTTTTCCTGAATATATTCAGGAAAAAACGCATACGCACTGTTTGGCCAACCAAGCAAGCGTGTAAAGGAATTCTGCACTACAATGAAGTCTCACTGCCCCCCGGTCAAAAGGGCCATCTGAAAAAAGTGTAAAATCCAGAAAGGCATGACAGGTCATGGAGAACAGGAAGCCTTGTTATGCTGATGGGCGGGATGTACATTGCCAACAGCCACTCTGCAGAAGTGTATGGTGTTTCCTGAAACACGTAGCAAAAAAAGCAACACAGCCTATGGCACTTCCTCTTAGGTTCCTATAGCTTAGGGAAATTAAAATCAAAAACACACAGCCACCCCAAAGTTTGGGATGGCTCTGTTTACAAGAACCTCGTCTAAGGTACAAGTTAAATATCCGAGAAAGCAAAACATGGATAAAGATGTTGTGGTACGTACGTACAATGGAATATCACTCAGCAATGAAATCTATGTCATCAGGCCCGTTGCGGCATAATGAATTGATTCAAGTACGATGATACTACAAGAAATAATCACACAGAAAAAGAAATATCATAAGATATCAATAATACACGGAGCGTAAACTTGGCTACACATGAACTGAATTACAAAACAGAACAGGGTCTCAAATTTAGAAAACCAACTTATGCTTGCTTATGGGGAAAGGTGAGTTCGGGTGCTGCATAAAACCAGAGATTGAAATTAGCACAGATACCGTTCCATAAGCCAAATATATAAGAGACAAGATCTACTCATTGCTCAACGAAATGGACTCAACACCCCATATTCAACGCCTGGGAATATACCTGACAAGTAAGAATCTTAAGACCCATGGATTTATATGTCTCCATAAGGAAGTCAAGCGTGTGTACAGTGGCCTAAACGCAAGAGTGAAAATCCGATAAATCCCATTATCAAAATAAATTTCACAAACAAAACAGAATGACAGTGAAATAGAGAGCAATTCTTAAATAATTCATTCAGGGCTTGTGATGCAACCTGGATTTACCACATCTACACCCAGAGCTGGGTGAGACATAAGGCTGGACACTTCGGGCTGATAACATTGGTGAGGTTCTGTGAGCAAACGCAGACCCTTTGAAGTCATACTGCATGGTAGCCATTCCATGGGTCCCAACTCTCCAGGTTTAAGGGATTATTCCTTCAGCTAAAACATGCATGGGAAACACAGAGTATGGTCCACCATGTGATTGGGAAACATTTTCAAATGCATCTCAGGTTTCGTCCCCTGGTACTCGGGTTCACCGTTCCAGACGCTTTACTAACATTCTCCCCACTTGAAGAGTCAGTGAGTTTAACCTCCTGTTTGGCACAGTTTGCAATTTCTGCGCAAGATGAACAGGAATAGGGAGAACCAATGAGAGACTAGCTGTAGGTGTCTGCACGGGCAAATGGAACGCTCATTTCTCACCAGGAAGAGGAATTAACCAAAGACTCAGCGTGCGCTGCCAGAACCAGATGAGGGCCTGAAGCAATCCTGTGGTTTTGCGGCCAGCTCACAAGGAAGCGAGTTGAAGAAAGGAGCTCAGGGGCACTGTAATTCACAAACCTGCAGAGTTATGAATGACAGCTATCGTCCAAAAATGTATTGAAGTAAGTCTTCAAAGAGGATTTGAAAGCGGGGCAGAATTTCAGGAAAACGATTTCAGGGGGAAGACTGGAATTGCACTTAAAGCATAGGAAAAGAGGCAGAATGTCGACAATGATGCACTTGGCCAAAAAAGGCGTATGCGTTTTTTCCTGAATATATTCAGGAAAAAACGCATACGCACTTTTTGGCCAACCAAGCAAGCGTGTAAAGGAAATCTGCACTACAATGAAGTCTCACTTCCCCCCGGTCAAAAGGGCCATCTGAAAAAAGTGTAAAATCCAGAAAGGCAGGACAGGTCATGGAGAACAGGGAGCCTTGTTATGCTGATGGGCGGGATGTACATTGCCAACAGCCACTCTGGAGAAGTGTATGGTGTTTCCTGAAACACGTAGGAAACAAAGCAACACAGCCTATGGCACTTCCACTTAGGGTCCTATAGCTTAGGGAAATTAAAATCAAAAACACACAGCCACCCCAATGTTATGGATGGCTCTTTTTACAAGAAGCTCGTCTACGGTACAAGTTAAATATCCCAGAATGCGAAAAATGGATAAAGAATTTGTGGTACATACGTACAATGGAATATCACTCAGCAATGAAATCTATATCATCAGGCCCGTCGCGGCATAATGAGTGGATTCAGATACGATGATTCTAAGGGAAATAAGTCACACAGAAAAAGAAACATTAAGATATCACTAATACACCGAATGTGAACTTGGCTACACATGAACTGAATTACAAAACAGAACAGGGTCTCAAATTTAGAAAACCAACTTATGCTTGCTTAAGGGGAATGGTGAGTTGGGGTGCTGCATAAAACCAGAGATTGAAATTAGAACAGATACCGTTCCATAAGCCAAATATTTAATAGTCAAGACCTACTCCTTGCTCAACGAAATGGACTCAACACCCCATATTCAATGCATAGGAATACACCTGCCAATTAAGAATCTTAACACCCATGGATTTATGTGTCTCCGTAAGAGAATCAGGCATGTGTACAGCGCCATAAATGCAGCCGTGAAAATCCGATAAATCCCATTATCAAAATAAATTACAAAAACAAAACACAATGACAGTGAAATAGAGAGCAATTCTTAAATCATTCATTCAGGGCTTGTGATGCAACCTGGAGTTACCACATCTACACCTATGGCTGGGTGAGACATAAGGCTGGACACTTCGGGCGGATACCATTGGTGAGGTTCAGTGAGCAAATGCAGACCCTTTGAAGTCATACTGCATGGTACACATTCCATGGGTCCCAACTCTCCAGGTTTAAGGGATTCTTCCTTCAGCTAAAACATGCATGGGAATCCCAGAGTATGGTCCACCGTGTGACCGGGAAACGTTTTTAAATGCGTCTCAGTTTTCGTCCCCTGGTACTCGGGTTCACCATTCCAGACGCTTTACTTACACTGTCCCTACCTGGAGAGTCAGTGCTTTAACCTCCTGTTTGGCACAGTTTGCAATTTCTGCGCATGATGAACAGGAATAGGGAGAACCAATGAGAGACTAGCTGTAGGTGTCTGCACGGGCAAATTTAACGCTCATTACCAACCAGGAAGAGGAATTAGCCAAAGGCTCAGCATGCCGTGCCGGAACCAGATTAGGGCCTGAAGCAATCCTGCGGTTTTGCGGCCAGCTCACAAGAAAGCGAGTTGAAGAAAGGAGCTCAGGGGCACTGTAATTCACAAACCTGCAGAGTTATAAATGACAGCTATCATCCAAAAATATATTGAAGTAAGGCTACAAAGAGGACTTGAACGTGGGGCAGAATTCCAGGACTACGATTTCAGGAGGTAGACGGGAAATCCTCTGAAAGTATAGGAAAAGAGTCAGAATGTCGACAATGATGCACTTGGTCAAAAAGGGCATATGCGTTTTTCCAGGGCCCTCATTAAAGAGGGTAGGAGGCTCCCAGTATGCTTCAGTGGCCAACAGAAGACCCACGTCGCCAAGGCGACGTGAGCCAGCCATGCAGGAGTGACCTCACATCAGAGGGCCCACCTCACAGAAGGGTAAGGAACCCAGGAAGGATCAGACCCTCACCAGAGTGCCCACAACAGCAAGGGGCTGGGAACCAGGCAGGAGTGTCCTCACACCCGTGGGACCACATCATCGAAAGTTGAGGTACTCAGCACATGTGGCCTCAAACCAGAGGACCCACGTCACCATGGGTCTCGGAGCAAGGCAGGCAGGATTATCCTCCCAACACATGGCCCATTGTATAAAAAAGGTGAGGAATCCAGCCGTTGGAACATCCCAGCAGGCGGCCCAGATCACCGAGGCTATGGGATCCAGGCAGTGATGAACTCACAACAGAGGGCCCTCATCGTGATACTGTAAGCAACCCAGCCGTTGTGACCTCAGAGCACAAGGCCTACATCCCCATGGGGGAGGGAACCAAGCAGGAGTGTCATCGCACCAGTGGGCACACATCAGAAAATGTGGGGAGCCCAGCAGTTAGGGCCAGACGCCCGAGGGCCCTCATCACTGAGGAGAGGAGGCTCCCAGCAAGCTCCAACTGCTACCAGAGGGCTGACGTCGCTAATGCGGTGTGTGCCAGCCAGGCAGGAGTGACCTCAGGGCAGAGGGCCAACCACACAAAAGTGTGAGGAACCCAAAGAGGATCAGACTCTCACCAGAGGGCCCACATCACCAAGGGGATAGGAACCAGGCAGGAGTGTCCTCACACCAGTGGGGCCACATAATCGAAAGGTGAGGGACCCAGCACACGTAGCCTCAAACCAGAGGACACACATCACCCAGGGGCTGGGAGTCAGGCAGGCAGGAGGAGTCTCAAAACAGAGGGCCCATAGAAGAAAAAAGGTGAGAAATCCCGCAGTTGGGACCTCCCCGCAGGCAGCCAGGAGCAGCGAGGCTATTGGATCCAGGGCGGAGTGAACTCACACCAGAGGACCCTCATCATGAAACTGAGCAACCCACCGTTGGGACCTCAGAGCAGAAGGCCCACATTCCCATGGGGTTGGGAACCTGGCAGGAGTGTAGTCGCACCACAGGGCGCACATCAGAAAATTTTGGGAGCCCAGGAGTTAGGGTCTGACGCCAGAGGGCCCTCATTACCGAGGGGTGGAGACCCCCAGCAGGCACCAACTCCCAACTGAGGGCCCACGTCGCCAAGGTGATGTGTGCCAGCCAGGCAGGAGTGACCTCACAGCAGAGGGTCTACCTCACAGAAGGGTGAGGAAACCAGCCAGGATAAGACTCTCACCAGAGAGCCCACATCACCAAGGGGATCGGAAAATGGCAGCAGTGTCCTCACACCAGTGTGGCCACATTATAGAAAGGTGAGGAACCCAGCACATGTGGCCTAAACCAGAGGACCCACATTTCCAAGATGCTCCGAGTGAGGCAAGCAGGAGTAGCCTAACAACACAGGGCCCACAGAATAAAAAATGTGAGGAATCCAGCAGTTTGAACCTCCCAGCAGGTGGCCCAGAGCACGGAGTCTATGGGATCCAGGCCACAGTGAACTCACAGCAGAGGGCCCACATCATGAAACTGTGAGCAACCCAGCCGGTGGAACCTCAGAGCAGAAGACCCACATCCCCATGGGGATAGGAACCTCGCAGGAGTGTCCTCGCACAACTTAACACGTATCAGAAAATGTGGGAACCCAGCAGTTAGGGCCTGACGCCAGAGGGCCCTCATCACCGAGGAGAGGAGGCTACCAGCAGGCTCCAAATGCCACCAGAGGGCCGACGTCACCAAGGCAATGGGAGCAAGCCAGGCAGGAGTTACCTCACAGCAGAGGGCCCACCTCACAGAAGTGTGAGGAACCCAACCAGGATCAGACTCTAACCAGAGGGCCCACATCACCAAGGGGATGGAAACCAGGCAGGAGTCTCCTCACACCAGTGGGGCCACATCAGCCAAAGGTGAGGAACACAGCACATGTGGCCTCAAATAAGGGGACACACATCACGAAAGGGCTGGGAGTGAGGCATGCAGGAGGAGACTCACAACAGAGGGCCCATAGAATAAAAAGGTGAGGAACCCCACCGTTAGAAGCTCCAAGCAGGTGGCCCAGAGCACCGAGGCTATGGGATCCATGCCGGAGTGAACTCACAGCAGAGGGCCCACATTCTGACACTGTGAGCAACCCAGCCGTTGGGACCTCAGAGCAGAAAGCCAACATCCCCATGGGGATGGGACCCTGGCAGGAGTGTACTCGCACGACAGGGCGCACATCAGAAAATTTTGGGAGCCCATGAGTTAGGGCCTGACGCCAGAGGGCCCTCATTACCGAGGGGAGGAGACTCCCAGCAGGCACCAACTCCCAACTGAGGGCCCACATCGCCAGGGTGACGTGTGCCAGCCAGGCAGGAGTGACCTCACAGCAGAGGGTCTACCTCACAGAAGGGTGAGGAATCCAGCCAGGATCAGGCTCTCACCAGAGGGCCCCCATCACCAAGTGGATGGGAACCAGGCAGGAGTGTCCTCACACCAGTGGGCCCACATCAATAAAGGTGAGGAAACCAGCACATGTGGCCTCAAACCAGAGGACCTACATCACAAAGGGGCTGGGAGTGAGTCAGGAAGGAGGAGCATGAAAACACAGAACCCAAAGAATAGAAAAGGTAAGGAATTCAGCAGTAGGAACCTCCCAGCAGGCGGCTCAGAGCACAGAGTCTATGGGATCTAGGCCTGAGTGAACTAACACCAGAGAGCCAACATCATGAAACGGTGAACAACACAGGTGTTGGGACCTTAGAGCAGAAGGCCCACATGCCCATGGGGATGGGAACCTGGCAGGAGTGCCCTCGCACCACTTAGGACGTATCAGAAAATGTGGGAACCCAGCAGTTAGGGCCTGATGCCAGAGGGCCTCATCACCGAGGGGAGGAGGCTCCCAGCAGGCTCCAACTGCCACCAGAGGTCTGACGTCGCCAAGGCGGGGTGTGCTAGCCAGGCAGGAGTGACCTCAGAGAAGAGGGCCCACCTCACAGAAGTGTGAGGAACCCAACCAGGATCAGACTCTCGCCGGAGGGACCACATCACCAAGGGGATGGGAAGCAGGCAGGAGTGTCCTCACACCAGTGGGGCCACATCATCAAAAGATGAGGAACCCATCACATGTGGCCTCAAACCAGAGGACACACATCACCAAGGGGCTGGGAGTGAGGCAGGTGTCTGGAGGGGCACATTTAACTCTAATTTCCCACCAGGAAGAGGAATTAACCAAAGGCTCAGAGTGCCGTGCCACACCCTGATTACGGCCTGAAGCAAACCTGCGGTTTTGTGGCCAGCTTTCAAGGAAGCGAGTTAAGAAAGGAAATCACGGGCACTGTAATTCACAAACCTGCAGAGTTATAAATGACAGCTATTGGCAAAAATATATTGAAGTAAGTCTGCAAAGAGGACTTGAAAACGAGGCAAAATTGAGGAATCATATTTCAGGAGGTAGATTGGAATTGCATTTAAAACATGTGAAAAGTGGCAGGTCTTTGACAGTGATGCACTTGGACGAACAGTGCGTATACATGTTTTCCTGAATATATTCAGGAAAAAACGCATATGCCCTTTTTGGCCAACCAAGCACTCGAGCAATGGAAATCCGTACTACAATGAAATCTCATTTCCCATTCGTCAAAAGGGCCATCTGAAAAAAGTGTAAAAACCAGAAACACAGGACAGGCCATGGAGAACAGGGAGCCTTGTTATGCTGATGGGCGGGATGTAAATTGCCAACAGACACTCTGGAGATGTTTATGGTGTATCCTGAAACATCTGAAAAACAAAGCTACAGAGACTAGGGCACTTCCACTTTTGGCCCTATAGCTTAGGAAAATTAAAATCAACAAGACACAGCCAACACAAAATTTAGGGCTGCTGTGTTTACAAGAACCTCGAGTCCAGTACAAATTAAATATCCCAGAAAGAAAAAAATGGATAAAGGAGTTGTGCTACTTACGTACAACGGAATATCACTCAGCAATGAAATCAATGTCATCAGGCCTGTAGCAGCAAATTGAGTGGATTTAAGTATGATGATTCTAAGAGAAATAGGTCACACAGAGAAAGATAATTATCATAAGATATCACTAATAGAGGGAGTGTAAACTTGGCTACACATAAACTGAATTACAAAACCGAACAGTCTCAAATTTAGATAAAAACTTATGCTTGCTTAAGGGGAAAGTTGAGTTGGGGTGCTGTATAAAACCAGAGATTGAAATTAGCACACATACCATTCCATAAGCCAAATATGTAATAGACAAGACCTACTCTTTGCTCAACGAAATAGACTCATCCATGGTGTATCACCTCACACCTGTTAGAATGGGCATCATCAGAAAATCTACAAACAACAAATGCTGGAAAGGGTGTGGAGATAAGGAACCCTCTTCCACTATTGTTGGGAATGTAAATTGATACAGTCACTGTGGAGAACATTATGGAGTTTCTTATAAAACTAAGAATAGAATTACCATATGATACAGCAATCCCACTACTGGGCATATACCCAGACAAAACCATAAATCAAAAAGAGACATTCACCTCAATGTTCATTGCATCACTATTTACAATATCCAGGTAATGGAAGCAACCTAAATGCCCACAGACAGACGAATGCATAAAGATGTGGTACAAATATAAAATGGAATATTACTAAGCCATAAAAAGGAATGAAATTGGGTCATTTGTAGAGACGTTGATGGATCTAGAGACTGTCATACAGAGTGAAGTAAGTCAGAAATAGAAAAACAAATCTTGTATATTAATGCATATATGTGGAACCTAGAAAAATTATACAGATGAACCGTTTTTTAAGGCAGAAATAGAGCAACAGATGTAGACAACAAACGTATGGACACCAAGGGGGGAAAGCTGTTGGGGGGTGGTGGTGGGAGGATTGAGAGATTGGGATTGGCATGTATACATTTATATGTATAAAATAGATAACCAAAAAGAACCTGCTGTATAAAAAAATAAAATAAAATTCAAAATTACAAAAAGTAAAACAGAAAAAATATTCTTCCCTTCACATACATGTATTTATATGAATAAATTATTTCCATGCTTATATCTGTAAATACAAAAAAGAGGAATAAAATCTACCTTGAACCAAAAATGAAAAAAAGAAAAAAAAAACAGAACCCACCAGTTACACAGAGGAAAACCGTATCAGGGCACTTGCTCCAGTTGTAAACAATTCTGTAGTTGGCCAGTGGTGGGGAATCATCTCCCATTCAGCCAGCAGGCCCCACGCAACAAGCGTCCTCATTGCAAAGCTGGGGGACCGTGCCAAGGCATCTGTGAGTAAATGTGGGCCGAGCCCCAGGCCAGCTGCTGCTGAAATGTTCCCACCCTTCCCAGGTAAAACAACTGAATATGTACAAGGACTTGAAAGCCTAGAGGAAGGGCCATGGAGCCACATGAGCGACAGCATGCCAGCCGATTTGGTGCCTGCAGGCCAGCCAGGATGGTCCTGGCCCTGGGTACTCTTCTGGAAGCTTTCCATTTCCCTGCCTGAGATACCCCTGCTGTCCGGGCCCCCACTGCTTTCTTCCTCACTCACCTCTGCCCAGGGAGAAATTCCAGAGGCAGGTATGGGTGACACATCCTCTTCTTTAGCAGGTGGCATCTTGGTAACTGCTGCAGAAAGTCCAGCAGAGCCCCACTCACACTGGGCCACCCACAAAGCCGTGGCCTCTCACTCCCTCCCACCAGTCCAGCCCCGAGACTGCTGACAGGGCAGAGAAAATGGCGTCAGGCACAGCTGCAGGGGCTCTTGCTGCCTGGAGTGGTGTTTATATTGATCTCAAACAGGCACACCTGGGGAGGGCTGGCCGGCACGGTCAGGCTTCCCAGGCCAGCCAATAATCACCCTTCAGGCACTCACAGTTGCAGAAACTGGAACTTGCTGAATCGGCCAGGTCCAAGGAACAGGTGTGGGCTCCTGAGAGTCAGGATAGACAAGGGGTTGCAGCTCTGGCTTGTTTTCTAATTATATTATCTGGCCCATGAGTGGGAGACAACTTCAAGAAAACCCTCTCCTAATGAGAGGAACCCAGGAGTCAGGGAGAGGAGGGGTGGGTGGTGGGTGGAGACAGAGGCCTGGTGCCCCGGGTGCAGTGGAAGTCTCTGGAAGACCAGGTGGAGGGAGGCCACACAGAGTGATGCCCAGGGTCACAGACCTGTTGGAGCTGCTGTTTCTTAGTTCAAGTCCTGCTCTGAGGTGCTCTGTGTCAGATCTGAGTGACAGGTGAGCTGGAAGTGCTCTGCAATGAGGGCGATGTGCACGGTACCTGTGTGCCCAGCCCTGCCAGGGTAACTGCAAGGGTAGCTCTGTATCCTGGGAGGGGCCTGACCATGAGAGCCCCATGGGCTGCAGGGGAACCTGCCCAGGGAACCCCATATCCTGGGAGGGGCCTGAACAGGAGAGCACCGTGGGCTGCGGTGGGGGTGGGGTACCTGCCCAGGTGAGCTCCATATCCTGGGATTGGCCTGACCTCGAGAGCCCCATGGGCTGCTGGAGTCCTGGTAAAGGATGTCAGGACAGTCAGTGAAGCCACCGAGGATATACCTCCAGTAGTTCCTAAATCCTACACCCTGCTGGTCATTCTACCAACCACCGGGACATGGTATTCTGTATTAGTCTTCAATGATGCCTTCTTTTGTATTCTATTAGTCCCAGAGTCACAAGAAATTTTGGCTTGTGAGTGGCAGGACTCAACATACAACTAAAACAATACTTCTGGGCCGTGTTGCCCCAAGGGTTCAAAAATTCCCACACCATCTTTGGGGAAAGCTCAGTTAAAGACCTAAAAGTTCTACCTCTGGAAAAGGAAACACTCCTTCAATATGCAGATGACATTCTGATCGCCAGCCCTACTAAGGAGACCTCTGAACTACCAAGCCAATAAAGGATAGAAGTTGTCCAATAAAAAGCTCAAATATCACAGACTACGGTGACCTGCCTGGGCTTCATTCTCACAGAAGGTCGGAGAAGCCCATCTCAGGAAAGGGAAGAAACAATTTACAGCCTTACCCATTTCTAAAACTAGAAGACAGCTTAGGGGTTCCTGGGGAGGCCAGGGTTGGTGCTTCTGGATCCCTAACTACAGTCTACTAGCTGGGCCTCTATATGAAACACTGAAAGGAAAAGATGATGATCCTTTTGAATAGAATCCAGAAGTGGCCTTTCAAGAATGGAAAGAGCAGTCAATTCAGACCCTTGCCCTGGAACTCCCTAATTTAGCTAAACCCTTTGACCTTTACATTCCTGGTGAATGGTGAATCGCTATTGGAGTATTAGTGCAAAAACTGGGACCACTTGAAATGGAACAATGCAAGAATGCCATCCCGGTAGGATAAACTACGGTCACCAATGGGCTTGGCCCACCGCCACATCTGGCCAAGATACTGGCGGTATCTGAAAACCTGGAAATCAGCAGCACAAAAGGCCACCTCCCTCCTAAGGGAAAAGGACCCCACGTGGTGATCCTAAGCCCCAACCATGCCCTGAAGTTGCAGGGTTTGCTCCGTGGGCACACTGACCTCGAGTGAGGAGGCCCTCCAACTCCAACCTCCAGAGAGATAACCGGGGTAAAGGGGCACCATGACGACTCATGTGACCATCACTTGACCTGGAGTTTCTCTCATAAAACAACAAGAGTGTGTCCCAAAAGAGTAGACTACTGCTTGCAGGACTTACTGCACCCAGAGCGGACCTAATAATCTTGGCGGGGGAAGCGTATATCACGCTGTCACCATAGAAGAGCCTACAGACACTGTGATGATGGTGGCCAATAAGACCGGCTGGACTCCTGTTTACTTCAAAAGGCTGTTGACTCAGTGGCCATCATGGTCCTTCATCACCACTGACCCTGGACTGTCTGGGAGTTGAGCAGGCAGGGTCCTGACACCTGGTGCTCTTTTTACGTTAATTCAGGGGCCTAATTGAAGAAAGTGCAGACTACTGGTCAGAGCATCTAGGCTGGCAGAAAGGGTCAGCCTAAGGTGGCCGAACAAATGCAGGGCGGGGTGAAACTGGACCTCACAGCGTCACTGCACATCTCCTTCCTGGACCCTTAAAGGTCATTAGAATCTATAACGCTTCCAATACTGGTGCTCAGGTGGACGAGCGGGGAGGCAGGAGGCCTGGGGACAATCAACGTCACCTGGAGGCTGCTGGGGAGAAGTTCTGACCCTCGCCCACGGGTATGAGGGCTCCTAACTCAGCACTCAGCAGTTACAGAAGAAGGGTCTGCACCCTCAGCACTCTAAGAATGAGGAAGGGGAAAAAAGGCAGAAGAGGGCTTTTTCCCAGGCAAAGCCCCTTAAAAATCCCTGGGAGATAAAAATAGAATCTGGGCAATAAAATAAAGTCTAACCTTTTTTATCCTTTGTGCTTTGTCTAATTTCACGTGCTCCTAGGGTCCCGCATACAGAGGTTCAACAGCCGGCACTTCAGACCAGATTTCCTAGTGCGGAATGGCTGGGTCGACACCTCAGCTCCTGGGACACAGTGCACACTCCGCGATATAGAGCCTGAGCTGCAGCCAACCGGGCCCTCGAGAGCTCCGCCCCCTCCCTCCCACTGACTCTGACAGGATCTCTACACAGCAGCCCAGCCCACAGCCCACGGGGTAGCACATGCTCTCACCTCTCCATTCTCTGATCAAAATATAAAGTTTCCTTTGCTTCTGAACCAAACTCAGTCTCAATCTGTTGGCTCCAATGACACTGGGCAGGGGGACACTTGTTGGGGTCCACTCTGGAGGATCAGTAACAGAAATTGAGAACATTGTAACTTCAATGAACAGATGTTTGAGCCAAACTGTAATTAACATAGAACAGTGTATAAGGCTCGGGTAAAATAAGATGTTTCTAACACTCCCATTTGATATTTCCATCACTTTATTATAAGCAAGTTCAGTGAAAAGGTTTGTCTTATTTGTCAGGTCAATATTAGAGAAACGAAGTGATTTCTTTCCAAGGATGTACATCTAAAAATCTTGGTTAAAACTTCAATCTTGTTTTAAATGCTTTTCCATTGAAAATGATACCTCTCTTTCAGTTCCCCCAATTCTGAGAAGTATAAAATCTTATAATTTATTATTACCAAAGGGGAAAGGTGGGAGGAGGGATAAATTAACAGTTTGGGATTAACACATACACACTGCTATGTATAAAATCGATCATCAACAAGGAACTACTGTATAGCCCCGGGAACTACACTCAATATTTTACAATAACCTATAAGGGGAAATAATCTGAAAAAGAATAGATATTTTTATTGACATCATCTATTAATGACAGTTAAAATGGAACCTAAGGGAAGCCGGTGGTGAGTGCTTCTGACCCTGAAGACTTCAATCATCTAAAGTTTGGACTCTGCCTACTTCCCAAGGCCCTTAATGAACATATGTGTAGCCGTAGCTTAAAAAATTCCCCAGTTTGGGTTGTGGAGAGACACTGATTTTGTAAAAGCCCTGGTGTTCTCCTCACATGAATGGGACACTTCCTACAGCTAAAACATGCCTGTCACACCCAGAGGATGGTATACCATCTGATCGGGAAGAGTTTGGAAAAGGCATCTCATCTCCTCATCTCCTGGTGCTCGGGTTCATCCCTCCAGCATCTTTACGAACAGTCTCCCCACTTGGAGATGTCAGCACTGTCAACATCCTGTTGCAGACAGTTTGGAATTTGTCCAGAGGATGAAGCAGAAGGAGGAGGAACAATGAGACACAAGTCCTAGGTGTTCGGACAGGCACATGTCACTCTTATTTCCAATCAGGAAGACGAATTGACCAAAGGCTAGGGTTGCCCATGGAAACAGAATAGGGCTTGAGGAAATTCCGCTGCTTTGTGGCCAGTTCCCATAAACAGAAGTTGAAAAATGGAACTCAGGGACACTAAAATTCACGAAACTGCAGAGTTGAAAATATCTATCACTGAAAAATGTCTTGAGGAAAGTCAGAGGAAAGGACTTGTAAGCAACGGAGAATGGCAGGAAAGGGATTGGAAGAGGTAGAAAGGACTCGCCATTAAGCACAAGAAAAGGGGCTGAACATTGCCAACATTGCAATTGGCCAAAAAGGGTGTATGCGTCTTTTTCTGTATGTATTCAAGAAAAGGGCATACACTTTTTTAGCCAACCAAACAGGTGGGCACTGGAAATCAATACTACAAAACATATCACTTCGCATCAGTCAGAAGAGCCTTCCTCATAAAGTGTAAACACCAAAAATGCAGGACAGGGCAAGGAGAAAAGGGAGCTCTCTGAGGCTTATACTGGAAATGTATATTGCCAACGGTCACTCTGGAGAAGTGTATTGTGTTTACTAAAGCATCTAAAAAATGAGCTACAGAGCACAGGGCACTTGCACTCATGGACGTATATCTTGGGAAAAACAAAAATCGAGAGGACACAGGCACCCCAATATTTACCACCTCTATGTTTAAAAGATCCTCGACTAGGATATAATTTATAAGTCTCTGGAGGGAAAAAATGGATAGAGATGTGGCACTTATGTAGAGTGGAATATTACTCAGCCTGGAAATCAATGAAATATGGCCAGTTGTAACAACCACAGAGGAGTTACGTATGATCATTCAAAGTCACATAATTCAAAAAGAAAAAGACACACGATATTACTAATACATGGAATGTAAACGTGGCTACAAATGAACTGAATTACTAAACAGAACGGGGTCTCAAATTTAGAAAACCAACATATGCTTGCTTAAGGATAAAGGAGAGTTGGGGTGCTGCATAAAACCAGAGATAGAAATTAGCACAGATACCTTTCCATAAGCCAAATATGTAATAGTCAAGACCTACCAGTTGCTCAACGAAATGGACTAAACACCCCATATTCAACGCCTAGGAATACACCTGACTAGTAAGAATCTTCAAACCCATGGATTTATATGTCTCTGTAAGAGAATCAAGGGTGTGTATAGATTTATGAACGCAGCAGAGAAAATCCGATAAATCCAATTATCAAAATGAATTACAAAAATAAAACACAATGACAGTGAAATAGAGAGCTATACTTAAATAATTCATTCAGAGCTTGTGATGCAACCGGGATTAACCACATCTGCACCAAGAGCTGAGTGAGACATAAGGTTGGACACTTCGGGCGGATAGCACTGGTGAGGTACGATGAGCAAATGCAGACCCTTTGAAGTCATACTGCATGGTACCCATTCCATGGGTCCCAACTCTCCAGGTTTAAGAGATTCTTCCTTCAGCTAAAACATGCATGGGAAACACAAAGTATGGTACACCGTGTGAGTGGGAAGCGTTTTCAAATGCATATCAGTTTTCGTCCCCTTTTACACGGGTTCACCATTCCAGACCCTTTACTAACACTCTCTCCAATTGGAGAGTCAGTGCCTTTAACCTCCTGTTTGGCACAATTTGGAAATTCTGCGGAAGGTGAACAGGAATAGGGAGAACCAATCAGGGACTAGCTGTAGGTGTCTGCACGTGCAAATTTAATGCTCATTTCCCACCAGGAAGAGGAATTAACCAAAGGCTCAGCATGACGTGCCGGAACCAGATTAGGGCCTGAAGCAATCATGTGGGTTTGCGGCCAGCTCACAAGATAGCGAGTTGAAGAAAGGAGCTCAGGGGCACTGTAATGCACAAAACTGCAGAGTTATGAATGACACCTATCGTCCAAAAATGTATTGAAGTAAGTCTTCGAAGAGGACTTGAAAGCGGGGCAGAATTTCGGGAAAACAATTTCACGGGGTGGACTGGAATTGAACTTAAAGCATAGGAAAAGAGGCAGAATGTCAAAAATGATGCACTTGGTCAAAAAGGGCGTATGCGTTTTTTCCTGAATATATTCAGGAAAAAACGCATACGCCCTTTTTGGCCAACCAAGCAAGCGTGTAAAGGAAATCTGCACTACAACGAAGTCTCACTGCCCCCCAATCAAAAGGGCCATCTGAAATAAGTGTAAAATTCAGAAAGGTAGCACAGGTCCTGGAGAACAGGGAACCTTATTATGCTGATGGGCGTGATGTAAATTGCCAACAGCCACTCTGGAGAAGTGTATGGTGTTTCCTGAAACACGTAGGAAACAAAGCAACACAGCCTATGGCACTTCCACTTATGGTAATATAGCTTAGGGAAATTAAAATCAAAAACACACAGCCACCCCAAAGTTTGGGACGGCTCTGTTTACAAGAACCTCGTCTACGGTACAAATTAAATATCCGAGAAAGCAAAAAATGGATAAAGAAGTTGTGGTACGTACGTACAATGGAATATCACTCAGCAATGAGATCTACGTCATCAGGCCCGTAGCGGCATAATGAGTGGATTCAGGTATGACGATTCTACGAGAAATAAGTCACACAGAAAAAGAAAGATCATAAGATATCACTAATACAGGGAACGTAAACTTGTCTACACATGAACTGAATTACAAAACAGAACAGGGTCTCAAATTTAGAAAACCAACTTATGCTTGCTTATGGGGAAAGGTGAGTTGGGGTGCTGCATCAAACCAGAGATTGAAATTAGCACAGATACCGTTCCATAAGCCAAATATATAATAGACAAGACCTACTCCTTGCTCAACGAAATGGACTCAACACACCATATTCAACGCCTGGGAATATACCTGACAAGTAAGAAACTTAAGACCCATGGATTTATATGTCTCCATAAGGAAGTCAAGCGTGTGTACACGGGCCTAAACGCAGCAGTGAAAATCCGATAAATCCCATTAACAAAATAAATTTCAAAAACAAAACACAATGACAGTGAAATAGAGAGCAATTCTTACATAATTCATTCAGGCCTTGTGATGCAACCTGGATTTACCACATCTACACCCAGAGCTGGTTGAGACATAAGGCTGGACACTTCGGGCTGATAGCATTGGAGAGGTACGGTGAGCAAAGGCAGACCGTTTGAAGTCATACTGCATGGTACCCATTCCATGGGTCCCAAGTCTCCAGGTTTAAGGGATTCTTCCTTCAGCTAAAACATGCATGGGAAACCCAGAGTATGGTCCACCGTGTGATTGGGAAACGTTTTCAAATGCATCTCAGGGTTCGTCCCCTGGTACTCGGGTGCACCGTTCCAGACGCTCTACTAACACTATCCCCACTTGGAGAGTCAGTGCCTTTAACCTCCTGTTTGGCACAGTTTGCAATTTCTGCGCAAGATGAACAGGAATAGGGAGAACCAATGAGAGACTAGCTGTAGGTGTCTGCACGGGCAAATGGAACGCTCATTTCCCACCAGGAAGAGGAATTAACCAAAGGCTCAGCGTGCCCTGCCGGAACCAGATTAGGGCCTGAAGCAATCCTGCGGTTTTGCGGCCAGCTCACAAGATAGCGAGTTGAAGAAAGGAGCCCAGGGGCACTGTAATTCACAAACCTGCAGAGTTATGAATGACAGCTATCATCCAAAAATGTATTGAAGTAAGTCTTCGAAGAGGACTTGAAAGCGGGGCAGAATTTCAGGAAAACGATTTCAGGGGGTAGACTGGAATTGCACTTAAAGCATAGGAAAAGAGGCAGAATGTCCACAATGATGCACTTGGCCAAAAAGGGCGTATGCGTTTTTTCCTGAATATATTCAGGAAGAAACGCATACGCCCTTTTTGGCCAACCAAGCAAGCGTGTAAAGGAAATCTGCACTACAATGAAGTCTCACTGCCCCCCGGTCTAAAGGGCCATCTGAAACAAGTGTAAAATCCAGAAAGGCAGGACAGGTCATGGACAACAGGGAGCCTTGTTATGCTGATGGGCGGGATGTAAATTGCCAACAGCCACTCTGGAGAAGTGTATGGTGTTTCCTGAAACACGTAGGAAACAAAGCAACACAGCCTATGGCACTTCCACTTAGGGTCCTATAGATTACGGAAATTAAAATCAAAAACACACAGCCACCCCAAAGTTTGGGACGGCTCTGTTTACAAGAACCTCGTCTACGGTACAAGTTAAATATCCGAGGAAGCAAAAAATGGATAAAGAAGTTGTGGTACGTACGTACAATGGAATATCACTCAGCAATGAGATCTACGTCATCAGGCCCGTAGCGGCATAATGAGTGGATTCAGCTACGACGATTCTACGAGGAATAAGTCACACAGAAAAAGAAAGATCATAAGATATCACTAATACACGGAACATAAACTTGGCTACACGTGAACTGAATTACAAAACAGAACAGGGTCTCAAATTTAGAAAACCAACTTATGCTTGCTTATGGGGAACGGTGAGTTGGGGTGCTGCATCAAACCAGAGATTGAAATTAGCACAGATACCGTTCCATAAGCCAAATATATAATAGACATGACCTACTCCTTGCTCAACGAAATGGACTCAACACCCCATATTCAACGTCTGGGAATATACCTGACAAGTAAGAATCTTAAGACCCATGGATTTATATGTCTCCATAAGGAAGTCAAGTGTGTGTACAGTGGCCTAAACACAGCAGTGAAAATCCGATAAATCCCATTAACAAAATAAATTTCAAAAACAAAACACAATGACAGTGAAATAGAGAGCAATTCTTAAATAATTCATTCAGGCCTTGTGATGCAACCTGGATTTACCACATCTACACCCAGAGCTGGTTGAGACATAAGGCTGGACACTTCGGGCTGATAGCATTGGTGAGGTTTGGTGAGCAAAGGCAGACCCTTTGAAGTCATACTGCATGGTACCCATTCCATGGGTCCCAACTCTCCAGGTTTAAGGGATTCTTCCTTCAGCTAAAACATGCATGGGAAACCCAGAGTATGGTCCACCATGTGATTGGGAAACGTTTTCAAATGCATCTCAGATTTCGTACCCTGGTACTCGGGTGAACCGTTCCAGACGCTTTACTAACAGTATCCCCACATGGAGAGTCAGTGCCGTTAACCTCCTGTTTGTCACAGTTTGCAATTTCTGCGCAAGATGCACAGGAATAGGGAGAACCAATGAGAGACTAGCTGTAGGTGTCTGCACGGGCAAATGAAACGCTCATTTCCCACCAGGAAGAGGAAATAACCAAAGGCTCAGCGTGCCCTGCCGGAACCAGATTAGGGCCTGAAGCAATCCTGCGGTTTTCCGGCCAGTTCACAAGAAAGCGAGTTCAAGAAAGGAGTTCAGGGGCACTGTAATTCACAAACCTGCAGAGTTATGAATGACAGCTATCGTCCAAAAATGTATTGAAG
Organism: Delphinapterus leucas; assembly: GCF_059928025.1. Taxonomy (NCBI): domain Eukaryota; kingdom Metazoa; phylum Chordata; class Mammalia; order Artiodactyla; family Monodontidae; genus Delphinapterus; species Delphinapterus leucas. Next base: position 822,033 of record NW_028322232.1, on the reverse strand, counting down.
TAAGTCTTCGAAGAGGACTTGAAAGCGGGGCAGAATTTCAGGAAAACGATTTCAGGGGGTAGACTGGAATTGCACTTAAAGCATAGGAAAAGAGGCAGAATGTCCACAATGATGCACTTGGCCAAAAAGGGCGTATGCGTTTTTTCCTGAATATATTCAGGAAGAAACGCAGACGCCCTTTTTGGCCAACCAAGCAAGCGTGTAAAGGAAATCTGCACTACAATGAAGTCTCACTGCCCCCCGGTCAAAAGGGCCATCTGAAACAAGCGTAAAATCCAGAAAGGCAGGACAGGTCATGGAGAACAGGGAGCCTTGTTATGCTGATGGGCGGGATGTAAATTGCCAACAGCCACTCTGGAGAAGTGTATGGTGTTTCCTGAAACACGTAGGAAACAAAGCAACACAGCCTATGGCACTTCCACTCATGGTCCTATAGCTTAGGGAAATTCAATTCAAAAACACACAGCCACCCCAAAGTTTGGGACGGCTCTGTTTACAAGAACCTCGTCTACGGTACAAGTTAAATATCCGAGAAAGCAAAAAATGGATAAAGAAGATGTGGTACGTACGTACAATGGAATATCACACAGCAATGAGATCTACGTCATCAGGCCCGTAGCGGCATAATGAGTGGATTCAGGTACGACGATTCTACGAGAAATAAGTCACTCAGAAAAAGAAACATCATAAGATATCACAAATACACGGAACGTAAACTTGGCTACACGTGAACTGAATTACAAAACAGAACAGGGTCTCAAATTTAGAAAACCAACTTATGCTTGCTTATGGGGAACGGTGAGTTGGGGTGCTGCATCAAACCAGAGATTGAAATTAGCACAGATACCGTTCCATAAGCCAAATATATAATAGACAAAACCTACTCCTTGCTCAACGAAATGGACTCAACACCCCATATTCAACGTCTGGGAATATACCTGACAAGTAAGAATCTTAAGACCCATGGATTTATATGTCTCCATAAGAAAGTCAAGCGTGTGTACAGTGGCCTAAACACAGCAGTGAAAATCCGATAAATCCCATTAACAAAATAAATTTCACAAACAAAACACAATGACAGAGAAATAGAGAGCAATTCTTAAATAATTCATTCAGGCCTTGTGATGCAACCTGGATTTACCACATCTGCACCCAGAGCTGGGTGAGACATAAGGGTGGACACTTCGGGCTGATAGCATTGGTGAGGTTCGGTGAGCAAACGCAGACCCTTTGAAATCATGCTGCATGGTACCCATTCCAAGGGTCCCAACTCTCCAGGTTTAAGGGATTCTTCCTTCAGCTAAAACATGCATGGGAAACCCAGAGTAATGTCCACCATGTGATTGGGAAACGTTTTCAAATGCATCTCATGTTTCGACCCCTGGTACTCGTGTTCACCGTTCCAGACGCTTTACTAACACTCACCCCACTTGGAGAGTCAGTGCCTTTAACCTCCTGTTTGGCACAGTTTGCAATTTCTGCACAAGATGAACAGGAATAGGGAGAACCAATGAGAGACTCGCTGTAGGTATCTGCACGGGCAAATGGAACGCTCATTTCCCACCAGGAAGAGGAATTAACCAAAGGCTCAGCGTGCCGTGACGGAACCAGATGAGGGCCTGAAGCAATCCTGCGGTTTTGCGGCCAGCTCACAAGAAAGCGAGTTGAAGAAAGGAGCTCAGGGGCACTGTATTTCACAAACCTGCAGAGTTATGAATGACAGCTTTCGTCCAAAAATGTATTGAAGTAAGTCTTCGAAGAGGACTTGAAATCGGGGCAGAATTTCAGGAAAACGATTTCAGGGGGTAGACTGGAATTGCACTTAAAGCATAGGAAAAGAGGCAGAATGTCCACAATGATGCACTTGGCCAAAAAGGGCGTATGCGTTTTTTCCTGAATATATTCAGGAAAAAACGCATACGCCCTTTTTTGCCAACCGAGCAAGCGTGTAAAGGAAATCTGCACTACAATGAAGTCTCACTGCCCCCTGGTCCAAACGGCCATCTGAAAGAAGTGTAAAATCCAGAAAATCAGGACAGGTCATGGAGAACAGGGAGCCTTGTTATGCTGATGGGCGGGATATAAATTGCCAACAGCCACTCTGGAGAAGTGTATGGTGTTTCCTGAAACAGGTAGGAAACAAAGCAACACAGCCTTTGGCACTTGCACATAGGGTCCTATAGCTGAGGGAAATTAAAATCAAAAACACACAGCCACCCCAAAGTTTGGGACGGCTCTGTTGAGAAGAACCTCGTCTACGGTACAAGTTAAATATCCGAGAAAGCAAAAAATGGATAAAGAAGTTGTGGTACGTACGTACAATGGAATATCACTCAGCAATGAGATCTACGTCATCAGGCCCGTAGCGGCATAATGAGTGCATTCAGGTACGATGATTCGACGAGAAATAAGTCACACAGAAAAAGAAACATCATAAGATATCACTAATACACGGAACGTAAACTTGGCTACACATGAACTGAATTACAAAACAGAACAGGGTCTCAAATTTAGAAAACCAACTTATGCTTGCTTATGGGGAAAGGTGAGTTCGGGTGCTGCATCAAACCAGAGATTGAAATTAGCACAGATACCGTTCCATAAGCCAAATATATAAGAGACAAGACCTACTCCTTGCTCAACGAAATGGACTCAACACCCCATATTCAACTCCTGGAAATATACCTGACAAGTAAGAATCTTAAGACCCATGGATTTATATGTTTCCATAAGGAAATCCAGCGTGTGTACAGTGGCCTAAACGCAGCAGTGAAAATCCGATAAATCCCATTATCAAAATAAATGTCAAAAACACAACACAATGACAGTGAAATAGAGAGCAATTCTTAAATAATTCATTCAGGGCTTGTGAGGCAACCTGGATTTACCACATCTACACCCAGAGCTGGGTGAGACATAAGGCTGGACACTTCGGGCTGATAGCATTGGTGAGGTTCGGTGAGCAAACGCAGACCCTTTGAAGTCATACTGCATGGTAGACATTCCATGGGTCCCAACTCTCCAGGTTTAAGGGATTCTTCCTTCAGCTAAAACATGCATGGGAAACCCAGAGTATGGTCCACCGTGTGATTGGGAAACGTTTTCAAATGCATCTCAGGTTTCGTCCCCTGGTACTCGTGTTCACCATTCCAGACGCTTTACTAACACTCTCCCCACATGGAGAGTCAGTGCCTTTAACCTCCTGTTTGGCACAGTTTGCAATTTCTGCGCAAGATGAACAGGAATAGGGAGAACCAATGAGAGACTAGCTGTAGGTGTATGCACGGGCAAATGGAACGCTCATTTCCCTCCAGGAAGAGGGATTAACCAAAGGCTCAGCATGCCCTGCCAGAACCAGATTAGGGCCTGAAGCAATCCTGCGGTTTTGCGGCCAGCTCACAAGAAAGCGAGTTGAAGAACGGAGCTCAGGGGCACTGTAATTCACAAACCTGCAGAGTTATGAATGACAGCTATCATCCAAAAATGTATTGAAGTAAGTCTTCGAAGAGGACTTGAAAGCGTGGCAGAATTTCAGGAAAACGATTTCAGGGGGTAGACTGGAATTGCACTTAAAGCATAGGAAAAGAGGCAGAATGTCCACAATGATGCCCTTGGCCAAAAAGGGCGTATGCGTTTTTTCCTGAATATATTTAGGAAAAAACGCATACGCACTTTTTGGCCAACCAAGCAAGCGTGTAAAGGAAATCTGCACTACAATGAAGTCTCACTGCCCCCCGGTCCAAAGGGCCATCTGAAACAAGTGTAAAATCCAGAAAGGCAGGACAGGTCATGGAGAACAGGGAGCCTTGTTACGCTGATGGGCGGGATGTAAATTGCCAACAGCCACTCTGGAGAAATGTATGGTGTTTCCTGAAACACATAGGAAACAAAGCAACACAGCCTATGGCACTTCCATTTAGGGTCCTATAGCTTAGGGAAATTAAAATCAAAAACACACAGCCACCCCAAAGTTTGGGACGGCTCTGTTTACAAGAACCTCGTCTACTGTACAAGTTAAATATCCAAGAAAGCAAAAAATGGATAAAGAAGTTGTGGTACGTACGTACAATGGAATATCACTCAGCAATGAGATCTACGTCATCAGGCCCGTAGCTGCATAATGAGTGGATTCAGGTACGACGATTCTATGAGAAATAACTCACACAGAAATAGAAACATCATAAGATATCACTAATACTCGGAACGTAAACTTGGCTACACATGAACTGAATTACAAAACAGAACAGGGTCTCAAATTTAGAAAACCAACTTATGCTTGCTTATGGGGAAAGGTGAGTTGGGGTGCAGCATCAAACCAGAGATTGAAATTAGCACAGATACCGTTCCATAAGCCAAATATATAATAGACAAGACCTACTCCTTGCTCAACGAAATGGACTCAACACCCCATATTCAACGCCTGGGAATATACCTGACAAGTAAGAATCTTAAGACCCATGGATTTATATGTCTCCATAAGGAAATCAAGCGTGTGTACGGCGGCCTAAACGCAGCAGTGAAAATCCGATAAATCCCATTATCAAAATAAATTTCACAAACAAAACACAATGACAGTGAAATAGAGAGCAATTCTTAAATAATTCATTCAGGGCTTGTGATGCAACCTGGATTTACCACATCTACACCCAGAGCTGGGTGAGACATAAGGCTGGACACTTCGGGCTGATAGCATTGGTGAGGTTCGGTGAGCAAACGCAGACCCTTTGAAGTCATACTGCATGGTAGACATTCCATGGGTCCCAACTCTCCAGGTTTAAGGGATTCTTCCTTCAGCTAAAACATGCATGGGAAACCCAGAGTATGGTCCACCGTGTGATTGGGAAACGTTTTCAAATGCATCTCAGGTTTCGTCCCCTGGTACTTGGGTTCACCGTTCCAGACGCTTTACTAACACTCTCCCCACTTGGAGAGTCAGTGCCTTTAACCTCCTGTTTGGCACATTTTGCAATTTCTGCGCAAGATGAACAGGAATAGGGAGAACCAATGAGAGATTAGCTGTAGGTGTATGCACGTGCAAATGGAACGCTCATTTCCCACCAGGAAGTGGGATTTACCAAAGGCTCAGCGTGCCGTGACGGAACCAGATGAGGGCCTGAAGCAATCCTGCGGTTTTGTGGCCAGCTCACAAGAAAGCGAGTTGAAGAAAGGAGCTCAGGGGCACTGTAATTCACAAACCTGCAGAGTTATTAATGACAGCTATCGTCCAAAAATGTATTGAAGTAAGTCTTCGAAGAGGACTTGAAAGTGGGGCAGAATTTCAGGAAAACGATTTCAGGGGATAGACTGGAATTCCACTTAAAGCATAGGAAAAGAGGCAGAATGTCCACAATGATGCCCTTGGCCAAAAAGGGCGTATGGGTTTTTTCCTGAATATATTCAGGAAAAAACGCATACGCCCTTTTTGGCCAACCAAGCAAGCGTGTAAAGGAAATCTGCACTACAATGAAGTCTCACTGCCCCCCGGTCAAAAGGGCCATCTGAAACAAGTGTAAAATCCAGAAAGGCAGGACAGGTCATGGACAACAGGGAGCCTTGTTATGCTGATGGGCGGGATGTAAATTGCCAACAGCCACTCTGGAGAAGTGTATGGTGTTTCCTGAAACACGTAGGAAACAAAGCAACACAGCCTATGGCACTTCCACTTAGGGTCCTATAGATTAGGGAAATTAAAATCAAAAACACACAGCCACCCCAAAATTTGGGACGGCTCTGTTTACAAGAACCTCGTCTACGGTACAAGTTAAATATCCGAGAAAGCAAAAAATGGATAAAGAAGTTGTGGTACGTACGTACAATGGAATATCACTCAGCAATGAGATCTACGTCATCAGGCCCGTAGCGGCATAATGAGTGGATTCAGCTACGACGATTCTACGAGGAATAAGTCACACAGAAAAAGAAAGATCATAAGATATCACTAATACACGGAACGTAAACTTGGCTAAACATGAACTGAATTACAAATCAGAACAGGGTCTCAAATTTAGAAAACCAACTTATGCCTGCTTATGGGGAAAGGTGAGTTGGGGTGCTGCATAAAACCAGAGATTGAAATTAGCACAGATACTGTTCCATAAGCCAAATATATAATAGACATGACCTACTCCTTGCTCAACGAAATTGACTCAACACCCCATATTCAACGTCTGGGAATATACATGTCTAGTAAGAATCTTAAGACCCATGGATTTATATGTCTCCATAAGGAAGTCAAGCATGTGTACAGTGGCCTAAACGCTGCATTAAAAATCCGATAAATCCCATTAAAAAAAAATTTCAAAAACAAAACAGAATGACAGTGAAATAGAGAGCAATTCTTAAATAATTCATTCAGGCCTTGTGATGCAACCTGGATTTACCACATCTACACCCAGAGCTGGTTGAGACATAAGGCTGGACACTTCGGGCTGATAGCATTGGTGAGGTTCGGTGAGCAAAGGCAGACCCTTTGAAGTCATACTGCATGGTACCCATTCCATGGGTCCCAACTCTCCAGGTTTAAGGGATTCTTCCTTCAGCTAAAACATGCATGGGAAACCCAGAGTATGGTCCACCATGTGATTGGGAAACGTTTTCAAATGCATCTCAGATTTCGTCCCCTGGTACTCGGGTGAACCGTTCCAGACGCTTTACTAACAGTATCCCCACATGGAGAGTCAGTGCCGTTAACCTCCTGTTTGTCACATTTTGCAATTTCTGCGCAAGATGCAAAGGAATAGGGAGAACCAATGAGAGTCTAGTTGTAGGTGTCTGCACGGGCAAATGAAACGCTCATTTCCCACCAGGAAGAGGAAATAACCAAAGGCTCAGCGTGCCCTGCCGGAACCAGATTAGGGCCTGAAGCAATCCTGCGGTTTTGCGGCCAGTTCACAAGAAAGCGAGTTCAAGAAAGGAGTTCAGGGGCACTGTAATTCACAAACCTGCAGAGTTATGAATGACAGCTATCGTCCAAAAATGTATTGAAGTAAGTCTTCGAAGAGGACTTGAAAGCGGGGCAGAATTTCAGGAAAACGATTTCAGGGGGTAGACTGGAATTGCACTTAAAGCATAGGAAAGAAGGCAGAATGTCGGCAATGATGCACTTGGCCAAAAAGGGCGTATGCGTTTTTTCCTGAATATATTCAGGAAGAAACGCATACGCCCTTTTTGGCCAACCAAGCAAGCGTGTAAAGGAAATCTGCACTACAATGAAGTCTCACTGCCCCCCGGTCAAAAGGGCCATCTGAAACAAGCGTAAAATCCAGAAAGGCAGGACAGGTCATGGAGAACAAGGAGCCTTGTTATGCTGATGGGCGGGATGTAAATTGCCAACAGCCACTCTGGAGAAGTGTATGGTGTTTCCTGAAACACGTAGGAAACAAAGCAACACAGCCTATGGCACTTCCACTCATGGTCCTATAGCTTAGGGAAATTAAATTCAAAAACACACAGCCACCCCAAAGTTTGGGACGGCTCTGTTTACAAGAACCTCGTCTACGGTACAAGTTAAATATCCGAGAAAGCAAAAAATGGATAAAGAAGATGTGGTACGTACGTACAATGGAATATCACACAGCAATGAGATCTACGTCATCAGGCCCGTAGCGGCATAATGAGTGGATTCAGGTACGACGATTCTACAAGAAATAAGTCACTCAGAAAAAGAAATATCATAGGATATCACTAATACACGGAACGTAAACTTGGCTACACATGAACTGAATTACAAAACAGAACAGGGTCTCAAATTTAGAAAACCAACTTATGCTTGCTTATGGGGAAAGGTGAGTTGGGGTGCTGCATCAAACCAGAGATTGAAATTAGCACAGATACCGTTCCATAAGGCAAATATATAATAGACACGACCTACTCCTTGCTCAACGAAATGGACTCAACACCACATATTCAACGCCTGGGAATATACCTGACAAGTAAGAAACTTAAGACCCATGGATTTATATGTCTGCATAAGGATATCAACCGTGTGTACAGCGGCCTAAACGCAGCAGTGAAAATCCGATAAATCCCATTATCCAAATATATTTCAAAAACAAAACACAATGACAGTGAAATAGAGAGCAATTCTTAAATAATTCATTCAGGGCTTGTGATGCAACCTGGATTTACCACATCTGCACCCAGAGCTGGGTGAGACATAAGGGTGGACACTTCGGGCTGATAGCATTGGTGAGGTTCGGTGAGCAAACGCAGACCCTTTGAAATCATGCTGCATGGTACCCATTCCAAGGGTCCCAACTCTCCAGGTTTAAGGGATTCTTCCTTCAGCTAAAACATGCATGGGAAACCCAGAGTAATGTCCACCATGTGATTGGGAAACGTTTTCAAATGCATCTCATGTTTCGACCCCTGGTACTCGTGTTCACCGTTCCAGACGCTTTACTAACACTCACCCCACTTGGAGAGTCAGTGCCTTTAACCTCCTGTTTGGCACAGTTTGCAATTTCTGCACAAGATGAACAGGAATAGGGAGAACCAATGAGAGACTCGCTGTAGGTATCTGCACGGGCAAATGGAACGCTCATTTCCCACCAGGAAGAGGAATTAACCAAAGGCTCAGCGTGCCGTGACGGAACCAGATGAGGGCCTGAAGCAATCCTGCGGTTTTGCGGCCAGCTCACAAGAAAGCGAGTTGAAGAAAGGAGCTCAGGGGCACTGTATTTCACAAACCTGCAGAGTTATGAATGACAGCTTTCGTCCAAAAATGTATTGAAGTAAGTCTTCGAAGAGGACTTGAAATCGGGGCAGAATTTCAGGAAAACGATTTCAGGGGGTAGACTGGAATTGCACTTAAAGCATAGGAAAAGAGGCAGAATGTCCACAATGATGCCCTTGGCCAAAAAGGGCGTATGGGTTTTTTCCTGAATATATTCAGGAAAAAACGCATACGCACTTTTTTGCCAACCGAGCAAGCGTGTAAAGGAAATCTGCACTACAATGAAGTCTCACTGCCCCCTGGTCCAAACGGCCATCTGAAAGAAGTGTAAAATCCAGAAAGGCAGGACAGGTCATGGAGAACAGGGAGCCTTGTTATGCTGATGGGCGGGATATAAATTGCCAACAGCCACTCTGGAGAAGTGTATGGTGTTTCCTGAAACAGGTAGGAAACAAAGCAACACAGCCTTTGGCACTTGCACATAGGGTCCTATAGCTGAGGGAAATTAAAATCAAAAACACACAGCCACCCCAAAGTTTGGGACGGCTCTGTTGAGAAGAACCTCGTCTACGGTACAAGTTAAATATCCGAGAAAGCAAAAAATGGATAAAGAAGTTGTGGTACGTACGTACAATGGAATATCACTCAGCAATGAGATCTACGTCATCAGGCCCGTAGCGGCATAATGAGTGCATTCAGGTACGATGATTCGACGAGAAATAAGTCACACAGAAAAAGAAACATCATAAGATATCACTAATACACGGAACGTAAACTTGGCTACACATGAACTGAATTACAAAACAGAACAGGGTCTCAAATTTAGAAAACCAACTTATGCTTGCTTATGGGGAAAGGTGAGTTCGGGTGCTGCATCAAACCAGAGATTGAAATTAGCACAGATACCGTTCCATAAGCCAAATATATAAGAGACAAGACCTACTCCTTGCTCAACGAAATGGACTCAACACCCCATATTCAACTCCTGGAAATATACCTGACAAGTAAGAATCTTAAGACCCATGGATTTATATGTTTCCATAAGGAAATCCAGCGTGTGTACAGTGGCCTAAACGCAGCAGTGAAAATCCGATAAATCCCATTATCAAAATAAATGTCAAAAACACAACACAATGACAGTGAAATAGAGAGCAATTCTTAAATAATTCATTCAGGGCTTGTGAGGCAACCTGGATTTACCACATCTACACCCAGAGCTGGGTGAGACATAAGGCTGGACACTTCGGGCTGATAGCATTGGTGAGGTTCGGTGAGCAAACGCAGACCCTTTGAAGTCATACTGCATGGTAGACATTCCATGGGTCCCAACTCTCCAGGTTTAAGGGATTCTTCCTTCAGCTAAAACATGCATGGGAAACCCAGAGTATGGTCCACCGTGTGATTGGGAAACGTTTTCAAATGCATCTCAGGTTTCGTCCCCTGGTACTCGTGTTCACCATTCCAGACGCTTTACTAACACTCTCCCCACATGGAGAGTCAGTGCCTTTAACCTCCTGTTTGGCACAGTTTGCAATTTCTGCGCAAGATGAACAGGAATAGGGAGAACCAATGAGAGACTAGCTGTAGGTGTATGCACGGGCAAATGGAACGCTCATTTCCCTCCAGGAAGAGGGATTAACCAAAGGCTCAGCGTGCCCTGCCAGAACCAGATTAGGGCCTGAAGCAAACCTGCGGTTTTGTGGCCAGCTCACAAGAAAGCGAGTTGAAGAAAGGAGCTCAGGGGCACTGTAATTCACAAACCTGCAGAGTTATGAATGACAGCTATCGTCCAAAAATGTATTGAAGTAAGTCTTCGAAGAGGACTTGAAAGCGGGGCAGGATTTCAGGAAAACGATTTCAGGGGGTAGACTGGAATTGCACTTAAAGCATAGGAAAATAGGCAGAATGTCGACAATGATGCACTTGGCCAAAAAGGGCGTATGTGTTTTTTCCTGAATATATTCAGGAAAAAACGCATACGCCCTTTTTGGCCAACCAAGCAAGCTTGTAAAGGAAATCTGCACTACAATGGAGTCTCACTGCACCCCATTCAAATGGGCCATCTGAAAAATGTGTAAAATCCAGAAAGGCAGGACAGGTCATGGAGAACAGGGAGCCTTGTTATGCTGATGGGCGGTATGTAAATTGCCAACAGCCACTCTGGAGAAGTGTATGGTGTTTCCTGAAACACGTAGGAAACAAAGCAACACAGCCTATGGCACTTCCATTTAGGGTCCTATAGCTTAGGGAAATTAAAATCAAAAACACACAGCCACCCCAAAGTTTGGGACGGCTCTGTTTACAAGAACCTCGTCTAAGGTACAAGTTAAATATCCGAGAAAGCAAAAAATGGATAAAGAAGTTGTGGTACGTACGTACAATGGAATGTCACTCAGCAATGAAATCTACGTCATCAGGCCCGTAGCTGCATAATGAGTGGATTCAGGTACGACGATTCTACGAGAAATAAGTCACACAGAAATAGAAACATCATAAGATATCACTAATACACGGAACGTAAACTTGGCTACACATGAACTGAATTACAAAACAGAACAGGGTCTCAAATTTAGAAAACCAACTTATGCTTGCTTATGGGGAAAGGTGAGTTGGGGTGCAGCATTAAACCAGAGATTGAAATTAGCACAGATACCGTTCCATAAGCCAAATATATAATAGACAAGACCTACTCCTTGCTCAACGAAATGGACTCAACACCCCATATTCAACGCCTGGGAATATACCTGACAAGTAAGAATCTTAAGTCCCATGGATTTGTATGTCTCCATAAGGAAATCAAGCGTGTGTACAGCGGCCTAAACGCAGCAGTGAAAATCCGATAAATCCCATTATCAAAATAAATTTCACAAACACAACACAATGACAGTGAAATAGAGAGCAATTCTTAAATAATTCATTCAGGGCTTGTGATGCAACCTGGATTTACCACATCTACACCCAGAGCTCGTTGAGACATAAGGCTGGACACTTCGGGCTGATAGCATTGGTGAGGTTCCGTGAGCAAACGCAGACCCTTTGAAGGCATACTGCATGGTAGACATTCCATGGGTCCCAACTCTCCAGGTTTAAGGGATTCTTCCTTCAGCTAATACATGCATGGGAAACCCAGAGTATGGTCCACCGTGTGATTGGGAAACGTTTTCAAATGCATCTCAGCTTTCGTTCCCTGGTACTTGGGTTCACCGTTCCAGACGCTTTACTATCACTCTACCCACTTGGAGAGTCAGTGCCTTTAAACTCCTGTTTGGCACATTTTGCAATTTCTGCGCAAGATGAACAGGAATAGGGAGAACCAATGAGAGACTAGCTGTAGGTGTCTGCACGTGCAAATGGAACGCTCATTTCCCACCAGGAAGTGGGATTTACCAAAGGCTCAGCGTGCCCTGCCGCAACCAGATTAGGGCCTGAAGCAATCCTGTGGTTTTGCGGCCAGCTCACAAGAAAGCGAGTTGAAGAGAGGAGCTCAGGGGCACTGTAATTCACAAACCTGCAGAGTTATGAATGACAGCTATCGTCCAAAAATGTATTGAAGTAAGTCTTCGAAGAGGACTTGAAAGCGGGGCAGAATTTCAGGAAAACGATTTCAGGGGGTAGACTGGAATTGCACTTAAAGAATAGGAAAAGAGGCAGAATGTCCACAATGATGCACTTGGCCAAAAAGGGCGTATGCATTTTTTCCTGAATATATTCAGGAAAAAACGCATACGCACTTTTTGGCCAACCAAGCAAGCGTGTAAAGGAAATCTGCACTACAATGAAGCCTCTCTGGCCCCCGGTCAAAAGGGCCATCTGAAAAAAGTGTAAAATCCAGAAAGGCAGGACAGGTCATGGAGAACAGGGAGCCTTGTTATGCTGATGGGCGGGATGTAAATTGCCAACAGCCACTCTGGAGAAGTGTATGGTGTTTCCTGAAACACGTAGGAAACAAAGCAACACAGCCTATGGCACTTCCACTTAGGGTCCTATAGCTTAGGGAAATTAAAATTAAAAACACACAACCACCCCAAAGTTTGGGACGGCTCTGTTTACAAGGACCTCCTCTACGGTACAAGTTCAATATCCGAGAAAGCAAAAAATGGATAAAGAAGTTGTGGTACGTACGTACAATGGAATATCACTCAGCAATGAGATGTACGTCATCAGGCCCGTAGCGGCATAATGAGTGGATTCAGGTACGACCATTCTACGAGAAATAAGTCACACAGAAAAAGAAACATCATAAGATATCACTAATAAACGGAACGTAAACTTGGCTACACATGAACTGAATTACAAAACAGAACAGTGTCTCAAATTTAGAAAACCAACTTATGCTTGCTTATGGGGAAAGGTGAGTTGGGGTGCTGCATCAAACCAGAGATTGAAATTAGCACAGATACCGTTCCATAAGCCAAATATATAATAGACAAGACCTACTCCTTGCTCAACCAAAAGGACTCAACACCCCATATTCAACGCCTGGGAATATACCTGACAAGTAAGAATCTTAAGTCCCATGGATTTATATGTCTCCATAAGGAAATCAAGCATGTGTACAGCGGCCGAAACACAGCAGTGAAAATCCGATAAATCCCATTATCAAAATAAATTTCAAAAACAAAACACAATGACAGTGAAATAGAGAGCAATTCTTAAATAATTCATTCAGGGCTTGTGATGCAACCTGGATTTACCACATCTACACCCACAGCTCGGTGAGACATAAGGCTGGACACTTCGGGCTGATAGCATTGGTGAGGTTCGGTGAGTAAACGCAGACCCTTTGAAGTCATACTGCATGGTACCCATTCCATGGGCCCCAACTCTCCAGGTTTAAGGGATTCTTCCTTCAGCTAAAACATGCATGGGAAACCCAGAGTATGGTCCACTGTGTGATTGGGAAACCTTTTCAAATGCATCTCAGGTTTCGACCCCTGGTACTCAGGTGCACCGTTCCAGATGCTTTACTAACACTCTCCCCACTTGGAGAGTCAGTGCCTTTAACCTCCTGTTTGGCACAGTTTGCAATTTCTGCGCAACATGAACAGGAATATGGAGAACCAATGAGAGACTAGCTGTAGGTGTCTGCACGGGCAAATGGAACGCTCATTTCCCACCAGGAAGAGGAATTAACCAAAGGCTCAGCATGCCCTGCCAGAACCAGATTAGGTCCTGAAGCAATCCTGCGGTTTTGCGGCCAGCTCACAAGATAGCGAGTTAAGAATGGAGCCCAGCGGCACTGTAATTCACAAACCTGCAGAGTTATGAATGACAGCTATCGTCCAAAGATGTACTGAAGTAAGTCTTCGAACAGGACTTGAAAGTGGGGCAGAATTTCAGGAAAACGATTTCATGGGGTAGACTGGAATTGCACTTAAAGCATAGGAAAAGAGGCAGAATGTCCACAATGATGCACTTGGCAAAAAAGGGCGTATGCGTTTTTTCCTGAATATATTCAGGAAAAAATGCATACGCCCTTTTTGGCCAACCAAGCAAGCGTGTAAAGGAAATCTGCACTACAATGAAGTCTCACTGCCCCCTGGTCAAAAGGGCCATCTGAAACAAGTGTAAAATCCAGAAAGGCAGGACAGGTCATGGAGAACACGGAGCCTTGTTATGTTGATGGGCGGGATGTAAATTGCCAACAGCCACTCTGGAGAAGTGTATGGTGTTTCCTGAAACACATAGGAAACAAAGCAACACAGCCTATGGCACTTCCACTTATGGTCCTATAGCTTAGGGAAATTAAAATCAAAAACACACAGCCACCCCAAAGTTTGGGATGGCTCTGTTTACAAGAACCTTGTCTACGGTACAAGTTAAATACCCAAGAATGCAAAAAATGGATAAAGAAGTTGTGGTAGGTATGTACAATGGAATATCACTCAGCAATGAGATCTACGTCATCAGGCCAGTAGCGGCATAATGAGTGTATTCAGGTACGACGATCCTACGAGAAATAAGTCACACAGAAAAAGAAACATCGTAAGATATCACTAATACACGGAACGTAAACTTGGCTACACATGAACTGAATTACAAAAGAGAACAGGGTCTCAAATTTAGAAAAACAACTTATGCTTGCTTATGGGGAAAGGTGAGTTGGGGTGCTGCATAAAACCAGAGATTAAAATTAGCACAGATACCATTCCATAAGCGAAATATATAATAGACAAGACCTACTCCTTGCTCAACGAAATGGACTCAACACCCCATATTCAACGCCAGGGAATATACCTGACAAGTAAGAATCTTAAGACCCATGGATTTATATGTCTCCATAAGGAAATCAAGCGTGTGTACAGTGGCCTAAACGCAGCAGTGAAAATCCGATAAATCCCATTATCAAAATAAATTTCAAAAACAAAAAACACAATGACAGTGAAATAGAGAGCAATTCTTAAATAATTCATTCAGTGCTTGTGATGCAACCTGGATTTACCACATCTATACCCAGAGCTGGTTGAGACATAAGGCTGGACACTTCGGGCTGATAGCATTGGTGAGGTTCAGTGAGCAAACGCAGACAATTTGAAGTCATACTGCATGGTACCCATTCCAAGGGTCCCAACTCTCCACGTTTAAGGGATTCTTCCTTCAGCTAAAACATGAATGGGAAACCCAGAGTATGGTCCACCGTGTGATTGGGAAACGTTTTCCAATGCATCTCAGGTATCGACCCCTGGTACTCGGGTGCACCGTTCCAGACGCTTTACTAACACTCTCTCCACTTGGAGAGTCAGTGCCTTTAACCTCCTGTTTGGCACAATTTGCAATTTCTGCGCAAGATGAACAGGAATAGGGAGAACCAATGAGAGACTAGCTGTAGGTTTCTGCACGGGCAAATGGAACGCTCATTTCCCACCAGGAAGAGGAATTAACCAAAAGCTCAGCGTGCCCTGCTGGAACGAGATTAGGGCCTGAAGCAATCCTGCTGCTTTGTGGCCAGCTCACAAGAAAGCGAGTTGAAGAAAGGAGCCCAGGGGCACTGTAATTCACAAACCTGCAGAGTTATGAATGACAGCTATCACCCAAAAATGTATTGAAGTAAGTCTTCGAAGAGGACTTGAAATCGGGGCAGAATTTCAGGAAAACGATTTCAGGGGGTAGACAGGAATTGCACTTAAAGCATAGGAAAAGAGGCAGAATGTCGACAATGATGCACTTGGCCAAAAAGGGCATATGCGTTTTTTCCTGAATATATTCAGGAAAAAACGCATACGCCCTTTTTGCCAAACAAGCAAGCGTGTAAAGGAAATCTGCACTACAATGAATTCTCACTGCCCCCCGGTCCAAACGGCCATCTGAAACAAGTGTAAAATCCAGAAAGGCAGGACAGGTCATGGAGAACAGGGAGCCTTGTTATGCTGATGGGCGGGATGTAAATTGCCAACAGCCACTCTGGAGAAGTGTATGGTGTTTCCTGAAACACGTAGGGAACAAAGCAACACAGCCTATGGCACTTCCACTTAGGGTCCTATAGCTTAGGGAAATTAAAATCAAAAACAGACAGCCACCCCAAAATTTGGGACGGCTCTGTTTACAAGAACCTCGTCTACGGTACAAGTTAAATATCCGAGAAAGCAAAAAATGGATAAAGAAGTTGTGGTACGTACGTACAATGGAATATCACTCAGCAATGAGATCTACGTCATCAGGCCCGTAGCGGCATAATGAGTGGATTCAGGTACGACGATTCTACGAGAAATACGTCACACAGAAAAAGAAACATCATAAGTTATCACTAATACACGGAACGTAAACTTGGCTACACATGAACTGAATTACAAAACAGAACAGTGTCTCAACTTTAGAAAACCAACTTATGCTTGCTTATGGGGAAAGGTGAGTTGGGGTGCTGCATAAAACCAGAGATTTAAATTAGCACAGACACTGTTCCATAAGCCAAATATATAATAGAAAAGACCTACTCCTTTCTCAACGAAATGGACTCAACACTCCATATTCAACGCCTGGGAATATACCTGACAAGTAAGAATCTTAAGACCCATGGATTTATATGTCTCCATAAGCAAATCAAGCATGTGTACAGCGGCCTAAACGCAGCAGTGAAAATCCGATAAATCCCATATCAAAATAAATTTCAAAAACACAACACAATGACAGTGAAATAGAGAGCAATTCTTAAATAATTCATTCAGGGCTTGTGATGCAACCTGGATTTACCACATCTACACCCAGAGCTGGGTGAGACATAAGGCTGGACACTTCGGGCTGATAGCATTGGTGAGGTTCGGTGAGCAAACGCAGACCCTTTGAAGTCATACTGCATGGTAGCCATTCCATGGGTCCCAACTCTCCAGGTTTAAGGGATTCTTCCTTCAGCTAAAACATGCATGGGAAACCCGGAGTATTGGCCACCGTGTGATTGGGAAACGTTTTCAAATGCATCTCAGGTTTCTTGCCCTGGTACTTGGGTTCACCGTTCCAGACGCTTTACTAACACTCTACCCACTTGGAGAGTCAGTGCCTTTAACCTCCTGTTTTGCACAGTTTGCAATTTCTGCGCAATATGAACAGGAATAGGGGCAACCAATGAGAGACTAGCTGTAGGTGTCTGCACGGGCAAATGGAATGCTCATTTCCCACCAGGAAGAGGGACTAACCAAAGGCTCAGCGTGCCCTGCCGGAACCAGATTAGGGCCTGAAGCAATCCTGCGGTTTTGCGGCCAGCTCACAAGAAAGCGAGTTGAAGAAAGGAGCTCAGGGGCACTGTAATTCACAAACCTGAAGAGTTATGAATGACAGCTATCGTCCAAAAATGTATTGAAGTAAGTATTCGAAGAGGACTTGAAAGCGGGGCAGAATTTCAGGAAAACGAGTTCAGGGGGTAGACTGGAATTGCACTTAAAGCATAGGAAAAGAGGCAGAATGTCCACAATGATGAACTTGGCCAAAAAGGGCGTATGCGTTTTTTCCTGAATATATTCAGGAAAAAACGCATACGCACTTTTTGGCCAACCAAGCAAGCGTGTAAAGGAAATCTGCACTACAATGAAGACTCACTGCCCCCCGGTCAAAAGGGCCATCTGAAAAAAGTGTAAAATCCAGAAAGGCAGGACAGGTCATGGAGAACAGGGAGCCTTGTTATGCTGATGGGCGGGATGTAAATTGCCAACAGCCACTCTGGAGAAGTGTATGGTGTTTCTTGAAACACGTAGGAAACAAAGCAACACAGCGTATGGCACTTCCACTTATGGTCCTAAAGCTTAGGGAAATTAAAATCAAAAACACACAGCCACCCCAAAGTTTGGGACGGCTATGTTTACAAGAACCTCGTCTACGGTACAAGTTACATATCAGAGAAAGCAAAACATGGATAAAGAAGTTGTGGTACGTACGTACAATGGAATATCACTCAGCAATGAGATCTACGTCATCAGGCCCGTAGCGGCATAATGAGTGGATTCAGGTACGACGATTCTACGAGAAATAAGTCACACAGGAAAAGAAATATCATAAGATATCACTAATACACGGAACGTAAACTTGTCTACACATGAACTGAATTACAAAACAGAACAGGGTCTCAAATTTAGAAAACCAACTTATGCTTGCTTATGGGGCAAGGTGAGTTGGGGTGCTGCATAAAACCAGAGATTGAAATTAGCACAGATACCGTTCCATAAGCCAAATATATAATAGACAATACCTACTCCTTGCTCAACGAAATGGACTCAACACCCCATATTCAACACCTGGGAATATACCTGACAAGTAAAAAACTTAAGACCCATGGATTTATATGTCTCCATAAGGAAGTCAAGCGTGTGTACAGTGGCCTAAAGGCAGCAGTGAAAATCTGATAAATCCCATTAACAAAATAAATTTCAAAAACAAAACACAATGACAGTGAAATAGAGAGCAATTCTTAAATAATTCATTCAGGGCTTGTGATGCAACCTGGATTTACCACATCTACACCCAGAGCTGGTTGAGACATAAGGCTGGACACATCGAGCTGATAGTATTGGTGAGGTTTGGTGAGCAAACGCAGACCATTTGAAGTCATACTGCATGGTACCCATTCCATGGGTCCCAACTCTCCAGGTTTAAGGGATTCTTCCTTCAGCTAAAACATGCATGGGAAACCCAGAGTATGGTCCACCGTGTGATTGGGAAACGTTTTCAAATGCATCTCATGGTTCGACCCTGGTACTCGGGTTCACCGTTCCAGACGCTTTACTAACAATCTCCCCACTTGGAGAGTCAGTGTCTTTAACCTCCTGTTTGGCACAGTTTGCAATTTCGGCGCAAGATGAATAGGAATAGCGAGAGCCAATGAGAGACTAGCTGTAGGTGTCTGCACGGGCAAATGGAACGCACATTTCCCACCAGGAAGAGGAATTAACCAAAGGCTCAGCATGCCCTGCCAGAACCAGATGAGGGCCTGAAGCAATCCTGCGGTTTTGCGGCCAGCTCACAAGAAATCGAGTCGAAGAAAGGAGCTCAGGGGCACTGTAATTCAAAAACCTGCAGAGTTATGAATGACAGCTGTCGTCCAAAAATGTATTGAAGTAAGTCTTCGAAGAGGACTTGAAAGCGGGGCAGAATTTCAGGAAAACGATTTCAGGGGGTAGACTCGAATTGCACTTAAAGCATAGGAAATGAGGCAGTATGTTGACAATGATGCACTTGGCCATAAAGGGCGTACGCGTTTTTTCCTGAATATATTCATGAAAAAAGGCATACGCCCTTTTTGGCCAAACAAGCAAGGGTGTAAAGGAAATCTGCACTACAATGAAGTCTCAGCGCCCCCCGGTCAAAAGGGCCATCTGAAAAAAGTGTAAAATCCAGAAAGGCAGGACAGGTCATGGAGAACAGGGAGCCTGGTTATGCTGATGGGCGGGATGTAAATTGCCAACAGCCACTCTGGAGAAGTGTATGGTGTTTCCTGAATCACATAGGAAACAAAGCAACACAGCCTATGGCACTTCCACTTATGGTCCTATAGCTTAGGGAAATTAAAATCAAAAACACACAGCCACCCCAAAGTTTGGGACGGCTCTGTTTACAAGAACCTCGTCTACGGTACAAGTTAAATATCCGATAAAGCAAAAAATGGATGAAGAAGTTGTGGTACGTACGTACAATGGAATATCACTCAGCAATGAGATCTACGTCATCAGGCCCGTAGTGGCATAATGAGTGGATTCAGGTGTGACGATTCTACGAGAAATAATTCACACAGGAAAAGAAAGATCATAAGATATCACTAATACACGGAACATAAACTTGGCTACACATGAACTGAATTACAAAACAGAACTGGGTCTCAAATTGAGAAAACCAACTTATGCTTGCTTATGGGGAAAGGTGAGTTGGGGTGCTGCATCAAACCAGAGATTGAAATTAGCACAGATACCGTTCCATAAGCCAAATATATAATAGACAAGACCTACTCCTTGCTCAACGAAATGGACTCAACACCCCATATTCAACGCCTGGGAATATACCTGAAAAGTAAGAATCTTAAGGCCCATGGATTTATATGTCTCCATAAGGAAATCAAGCGTGTGTACAGCGGCCTAAACGCAGCAGTGAAAATCCGATAAATCCCATTATCAATATATATTTCAAAAACAAAACACAATGACAGAGAAATAGAGAGCAATTCTTAAATAATTCATTCAGGGCTTGTGAATCAACCTGGATTTACCACATCTACACCCACAGCTCGGTGAGACATAAGGATGGGCACTTCGGGCTGATAGCGTTGGTGAGGTTCGGTGAGCAAACGCAGACCCTTTGAAGTCATACTGCATGGTACCCATTCCATGGCTCCCAACTCTCCAGGTTTAAGGGATTCTTCCTTCAGGTAAAACATGCATGGGAAACCCAGAGTATGGTCCACCGTGTGATTGGGAAACGTTTTCAAATGCATCTCAGTTTTCGTCCCGTGGTACTTGGGTTCACCGTTCCAGACGCTTTACTAACACTCTCCCCACTGGGAGACTCAGTGCCTTTAAACTCCTGTTTGCCACAGTTTGCAATTTCTGCGCAAGATGAACAGGAATAGGGAGAACAAATGAGAGACTAGCTGTAGGTGTCAGCACGGGCAAATGGAACGCTCATTTCCCACCAGGAAGAGGGATTAACCAAAGGCTCAGCGTGCCCTGCCAGAACCAGATTAGGGCCTGAAGCAATCCTGCGGTTTTGCGGCCAGCTCACAAGAAAGCGAGTTGAAGAAAGGAGGTCAGGGGCACTGTAACTCACAAACCTGCAGAGTTATGAATGACAGCTATCGTCCAAAAATGTATTGAAGTAAGTCTTCGAAGAGGACTTGAAAGCGGGGCAGAATTTCAGGAAAACGATTTCAGGGCGTAGACTGGAATTGCACTTAAAGCATAGGAAAAGAGGCAGAATGTCGACAATGATGCACTTGGCCAAAAAGGGTGTATGTGTTTTTTCCTGAATATATTCAGGAAGAAACGCATACGCCCTTGTTGGCCAACCAAGCAAGCGTGTAAAGGAAATCTGCACTACAATGAAGTCTCACAGCCCCCCGGTCCAAAAGGCCATCGGAAACAAGTGTAAAATACAGAAAGGCAGGACAGGTCATGGAGAACAGGGAGCCTTGTTATGCTGATGGGCGGGATGTAAATTGCCAACAGCCACTCTTGAGAAGTGTATGGTGTTTCCTGAAACACGTAGGAAACAAAGCAACACAGCCTATGGCACTTCCACTTATGGTCATATAGCTTAGGGAAATTAAAATAAAAACACACAGCCACCCCAAATTTTGGGACGGCTCTGTTTACAAGAACCTCGTCTACGGTACAAGTTAAATATCCGAGAAAGCAAAAAATGGATAAAGAAGTTGTGGTACGTACGTACAATGGAATATCACTCAGCAATGAGATCTACGTCATCAGGCCCGTAGCGGCATAATGAGTGGATTCAGGTACGACGATTCTACGAGAAATAAGTCACACAGGAAAAGAAAGATCATAAGATACCACTAATACACGGAACGTAAACTTGGCTACACATGAACTGAATTACAAAACAGAACAGGGTCTCAAATTTAGAAAACCAACTTAGGCTTGCTTATGGGGAAAGGTGAGTTGGGGTGCTGCATCAAACCAGAGATTGAAATTAGCACAGATACCGTTCCATAAGCCAAATATATAATAGACAAGACCTACTCCTTGCTCAACGAAATGGACTCAACACCCCATATTCAACGCCTGGGAATATACCTGACAAGTAAGAGTCTTAAGATCCATGGATTTATATGTCTCCATAAGGAAGTCAAGCCTGTGTACAGTGGCCTAAACGTAGCAGTGAAAATCCGATAAATCCCATTAACAAAATAAATTTCAAAAACAAAACACAAAGACAGTGAAATAGAGAGCAATTCTTAAATAATTCATTCAGGCCTTGTGATGCAACCTGGATTTACCACAACTACACCCAGAGCTGGTTGAGACATAAGGCTGGACACTTCCGGCTGATAGCATTGGTGATGTTCGGTGAGCAAAGGCAGACCTTTTGAAGTCATACTGCATGGTACCCATTCCATGGGTCCCAACTCTCCAGGTTAAAGGGATTGTTACTTCAGCTAAAACATGCATGGGAAACCCAGAGTATGGTCCACAGTGTGATTGGGAAACGTTTTCAAATGCATCTCAGGTTTCGACCCCTGGTACTCGGGTTCACATTTCCAGACGCTTTACTAACACTCTCCCCACTTGGAGAGTCAGTGCCTTTAACCTCCTGTTTGGCACAGTTTGCAATTTCTGCGCAAGATGAACAGGAATAGGGAGAACCAATGAGAGACTAGCTGTAGGTGTCTGCACGGGCAAATGGAACGCTCATTTCCCACCAGGAAGAGGAATTAACCAAAGGCTCAGCGTGCCCTGCCGTAACCAGATTAGGGCCTGAAGCAATCCAGCGGTTTTTCGACCAGCTCACAAGAAAGTGAGTTGAAGAAAGGAGCTCAGGGGCACTGTAATTCACAAACCTGCAGAGTTATGAATGACAGCTATCGTCCAAAAATGTATTGAAGTAAGTCTTCGAAGAGGACTTGAAAGCGGGGCAGAATTTCAGGAAAACGATTTCAGGGGGTAGACTGGAATTGCACTTAAAGCATAGGAAAAGAGGCAGAATGTCGACAATGATGCACTTGGCCAAAAAGGGTGTATGTGTTTTTTCCTGAATATATTCAGGAAGAAACGCATACGCCCTTGTTGGCCAACCAAGCAAGCGTGTAAAGGAAATCTGCACTACAATGAAGTCTCACAGCCCCCCGGTCCAAAAGGCCATCGGAAACAAGTGTAAAATACAGAAAGGCAGGACAGGTCATGGAGAACAGGGAGCCTTGTTATGCTGATGGGCGGGATGTAAATTGCCAACAGCCACTCTGGAGAAGTGTATGGTGTTTCCTGAAACACGTAGGAAACAAAGCAACACAGCCTATGGCACTTCCACTTATGGTCCTATAGCTTAGGGAAATTAAAATAAAAACACACAGCCATCCCAAATTTTGGGACGGCTCTGTTTACAAGAACCTCGTCTACGGTACAAGTTAAATATCCGAGAAAGCAAAAAATGGATAAAGAAGTTGTGGTACGTACGTACAATGGAATATCACTCAGCAATGAGATCTACGTCATCAGGCCCGTAGCGGCATAATGAGTGGATTCAGGTACGACGATTCTACGAGAAATAAGTCACACAGGAAAAGAAAGATCATAAGATACCACTAATACACGGAACGTAAACTTGGGTACACATGAACTGAATTACAAAACAGAACAGGGTCTCAAATTTAGAAAACCAACTTATGCTTGCTTATGGGGAAAGGTGAGTTGGGGTGCTGCATCAAACCAGAGATTGAAATTAGCACAGATACCGTTCCATAAGCCAAATATATAATAGACAAGACCTACTCCTTGCTCAACGAAATGGACTCAACACCCCATATTCAACGCCTGGTAATATACCTGACAAGTAAGAGTCTTAAGATCCATGGATTTATATGTCTCCATAAGGAAGTCAAGCCTGTGTACAGTGGCCTAAACGTAGCAGTGAAAATCCGATAAATCCCATTAACAAAATAAATTTCAAAAACAAAACACAAAGACAGTGAAATAGAGAGCAATTCTTAAATAATTCATTCAGGCCTTGTGATGCAACCTGGATTTACCACAACTACACCCAGAGCTGGTTGAGACATAAGGCTGGACACTTCCGGCTGATAGCATTGGTGATGTTCGGTGAGCAAAGGCAGACCCTTTGAAGTCATACTGCATGGTACCCATTCCATGGGTCCCAACTCTCCAGGTTAAAGGGATTGTTACTTCAGCTAAAACATGCATGGGAAACCCAGAGTATGGTCAACCGTGTGATTGGGAAACGTTTTCAAATGCATCTCAGGTTTCGACCCCTGGTACTCGGGTTCACATTTCCAGACGCTTTACTAACACTCTCCCCACTTGGAGAGTCAGTGCCTTTAACCTCCTGTTTGGCACAGTTTGCAATTTCTGTGCAAGATGAACAGGAATAGGGAGAACCAATGAGAGACTAGCTGTAGGTGTCTGCACGGGCAAATGGAACGCACATTTCCCACCAGGAAGAGGAATTAACCAAACGCTCAGCATGCCCTGCCGGAACCAGATTAGGGCCTGAAGCAATCCAGCGGTTTTTCGACCAGCTCACAAGAAAGTGAGTTGAAGAAAGGAGCTCAGGGGCACTGTAATTCACAAACCTGCAGAGTTATGAATGACAGCTATCGTCCAAAAATGTATTGAAGTAAGTCTTCGAAGAGGACTTGAAAGCGGGGCAGAATTTCAGGAAAACGATTTCAGGGGGTAGACTGGAATTGCACTTAAAGCATAGGAAAAGAGGCAGAATGTCCACAATGATGCACTTGGCCAAAAAGGGCGTATGCGTTTTTTCCTGAATATATTCAGGAAAAAACGCATACGCCCTTTTTGGCCAACCAAGCAAGCATGTAAAGGAAATCTGCACTACAATGAAGTCTCACTGCCCCCCGGTCAAAAGGGCCATCTGAAACAAGTGTAAAATCCAGAAAGGCAGGACAGGTCATGGAGAACAGGGAGCCTTGTTATGCTGATGGGCGGGATGTAAATTGCCAACAGCCACTCTGGAGAAGTGTATGGTGTTTCCTGAAACACGTAGGAAACAAAGCAACACAGCCTATGGCACTTCCACTTAGGGTCCTATAGCTTAGGGAAATTAAAATCAAAAACACACAGCCACCCCAAAGTTTGGGACGGCTCTGTTTACAAGAACCTAGTCTACGGTACAAGTTAAATATCCGAGAAAGCAAAAAATGGATAAAGAATTTGTGGTAGGTACGTACAATGGAATATCACTCAGCAATGAAATCTACGTCATCAGGCCCGTAGCTGCATAATGAGTGGATTCAGGTACGACGATTCTACGAGAAATAAGTCACACAGAAAAAGAAACATCATAGGATATCACTAATACACGGAACGTAAACTTGGTTACACATGAACTGAATTACAAAACAGAACAGGGTCTCAAATTTAGAAAACCAACTTATGCTTGCTTATGGGGAAAGGTGAGTTGGGGTGCTGCATCAAACCAGAGAATGAAATTAACACAGATACCGTTCCATAAGCCAAATATATAATAGACAAGACCTACTCCTTGCTCAACGAAAGGGACTCAACACCCCATATTCAACGCCTGGGAATATACCTGACAAGTAAGAATCTTAAGACCCATGGATTTATATGTCTCCATAAGGAAATCAAGCGTGTGTACAGCGGCCTAAACGCAGCAGTGAAAATCCGATAAATCCGATTATCAAAATAAATTTCACAAACACAACACAATGACAGTGAAATAGAGAGCAATTCTTAAATAATTCATTCAGGGCTTGTGATGCAACCTGGATTTACCACATCTACACCCAGAGCTGGGTGAGACATAAGGCTGGACACTTCGGGCTGATAGCATTGGTGAGGTTCGGTGAGCAAACCCAGACCCTTTGAAGTCATACTGCATGGTAGACATTCCATGGGTCCCAACTCTCCAGGTTTAAGGGATTCTTCCTTCAGCTAAAACATGCATGGGAAACCCAGAGTATGGTCCACCGTGTGATTGGGAAACGTTTTCAAATGCATCTCAGGTTTCGTCCCCTGGTACTCGGGTTCACCATTCCAGACGCTTTACTAACACTCTCCCCACTGGGAGACTCAGTGCCTTTAACCTCCTGTTTGGCACAGTTTGCAATTTCTGCGCAAGATGAACAGGAATACGGAGAACAAATGAGAGACTAGCTGTAGGTGTCTGCACGGGCAAATGGAACGCACATTTCCCACCAGGAAGAGGGATTAACCAAAGGCTCAGCATGCCCTGCCAGAACCAGATGAGGGCCTGAAGCAATCCTGCGGTTTTGCGGCCAGCTCACAAGAAATCGAGTCGAAGAAAGGAGCTCAGGGGCACTGTAATTCAAAAACCTGCAGAGTTATGAATGACAGCTGTCGTCCAAAAATGTATTGAAGTAAGTATTCGAAGAGGACTTGAAAGCGGGGCAGAATTTCAGGAAAACGATTTCAGGGGGTAGACTCGAATTGCACTTAAAGCATAGGAAATGAGGCAGTATGTTGACAATGATGCACTTGGCCATAAAGGGCATACGCGTTTTTTCCTGAATATAATCATGAAAAAATACATACGACCTTTTTGGCCAAACAAGCAAGCCTGTAAAGGAAATCTGCACTACAATGAAGTCTTAGCGCCCCCCGGTCAAAAGGGCCATCTGAGAAAAGTGTAAAATCCAGAAAGGCAGGACAGGTCATGGAGAACAGGGAGCCTTGTTATGCTGATGGGCGGGATGTAAATTGCCAACAGCCACTCTGGAGAAGTGTATGGTGTTTCCTGAATCACATAGGAAACAAAGCAACACAGCCTATGGCACTTCCACTTATGGTCCTATAGCTTAGGGAAATTAAAATCAAAAACACACAGCCACCCCAAAGTTTGGGACGGCTCTGTTTACAAGAACCTCGTCTACGGTACAAGTTAAATATCCGATAAAGCAAAAAATGGATGAAGAAGTTGTGGTACGTACGTACAATGGAATATCACTCAGCAATGAGATCCACGTCATCAGGCCCGTAGTGGCATAATGAGTGGATTCAGGTGTGACGATTCTACGAGAAATAATTCACACAGGAAAAGAAAGATCATAAGATATCACTAATACACGGAACGTAAACTTGGCTACACATGAACTGAATTACAAAACAGAACTGGGTCTCAAATTGAGAAAACCAACTTATGCTTGCTTATGGGGAAAGGTGAGTTGGGGTGCTGCATCAAACCAGAGATTGAAATTAGCACAGATACCGTTCCATAAGCCAAATATATAATAGACAAGACCTACTCCTTGCTCAACGAAATGGACTCAACACCCCATATTCAACGCCTGGGAATATACCTGACAAGTAAGAATCTTAAGGCCCATGGATTTATATGTCTCCATAAGGAAATCAAGCGTGTGTACAGTGGCCTAAACGCAGCAGTGAAAATCCGATAAATCCCATTATCAATATATATTTCAAAAACAAAACACAATGACAGAGAAATAGTGAGCAATTCTTAAATAATTCATTCAGGGCTTGTGAATCAACCTGGATTTACCACATCTACACCCACAGCTCGGTGAGACATAAGGCTGGGCACTTCGGGCTGATAGCATTGGTGAGGTTCGGTGAGCAAACGCAGACCCTTTGAAGTCATACTGCATGGTACCCATTCCATGGCTCCCAACTCTCCAGGTTTAAGGGATTCTTCCTTCAGGTAAAACATGCATGGGAAACCCAGAGTATGGTCCACCGTGTGATTGGGAAACGTTTTCAAATGCATCTCAGTTTTCGTCCCCTGGTACTTGGGTTCACCGTTCCAGACGTTTTACTAACACTCTCCCCACTGGGAGACTCAGTTCCTTTAAACTCCTGTTTGGCACAGTTTGCAATTTCTGCGCAAGATGAAGAGGAATAGGGAGAACCAATGAGAGACTAGCTGTAGGTGTCTGCACGGGCAAATGGAACGCTCATTTCCCACCATTAAGAGGGATTAAGCAAAGGCTCAGCGTGCCCTGCCGGAACCAGATTAGGGCCTGAAGCAATCCTGCGGTTTTGCGGCCAGCTCACAAGAAAGTGAGTTGAAGAAAGGAGCTCAGGGGCACTGTAATTCACAAACCTGCAGAGTTATGAATGACAGCTATAGTCCAAAAATGTATTGAAGTAAGTCTTCGAAGAGGACTTGAAAGCGGGGCAGAATTGCAGGAAAACGATTTCAGGGGGTAGACTGGAACTGCACTTAAAGCATAGGAAAAGAGGCAGAATGTCCACAATGATGCACTTGTCCAAAAAGGGCGTATGCGTTTTTTCCTGAATATATTCAGGAAAAAACGCATACGAACTTTTTGGCCAACCAAGCAAGCGTGTAAAGGAAATCTGCACTACAATGAAGTCTCACTGCCCCCCGGTCAAAAGGGCCATCTGAAACAAGTGTAAAATCCAGAAAGGCAGGACAGGTCATGGAGAACAGGGAGCCTTGTTATGCTGATGGGCGGGATGTAAATTGCCAACAGCCACTCTGGAGAAGTGTATGGTGTTTCCTGAAACACGTAGGAAACAAAGCAACACAGCCTATGGCACTTCCACTTAGGGTCCTATAGCTTAGGGAAATTAAATTCAAAAACACACTGCCACCCCAAAGTTTGGGACGGCTCTGTTTACAAGAACCTTGTCTACGGTACAAGTTAAATATCCGAGAAAGCAAAAAATGGATAAAGAAGTTGTGGTACGTACGTACAATGGATTATCACTCAGCAATGAGATCCACGTCATCAGGCCCGTAGCGGCATAATGAGTGGATTCAGGTACGACGATTCTACGAGAAATAAGTCACATAGAAAAAGAAACATCATAAGATATCACTAATACACGGAACGTAAACTTGGCTACACATGAACTGAATTACAAAACAGAACATGGTCTCAAACTTAGAAAACCAACTTATGCTTGCTTATGGGGAAAGGTGAGTTGGGGTGCTGCATAAAACCAGAGATTGAAATTAGCACAGATACCATTCCATAAGGCAAATATATAATAGACACGACCTACAACTTGCTCAACGAAATGGACTCAACACCCCATATTCAACGCCTGGGAATATACCTGACAAGTAAGAAACTTAAGACCCATGGATTTATATGTCTCCATAAGGATATCAAGCGTGTGTACAGCGGCCTAAATGCAGCAGTGAAAATCCGATAAATCCAATTATCAAAATATATTTCAAAAACAAAACAAAATGACAGTGAAATAGAGAACAATTCTTAAATAATTCATTCAGGGCTTGTGATGCAACCTGGATTTACCACATCTACACCCAGAGCTGGGTGAGACATAAGGCTGGACACTTCGGGCTGATAGCATTGGTGAGGTTCGGTGAGCAAACGCAGACCCTTTGAAGTCATACTGCATGGTACCCATTCCATGGGTCCCAACTCTCCAGGTTTAAGGGATTCTTCCTTCAGCTAAAATATGAATGGGAAACACAGAGTAATGTCCACCATGTGATTGGGAAACGGTTTCAAATGCGTCTCAGGTTTCGACCCCTGGTACTCGGGTTCACCTTTCCAGACGCTTTACTAACACTCTCCCCACTTGGAGAGTCAGTGCCTTTAACCTCCTGTTTGGCACAATTTGCAATTTCTGCGCAAGATGAACAGGAATAGGGAGAACCAATGAGAGACTAGCTGTAGGTGTCTGCACGGGCAAATGGAACGCTCTTTACCCACCAGGAAGAGGGATTAACCAAAGGCTCAGCGTGCTCTGCAGGAACCAGATTAGGGCCTGAAGCAATCCTGCGGTTTTGCGGCCAGCTCACAAGAAAGCGAGTTGAAGAAAGGAGCTCAGGGGCACTGTAATTCACAAACCTGCAGAGTTATGAATGACAGCTATCGTCCAAAAATGTATTGAAGTAAGTCTTCGAAGAGGACTTGAAAGCGGAGCAGAATTTCAGGAAAACGATTTCAGGGGGTAGACTGGAATTGCACTTAAAGCATAGGAAAAAAGGCAGAATGTCCACAATGATGCACTTGGCCAAAAAGGGCGTATGCTTTTTTTCTTGAATATATTCAGGAAAAAACGCATACGCACTTCTTGTCCAACCAAGCAAGCGTGTAAAGGAAATTTGCACTACAAGGAAGTCTCACTGCCCCCCGGTCAAACGGGCCATCTGAAAAAAGTGTAAAATCCAGAAAGGCAGGACAGGTCATGGAGAACAGGGAGCCTTGTTATGCTGATGGGCGGGATGTAAATTGCCAACAGCCACTCTGGAGAAGTGTATGGTGTTTCCTGAAACACGTAGGAAACAAAGCAACACAGCCTATGGCACTTCCACTTATGGTCCTATAGCTTAGGGAAATTAAAATCAAAAACACACAGCCACCCCAAAGTTTGGGACGGCTCTGTTTACAAGAACCTCGTCTACGGTACAAGTTAAATATCCGAGAAAGCAAAAAATGGATAAAGAAGTTGTGGTACGTACGTACAATGGAATATCTCTCAGCAATGAAATCTATGTCATCAGGCCCGTAGCGGCATAATGAGTGGATTCAGGTACGACGATTCTACGAGAAATAAGTCACACAGAAAAAGAAACATCATAAGATATCACTAATACACGGAACGTAAACTTGTCTACACATGAACTGAATTACAAAACAGAACAGGGTCTAAATTTAGAAAACCAACTTATGCTTGCTTATGGGGAAAGGTGAGTTGGGTTGCTGCATCAAACCAGAGATTGAAATTAGCACAGATACCGTTCCATAAGCCAAATATATAATAGACAAGACTTACTCCTTGCTCAACGAAATGGTCTCACACCCCATATACAACGCCTGGGAATATACCTGACAAGTAAGAATCTTAAGACCCATGGATTTATATGTCTCCATAAGGAAATCAAGTGTGTGTACAGCGGCCTAAACGCAGCAGTGAAAATCCGATAAATCCCATTATCAAAATATATTTCAAAAACAAAACACAATGACAGTGAAATAGAGAGCAATTCTTAAATAATTCATTCAGGGCTTGTGATGCAACCTGGATTTACCACATCTACAACCACAGCTCGGTGAGACATAAGGCTGGACACTTCGGGCTGATAGCATTGGTGAGGTTCGGGGAGCTAACGCAGACCCTTTGAAGTCATACTGCATGGTACCCATTCCATGGGTCCCAACTCTCCAGGTTTAAGGGATTCTTCCTTCATCTAAAACATGCATGGGAATCCCAGACTAATGTCCACCGTGTGATTGGGAAACGTTTTCAAATGCATCTCATGTTTCGTCCCCTGGTACTCGGGTTCACCATTCCAGACGCTTTACTAACACTCTCGCCACTGGGAGACTCAGTGCCTTTAACCTCCTGTTTGGCACAGTTTGCAATTTCTGCGCAAGATGAAGAGGAATAGGGAGAACCAATGAGAGACTAGCTGTAGGTGTCTGCACGGGCAAATGGAACGCTCATTTCCCACCATTAAGAGGGATTAACCAAAGGCTCAGCGTGCCCTGCCTGATCCAGATTAGGGCCTGAAGCAATCCTGCGGTTTTGCGGGCAACTCACAAGAAAGCGAGTTGAAGAAAGGAGCTCAGGGGCACTGTAATTCACAAACCTGCAGAGTTATGAATGACAGCTATCGTCCAAAAATGTATTGAAGTAAGTCTTCGAAGAGGACTTGAAAGCGGGGCAGAATTTCAGGAAAACGATTTCAGGGCGTAGACTGGAATTGCACTTAAAGCATAGGAAAAGAGGCAGAATGTCGACAAAGATGCACTTGGCCAAAAAGGGCGTATGCGTTTTTTCCTGAATATATTCAGGAAGAAACGCATACGCCCTTGTTGGCCAACCAAGCAAGCGTGTAAAGGAAACCTGCACTACAATGAAGTCTCACTGCCCCCCGTTCAAAAGGGCCATCTGAAAAAAGTGTAAAATGCAGAAAGGCAGGACAGGTCATGGAGAACAGGGAGCCTTGTTATGCTGATGGGCGGGATGTAAATTGTCAACAGCCACTTGGAGAAGTGTATGGTGTTTCCTGAAACACGTAGGAAACAAAGCAACACAGCCTATGGCACTTCCACTTATGGTCCTATAGCTTAGAGAAATTAAAATCAAAAACACACAGCCAACCCAAAGTTTGGGACGGCTCTATTTACAAGAACCTCGTCTAGGGTACAAGTTAAATATCCGAAAAATCAAAAAATGGATAAAGAAATTGTGGTACGTACGTACAATGGAATATCACTCAGCAATGAGATCTACGTCATCAGGCCCATAGCGGAATAATGATTGCCTTCAGGTACGACGATTCTACGAGAAATAAGTCACACAGAAAAAGAAACATCATAAGATATCACTAATACACGGAACGTAAACTTGGCTACACATGAACTGAATTACAAAACAGAACAGGGTCTCAAATTTAGAAAACCAACTTATGCTTGCTTATGGGGAAAGGTGAGTCGGGGTGCTGCATAAAATCAGAGATTGAAATTAGCACAGATACCATTCCATAAGCCAAATATATAATAGACAAGACCTACTCCTTTCTCAACGAAATGGACTCAACACCCCATATTCAACACCGGGGAATATACCTGACAAGTAAGAAACTTAAGACCCATGGATTTATATGTCTCCATAAAGAAGTCAAGCGTGTGTACAGTGGCCTAAACACAGCAGTGAAAATCCGATAAATCCCATTAACAAAATAAATTTCAAAAACAAAACACAATGACAGTGAAATAGAGAGCAATTCTTAAATAATTCATTCAGGGCTTGTGATGCAACCTGGATTTACCACATCTACACCCAGAGCTGGTTGAGACATAAGGCTGGACACGTCGGGCTGATAGCATTGGTGAGGTTCGCTGAGCAAACGCAGACCCTTTGAAGTCATACTGCATGGTACCCATTCCATGGGTCCCAAGTCTCCAGGTTTAAGGGATTCTTCCTTCAGCTAAAACATGCATGGGAAACCCAGAGTATGGTCCACCGTGTGATTGGGAAACGTTTTCAAATGCATCTCAGGTTTCGTCCCCTGGTACTCGGGTTCACCGTTCCAGAAGCTTTATTAACACTCTCCCCACTGGGAGACTCAGTGCCTTTAACCTCCAGTTTGGCACAGTTTGCAAATTCTGTGCAATATGAACAGGAATAGGGAGAAAAAATGAGAGACTAGCTGTAGGTGTCTGCACGGGCAAATTGAACGCTCTTTTCCCACCAGTAAGAGGAATTAACCAAAGGCTCAGCGTGCTCTGCCGGAACCAGATTAGGGCCTGAAGCAATCCTGCGGTTTTGCGGCTAGCTCACAAGAAAGCGAGTTGAAGAAAGGAGCTCAGGGGCACTGTAATTCACAAACCTGCAGAGTTATGAATGACAGCTATCGTCCAAAAATGTATTGAAGTAAGTCTTCGAAGAGGACTTGAAAGCGGGGCAGAATTTCAGGAAAACGATTTCAGGGGGTAGACTGGAATTGCACTTAAATCATAGGAAAAGAGGCAGAATGTCCACAATGATGCACTTGGCCAAAAAGGGCGTATGCGTTTTTTCCTGAATATATTCAGGAAAAAACGCATACGCACTTCTTGGCCAACCAAGCAAGCGTGTAAAGGAAATCTGCACTACAAGGAAGTCTCACTGCCCCCCGGTCAAACGGGCCATCTGAAAAAAGTGTAAAATCCAGAAAGGCAGGACAGGTCATGGAGAACAGGGAGCCTTGTTATGCTGATGGGCGGGATGTAAATTGCCAACAGGCACTCTGGAGAAGTGTATGGTGTTTCCTAAAACACGTAGGAAACAAAGCAACACAGCCTATGGCACTTCCACTTATGGTCCTATAGCTTAGGGAAATTAAAATCAAAAACACACAGCCACCCCAAAGTTTGGGACGGCTCTGTTTACAAGAACCTCGTCTACGGTACAAGTTAAATATCCGAGATAGCAAAAAATGGATAAAGAAGTTGTGGTACGTACGTACAATGGAATATCTCTCAGCAATGAAATCTATGTCATCAGGCCCGTAGCGGCATAATGAGTGGATTCAGGTACGACGATTCTATGAGAAATAAGTCACACAGAAAAAGAAAGATCATAAGATATCACTAATACACGGAACGTAAACTTGTCTACACATGAACTGAATTACAAAACAGAACAGGGTCTAAATTTAGAAAACCAACTTATGCTTGCTTATGGGGAAAGGTGAGTTGGGTTGCTGCATCAAACCAGAGATTGAAATTAGCACAGATACCGTTCCATAAGCCAAATATATAATAGACAAGACCTACTCCTTGCTCAACGAAATGGACTCACACACCATATACAACGCCTGGGAATATACCTGACAAGTTAGAATCTTAAGACCCATGGATTTATATGTCTCCATAAGGAAATCAAGTGTGTGTACAGCGGCCTAAACGCAGCAGTGAAAATCCGATAAATCCCATTATCAAAATAAATTTCACAAACAAAACACAATGACAGTGAAATAGAGAGCAATTCTTAAATAATTCATTCAGGCCTTGTGAATCAACCTGGATTTACCACATCTACACCCACAGCTCGGTGAGACATAAGGCTGGACACTTCGGGCTGATAGCATTGGTGAGGTTCGGTGAGCAAACGCAGACCCTTTGAAGTCATACTGCATGGTACCCATTCCATGGGTCCCAACTCTCCAGGTTTAAGGGATTCTTCCTTCAGCTAAAACATGCATGGGAATCCCAGACTAATGTCCACCGTGTGATTGGGAAACGTTTTCAAATGCATCTTATGTTTCGTCCCCTGGTACTCGGGTTCACCATTCCAGACACTTTACTAACACTCTCCCCACTGGGAGACTCAGTGCATTTAACCTCCTGTTTGGCACAGTTTGCAATTTCTGCGCAAGATGAAGAGGAATAGGGAGAACCAATGAGAGACTAGCTGTAGGTGTCTGCACGGGCAAATGGAACGCTCATTTCCCACCATTAAGAGGGATTAACCAAAGGCTCAGCGTGCCCTGCCTGAACCAGATTAGGGCCTGAAGCAATCCTGCCGTTTTGCGGGCAACTCACAAGAAAGCGAGTTGAAGAAAGGAGCTCAGGGGCACTGTAATTCACAAACCTGCAGAGTTATGAATGACAGCTATCGTCCAAAAATGTATTGAAGTAAGTCTTCGAAGAGGACTTGAAAGCGGGGCAGAATTTCAGGAAAACGATTTCAGGGCGTAGACTGGAATTGCACTTAAAGCATAGGAAAAGAGGCAGAATGTCGACAATGATGCACTTGGCCAAAAAGTGCGTATGCGTTTTTTCCTGAATATATTCAGGAAGAAACGCATACGCCCTTGTTGGCCAACCAAGCAAGCGTGTAAAGGAAACCTGCACTACAATGAAGTCTCACTGCCCCCCGGTCAAAAGGGCCATCTGAAAAAAGTGTAAAATGCAGAAAGGCAGGACAGGTCATGGAGAACAGGGAGCCTTGTTATGCTGATGGGCGGGATGTAAATTGCCAACAGCCACTCTGGAGAAGTGTATGGTGTTTCCTGAAACACGTAGGAAACAAAGCAACACAGCCTATGGCACTTCCACTTATGGTCCTATAGCTTAGAGAAATTAAAATCAAAAACACACAGCCAACCCAAAGTTTGGGACGGCTCTATTTACAAGAACCTCGTCTAGGGTACAAGTTAAATATCCGAAAAATCAAAAAATGGATAAAGAAGTTGTGGTACGTACGTACAATGGAATATCACTCAGCAATGAGATCTACGTCATCAGGCCCATAGCGGAATAAAGAGTGCAT
The DNA here is from genome assembly GCF_059928025.1 of Delphinapterus leucas. NCBI lineage: Eukaryota > Metazoa > Chordata > Mammalia > Artiodactyla > Monodontidae > Delphinapterus > Delphinapterus leucas. The sequence goes on along the minus strand of NW_028322232.1, from coordinate 786,468 downwards.
TCAGGTACGACGATTCTACGAGAAATAAGTCACACAGAAAAAGAAACATCATAAGATATCACTAATACAGGGAACGTAAACTTGGCTACACATGAACTGAATTAGAAAACAGAACAGGGTCTCAAATTTAGAAAACCAACTTATGCTTGCTTATGGGGAAAGGTGAGTTGGGGTGCTGCATCAAACCAGAGATTGAAATTAGCACAGATACCGTTCCATAAGCCAAATATATAATAGACAAGACCTACTCCTTGCTCAACGAAATGGACTCAACACACCATATTCAACGCCTGGGAATATACCTGACAAGTAAGAATCTTAAGACCCATGGATTTATATGTCTCCATAAGGAAATCAAGCGTGTGTACAGCGGCTGAAACGCAGCAGTGAAAATCCGATAAATCCCATTATCAAAATAAATTTCACAAACAAACCACAATGACAGTGAAATAGAGAGCAATTCTTAAATAATTCATTCAGGGCTTGTGATGCAACCTGGATTTACCACATCTACACCCACAGCTCGGTGAGACATAAGGCTGGACACTTCGGGCTGATAGCATTGGTGAGGTTCAGTGAGCAAACGCAGACACTTTGAAGTCATACTGCATGGTAGCCTATCCATGGGTCCCAACTCTCCAGGTTTAAGGGATTCTTCCTTCAGCTAAAACATGCATGGGAATCCCAGACTAATGTCCACCGTGTGATTGGGAAACGTTTTCAAATGCATCTCATGTTTCGTCCCCTGGTACTCGGGTTCACCATTCCAGACGCTTTACTAACACTCTCCCCACTGGGAGATTCAGTGCCTTTAACCTCCTGTTTGGCACAGTTTGCAATTTCTGCGCAAGATGAAGAGGAATAGGGAGAACCAATGAGAGACTAGCTGTAGGTGTCTGCACGGGCAAATGGAACGCTCATTTCCCACCATTAAGAGGGATTAACCAAAGGCTCAGCGTGCCCTGCCTGAACCAGATTAGGGCCTGAAGCAATCCTGCGGTTTTGCGGGCAACTCACAAGAAAGCGAGTTGAAGAAAGGAGCTCAGGGGCACTGTAATTCACAAACCTGCAGAGTTATGAATGACAGCTATCGTCCAAAAATGTATTGAAGTAAGTATTCGAAGAGGACTTGAAAGCGGGGCAGAATTTCAGGAAAACGATTTCAGGGCGTAGACTGGAATTGCACTTAAAGCATAGGAAAAGAGGCAGAATGTCGACAATGATGCACTTGGCCAAAAAGTGCGTATGCGTTTTTTCCTGAATATATTCAGGAAGAAACGCATACGCCCTTGTTGGCCAACCAAGCAAGCGTGTAAAGGAAACCTGCACTACAATGAAGTCTCACTGCCCCCCGGTCAAAAGGGCCAACTGAAAAAAGTGTAAAATGCAGAAAGGCAGGACAGGTCATGGAGAACAGGGAGCCTTGTTATGCTGATGGGCGGGATGTAAATTGCCAACAGCCACTCTGGAGAATTGTATGGTGTTTCCTGAAACACGTAGGAAACAAAGCAACACAGCCTATGGCACTTCCACTTATGGTCCTATAGCTTAGAGAAATTAAAATCAAAAACACACAGCCAACCCAAAGTTTGGGACGGCTCTATTTACAAGAACCTCGTCTAGGGTACAAGTTAAATATCCGAAAAATCAAAAAATGGATAAAGAAGTTGTGGTACGTACGTACAATGGAATATCACTCAGCAATGAGATCTACGTCATCAGGCCCATAGCGGAATAATGAGTGCATTCAGGTACGACGATTCTACGAGAAATAAGTCACACAGAAAAAGAAACATCATAAGATATCACTAATACAGGGAACGTAAACTTGGCTACACATGAACTGAATTAGAAAACAGAACAGGGTCTCAAATTTAGAAAACCAACTTATGCTTGCTTATGGGGAAAGGTGAGTTGGGGTGCTGCATCAAACCAGAGATTGAAATTAGCACAGATACCGTTCCATAAGCCAAATATATAATAGACAAGACCTACTCCTTGCTCAACGAAATGGACTCAACACACCATATTCAACGCCTGGGAATATACCTGACAAGTAAGAATCTTAAGACCCATGGATTTATATGTCTCCATAAGGAAATCAAGCGTGTGTACAGCGGCTGAAACGCAGCAGTGAAAATCCGATAAATCCCATTATCAAAATAAATTTCACAAACAAACCACAATGACAGTGAAATAGAGAGCAATTCTTAAATAATTCATTCAGGGCTTGTGATGCAACCTGGATTTACCACATCTACACCCAGAGCTGGGTGAGACATAAGGCTGGACACTTCGGGCTGATAGCATTGGTGAGGTTCGGTGAGCAAACGCAGACCCTTTGAAGTCATACTGCATGGTACCCATTCCATGGGTCCCAACTCTCCAGGTTTATGGGATTCTTCCTTCAGCTAAAACATGCATGGGAAACCCAGAGTATGGTCCACCGTGTGATTGGGAAACGTTTTCAAATGCATCTCAGTTTTCGAACCCTGGTACTCGGGTTCACCATTCCAGACACTTTACTAACACTCTCCCCACTTGGAGAGTCAGTGCCTTTAACCTCCTGTATGGCACAGTCTGCAATTTCTGCGCAAGATGAAAAGGAATAGGGAGAACCAATGAGAGACTAGCTGTAGGTGTCTGCACGGGCAAATGGAACGCTCATTTCCCACCAGGAAGAGCAATTAACCAAAGGCTCAGCGTGCCCTGCCGGAAACAGATTAGGGCCTGAAGCAATCCTGTGGTTTTGAGGCCAGCTCACAAGAAAACGAGTTGAAGAAACGAGTTCAGGGGCACTGTAATTCACAAACCTACAGAGTTATGAATGACAGCTATCGTCCAAAAATGTATTGAAGTAAGTCTTCGAAGAGGATTTGAAATCGGGGCAGAAGTGCAGGAAAACGATTTCAGGGGGTAGACTGGAATTGCACTTAAAGCATAGGAAAAGAGGCAGAATGTCGACAATGATGCACTTGGCCAAAAAGGGCGTATGTGTTTTATCCTGAATATATTCAGGAAAAAACGCATAGGCCCTTTTTGGCCAACCAAGCAAGCGTGTAAAGGAAATCTGCACTACAATGAAGTCTCACTGCCCCCCGGTCAAAAGGGCCATCTGAAAAAAGAGTAAGATCCAGAAAGGCAGGACAGGTCATGGAGAACAGGGAGCCTTGTTATGCTGATGGGCGGGATGTAAATTGCCAACAGCCACTCTGGAGAAGTGTATGGTGTTTCCTGAAACACGTAGGAAACAAAGCAACACAGCCTATGGCACTTCCACTTATGGTCCTACAGCTTCGGGAAATTAAAATCAAAAACACACAGCCACCCCAAAGTTTGGGACGGCTCTGTTTACAAGAACTTCGTCTACGGTACAAGTTAAATATCCGAGAAAGCAAAACATGGATAAAGAAGTTGTGGTACGCACGTACAATGGAATATCACTCAGCAATGAAATCTACGTCATCAGGCCCATAGCGGCATAATGAGTGGATTCAGGTACGATGATTCTACGCGAAATAAGTCACACAGGAAAAGAAATATCATAAGATATCACTAATACACGGAATGTAAACTGGACTACACATGAACTGAATTACAAAACAGAACACGGCCTCAAATTTAGAAAACCAACTTATGCTTGCTTATGGGGAAAGGTGAGTTGGGGTGCTACATAAAACCAGAGATTGAAATTAGCACAGATACCTTTCCATAAGCCAAATATATAACAGACAAGACCTAATCCTTGCTCAACGAAATGGACTCAACACCCCATATTCAACGCCTGGGAATATACCTGACAAGTAAGAATCTTAAAACCCATGGATTTATATGTCTCCATAAGGAAATCAAGCGTGTGTACAGTGGCCTAAACGTACCAGTGAAAATCCGATAAATCCCATTATCAAAATAAATTTCAAAAACAAAACACAATGCCACTGAAATAGAGAGCAATTCTTAAATAATTCATTCAGCGCTTGTGATGCAACCTGGATTTACCACATCTACACCCAGAGCTGGGTGAGACATAAGGCTGGACACTTCGGGCTGATAGCATTGGTGAGGTTCAGTGAGCAAACGCAGACCCTTTGAAGTCATACTGCATGGTACCCATTCCATGGGTCCCAACTCTCCAGGTTTATGGGATTCTTAGTTCAGCTAAAACATGCATGGGAAACCCAGAGTATGGTCCACCGTGTGATTGGGAAACGTTTTCAAATGCATCTCAGTTTTCGAACCCTGGTACTCGGGTTCACCATTCCAGACACTTTACTAACACTCTCCCCAGTTGGAGAGTCAGTGCCTTTAACCTCCTGTTTGGCACAGTCTGCAATTTCTGCGCAAGATGAAAAGGAATAGGGAGAACCAATGAGAGACTAGCTGTAGGTGTCTGCACGGGCAAATGGAACGCTCATTTCCCACGAGGAAGAGGAATTAACCAAAGGCTCAGTGTGCCCTGCTGCAAAGAGATTAGGACCTGAAGCAATCCTGCGGTTTTGCGGCCAGCTCAAAGAAAGTGAGTTGAAGAAAGGAGCTCAGGGGCACTGTAATTCACAAACCTGCAGAGTTATTAATGACAGCTATCGTCCAAAAATATATTGAAGTAAGTCTTCGAAGAGGACTTGAAAGCGGGGCAGAATTGCAGGAAAACGATTTCATGGGGTAGACTGGAATTGCACTTAAAGCATAGGAAAAGAGGCAGGATGTCGACAATGATGCACTTGGCCAAAAAGGGCGTATGCGTTTTTTCCTGAATATATTCAGGAAAAAACTCATACGCCCTTTTTGGCCAACCAAGCAAGCGTTTAAAGGAAATCTGCACTACAATGAACTCTCACTGCCCCGCGGTCAAAAGGGCCATCTGAAAAAAGTGTAAGATCCAGAAAGGCAGGACAGGTCATGGAGAACAGGGAGACTTGTTATGTCGATGGGCGGGATGTAAATTGCCAACAGCCACTCTGGAGAAGTGTATGGGGTTTCCTGAAACACGTAGGAAACAAAGCAACATAGCCTATGGCACTTCCACTTATGGTCCTATAGCTTAGGGAAATTAAAATCAAAAACACACAGCCACACCAAAGTTTGGGACGGCTCTGTTTACAAGAACCTTGTCTACGGTCCAAGTTAAATATCCGAGAAAGCAAAAAATTTATAAAGAAGTTGTGGTACGCACGTACAATGGAATATCACACAGGAATGAAATCTACGTAATCAGGCCCGTAGCGGCATAATGAGTGGATTCAGGTACGACGATTCTACGAGAAATAAGTCACACAGAAAAAGAAACATCATAAGATATCACTAATACACGGCATGTAACCTTGGCTACACATGAACTGAATTACAAAACAGAACAGGGTCTCAAATTTAGAAAACCAACTTATTCTTGCTTATGGGGAATGTTGAGTTGGGGTGCTGCATAACACCAGAGATTGAAATTAGCACAGATACCGTTCCATAAGCCAAATATATTATAGAGAAGACCTACTCCTTGCTCAACGAAATGGACTCAACACCCCATATTCAACGCCTGGGAACATACCTGACAAGTAAGAATCTTAAAACCCATGGATTTTTATGTCTCCATAAGGAAATAAAGCGTGTGTACAGTGGCCTAAAGGCAGCAGTGAAAATCCGATAAATCCCATTATCAACATAAATTTCTAAAACAAAACACAATGACAGTGAAATAGAGAGCGATTCTTAAATATTTCATTCAGGGCTTGTGATGCAACCTGGATTTACCACCTCTACACCCAGAGCTGGGTGAGCCATAAGGCTGGACACTTCGGGCTGATATCATTGGTGAGGTTCGGTGAGCAAACTTAAACCCTTTGAAGTCATACTGCATGGTACCCTTTCCATGGGTCCCAGCTCTCCATGTTTAAGAGATTCTTCCTTCAGCTAAAACATGCATGGGAAACACAGAGTATGGTCCACCGTGTGGGAAACGTTTTCAAATGCATCTCAGTTTTCGAACCCTGGTACTCGGGTTCACCATTCCAGACGCTTTACTAACACTCTCCCCAATTGGAGAGTCAGTGCCTTTAACCTCCTGTTTGGCACAGTTTGCAATTTCTGCGCAAGATGAACAGGAATAGGGAGAACCAATGAGAGCCTTGCTGTAGGTGTCTGCACGGGCAAATGGAACGCTCATTTACCACCAGGAAGGGGAATTAACCAAAGACTCAGCGTGCCCTGCCGGAAACTGATTACCGCCTGAAGCAATCCTGCGGTTTTGCGGCCAGCTCACAAGAAAGCGAGTTGAAGAAAGGAGCTCAGGGGCACTGTAATTCACAAACCTGCAGAGTTATGAATGACAGCTATCATCCAAAAATGTATTGAAGTAAGTCTTCGAAGAGAACTTGAAAGCGGGACAGAATTTCAGGAAAACGATTTCAGGGGGTAGACTGGAATTGCACTTAAAGCATAGGAAAAGAGGCAGAATGTCGACAATGTTGCGCTTGGCCAAAAACGGCGTATGCGGTTTTTCCTGAATATATTCAGGAAAAAATGCATCCGCCCTTTTTGGCCAACCAAGCAAGCGTGTAAAGGAAATCTGCACTACAATGAAGTCTCACTGCCCCCCGGTCAAAAGGGCCATCTGAAAAAAGTGTAAAATCCAGAAAGGCAGGACAGGTCATGGAGAACAGGGAGCCTTGTTATGCTGATGGGCGGGATGTAAATTGCCAACAGCCACTCTGGAGAAGTGTATGGTGTTTCCTGAAACACGTAGGAAACAAAGCAACACAGCCTATGGCATTTCCACTTAGGGTCCTATAGATTAGGGAAATTAAATTCAAAAACACACTGCCACGCCAAAATTTGGGACGGCTCTGTTTACAAGAACCTCGTCTACGGTACAAGATAAATATCCGAGAAAGCAAAAAATGGATAAAGAATTTGTGGTACGTACGTACAATGGAATATCACTCAGCAATGAGATCTACGTCATCAGGCCCGTAGCGGCATAATGAGTGGATTCAGGTACGACGATTCTACGAGAAATAAGTCACACAGAAAAAGAAAGACCATAAGATATCACTAATACACGGAACGTAACCTTGGCTACACATGAACTGAATTACAAAACAGAACAGGGTCTCAAATTGAGAAAACCAACTTATGCTTGCTTATGGGGAAAGGTGAGTTGGGGTGCTGCATCAAACCAGAGATTGAAATTAGCACAGATACCGTTCCATAAGCCAAATATATAATAGACAAAACCTACTCCTTGCTCAACGAAATGGACTCAACACCCCATATTCAACGTCTGGGAATATACCTGACAAGTAAGAATCTTAAGACCCATGGATTTATATGTCTCCATAAGTAAGTCAAGCGTGTGTACAGTGGCCTAAATGCAGCAGTGAAAATCCGATAAATCCCATTAACAAAATAAATTTCACAAACAAAACACAATGACAGAGAAACAGAGAGCAATTCTTAAATAATTCATTCAGGGCTTGTGATGCAACCTGAATTTACCACAGCTACACGCAGAGCTGGTTGAGACATAAGGCTGGACACTTCGGGCTGATAGCATTGGTGAGGTTCGGTGAGCAAAGGCAGACCCTTTGAAGTAATCCTGCATGGTACCCATTCCATGTGTCCCAACTCACCAGGTTTAAGGAATTCTTCCTTCAGCTAAAACATGCATGGGAAACCCAGAGTTTGGTCCACCGTGTGATTGGGAAACGTTTTCAAATGCATCTCAGGTTTCGTCCCCTGGTACTCGGGTTCACCGTTCCAGACGCTTTACTACACTATCCCCATTTGGAGAGTCAGTGCCTTTAACCTCCTGTTTGGCACAGTTTGCAATTTCTGCGCAAGATGAACAGGAATAGGGAGAACCAATGAGAGACTAGCTGTAGGTGTCTGCACGGGCAAATGGAACGCTCATTTCCCACCAGGAAGAGGATTTAACCAAAGGGTCAGCGTGCCCTGCCGGAATCAGATTAGGCCCTGAAGCAATCCTGCGGGTTTGCGGCCAGCTCACAAGATAGCGAGTTGAAGAAAGGAGCTCAGGGGCACTGTAACTCACAAACCTGCAGAGTTATGAATGACAGCTATCGTCCAAAAATATATTGAAGGAAGGCTGCGAAGAGGACTTGTAAGTGGGGCAGAATTGCAGGATAACGATTTCAGGAGGTAGACGGGAATTGCATTTAAAGCATAGGAAAAGAGGCAGAACGTCGACAATGATGCTCTTGGCCAAAAAGGGCGTATGCGTTTTTTCCTGAATATATTCAGGAAAAAACGCATACGCCCTTTTTGGCCAACCAAGCAAGCATGTTAAAGAAATCTGCACTACAATGAAGTCTCACTGCCCCCCGGTCAAAAGGGCCATGTGAAAAAAGTGTAAAATCCAGAAAGGCAGCACAGGCCATGGAGAACAGGGAGGCTTGTTCTGCTGATGGTCGGGATGTAAATTGCCAACAGCCACTCTGGAGAAGTGTATGGTGTTTCCTGGAACAGCTAAAAAACAAAGCAACGGAGCCTACGGCACTTCCACTTATGGTCCTATAGCTTAGGGAAATTAAAATCAAAAACACACAGCCACCCCAAAGTTTCGGACGGCTCTGTTTACATGAACCTCGACTACGGTACAAGGTAAATATCCCAGAACGTGAAAAATGGATAAAGAAGTTGTGGTACGTACGTACAAAGGAATATCACTCAGCAATGAAATCTATGTCATCAGGCCCGTCGCGGCATAATGAGTGGATTCAGGTACGATGATTCTAAGTGAAATGAGTCACACAGAAAATGAAACATCACAAGATATCACTAATACAAGGAATGTAAACTTGGCTACACATGAACTGAATTACAAAACAGAACAGGGTCTCAAATTTAGTAAACCAACTTATGCTTGCTTAAGGGGAAAGGTGAGTTGGGGTGCTGCATAAAACCAGAGATAGAAATTAGCACAGATACCTTTCCATAAGCCAAATATGTAATTGTCAAGACCTACCCCTTGCTCAACGAAATGGACTAAACACCCCATATTCAACGACTAGGAATACACCTGACTAGTAAGAATCTTCAAACCCATGGATTTATATGTCTCCGTAAGAGAATGAAGCGTGTGTACAGAGGCATGAATGCAGCAGAGAAAATCCGATAAATCCCATTATCAAAATGAATTACAAAAACAAAACACAAGGACAGTGAAATAGAGAGCAATTCTTAAATAATTCATTCAGGGCTTGTGATGCAACCTGGATTTACCACATCTACACCCAGAGCTGAGTGAGACATAAGGTTGGGCACTTCGGGCTGATAGCATTGGTGAGGTTCGATGAGCAAATGCAGACCCTTTGAAGTCATACTGCATGGTACCCATTCCATGGGTCCCATCTCTCCAGGTTTAACGAATTCTTCCTTCAGCTAAAACATGCGTGGGAAACCCACAGTATGGTGCACCGAGGGACCGGCAAACGTTTTCAAATGCATCTCAGTTTTCGTCCCCTTTTACTCAGGTTCACCATTCCAGACCCTTTACTAACACTCTCCCCACTTGGAGAGTCAGTGCCTTTAACCTCCTGTTTGGCACAGTTTGCAAATTCTGCGCAAGATGAACAGGAATAGGGAGAACCAATGAGAGACTAGCTTTAGGTGTCTGCACGGGCAAAGGTAACGCTCATTTCCCACCAGGAAGAGGAATTAACCAAAGGCTCAGCATGCCGTGCCGGAACCGGATTAGGGCCTGAATCAATCCTGCGGGTTTGCGGCCAGCTCACAAGATAGCGAGTTGAAGAAAGGAGCTCAGGGGCACTGTAACTCACAAACCTGCATAGTTATAAATGACAGCTATCATCCAAAAATATATTGAAGGAAGGCTGCGAAGAGGACTTGTAAGTGGGGCAGAATTGCAGGATAACGATTACAGGAAGTAGACGGGAATTGCATTTAAAGCATAGGAAAAGAGGCAGAACGTCAACAATGATGCTCTTGTCCAAAAAGGGCGTATGCGTTTTTTCCTGAATATATTCAGGAAAAAACGCATACGCCCTTTTTGGCCAACCAAGCAAGCATGTTAAAGAAATCTGCACTACAATGAAGTCTCACTGCCCCCCGGTCAAAAGGGCCATGTGAAAAAAGTGTAAAATCCAGAAAGGCAGCACAGGCCATGGAGAACAGGGAGCCTTGTTCTGCTGATGGGCGGGATGTAAATTGCCAACAGCCACTCTGGAGAAGTGTATGGTGTTTCCTGAAACAGCTAAAAAACAAAGCAACGGAGCCTACGGCACTTCCACTTATGGTCCTATAGCTTAGGGAAATTAAAATCAAAAACACACAGCCACCCCAAAGTTTCGGACGGCTCTGTTTACAAGAACCTCGTCTACGGTACAAGTTAAATATCCCAGAACGTGTAAAATGGATAAAGAAGTTGTGGTACGTACGTACAATGGAATATCACTCAGCAATGAAATCTATGTCAACAGGCCCGTCGCGGCATAATGAGTGGATTCAGGTAGGATGATTCTAAGTGAAATGAGTCACACAGAAAATGAAACATCATAAGATATCACTAATACAAGGAATGTAAACTTGGCTACACATGAACTGAATTACAAAACAGAACAGGGTCTCAAATTTAGAAAACCAACTTATGCTTGCTTAAGGGGAAAGGTGAGATGGGGTGCTGCATAAAACCAGAGATAGAAATTAGCACAGATACCTTTCGATAAGCCAAATATGTAATTGTCAAGACCTACCCCTTGCTCAACGAAATGGACTAAACACCCCATATTCAACGACTAGGAATACACCTGACTAGTAAGAATCTTCAAACCCATGGATTTATATGTCTCCGTAAGAGAATGAAGCGTGTGTACAGAGGCATGAATGCAGCAGAGAAAATCCGATAAATCCCATTATCAAAATGAATTACAAAAACAAAACACAAGGACAGTGAAATAGAGAGCAATTCTTAAATAATTCATTCAGGGCTTGTGATGCAACCTGGATTTACCACATCTACACCCAGAGCTGAGTGAGACATAAGGTTGGGCACTTCGGGCTGATAGCATTGGTGAGGTTCGATGAGCAAATGCAGACCCTTTGAAGTCATACTGCATGGTACCCATTCCATGGGTCCCATCTCTCCAGGTTTAACGAATTCTTCCTTCAGCTAAAACATGCGTGGGAAACCCACAGTATGGTGCACCGAGGGACCGGCAAACGTTTTCAAATGCATCTCAGTTTTCGTCCCCTCTTACTCAGGTTCACCATTCCAGACCCTTTACTAACACTCTCCCCACTTGGAGAGTCAGTGCCTTTAACCTCCTGTTTGGCACAGTTTGCAAATTCTGCGCAAGATGAACAGGAATAGGGAGAACCAATGAGAGACTAGCTTTAGGTGTCTGCACGGGCAAAGGTAACGCTCATTTCCCACCAGGAAGAGGAATTAACCAAAGGCTCAGCATGCCGTGCCGGAACCGGATTAGGGCCTGAATCAATCCTGCGGGTTTGCGGCCAGCTCACAAGATAGCGAGTTGAAGAAAGGAGCTCAGGGGCACTGTAACTCACAAACCTGCATAGTTATAAATGACAGCTATCATCCAAAAATATATTGAAGGAAGGCTGCGAAGAGGACTTGTAAGTGGGGCAGAATTGCAGGATAACGATTACAGGAAGTAGACGGGAATTGCATTTAAAGCATAGGAAAAGAGGCAGAACGTCAACAATGATGCTCTTGTCCAAAAAGGGCGTATGCGTTTTTTCCTGAATATATTCAGGAAAAAACGCATACGCCCTTTTTGGCCAACCAAGCAAGCATGTTAAAGAAATCTGCACTACAATGAAGTCTCACTGCCCCCCGGTCAAAAGGGCCATGTGAAAAAAGTGTAAAATCCAGAAAGGCAGCACAGGCCATGGAGAACAGGGAGCCTTGTTCTGCTGATGGGCGTGATGTAAATTGCCAACAGCCACTCTGGAGAAGTGTATGGTGTTTCCTGGAACAGCTAAAAAACAAAGCAACGGAGCCTACGGCACTTCCACTTATGGTCCTATAGCTTAGGGAAATTAAAGTCAAAAACACACAGCCACCCCAAAGTTTCGGACGGCTCTGTTTACAAGAACCTCGTCTACGGTACAAGTTAAATATCCCAGAACGTGTAAAATGGATAAAGAAGTTGTGGTACGTACGTACAATGGAATATCACTCAGCAATGAAATCTATGTCATCAGGCCCGTCGCGGCATAATGAGTGGATTCAGGTACGATGATTCTAAGTGAAATGAGTCACACAGAAAATGAAACATCATAAGATATCACTAATACAAGGAATGTAAACTTGGCTACACATGAACTGAATTACAAAACAGAACAGGGTCTCAAATTTAGAAAACCAACTTATGCTTGCTTAAGGGGAAAGGTGAGATGGGGTGCTGCATAAAACCAGAGATAGAAATTAGCACAGATACCTTTCCATAAGCCAAATATGTAATTGTCAAGACCTACCCCTTGCTCAACAAAATGGACTAAACACCCCATATTCAACGACTAGGAATACACCTGACTAGTAAGAATCTTCAAACCCATGGATTTATATGTCTCCGTAAGAGAATGAAGCGTGTGTACAGAGGCATGAATGCAGCAGAGAAAATCCGATAAATCCCATTATCAAAATGAATTACAAAAACAAAACACAAGGACAGTGAAATAGAGAGCAATTCTTAAATAATTCATTCAGGGCTTGTGATGCAACCTGGATTTACCACATCTACACACAGAGCTGAGTGAGACATAAGATTGGGCACTTCGGGCTGATAGCATTGGTGACGTTCGATGAGCAAATGCAGACCCTTTGAAGTCATACTGCATGGTACCCATTCCATGGGTCCCATCTCTCCAGGTTTAACGAATTCTTCCTTCAGCTAAAACATGCGTGGGAAACCCACAGTATTGAGCACCGAGGGACCGGCAAACGTTTTCAAATGCATCTCAGTTTTCGTCCCCTTTTACTCGGGTTCACCATTCCAGACCCTTTTCTAACACTCTCCCCACTTGGAGAGTCAGTGCCTTTAACCTCCTGTTTGGCACAGTTTGCAATTTCTGCGCAAGATGAACAGGAATAGGGAGAACCAATGAGAGACTAGCTTTAGGTGTCTGCACGGGCAAATGTAATGCTCATTTCCCACCAGGAAGAGGAATTAACCAAAGGCTCAGCATGCCGTGCCGGAAACAGATTAGGGCCTGAAGCAATCCTGCGGGTTTGCGGCCAGCTCACAAGATAGTGAGTTGAAGAAAGGAGCTCAGGAGCACTGTAATTCACAAACCTGCAGAGTTATAAATGACAGCTATCGTCCAAAAATATATTGAAGGAAGGCTGCGAAGAGGACTTGTAAGTGGGGCAGAATTGCAGGATAACGATTTCAGGAGGTAGACGGGAATTGCATTTAAAGCATAGGAAAAGAGGCAGAACGTCGACAATGATGCTCTTGGCCAAAAAGGGCGTATGCGTTTTTTCCTGAATATATTCAGGAAAAAAACGCATATGCCCTTTTTGGCCAACCAAGCAAGCATGTTAAAGAAATCTGCACTACAATGTAGTCTCACTGCCCCCCGGCAAAAGGGCCATGTGAAAAAAGTGTAAAATTCAGAAAGGCAGCACAGGCCATGGAGAACAGGGAGCCTTGTTATGCTGATGGGCGGGATGTAAATTGCCAACAGCCACTCTGGAGAAGTGTATGGTGTTTCCTGGAACAGCTAAAAAACAAAGCAACGGAGCCTACGGCACTTCCACTTATGGTCCTATAGCTTAGGGAAATTAAAATCAAAAACACACAGCCACCCCAAAGTTTCGGACGGCTCTGTTTACAAGAACCTCGTCTACGGTACAAGTTAAATATCCCAGAACGTGAAAAATGGATAAAGAAGTTGTGGTACGTACGTACAATGGAATATCACTCAGCAATGAAATCTATGTCATCAGGCCCGTCGCGGCATAATGAGTGGATTCAGGTACGATGATTCTAAGTGAAATGAGTCACACAGAAAATGAAACATCATAAGATATCACTAATACAAGGAATGTAAACTTGGCTACACATGAACTGAATTACAAAACAGAACAGGGTCTCAAATTTAGAAAACCAACTTATGCTTGCTTAAGGGGAAAGGTGAGTTGGGGTGCTGCATAAAACCAGAGATAGAAATTAGCACAGATACCTTTCCATAAGCCAAATATGTAATTGTCAAGACCTACCCCTTGCTCAACGAAATGGACTAAACACCCCATATTCAACGACTAGGAATACACCTGACTAGTAAGAATGTTCAAACCCATGGATTTATATGTCTCCGTAAGAGAATGAAGCGTGTGTACAGTGGCATGAATGCAGCAGAGAAAATCCGATAAATCCCATTATCAAAATGAATTACAAAAACAAAACACAAGGACAGTGAAATAGAGAGCAATTCTTAAATAATTCATTCAGGGCTTGTGATGCAACCTGGATTTACCAGATCTACACCCAGAGCTGAGTGAGACATAAGGTTGGGCACTTCGGGCTGATAGCATTGGTGAGGTTCGATGAGCAAATGCAGACCCTTTGAAGTCATACTGCATGGTACCCATTCCATGGGTCCCATCTCTCCAGGTTTAACGAATTCTTCCTTCAGCTAAAACATGCGTGGGAAACCCACAGTATGGTGCACCGAGGGACCGGCAAACGTTTTCAAATGCATCTCAGTTTTCGTCCCCTTTTACTCGGGTTCACCATTCCAGACACTTTACTAACACTCTCCCCACTTGGAGAGTCAGTGCCTTTAACCTCCTGTTTGGCATAGTTTGCAATTTCTGCGCAAGATGAACAGGAATAGGGAGAACCAATGAGAGACTAGCTTTAGGTGTCTGCACGGGCAAATGTAACGCAAATTTCCCACCAGGAAGAGGAATTAACCACAGGCTCAGCATGCCGTGCCGGAACCAGATTAGGGCCTGAAGCAATCCTGCGGGTTTGCGGCCAGCTCACAAGATAGCGAGTTGAAGAAAGGAGCTCAGGGGCACTGTAACTCACAAACCTGCAGAGTTATAAATGACAGCTATCGTCCAAAAATATATTGAAGGAAGGCTGCGAAGAGGACTTGTAAGTGGGGCAGAATTGCAGGATAACGATTTCAGGAGGTAGACGGGAATTGCATTTAAAGCATAGGAAAAGAGGCAGAACGTCGACAATGATGCTCTTGGCCAAAAAGGGCGTATGCGTTTTTTCCTGAATATATTCAGGAAAAAAACGCATATGCCCTTTTTGGCCAACCAAGCAAGCATGTTAAAGAAATCTGCACTACAATGTAGTCTCACTGCCCCCCGGCAAAAGGGCCATGTGAAAAAAGTGTAAAATTCAGAAAGGCAGCACAGGCCATGGAGAACAGGGAGCCTTGTTCTGCTGATGGGCGGGATGTAAATTGCCAACAGCCACTCTGGAGAAGTGTATGGTGTTTCCTGGAACAGCTAAAAAACAAAGCAACGGAGCCTACGGCACTTCCACTTATGGTCCTATAGCTTAGGGAAATTAAAATCAAAAACACACAGCCACCCCAAAGTTTCGGATGGCTCTGTTTACAAGAACCTCGTCTACGGTACAAGTTAAATATCCCAGAACGTGAAAAATGGATAAAGAAGTTGTGGTACGTACGTACAATGGAATATCACTCAGCAATGAAATCTATGTCATCAGGCCCGTCGCGGCATAATGAGTGGATTCAGGTAGGATGATTCTAAGTGAAATGAGTCACACAGAAAATGAAACATCATAAGATATCACTAATACAAGGAATGTAAACTTGGCTACACATGAACTGAATTACAAAACAGAACAGGGTCTCAAATTTAGAAAACCAACTTATGCTTGCTTAAGGGGAAAGTTGAGTTGGGGTGCTGCATAAAACCAGAGATAGAAATTAGCACAGATACCTTTCCATAAGCCAAATATGTAATTGTCAAGACCTACCCCTTGCTCAACGAAATGGACTAAACACCCCATATTCAACGACTAGGAATACACCTGACTAGTAAGAATCTTCAAACCCATGGATTTATATGTCTCCGTAAGAGAAAAAAGCATGTGTACAGAGGCATGAATGCAGCAGAGAAAATCCGATAAATCCCATTATCAAAATGAATTACAAAAACAAAACACAAGGACAGTGAAATAGAGAGCAATTCTTAAATAATTCATTCAGGGCTTGTGATGCAACCTGGATTTACCACATCTACACCCAGAGCTGAGTGAGACCTAAGGTTGGGCACTTCGGGCTGATAGAATTGGTGAGGTTCGTTGAGCAAATGCAGACCCTTTGAAGTCATACTGCATGGTACACATTCCATGGGTCCCATCTCTCCAGGTTTAACGAATTCTTCCTTCAGCTAAAACATGCGTGGGAAACCCACAGTATGGTGCACCGAAGGACCGGCAAACGTTTTTAAATGCATCTCAGTTTTCGTCCCCATTTACTCGGGTTCACCATTCCAGAACCTTTACTAACACTCTCCCCACTTGGAGAGTCAGTGCCTTTAACCTCCTGTTTGGCACAGTTTGCAATTTCTGCGCAAGATGAACAGGAATAGGGAGAACCAATGAGAGACTAGCTTTAGGTGTCTGCACGGGCAAATGTAACGCTCATTTCCCACCAGGAAGAGGAATTAACCAAAGGCTCAGCATGCCGTGCCGGAACCAGATTAGGGCCTGAAGCAATCCTGCGGGTTTGCGGCCAGCTCACAAGATAGCGAGTTGAAGAAAGGAGCTCAGGGGCACTGTAACTCACAAACATGCAGAGTTATAAATGACAGCTATCGTCCAAAAATATATTGAAGGAAGGCTTCGAAGAGGACTTGTAAGTGGGGCAGAATTGCAGGATAACGATTTCAGGAGGTAGACGGGAATTGCATTTAAAGCATAGGAAAAGAGGCAGAACGTCGACAATGATGCTCTTGGCCAAAAAGGGCGTATGCGTTTTTTCCTGAATATATTCAGGAAAAAACGCATACGCCCTTTTTGGCCAACCAAGCAAGCATGTTAAAGAAATCTGCACTACAATGAAGTCTCACTGCCCCCCGGTCAAAAGGGCCATGTGAAAAAAGTGTAAAATCCAGAAAGGCAGCACAGGCCATGGAGAACAGGGAGCCTTGTTATGCTGATGGGCGGGATGTAAATTGCAAACAGCCACTCTGGAGAAGTGTATGGTGTTTCCTGGAACAGCTAAAAAACAAAGAAACGGAGCCTACGGCACTTCCACTTATGGTCCTATAGCTTAGGGAAATTAAAATCAAAAACACACAGCCACCCCAAAGTTTCGGACGGCTCTGTTTACAAGAACCTCGTCTACGGTACAAGTTAAATATCCCAGAACGTGAAAAATGGATAAAGAAGTTGTGGTACGTACGTACAATGGAATATCACTCAGCAATGAAATCTATGTCATCAGGCCCGTCGCGGCATAATGAGTGGATTCAGGTACGATGATTCTAAGTGAAATGAGTCACACAGAAAATGAAACATCATAAGATATCACTAATACAAGGAATGTAAACTTGGCTACATATGAACTGAATTACAAAACAGAACAGGGTCTCAAATTTAGAAAACCAACTTATGCTTGCTTAAGGCTAAAGGTGAGTTGGGGTGCTGCATAAAACCAGAGATAGAAATTAGCACAGATACCTTTCCATAAGCCAAATATGTAATTGTCAAGACCTACCCCTTGCTCAACGAAATGGACTAAACACCCCATATTCAACGACTAGGAATACACCTGACTAGTAAGAATCTTCAAACCCATGGATTTATATGTCTCCGTAAGAGAATGAAGCGTGTGTACAGAGGAATGAATGCAGCAGAGAAAATCCGATAAATCCCATTATCAAAATGAATTACAAAAACAAAACACAAGGACAGTGAAATAGAGAGCAATTCTTAAATAATTCATTCAGGGCTTGTGATGCAACCTGGATTTACCACATCTACACCCAGAGCTGAGTGAGACATAAGGTTGGGCACTTCGGGCTGATAGCATTGGTGAGGTTCGATGAGCAAATGCAGACCCTTTGAAGTCATACTGCATGGTACCCATTCCATGGGTCCCATCTCTCCAGGTTTAACGAATTCTTCCTTCAGCTAAAACATGCGTGGGAAACCCACAGTATGGTGCACCGAGGGACCGGCAAACGTTTTCAAATGCATCTCAGTTTTCGTCCCCTTTTACTCGGGTTCACCCTTCCAGACCCTTTACTAACACTCTCCCCACTAGGAGAGTCAGTGCTTATAACCTCCTGTTTGGCACAGTTTGCAATTTCTGCGCAAGATGAACAGGAATAGGGAGAACCAATGAGAGACTAGCTTTAGGTGTCTGCACGGGCAAATGTAACGCTCATTTCCCACCAGGAAGAGGAATTAACCAAAGGCTCAGCATGCCGTGCAGGAACCAGATTAGGGCCTGAAGCAATCCTGGGGGTTTGCGGCCAGCTCACAAGATAGCGAGTTGAAGAAAGGAGCTCAGGGGCCCTGTAACTCACAAACATGCAGAGTTATAAATGACAGCTATCGTCCAAAAATATATTGAAGGAAGGCTGCGAAGAGGACTTGTAAGTGGGGCAGAATTGCAGGATAAGGATTTCAGGTGGTAGACGGGAATTGCATTTAAAGTATAGGAAAAGAGGCAGAACGTCGACAATGATGCTCTTGGCCAAAAAGGGCGTATGCGTTTTTTCCTGAATATATTCAGGAAAAAACGCATACGCCCTTCTTTGCCAACCAAGCAAGCATGTTAAAGAAATCTGCACTACAATGAAGTCTCACTGCCCCATGGTCAAAAGGGCCATGTGAAAAAAGTGTAAAATCCAGAAAGGCAGCACAGGCCATGGAGAACAGGGAGCCTTGTTATGCTGATGGGCGGGATGTAAATTGCAAACAGCCACTCTGGAGAAGTGTATGGTGTTTCCTGGAACAGCTAAAAAACAAAGAAACGGAGCCTACGGCACTTCCACTTATGGTCCTATAGCTTAGGGAAATTAAAATCAAAAACACACAGCCACCCCAAAGTTTTGGACGGCTCTGTTTACAAGAACCTCGTCTACGGTACAAGTTAAATATCCCAGAACCTGAAAAATGGATAAAGAAGTTGTGGTACGTACGTACAATGGAATATCACTCAGCAATGAAATCTATGTCATCAGGCCCGTCGCGGCATAATGAGTGGATTCAGGTAGGATGATTCTAAGTGAAATGAGTCACACAGAAAATGAAACATCATAAGATATCACTAATACAAGGAATGTAAACTTGGCTACACATGAACTGAATTACAAAACAGAACAGGGTCTCAAATTTAGAAAACCAACTTATGCTTGCTTAAGGGGAAAGGTGAGTTGGGGTGCTGCATAAAACCAGAGATAGAAATTAGCACAGATACCTTTCCATAAGCCAAATATGTAATTGTCAAGACCTACCCCTTGCTCAACGAAATGGACTAAACACCCCATATTCAACGACTAGGAATACACCTGACTAGTAAGAATCTTCAAACCCACGGATTTATATGTCTCCGTAAGAGAATGAAGCGTGTGTACAGAGGCATGAATGCAGCAGAGAAAATCCGATAAATCCCATTATCAAAATGAATTACAAAAACAAAACACAAGGACAGTGAAATAGAGAGCAATTCTTAAATAATTCATTCAGGGCTTGTGATGCAACCTGGATTTACCACATCTACACCCAGAGCTGAGTGAGACATAAGGTTGGGCACTTCGGGCTGATAGCATTGGTGAGGTTCGATGAGCAAATGCAGACCCTTTGAAGTCATACTGCATGGTACCCATTCCATGGGTCCCATCTCTCCAGGTTTAACGAATTCTTCCTTCAGCTGAAACATGCGTGGGAAACCCACAGTATGGTGCACCGAGGGACTGGCAAACGTTTTCAAATGCATCTCAGTTTTCGTCCCCTTTTACTCGGGTTCACCCTTCCAGACCCTTTACTAACACTCTCCCCACTTGGAGAGTCAGTGCCCTTAACCTCCTGTTTGGCACAGTTTGCAATTTCTGCGCAAGATGAACAGGAATAGGGAGAACCAATGAGAGTCTAGCTTTAGGTGTCTGCACGGGCAAATGTAACGCTCATTTCCCACCAGGAAGAGGAATTAACCAAAGGCTCAGCATGCCATGCCGGAACCAGATTAGGACCTGAAGCAATCCTGCGGGTTTGCGGCCAGCTCACAAGATAGCGAGTTGAAGAAAGGAGCTCAGGGGCACTGTAACTCACAAACCTGCAGAGTTATAAATGACAGCTATCGTCCAAAAATATATTGAAGGAAGGCTGCGAAGAGGACTTGTAAGTGGGGCAGAATTGCAGGATAACGATTTCAGGAGGTAGACGGGAATTGCATTTAAAGCATAGGAAAAGAGGCAGAACGTTGACAATGATGCTCTTGGCCAAAAAGGGCGTATGCGTTTTTTCCTGAATATATTCAGGAAAAAACGCATACGCCCTTTCTGGCCAACCAAGCAAGCATGTTAAAGAAATCTGCACTACAATGAAGTCTCACTGCCCCCCGGTCAAAAGGGCCATGTGAAAAAAGTGTAAAATCCAGAAAGGCAGCACAGGCCATGGAGAACAGGGAGCCTTGTTATGCTGATGGGCGGGATGTAAATTGCCAACAGCCACTCTGGAGAAGTGTATGGTGTTTCCTGGAACAGCTAAAAAACAAAGCAACGGAGCCTACGGCACTTCCACTTATGGTCCTATAGCTTAGGGAAATTAAAATCAAAAACACACAGCCACCCCAAAGTTTCGGACGGCTCTGTTTACAAGAACCTCGTCTACGGTACAAGTTAAATATCCCAGAACGTGAAAAATGGATAAAGAAGTTGTGGTACGTACGTACAATGGAATATCACTCAGCAATGAAATCTATGTCATCAGGCCCGTCGCGGCATAATGAGTGGATTCAGGTAGGATGATTCTAAGTGAAATGAGTCACACAGAAAATGAAACATCATAAGATATCACTAATACAAGGAATGTAAACTTGGCTACACATGAACTGAATTACAAAACAGAACAGGGTCTCAAATTTAGAAAACCAACTTATGCTTGCTTAAGGGGAAAGGTGAGTTGGGGTGCTGCATAAAACCAGAGATAGAAATTAGCACAGATACCTTTCCATAAGCCAAATATGTAATTGTCAAGACCTACCCCTTGCTCAACGAAATGGACTAAACACCCCATATTCAACGACTAGGAATACACCTGACTAGTAAGAATCGTCAAACCCATGGATTTATATTTCTCCGTAAGAGAATGAAGCGTGTGTACAGAGGCATGAATGCAGCAGAGATAATCCGATAAATCCCATTATCAAAATGAATTACAAAAACAAAACACAAGGACAGTGAAATAGAGAGCAATTCTTAAATAATTCATTCAGGGCTTGTGATGCAACCTGGATTTACCACATCTACACCCAGAGCTGAGTGAGACATAAGGTTGGGCTCTTCGGGCTGATAGCATTGGTGAGGTTCGATGAGCAAATGCAGACCCTTTGAAGTCATACTGCATGGTACCCATTCCATGGGTCCCATCTCTCCAGGTTTAACGAATTATTCCTTCAGCTAAAACATGCGTGGGAAACCCACAGTATGGTGCACCGAGGGACCGGCAAACGTTTTCAAATGCATCTCAGTTTTCGTCCACTTTTACTCGGGTTCACCATTCCTGACCCTTTACTAACACTCTCCCCACTTGGAGAGTCAGTGCCTTTAACCTCCTGTTTGGCACAGTTTGCAATTTCTGCGCAAGATGAACAGGAATAGGGAGAA
Organism: Delphinapterus leucas; assembly: GCF_059928025.1. NCBI lineage: Eukaryota > Metazoa > Chordata > Mammalia > Artiodactyla > Monodontidae > Delphinapterus > Delphinapterus leucas. Next base: position 764,639 of record NW_028322232.1, on the reverse strand, counting down.
CCAATGAGAGACTAGCTTTAGGTGTCTGCACGGGCAAAGGTAACGCTCATTTCCCACCAGGAAGAGGAATTAACCAAAGGCTCAGCATGCCGTGCCGGAACCAGATTAGGGCCTGAAGCAATCCTGCGGGTTTGCGGCCAGCTCACAAGATAGCGAGTTGAAGAAAGGAGCTCAGGGGCACTGTAACTCACAAACCTGCAGAGTTATAAATCACAGCTATCGTCCAAAAATATATTGAAGGAAGGCTGCGAAGAGGACTTGTAAGTGGGGCAGAATTGCAGGATAACGATTTCAGGAGGTAGACGGGAATTGCATTTAAAGCATAGGAAAAGAGGCAGAACGTCGACAATGATGCTCTTGGCCAAAAAGGGCGTATGCGTTTTTGCCTGAATATAATCAGGCAAAAACGCATACGCCCTTTTTGGCCAACCAAGCAAGCATGTTAAAGAAATCTGCACTACAATGAAGTCTCACTGCCCCCCGGTCAAAAGGGCCATGTGAAAAAAGTGTAAAATACAGAAAGGCAGCACAGGCCATGGAGAACAGGGAGCCTTGTTATGCTGATGGGCGGGATGTAAATTGCCAACAGCCACTCTGGAGAAGTGTATGGTGTTTCCTGGAACAGCTAAAAAACAAAGCAACGGATCCTATGGCACTTCCACTTATGGTCCTATAGCTTAGGGAAATTAAAATCAAAAACACACAGCCACCCCAAAGTTTCGGACGGCTCTGTTTACAAGAACCTCGTCTACGGTACAAGTTAAATATCCCAGAACGTGTAAAATGGATAAAGAATTTGTGGCACGTACGTACAATGGAATATCACTCAGCAATGAAATCTATGTCATCAGGCCCGTCGCGGCATAATGAGTGGATTCAGGTAGGATGATTCAAAGTGAAATGAGTCACACAGAAAATGAAACATCATAAGATATCACTAATACAAGGAATGTAAACTTGGCTACACATGAACTGAATTACAAAACAGAACAGGGTCTCAAATTTAGAAAACCAACTTATGCTTGCTTAAGGGGAAAGGTGAGTTGGGGTGCTGCATAAAACCAGAGATAGAAATTAGCACAGATACCTTTCCATAAGCCAAATATGTAATTGTCAAGACCTACCCCTTGCTCAACGAAATGGACTAAACACCCCATATTCAACGACTAGGAATACACCTGACTAGTAAGAATCGTCAAACCCATGGATTTATATTTCTCCGTAAGAGAATGAAGCGTGTGTACAGAGGCATGAATGCAGCAGAGATAATCCGATAAATCCCATTATCAAAATGAATTACAAAAACAAAACACAAGGACAGTGAAATAGAGAGCAATTCTTAAATAATTCATTCAGGGCTTGTGATGCAACCTGGATTTACCACATCTACACCCAGAGCTGAGTGAGACATAAGGTTGGGCACTTCGGGCTGATAGCATTGGTGAGGTTCGATGAGCAAATGCAGACCCTTTGAAGTCATACTGCATGGTACCCATTCCATGGGTCCCATCTCTCCAGGTTTAACGAATTCTTCCTTCAGCTAAAACATGCGTGGGAAACCCACAGTATGGTGCACCGAGGGACCGGCAAACGTTTTCAAATGCATCTCAGTTTTCGTCCACTTTTACTCGGGTTCACCATTCCAGACCCTTTACTAACACTCTCCCCACTTGGAGAGTCACTGCCTTTAACCTCCTGTTTGGCACAGTTTGCAATTTCTGCGCAAGATGAACAGGAATAGGGAGAACCAATGAGAGACTAGCTTTAGGTGTCTGCACGGGCAAAGGTAACGCTCATTTCCCACCAGGAAGAGGAATTAACCAAAGGCTCAGCATGCCGTGCCGGAACCAGATTAGGGCCTGAAGCAATCCTGCGGGTTTGCGGCCAGCTCACAAGATAGCGAGTTGAAGAAAGGAGCTCAGGGGCACTGTAACTCACAAACCTGCACAGTTATAAATGACAGCTATCGTCCAAAAATATATTGAAGGAAGGCTGCGAAGAGGACTTGTAAGTGGGGCAGAATTGCAGGATAACGATTTCACTAGGTAGACGGGAATTGCATTTAAAGCATAGGAAAAGAGGCAGAACGTCGACAATGATGCTCTTGGCCAAAAAGGGCGTATGCGTTTTTTCCTGAATATATTAAGGAAAAAACGCATACGCACTTTTTGGCCAACCAAGCAAGCATGTTAAAGAAATCTGCACTACAATGAAGTCTCTCTGCCCCCCGGTCAAAAGGACCATGTGAAAAAATTGTAAAATTCAGAAAGACAGCACAGGCCATGGAGAACAGGGAGCCTTGTTATGCTGATGGGCGGGATGTAAATTGCCAACAGCCACTCTGGAGAAGTGTATGGTGTTTCCTGGAACAGCTAAAAAACAAAGCAATGGAGCCTACGGCACTTCCACTTATGGTCCTATAGCTTAGGGAAATTAAAATCAAAAACACACAGCCACCCCAAAGTTTCGGACGGCTCTGTTTACAAGAACCTCGTCTACGGTACAAGTTAAATATCCCAGAACGTGAAAAATGGGTAAAGAAGTTGTGGTACGTACGTACAATGGAATATCACTCAGCAATGAAATCTATGTCATCAGGCCCGTCGCGGCATAATGAGTGGATTCAGGTAGGATGATTCTAAGTGAAATGAGTCACACAGAAAATGAAACATCATAAGATATCACTAATACAAGGAATGTAAACTTGGCTACACATGAACTGAATTACAAAACAGAACAGGGTCTCAAATTTAGAAAACCAACTTATGCTTGCTTAAGGGGAAAGGTGAGTTGGGGTGCTGCATAAAACCAGAGATAGAAATTAGCACAGATACCTTTCCATAAGCCAAATATGTAATTGTCAAGACCTACCCCTTGCTCAACGAAATGGACTAAACACCCCATATTCAACGACTAGGAATACACCTGACTAGTAAGAATCTTCAAACCCACGGATTTATATGTCTCCGTAAGAGAATGAAGCGTGTGTACAGAGGCATGAATGCAGCAGAGAAAATCCGATAAATCCCATTATCAAAATGAATTACAAAAACAAAACACAAGGACAGTGAAATAGAGAGCAATTCTTAAATAATTCATTCAGGGCTTGTGATGCAACCTGGATTTACCACATCTACACCCAGAGCTGAGTGAGACATAAGGTTGGGCACTTCGGGCTGATAGCATTGGTGAGGTTCGATGAGCAAATGCAGACCCTTTGAAGTCATACTGCATGGTACCCATTCCATGGGTCCCATCTCTCCAGGTTTAACGAATTCTTCCTTCAGCTGAAACATGCGTGGGAAACCCACAGTATGGTGCACCGAGGGACTGGCAAACGTTTTCAAATGCATCTCAGTTTTCGTCCCCTTTTACTCGGGTTCACCCTTCCAGACCCTTTACTAACACTCTCCCCACTTGGAGAGTCAGTGCCCTTAACCTCCTGTTTGGCACAGTTTGCAATTTCTGCGCAAGATGAACAGGAATAGGGAGAACCAATGAGAGTCTAGCTTTAGGTGTCTGCACGGGCAAATGTAACGCTCATTTCCCACCAGGAAGAGGAATTAACCAAAGGCTCAGCATGCCATGCCGGAACCAGATTAGGACCTGAAGCAATCCTGCGGGTTTGCGGCCAGCTCACAAGATAGCCAGTTGAAGAAAGGAGCTCAGGGGCACTGTAACTCACAAACCTGCAGAGTTATAAATGACAGCTATCGTCCAAAAATATATTGAAGGAAGGCTGCGAAGAGGACTTGTAAGTGGGGCAGAATTGCAGGATAACGATTTCAGGAGGTAGACGGGAATTGCATTTAAAGCATAGGAAAAGAGGCAGAACGTTGACAATGATGCTCTTGGCCAAAAAGGGCGTATGCGTTTTTTCCTGAATATATTCAGGAAAAAACGCATACGCCCTTTCTGGCCAACCAAGCAAGCATGTTAAAGAAATCTGCACTACAATGAAGTCTCACTGCCCCCCGGTCAAAAGGGCCATGTGAAAAAAGTGTAAAATCCAGAAAGGCAGCACAGGCCATGGAGAACAGGGAGCCTTGTTATGCTGATGGGCGGGATGTAAATTGCCAACAGCCACTCTGGAGAAGTGTATGGTGTTTCCTGGAACAGCTAAAAAACAAAGCAACGGAGCCTACGGCACTTCCACTTATGGTCCTATAGCTTAGGGAAATTAAAATCAAAAACACACAGCCACCCCAAAGTTTCGGACGGCTCTGTTTACAAGAACCTCGTCTACGGTACAAGTTAAATATCCCAGAACGTGAAAAATGGATAAAGAAGTTGTGGTACGTACGTACAATGGAATATCACTCAGCAATGAAATCTATGTCATCAGGCCCGTCGCGGCATAATGAGTGGAATCAGGTAGGATGATTCTAAGTGAAATGAGTCACACAGAAAATGAAACATCATAAGATATCACTAATACAAGGAATGTAAACTTGGCTACACATGAACTGAATTACAAAACAGAACAGGGTCTCAAATTTAGAAAACCAACTTATGCTTGCTTAAGGGGAAAGGTGAGTTGGGGTGCTGCATAAAACCAGAGATAGAAATTAGCACAGATACCTTTCCATAAGCCAAATATGTAATTGTCAAGACCTACCCCTTTCTCAACGAAATGGACTAAACACCCCATATTCAACGACTAGGAATACACCTGACTAGTAAGAATCGTCAAACCCATGGATTTATATTTCTCCGTAAGAGAATGAAGCGTGTGTACAGAGGCATGAATGCAGCAGAGATAATCCGATAAATCCCATTATCAAAATGAATTACAAAAACAAAACACAAGGACAGTGAAATAGAGAGCAATTCTTAAATAATTCATTCAGGGCTTGTGATGCAACCTGGATTTACCACATCTACACCCAGAGCTGAGTGAGACATAAGGTTGGGCTCTTCGGGCTGATAGCATTGGTGAGGTTCGATGAGCAAATGCAGACCCTTTGAAGTCATACTGCATGGTACCCATTCCATGGGTCCCATCTCTCCAGGTTTAACGAATTATTCCTTCAGCTAAAACATGCGTGGGAAACCCACAGTATGGTGCACCGAGGGACCGGCAAACGTTTTCAAATGCATCTCAGTTTTCGTCCACTTTTACTCGGGTTCACCATTCCTGACCCTTTACTAACACTCTCCCCACTTGGAGAGTCAGTGCCTTTAACCTCCTGTTTGGCACAGTTTGCAATTTCTGCGCAAGATGAACAGGAATAGGGAGAACCAATGAGAGACTAGCTTTAGGTGTCTGCACGGGCAAAGGTAACGCTCATTTCCTACCAGGAAGAGGAATTAACCAAAGGCTCAGCATGCCGTGCCGGAACCAGATTAGGGCCTGAAGCAATCCTGCGGGTTTGCGGCCAGCTCACAAGATAGCGAGTTGAAGAAAGGAGCTCAGGGGCACTGTAACTCACAAACCTGCAGAGTTATAAATGACAGCTTTCATCCAAAAATATATTGAAGGAAGGCTGCGAAGAGGACTTGTAAGTGGGGAGAATTGCAGGATAACGATTTCAGGAAGTAGACGGGAATTGCATTTAAAGCATAGGAAAAGAGGCAGAACGTCGACAATGATGCTCTTGTCCAAAAAGTGCGTATGCGTTTTTTCCTGAATATATTCAGGAAAAAACGCATACGCCCTTTTTGGACAACCAAGCAAGCATGTTAAAGAAATCTGCACTACAATGAAGTCTCACTGCCCCCTGGTCAAAAGGGCCATGTGAAAAAAGTGTAAAATCCAGAAAGGCAGCACAGGCCATGGAGAACAGGGAGCCTTGTTATGCTGATGGGCGGGATGTAAATTGCCAACAGCCACTCTGGAGAAGTGTATGGTGTTTCCTGGAACAGCTAAAAAACAAAGCAACGGAGCCTACGGCACTTCCACTTATGGTCCTATAGCTTAGGGAAATTAAAATCAAAAACACACAGCCACCCCAAAGTTTCGGACGGCTCTGTTTACAAGAACCTCGTCTACGGTACAAGTTAAATATCCCAGAACGTGAAAAATGGATAAAGAAGTTGTGGTACGTACGTACAATGGAATATCACTCAGCAATGAAATCTATGTCATCAGGCCCGTCGCGGCATAATGAGTGGATTCAGGTACGATGATTCTAAGTGAAATGAGTCACACAGAAAATGAAACATCATAAGATATCACTAATACAAGGAATGTAAACTTGGCTACACATGAACTGAATTACAAAACAGAACAGGGTCTCAAATTTAGAAAACCAACTTATGCTTGCTTAAGGGGAAAGGTGAGTTGGGGTGCTGCATAAAACCAGAGATAGAAATTAGCACAGATACCTTTCGATAAGCCAAATATGTAATTGTCAAGACCTACCCCTTGCTCAACGAAATGGACTAAACACCCCATATTCAACGACTAGGAATACACCTGACTAGTAAGAATCTTCAAACCCATGGATTTATATGTCTCCGTAAGAGAATGAAGCGTGTGTACAGAGGAATGAATGCAGCAGAGAAAATCCGATAAATCCCATTATCAAAATGAATTACAAAAACAAAACACAAGGACAGTGAAATAGAGAGCAATTCTTAAATAATTCATTCAGGGCTTGTGATGCAACCTGGATTTACCACATCTACATCCAGAGCTGAGTGAGACATAAGGTTGGGCACTTCGGGCTGATAGCATTGGTGAGGTTCCATGAGCAAATGCAGACCCTTTGAAGTCATACTGCATGGTACCAATTCCATGGGTCCCATCTCTCCAGGTTTAACGAATTCTTCCTTCAGCTAAAACATGCGTGGGAAACCCACAGTATGGTGCACCGAGGGACCGGCAAACGTTTTCAAATGCATCTCAGTTTTCGTCCCCTTTTACTCGGGTTCACCCTTCCAGACCCTTTACTAACACTCTCCCCACTAGGAGAGTCAGTGCTTATAACCTCCTGTTTGGCACAGTTTGCAATTTCTGCGCAAGATGAACAGGAATAGGGAGAACCAATGAGAGACTAGCTTTAGGTGTCTGCACGGGCAAATGTAACGCTCATTTCCCACCAGGAAGAGGAATTAACCACAGGCTCAGCATGCCGTGCCGGAACCAGATTAGGGCCTGAAGCAATCCTGCGGGTTTGCGGCCAGCTCACAAGATAAGGAGTTGAAGAAAGGAGCTCAGGGGCACTGTAACCCACAAACCTGCAGAGTTATAAATGACAGCTATCGTCCAAAAATATATTGAAGGAAGGCTGCGAAGAGGACTTGTAAGTGGGGCAGAATTGCAGGATAACGATTTCAGGAGGTAGACGGGAATTGCATTTAAAGCATAGGAAAAGAGGCAGAACGTCGACAATGATGCTCTTGGCCAAAAAGGGCGTATGCGTTTTTTCCTGAATATATTCAGGAAAAAACGCATACGCCCTTTTTGGCCAACTAAGCAAGCATGTTAAAGAAATCTGCACTACAATGAAGTCTCACTGCCCCCCGGTCAAAAGGGCCATGTGAAAAAAGTGTAAAATCCAGAAAGGCAGCACAGGCCATGGAGAACAGGGAGCCTTGTTATGCTGATGGGCGGGATGTAAATTGCAAACAGCCACTCTGGAGAAGTGTATGGTGTTTCCTGGAACAGCTAAAAAACAAAGCAACGGAGCCTACGGCACTTCCACTTATGGTCCTATAGCTTAGGGAAATTAAAATCAAAAACACACAGCCACCCCAAAGTTTCGGACGGCTCTGTTTACAAGAACCTCGTCTACGGTACAAGTTAAATATCCCAGAACGTGAAAAATGGATAAAGAAGTTGTGGTACGTATGTACAATGGAATATCACTCAGCAATGAAATCTATGTCACCAGGCCCGTCGCGGCATAATGAGTGGATTCAGGTACGATGATTCTAAGTGAAATGAGTCACACAGAAAATGAAACATCATAAGATATCACTAATACAAGGAATGTAAACTTGGCTACACATGAACTGAATTACAAAACAGAACAGGGTCTCAAATTTAGAAAACCAACTTATGCTTGCTTAAGGGGAAAGGTGAGTTGGGGTGCTGCATAAAACCAGAGATAGAAATTAGCACAGATACCTTTCCATAAGCCAAATATGTAATTGTCAAGACCTACCCCTTGCTCAACGAAATGGACTAAACACCCCATATTCAACGACTAGGAATACACCTGACTAGTAAGAATCTTCAAACCCATGGATTTATATGTCTCCGTAAGAGAATGAAGCGTGTGTACAGAGGAATGAATGCAGCAGAGAAAATCCGATAAATCCCATTATCAAAATGAATTACAAAAACAAAACACAAGGACAGTGAAATAGAGAGCAATTCTTAAATAATTCATTCAGGGCTTGTGATGCAACCTGGATTTACCACATCTACACCCAGAGCTGAGTGAGACATAAGGTTGGGCACTTCGGGCTGATAGCATTGGTGAGGTTCGATGAGCAAATGCAGACCCTTTGAAGTCATACTGCATGGTACCCATTCCATGGGTCCCATCTCTCCAGGTTTAACGAATTCTTCCTTCAGCTAAAACATGCGTGGGAAACCCACAGTATGGTTCACCGAGGGACCGGCAAACGTTTTCAAATGCATCTCAGTTTTCGTCCCCTTTTACTCGGGTTCACCCTTCCAGACCCTTTACTAACACTCTCCCCACTTGGAGAGTCAGTGCTTATAACCTCCTGTTTGGCACAGTTTGCAATTTCTGCGCAAGATGAACAGGAATAGGGAGAACCAATGAGAGACTAGCTTTAGGTGTCTGCACGGGCAAATGTAACGCTTATTTCCCACCAGGAAGAGGAATTAACCAAAGGCTCAGCATGCCGTGCAGGAACCAGATTAGGGCCTGAAGCAATCCTGGGGGTTTGCGGCCAGCTCACAAGATAGCGAGTTGAAGAAAGGAGCTCAGGGGCACTGTAACTCACAAACATGCAGAGTTATAAATGACAGCTATCGTCCAAAAATATATTGAAGGAAGGCTGCGAAGAGGACTTGTAAGTGGGGCAGAATTGCAGGATAAGGATTTCAGGTGGTAGACGGGAATTGCATTTAAAGTATAGGAAAAGAGGCAGAACGTCGACAATGATGCTCTTGGCCAAAAAGGGCGTATGCGTTTTTTCCTGAATATATTCAGGAAAAAACGCATACGCCCTTCTTTGCCAACCAAGCAAGCATGTTAAAGAAATCTGCACTACAATGAAGTCTCACTGCCCCATGGTCAAAAGGGCCATGTGAAAAAAGTGTAAAATCCAGAAAGGCAGCACAGGCCATGGAGAACAGGGAGCCTTGTTATGCTGATGGGCGGGATGTAAATTGCCAACAGCCACTCTGGAGAAGTGTATGGTGTTTCCTGGAACAGCTAAAAAACAAAGCAACGGAGCCTACGGCACTTCCACTTATGGTCCTATAGCTTAGGGAAATTAAAATCAAAAACACACAGCCACCCCAAAGTTTCGGACGGCTCTGTTTACAAGAACCTCGTCTACGGTACAAGTTAAATATCCCAGAACGTGAAAAATGGATAAAGAAGTTGTGGTACGTACGTACAATGGAATATCACTCAGCAATGAAATCTATGTCATCAGGCCCGTCGCGGCATAATGAGTGGATTCAGGTACGATGATTCTAAGTGAAATGAGTCACACAGAAAATGAAACATCATAAGATATCACTAATACAAGGAATGTAAACTTGGCTACACATGAACTGAATTACAAAACAGAACAGGGTCTCAAATTTAGAAAACCAACTTATGCTTGCTTAAGGGGAAAGGTGAGTTGGGGTGCTGCATAAAACCAGAGATAGAAATTAGCACAGATACCTTTCCATAAGCCAAATATGTAATTGTCAAGACCTATCCCTTGCTCAACGAAATGGACTAAACACCCCATATTCAACGACTAGGAATACACCTGACTAGTAAGAATCTTCAAACCCATGGATTTATATGTCTCCGTAAGAGAATGAAGCGTGTGTACAGAGGAATGAATGCAGCAGAGAAAATCCGATAAATCCCATTATCAAAATGAATTACAAAAACAAAACACAAGGACAGTGAAATAGAGAGCAATTCTTAAATAATTCATTCAGGGCTTGTGATGCAACCTGGATTTACCACATCTACACCCAGAGCTGAGTGAGACATAAGGTTGGGCACTTCGGGCTGATAGCATTGGTGAGGTTCGATGAGCAAATGCAGACCCTTTGAAGTCATACTGCATGGTACCCATTCCATGGGTCCCATCTCTCCAGGTTTAACGAATTCTTCCTTCAGCTAAAACATGCGTGGGAAACCCACAGTATGGTGCACCGAGGGACTGGCAAACGTTTTCAAATGCATCTCAGTTTTCGTCCCCTTTTACTCGGGTTCACCCTTCCAGACCCTTTACTAACACTCTCCCCACTTGGAGAGTCAGTGCTTATAACCTCCTGTTTGGCACAGTTTGCAATTTCTGCGCAAGATGAACAGGAATAGGGAGAACCAATGAGAGACTAGCTTTAGGTGTCTGCACGGGCAAATGTAACGCTCATTTCCCACCAGGAAGAGGAATTAACCACAGGCTCAGCATGCCGTGCCGGAACCAGATTAGGGCCTGAAGCAATCCTGGGGGTTTGCGGCCAGCTCACAAGATAAGGAGTTGAAGAAAGGAGCTCAGGGGCACTGTAACTCACAAACCTGCAGAGTTATAAATGACAGCTATCGTCCAAAAATATATTGAAGGAAGGCTGCGAAGAGGACTTGTAAGTGGGGCAGAATTGCAGGATAACGATTTCAGGAGGTAGACGGGAATTGCATTTAAAGCATAGGAAAAGAGGCAGAACGTCGACAATGATGCTCTTGGCCAAAAAGGGCGTATGCGTTTTTTCCTGAATATATTCAGGAAAAAACGCATACGCCCTTTTTGGCCAACTAAGCAAGCATGTTAAAGAAATCTGCACTACAATGAAGTCTCACTGCCCCCCGGTCAAAAGGGCCATGTGAAAAAAGTGTAAAATCCAGAAAGGCAGCACAGGCCATGGAGAACAGGGAGCCTTGTTATGCTGATGGGCGGGATGTAAATTGCCAACAGCCACTCTGGAGAAGTGTATGGTGTTTCCTGGAACAGCTAAAAAACAAAGCAACGGAGCCTACGGCACTTCCACTTATGGTCCTATAGATTAGGGAAATTAAAATCAAAAACACACAGCCACCCCAAAGTTTCGGACGGCTCTGTTTACAAGAACCTCGTCTACGGTACAAGTTAAATATCCCAGAACCTGAAAAATGGATAAAGAAGTTGTGGTACGTACGTACAATGGAATATCACTCAGCAATGAAATCTATGTCATCAGGCCCGTCGCGGCATAATGAGTGGATTCAGGTAGGATGATTCTAAGTGAAATGAGTCACACAGAAAATGAAACATCATAAGATATCACTAATACAAGGAATGTAAACTTGGCTACACATGAACTGAATTACAAAACAGAACAGGGTCTCAAATTTAGAAAACCAACTTATGCTTGCTTAAGGGGAAAGGTGAGTTGGGGTGCTGCATAAAACCAGAGATAGAAATTAGCACAGATACCTTTCCATAAGCCAAATATGTAATTGTCAAGACCTACCCCTTGCTCAACGAAATGGACTAAACACCCCATATTCAACGACTAGGAATACACCTGACTAGTAAGAATCTTCAAACCCACGGATTTATATGTCTCCGTAAGAGAATGAAGCGTGTGTACAGAGGCATGAATGCAGCAGAGAAAATCCGATAAATCCCATTATCAAAATGAATTACAAAAACAAAACACAAGGACAGTGAAATAGAGAGCAATTCTTAAATAATTCATTCAGGGCTTGTGATGCAACCTGGATTTACCACATCTACACCCAGAGCTGAGTGAGACATAAGGTTGGGCACTTCGGGCTGATAGCATTGGTGAGGTTCGATGAGCAAATGCAGACCCTTTGAAGTCATACTGCATGGTACCCATTCCATGGGTCCCATCTCTCCAGGTTTAACGAATTCTTCCTTCAGCTGAAACATGCGTGGGAAACCCACAGTATGGTGCACCGAGGGACCGGCAAACGTTTTCAAAGGCATCTCAGTTTTCGTCCCCTTTTACTCGGGTTCACCCTTCCAGATCCTTTACTAACACTCTCCCCACTTGGAGAGTCAGTGCACTTAACTTCCTGTTTGGCACAGTTTGCAATTTCTGCGCAAGATGAACAGGAATAGGGAGAACCAATGAGAGACTAGCTTTAGGTGTCTGCACGGGCAAAGGTAACGCTCATTTCCCAGCAGGAAGAGGAATTAACCAAAGGCTCAGCATGCCGTGCCGGAACCAGATTAGGGCCTGAAGCAATCCTGCGGGATTGCGGCCAGCTCACAAGATAGCGAGTTGAAGAAAGGAGCTCAGGGGCACTGTAACTCACAAACCTGCAGAGTTATAAATCACAGCTATCGTCCAAAAATATATTGAAGGAAGGCTGCGAAGAGGACTTGTAAGTGGGGCAGAATTGCAGGATAACGATTTCAGGAGGTAGACGGGAATTGCATTTAAAGCATAGGAAAAGAGGCAGAACGTCGACAATGATGCTCTTGGCCAAAAAGGGCGTATGCGTTTTTTCCTGAATATATTCAGGAAAACACGCATACGCCCTTTTTGGCCAACCAAGCAAGCATGTTAAAGAAATCTGCACTACAATGAAGTCTCACTGCCCACCGGTCAAAAGGGCCATGTGAAAAAAGTGTAAAATACAGAAAGGCAGCACAGGCCATGGAGAACAGGGAGCCTTGTTATGCTGATGGGCGGGATGTAAATTGCCAACAGCCACTCTGGAGAAGTGTATGGTGTTTCCTGGAACAGCTAAAAAACAAAGCAACGGATCCTATGGCACTTCCACTTATGGTCCTATAGCTTAGGGAAATTAAAATCAAAAACACACAGCCACCCCAAAGTTTCGGACGGCTCTGTTTACAAGAACCTCGTCTACGGTACAAGTTAAATATCCCAGAACGTGTAAAATGGATAAAGAAGTTGTGGCACGTACGTACAATGGAATATCACTCAGCAATGAAATCTATGTCATCAGGCCCGTCGCGGCATAATGAGTGGATTCAGGTAGGATGATTCTAAGTGAAATGAGTCACACAGAAAATGAAACATCATAAGATATCACTAATACAAGGAATGTAAACTTGGCTACACATGAACTGAATTACAAAACAGAACAGGGTCTCAAATTTAGAAAACCAACTTATGCTTGCTTAAGGGGAAAGGTGAGTTGGGGTGCTGCATAAAACCAGAGATAGAAATTAGCACAGATACCTTTCCATAAGCCAAATATGTAATTGTCAAGACCTACCCCTTGCTCAACGAAATGGACTAAACACCCCATATTCAACGACTAGGAATACACCTGACTAGTAAGAATCGTCAAACCCATGGATTTATATTTCTCCGTAAGAGAATGAAGCGTGTGTACAGAGGCATGAATGCAGCAGAGATAATCCGATAAATCCCATTATCAAAATGAATTACAAAAACAAAACACAAGGACAGTGAAATAGAGAGCAATTCTTAAATAATTCATTCAGGGCTTGTGATGCAACCTGGATTTACCACATCTACACCCAGAGCTGAGTGACACATAAGGTTGGGCACTTCGGGCTGATAGCATTGGTGAGGTTCGATGAGCAAATGCAGACCCTTTGAAGTCATACTGCATGGTACCCATTCCATGGGTCCCATCTCTCCAGGTTTAACGAATTCTTCCTTCAGCTAAAACATGCGTGGGAAACCCACAGTATGGTGCACCGAGGGACCGGCAAACGTTTTCAAATGCATCTCAGTTTTCGTCCACTTTTACTCGGGTTCACCATTCCAGACCCTTTACTAACACTCTCCCCACTTGGAGAGTCAGTGCCTTTAACCTCCTGTTTGGCACAGTTTGCAATTTCTGCGCAAGATGAACAGGAATAGGGAGAACCAATGAGAGACTAGCTTTAGGTGTCTGCACGGGCAAAGGTAACGCTCATTTCCCACCAGGAAGAGGAATTAACCAAAGGCTCAGCATGCCGTGCCGGAACCAGATTAGGGCCTGAAGCAATCCTGCGGGTTTGCGGCCAGCTCACAAGATAGCGAGTTGAAGAAAGGAGCTCAGGGGCACTGTAACTCACAAACCTGCACAGTTATAAATGACAGCTATCGTCCAAAAATATATTGAAGGAAGGCTGCGAAGAGGACTTGTAAGTGGGGCAGAATTGCAGGATAACGATTTCACTAGGTAGACGGGAATTGCATTTAAAGCATAGGAAAAGAGGCAGAACGTCGACAATGATGCTCTTGGCCAAAAAGGGCGTATGCGTTTTTTCCTGAATATATTAAGGAAAAAACGCATACGCACTTTTTGGCCAACCAAGCAAGCATGTTAAAGAAATCTGCACTACAATGAAGTCTCTCTGCCCCCCGGTCAAAAGGACCATGTGAAAAAATTGTAAAATTCAGAAAGACAGCACAGGCCATGGAGAACAGGGAGCCTTGTTATGCTGATGGGCGGGATGTAAATTGCCAACAGCCACTCTGGAGAAGTGTATGGTGTTTCCTGGAACAGCTAAAAAACAAAGCAATGGAGCCTACGGCACTTCCACTTATGGTCCTATAGCTTAGGGAAATTAAAATCAAAAACACACAGCCACCCCAAAGTTTCGGACGGCTCTGTTTACAAGAACCTCGTCTACGGTACAAGTTAAATATCCCAGAACGTGAAAAATGGGTAAAGAAGTTGTGGTACGTACGTACAATGGAATATCACTCAGCAATGAAATCTATGTCATCAGGCCCGTCGCGGCATAATGAGTGGATTCAGGTAGGATGATTCTAAGTGAAATGAGTCACACAGAAAATGAAACATCATAAGATATCACTAATACAAGGAATGTAAACTTGGCTACACATGAACTGAATTACAAAACAGAACAGGGTCTCAAATTTAGAAAACCAACTTATGCTTGCTTAAGGGGAAAGGTGAGTTGGGGTGCTGCATAAAACCAGAGATAGAAATTAGCACAGATACCTTTCCATAAGCCAAATATGTAATTGTCAAGACCTACCCCTTGCTCAACGAAATGGACTAAACACCCCATATTCAACGACTAGGAATACACCTGACTAGTAAGAATCTTCAAACCCATGGATTTATATGTCTCCGTAAGAGAATGAAGCGTGTGTACAGAGGCATGAATGCAGCAGAGAAAATCCGATAAATCCCATTATCAAAATGAATTACAAAAACAAAACACAAGGACAGTGAAATAGAGAGCAATTCTTAAATAATTCATTCAGGGCTTGTGATGCAACCTGGATTTACCACATCTACACCCAGAGCTGAGTGAGACATAAGGTTGGGCACTTCGGGCTGATAGCATTGGTGAGGTTCGATGAGCAAATGCAGACCCTTTGAAGTCATACTGCATGGTACCCATTCCATGGGTCCCATCTCTCCAGGTTTAACGAATTCTTCCTTCAGCTGAAACATGCGTGGGAAACCCACAGTATGGTGCACCGAGGGACTGGCAAACGTTTTCAAATGCATCTCAGTTTTCGTCCCCTTTTACTCGGGTTCACCCTTCCAGACCCTTTACTAACACTCTCCCCACTTGGAGAGTCAGTGCCCTTAACCTCCTGTTTGGCACAGTTTGCAATTTCTGCGCAAGATGAACAGGAATAGGGAGAACCAATGAGAGTCTAGCTTTAGGTGTCTGCACGGGCAAATGTAACGCTCATTTCCCACCAGGAAGAGGAATTAACCAAAGGCTCAGCATGCCATGCCGGAACCAGATTAGGACCTGAAGCAATCCTGCGGGTTTGCGGCCAGCTCACAAGATAGCGAGTTGAAGAAAGGAGCTCAGGGGCACTGTAACTCACAAACCTGCAGAGTTATAAATGACAGCTATCGTCCAAAAATATATTGAAGGAAGGCTGCGAAGAGGACTTGTAAGTGGGGCAGAATTGCAGGATAACGATTTCAGGAGGTAGACGGGAATTGCATTTAAAGCATAGGAAAAGAGGCAGAACGTTGACAATGATGCTCTTGGCCAAAAAGGGCGTATGCGTTTTTTCCTGAATATATTCAGGAAAAAACGCATACGCCCTTTCTGGCCAACCAAGCAAGCATGTTAAAGAAATCTGCACTACAATGAAGTCTCACTGCCCCCCGGTCAAAAGGGCCATGTGAAAAAAGTGTAAAATCCAGAAAGGCAGCACAGGCCATGGAGAACAGGGAGCCTTGTTATGCTGATGGGCGGGATGTAAATTGCCAACAGCCACTCTGGAGAAGTGTATGGTGTTTCCTGGAACAGCTAAAAAACAAAGCAACGGAGCCTACGGCACTTCCACTTATGGTCCTATAGCTTAGGGAAATTAAAATCAAAAACACACAGCCACCCCAAAGTTTCGGACGGCTCTGTTTACAAGAACCTCGTCTACGGTACAAGTTAAATATCCCAGAACGTGAAAAATGGATAAAGAAGTTGTGGTACGTACGTACAATGGAATATCACTCAGCAATGAAATCTATGTCATCAGGCCCGTCGCGGCATAATGAGTGGATTCAGGTAGGATGATTCTAAGTGAAATGAGTCACACAGAAAATGAAACATCATAAGATATCACTAATACAAGGAATGTAAACTTGGCTACACATGAACTGAATTACAAAACAGAACAGGGTCTCAAATTTAGAAAACCAACTTATGCTTGCTTAAGGGGAAAGGTGAGTTGGGGTGCTGCATAAAACCAGAGATAGAAATTAGCACAGATACCTTTCCATAAGCCAAATATGTAATTGTCAAGACCTACCCCTTGCTCAACGAAATGGACTAAACACCCCATATTCAACGACTAGGAATACACCTGACTAGTAAGAATCGTCAAACCCATGGATTTATATTTCTCCGTAAGAGAATGAAGCGTGTGTACAGAGGCATGAATGCAGCAGAGATAATCCGATAAATCCCATTATCAAAATGAATTACAAAAACAAAACACAAGGACAGTGAAATAGAGAGCAATTCTTAAATAATTCATTCAGGGCTTGTGATGCAACCTGGATTTACCACATCTACACCCAGAGCTGAGTGAGACATAAGGTTGGGCTCTTCGGGCTGATAGCATTGGTGAGGTTCGATGAGCAAATGCAGACCCTTTGAAGTCATACTGCATGGTACCCATTCCATGGGTCCCATCTCTCCAGGTTTAACGAATTATTCCTTCAGCTAAAACATGCGTGGGAAACCCACAGTATGGTGCACCGAGGGACCGGCAAACGTTTTCAAATGCATCTCAGTTTTCGTCCACTTTTACTCGGGTTCACCATTCCTGACCCTTTACTAACACTCTCCCCACTTGGAGAGTCAGTGCCTTTAACCTCCTGTTTGGCACAGTTTGCAATTTCTGCGCAAGATGAACAGGAATAGGGAGAACCAATGAGAGACTAGCTTTAGGTGTCTGCACGGGCAAAGGTAACGCTCATTTCCCACCAGGAAGAGGAATTAACCAAAGGCTCAGCATGCCATGCCGGAACCAGATTAGGGCCTGAAGCAATCCTGCGGGTTTGCGGCCAGCTCACAAGATAGCGAGTTGAAGAAAGGAGCTCAGGGGCACTGTAACTCACAAACCTGCAGAGTTATAAATGACAGCTATCGTCCAAAAATATATTGAAGGAAGGCTGCGAAGAGGACTTGTAAGTGGGGCAGAATTGCAGGATAACGATTTCAGGAGGTAGACGGGAATTGCATTTAAAGCATAGGAAAAGAGGCAGAACGTCGACAATGATGCTCTTGGCCAAAAAGTGCGTATGCGTTTTTTCCTGAATATATTCAGGCAAAAACGCATACGCCCTTTTTGGCCAACCAAGCAAGCATGTTAAAGAAATCTGCACTACAATGAAGTCTCACTGCCCCCCGGTCAAAAGGGCCATGTGAAAAAAGTGTAAAATACAGAAAGGCAGCACAGGCCATGGAGAACAGGGAGCCTTGTTATGCTGATGGGCGGGATGTAAATTGCCAACAGCCACTCTGGAGAAGTGTATGGTGTTTCCTGGAACAGCTAAAAAACAAAGCAACGGATCCTATGGCACTTCCACTTATGGTCCTATAGCTTAGGGAAATTAAAATCAAAAACACACAGCCACCCCAAAGTTTCGGACGGCTCTGTTTACAAGAACCTCGTCTACGGTACAAGTTAAATATCCCAGAACGTGTAAAATGGATAAAGAATTTGTGGCACGTACGTACAATGGAATATCACTCAGCAATGAAATCTATGTCATCAGGCCCGTCGCGGCATAATGAGTGGATTCAGGTAGGATGATTCTAAGTGAAATGAGTCACACAGAAAATGAAACATCATAAGATATCACTAATACAAGGAATGTAAACTTGGCTACACATGAACTGAATTACAAAACAGAACAGGGTCTCAAATTTAGAAAACCAACTTATGCTTGCTTAAGGGGAAAGGTGAGTTGGGGTGCTGCATAAAACCAGAGATAGAAATTAGCACAGATACCTTTCCATAAGCCAAATATGTAATTGTCAAGACCTACCCCTTGCTCAACGAAATGGACTAAACACCCCATATTCAACGACTAGGAATACACCTGACTAGTAAGAATCGTCAAACCCATGGATTTATATTTCTCCGTAAGAGAATGAAGCGTGTGTACAGAGGCATGAATGCAGCAGAGATAATCCGATAAATCCCATTATCAAAATGAATTACAAAAACAAAACACAAGGACAGTGAAATAGAGAGCAATTCTTAAATAATTCATTCAGGGCTTGTGATGCAACCTGGATTTACCACATCTACACCCAGAGCTGAGTGACACATAAGGTTGGGCACTTCGGGCTGATAGCATTGGTGAGGTTCGATGAGCAAATGCAGACCCTTTGAAGTCATACTGCATGGTACCCATTCCATGGGTCCCATCTCTCCAGGTTTAACGAATTCTTCCTTCAGCTAAAACATGCGTGGGAAACCCACAGTATGGTGCACCGAGGGACCGGCAAACGTTTTCAAATGCATCTCAGTTTTCGTCCACTTTTACTCGGGTTCACCATTCCAGACCCTTTACTAACACTCTCCCCACTTGGAGAGTCAGTGCCTTTAACCTCCTGTTTGGCACAGTTTGCAATTTCTGCGCAAGATGAACAGGAATAGGGAGAACCAATGAGAGACTAGCTTTAGGTGTCTGCACGGGCAAAGGTAACGCTCATTTCCCACCAGGAAGAGGAATTAACCAAAGGCTCAGCATGCCGTGCCGGAACCAGATTAGGGCCTGAAGCAATCCTGCGGGTTTGCGGCCAGCTCACAAGATAGCGAGTTGAAGAAAGGAGCTCAGGGGCACTGTAACTCACAAACCTGCACAGTTATAAATGACAGCTATCGTCCAAAAATATATTGAAGGAAGGCTGCGAAGAGGACTTGTAAGTGGGGCAGAATTGCAGGATAACGATTGCACTAGGTAGACGGGAATTGCATTTAAAGCATAGGAAAAGAGGCAGAACGTCGACAATGATGCTCTTGGCCAAAAAGGGCGTATGCGTTTTTTCCTGAATATATTAAGGAAAAAACGCATACGCCCTTTTTGGCCAACCAAGCAAGCATGTTAAAGAAATCTGCACTACAATGAAGTCTCTCTGCCCCCCGGTCAAAAGGACCATGTGAAAAAATTGTAAAATTCAGAAAGACAGCACAGGCCATGGAGAACAGGGAGCCTTGTTATGCTGATGGGCGGGATGTAAATTGCCAACAGCCACTCTGGAGAAGTGTATGGTGTTTCCTGGAACAGCTAAAAAACAAAGCAATGGAGCCTACGGCACTTCCACTTATGGTCCTATAGCTTAGGGAAATTAAAATCAAAAACACACAGCCACCCCAAAGTTTCGGACGGCTCTGTTTACAAGAACCTCGTCTACGGTACAAGTTAAATATCCCAGAACGTGAAAAATGGGTAAAGAAGTTGTGGTACGTACGTACAATGGAATATCACTCAGCAATGAAATCTATGTCATCAGGCCCGTCGCGGCATAATGAGTGGATTCAGGTAGGATGATTCTAAGTGAAATGAGTCACACAGAAAATGAAACATCATAAGATATCACTAATACAAGGAATGTAAACTTGGCTACACATGAACTGAATTACAAAACAGAACAGGGTCTCAAATTTAGAAAACCAACTTATGCTTGCTTAAGGGGAAAGGTGAGTTGGGGTGCTGCATAAAACCAGAGATAGAAATTAGCACAGATACCTTTCCATAAGCCAAATATGTAATTGTCAAGACCTACCCCTTGCTCAACGAAATGGACTAAACACCCCATATTCAACGACTAGGAATACACCTGACTAGTAAGAATCTTCAAACCCATGGATTTATATGTCTCCGTAAGAGAATGAAGCGTGTGTACAGAGGCATGAATGCAGCAGAGAAAATCCGATAAATCCCATTATCAAAATGAATTACAAAAACAAAACACAAGGACAGTGAAATAGAGAGCAATTCTTAAATAATTCATTCAGGGCTTGTGATGCAACCTGGATTTACCACATCTACACCCAGAGCTGAGTGAGACATAAGGTTGGGCACTTCGGGCTGATAGCATTGGTGAGGTTCGATGAGCAAATGCAGACCCTTTGAAGTCATACTGCATGGTACCCATTCCATGGGTCCCATCTCTCCAGGTTTAACGAATTCTTCCTTCAGCTGAAACATGCGTGGGAAACCCACAGTATGGTGCACCGAGGGACTGGCAAACGTTTTCAAATGCATCTCAGTTTTCGTCCCCTTTTACTCGGGTTCACCCTTCCAGACCCTTTACTAACACTCTCCCCACTTGGAGAGTCAGTGCCCTTAACCTCCTGTTTGGCACAGTTTGCAATTTCTGCGCAAGATGAACAGGAATAGGGAGAACCAATGAGAGTCTAGCTTTAGGTGTCTGCACGGGCAAATGTAACGCTCATTTCCCACCAGGAAGAGGAATTAACCAAAGGCTCAGCATGCCATGCCGGAACCAGATTAGGACCTGAAGCAATCCTGCGGGTTTGCGGCCAGCTCACAAGATAGCGAGTTGAAGAAAGGAGCTCAGGGGCACTGTAACTCACAAACCTGCAGAGTTATAAATGACAGCTATCGTCCAAAAATATATTGAAGGAAGGCTGCGAAGAGGACTTGTAAGTGGGGCAGAATTGCAGGATAACGATTTCAGGAGGTAGACGGGAATTGCATTTAAAGCATAGGAAAAGAGGCAGAACGTTGACAATGATGCTCTTGGCCAAAAAGGGCGTATGCGTTTTTTCCTGAATATATTCAGGAAAAAACGCATACGCCCTTTCTGGCCAACCAAGCAAGCATGTTAAAGAAATCTGCACTACAATGAAGTCTCACTGCCCCCCGGTCAAAAGGGCCATGTGAAAAAAGTGTAAAATCCAGAAAGGCAGCACAGGCCATGGAGAACAGGGAGCCTTGTTATGCTGATGGGCGGGATGTAAATTGCCAACAGCCACTCTGGAGAAGTGTATGGTGTTTCCTGGAACAGCTAAAAAACAAAGCAACGGAGCCTACGGCACTTCCACTTATGGTCCTATAGCTTAGGGAAATTAAAATCAAAAACACACAGCCACCCCAAAGTTTCGGACGGCTCTGTTTACAAGAACCTCGTCTACGGTACAAGTTAAATATCCCAGAACGTGAAAAATGGATAAAGAAGTTGTGGTACGTACGTACAATGGAATATCACTCAGCAATGAAATCTATGTCATCAGGCCCGTCGCGGCATAATGAGTGGATTCAGGTAGGATGATTCTAAGTGAAATGAGTCACACAGAAAATGAAACATCATAAGATATCACTAATACAAGGAATGTAAACTTGGCTACACATGAACTGAATTACAAAACAGAACAGGGTCTCAAATTTAGAAAACCAACTTATGCTTGCTTAAGGGGAAAGGTGAGTTGGGGTGCTGCATAAAACCAGAGATAGAAATTAGCACAGATACCTTTCCATAAGCCAAATATGTAATTGTCAAGACCTACCCCTTGCTCAACGAAATGGACTAAACACCCCATATTCAACGACTAGGAATACACCTGACTAGTAAGAATCGTCAAACCCATGGATTTATATTTCTCCGTAAGAGAATGAAGCGTGTGTACAGAGGCATGAATGCAGCAGAGATAATCCGATAAATCCCATTATCAAAATGAATTACAAAAACAAAACACAAGGACAGTGAAATAGAGAGCAATTCTTAAATAATTCATTCAGGGCTTGTGATGCAACCTGGATTTACCACATCTACACCCAGAGCTGAGTGAGACATAAGGTTGGGCTCTTCGGGCTGATAGCATTGGTGAGGTTCGATGAGCAAATGCAGACCCTTTGAAGTCATACTGCATGGTACCCATTCCATGGGTCCCACCTCTCCAGGTTTAACGAATTCTTCCTTCAGCTAAAACATGCGTGGGAAACCCACAGTATGGTGCACCGAGGGACCGGCAAACGTTTTCAAATGCATCTCAGTTTTCGTCC
Organism: Delphinapterus leucas; assembly: GCF_059928025.1. Classification (NCBI taxonomy): domain Eukaryota; kingdom Metazoa; phylum Chordata; class Mammalia; order Artiodactyla; family Monodontidae; genus Delphinapterus; species Delphinapterus leucas. Next base: position 742,056 of record NW_028322232.1, on the reverse strand, counting down.
CCTTTTACTCGGGTTCACCATTCCAGACCCTTTACTAACACTCTCCCCACTTGGAGAGTCAGTGCCTTTAACCTCCTGTTTGGCACAGTTTGCAATTTCTGCGCAAGATGAACAGGAATAGGGAGAACCAATGAGAGACTAGCTTTAGGTGTCTGCACGGGCAAATGTAACGCTCATTTCCCACCAGGAAGAGGAATTAACCACAGGCTCAGCATGCCCTGCCGGAACCAGATTAGGGCCTGAAGCAATCCTGCGGGTTTGCGGCCAGAACACAAGATAAGGAGTTGAAGAAAGGAGCTCAGGGGCACTGTAACTCACAAACCTGCAGAGTTATAAATCACAGCTATCGTCCAAAAATATATTGAAGGAAGGCTGCGAAGAGGACTTGTAAGTGGGGCAGAATTACAGGATAACGATTTCAGGAGGTAGACGGGAATTGCATTTAAAGCATAGGAAGAGAGGCAGAACGTCGACAATGATGCTCTTGGCCAAAAAGGGCGTATGCGTTTTTTCCTGAATATATTCAGGAAAAAACGCATACGCCCTTCTTGGCCAACCAAGCAAGCATGTTAAAGAAATCTGCACTACATTGAAGTCTCACTGCCCCCCGGTCAAAAGGGCCATGTGAAAAACGTGTAAAATCCAGAAAGGCAGCACAGGCCATGGAGAACAGGGAGCCTTGTTCTGCTGATGGGCGGGATGTAAATTGCCAAGAGCCACTCTGGAGAAGTTTATGGTGTTTCCTGGAACAGCTAAAAAACAAAGCAACGGAGCCTACGGCACTTCCACTTATGGTCCTATAGCTTAGGGAAATTAAAATCAAAAACACACAGCCACCCCAAAGTTTCGGACGGCTCTGTTTACAAGAACCTCGTCTACGGTACAAGTTAAATATCCCAGAACGTGAAAAATGGATAAAGAAGTTGTGGTACGTACGTACAATGGAATATCACTCAGCAATGAAATCTATGTCATCAGGCCCGTCGCGGCATAATGAGTGGATTCAGGTACGATGATTCTAAGTGAAATGAGTTACACAGAAAATGAAACATCATAAGATATCACTAATACAAGGAATGTAAACTTGGCTACACATGAACTGAATTACAAAACAGAACAGGGTCTCAAATTTAGAAAACCAACTTATGCTTGCTTAAGGGGAAAGGTGAGTTGGGGTGCTGCATAAAACCAGAGATAGAAATTAGCACAGATACCTTTCCATAAGCCAAATATGTAATTGTCAAGACCTACCCCTTGCTCAACGAAATGGACTAAACACCCCATATTCAACGACTAGGAATACACCTGACTAGTAAGAATCTTCAAACCCATGGATTTATATGTCTCCGTAAGAGAATGAAGCGTGTGTACAGAGGCATGAATGCAGCAGAGAAAATCCGATAAATCCCATTATCAAAATGAATTACAAAAACAATACACAAGGACAGTGAAATAGAGAGCAATTCTTAAATAATTCATTCAGGGCTTGTGATGCAACCTGGATTTACCACATCTACACCCAGAGCTTAGTGAGACATAAGGTTGGGCACTTCGGGCTGATAGCATTGGAGAGGTTCGATGAGCAAATGCAGACCCTATGAAGTCATACTGCATAGTACCCATTCCATGGGTCCCATCTCTCCAGGTTTAACGAATTCTTCCTTCAGCTAAAGCATGCGTGGGAAACCCACAGTATGGTGCACCGAGGGACCGGCAAACGTTTTCAAATGCATCTCAGTTTTCGTCCCCTTTTACTCGGGTTCACCATTCCAGACCCTTTACTAACACTCTCCCCACTTGGAGAGTCAGTGCCTTTAACCTCCTGTTTGTCACAGTTTGCAATTTCTGCGCAAGATGAACAGGAATAGGGAGAACCAATGAGAGACTAGCTTTAGGTGTCTGCACGGGCAAATGTAACGCTCATTTCCCACCAGGAAGAGGAATTAACCACAGGCTCAGCATGCCGTGCCGGAACCAGATTAGGGCCTGAAGCAATCCTGCGGGTTTGCGGCCAGCTCACAAGATAGCGAGTTGAAGAAAGGAGCTCAGGGGCACTGTAACTCACAAACCTGCACAGTTATAAATGACAGCTATCGTCCAAAAATATATTGAAGGAAGGCTGCGAAGAGGACTTGTAAGTGGGGCAGAATTGCAGGATAACGATTTCAGGAGGTAGACGGGAATTGCATTTAAAGCATAGGAAAAGAGGCAGAACGTCGACAATGATGCTCTTGGCCAAAAAGGGCGTATGCGTTTTTTCCTGAATATATTCAGGAAAAAACGCATACGCCCTTTTTGGCCAACCAAGCAAGCATGTTAAAGAAATCTGCACTACAATGAAGTCTCACTGCCCCCCGGTCAAAAGGGCCATCTGAAAAAGTGTAAAATCCAGAAAGGCAGGACAGGTCATGGAGAACAGGGAGCCTTGTTATGCTGATGGGCGGGATGTAAATTGCCAACAGCCACTGTGGAGAACTGTATGGTGTTTCCTCAAACACCTAAAAAACTAAGCAATGGAGCCTACGGCACTTCAACTTATGGTTCTATAGCTTAGGGAAATTAAAATCAAAAAGACACAGCCACCCATAAATTTTGGACGGCTCTGCTTACAAGAACCTCGTTTACGGTACAAGTGAAATATCCCAGAAAGCAAAAAATGGATAAAGAAGTTGTTGTACGTACGTACAATGGAATATCACTCAGCAATGAAATCTATGTCATGAGGCCCGTCGTGGCATAATTAGTGGATTCAGGTACGATGATTCTAAGTTAACTAAGTCACACAGAAAAAGAAACACCATAAGATATCTCAAATACACGGAATGTAAACATGGCTGCACATGAACTCAATTACAAAACAGCAAAGGGTCCCAAATTTAGAAAACCAACTTATGCTTGCTTAAGGGGAAAGGTGAGTTGTGGTGCTGCATAAAACCAGAGATTGAAATTAGAACAGATATCTTTCCATAAGCAAATATGTAATAGTCAGGACCTCTCCTTGCTCCACGAAATGGACTCAACACCCCATATTCTATGCCTAGGAATATACCTGACTAGTAAGAATCTGAACACCCATGGATTTATATGTCTCCATAAAAGAATCAATCATGTGTACAGCGGCATAAACGCAGCAGTGAAAATCCGATAAATCCCATTATCAAAATAAATTACAAAAACAAAACACAATGACAGTGAAATAGAGAGCAATTCTTAAATCATTCATTCAAGGCTTGTGATGCAACCTGGATTTACCACATCTACACCCCGAGCTGAGTGAGACATAAGGCTGGACACTTCGGGCTGAAAGCATTGGTGACGTTCGGTGAGCAAAGGCAACCCTTTGAAGTCATACTGCACGGTACCCATTCCATGGGTCCCAACTCTGCAGGTTTAAGGGATTCTTCCTTCAGCTAAAACATGCATGGGCAACCCAGAATATGGTCCACCGTGTGACCGGGAAACCTTTTTAAATGCATCTCAGTTTTCGTCCCCTCGTACTCGGTTTTACCATTCCAGACGCTTTACTAAAACTCTCCCCACTGGAGAGTCAGTGCCTTAAACCTCCTGTTTGGCACAGTTTGGAATTTCTGCGCAAGATGAACAGGAATAGGGAGAACCAATGAGAGATTAGCTGTAGGTGTCTGCACGAACAAATTTAACGCTCATTTCCCACCAGAAAGAGGAATTAGCCAAAGGCTCAGCATGCCGTGCCGGAACCAGATTAGGGCCTGAAGCAATCCTGCGGTTTTGTGGCCAGCTCACAAGAAAGCGAGTTGAAGAAAGGAGCTCAGGGGCACTGTAATTCACAAACCTGCAGAGTTATAAATGACAGCTATCGTCCAAAAATATATTGAAGTAAGGCTGCAAAGAGGACTTGAACGCGGGGCAGAATTCCAGGAATACGATTTCAGGAGGTAGACGGGAAGTCCTCTGAAAGTATAGGAGAAGAGGCAGAACCTCGACAATGATGCACTTGGTCAAAAAGGGCATATGCGTTTCTTCCAGGGCCCTTATTAAAGAGGGTAGGAGGCTCCCAGCATGCTTCAGTGGCCAACAGAGGGCCTACGTCGCCAAGGCGACATGAGCCATCCAGGCAGGAGTGACCTCACATCAGAGGGCCCACCTCACAGAAGGGTAAGGAACCCAGTCAGGATCAGACTCTCACCAGAGTGCCCACATAAGCAAGGGGCTGGGAACCAGGCAGGAGTGTCCTCACACCCGTGGGGCCACATCATCGAAAGTTGAGGTACCCAGCACATGTGGCCTCAAACCAGAGGACCCACATCACCATGGGTCTCGGAGCGAGGCAGGCAGGATTAACCTCAAAACACATGGCCCATTGTATAAAAAAGGTGAGGAATCCAGCAGTTGGAACATCCCAGCAGGCGGCCCAGAGCACCGAGGCTATGGGATCCAGGCAGTGATGAACTCACAACAGAGGGCTCTCATCGTGATACTGTAAGCAACCCAGCCGTTGTGACCTCAGAGCACAAGGCCCACATCCCCATGGGGAAGGGAACCAAGCAGGAGTGTCATCGCACCAGTGGGCACACATCAGAAAATGTGGGGAGCCCAGCAGTTAGGGCCGGACGCCAGAGGGCCCTCATCACTGAGGAGAGGAGGCTCCCAGCAAGCTCCAACTGCTACCAGAAGGCCGACGTCGCCAATGCGGGGTGTGCCAGCAAGGCAGGAGTGACCTCAGAGCAGAGGGCCAACCACACAAAAGTGTGAGGAACCCAAAGAGGATCAGACTCTCACCAGAGGGCCCACATCACCAAGGGAATGGAAACCAGGCAGGAGTGTCCTCACACCAGTGGGGCCACATCACCGAAATGTGACGGACCCAGCACACGTGGCCTCAAACTACAGGACACACATCACCAAGGGGCTGGGAGTGAGGCAGGCAGGAGGAGCCTCCAAACAGAGGGCCCATAGCGTAAAAAAGGTGAGGAGTCCCGCAGTTGGAACCTCCCAGCAGGTGGCCAGGAGCAGCGAGGCTATGGGATCCAGGCCTGACTGAACTCAAAACAGAGGGCCCTCATCATGAAACTGTGAGCAACCCAGCCGTTGGGACCTTAGAGCAGAAGGCCCACATTCCCATGTGGTTGGGAACCTGGCAGAAGTGTACTCGCACCACAGGGCGCACATCAGAGAATTTTGGGAGCCCAGAAGTTAGGGCCTGACGCCAGAGAGCCCTCATTACCAAGGGGAGGAGACCCCAAGCAGGCACCATCTCCCAACTGAGGGCCAATGTCGCCAAGGTGACGTGCAACAGCCAGGCAGGAGTGACCTCACAGCTGAGGGCCTACCTCACAGAATGGTGAGGAACTCAGCCAGGTTAAGACTCTCACCAGAGGGCCCACACCACCAAGGGCATCAGAACCAGGCAGGACTGTCTTCACACCACGGTGGCCACATCATAGAAAGGTGAGGAACCCAGCACATGTGGCCTAAACCAGAGGATCCAGATCTCTAAGGGGCTCGGAGTGAGGCAGGCAGGAGTAGCCTCACAACACAGGGCCAATAGAATAAAAAAGCTGAGGAATCCTGCAGTGGGAACCTCCCAGCAGGCGGCCCAGAGCACCGAGTCTATGCGATCCAGGCCACAGTGAACTCACAGCAGAGGGCCCACATCATGAAACTGTGAGCAACCCAGCCGTTGGGACCTCAGAGCAGAAGGCCCACATCCCCATGGGGTTGGGAACATGGCACGAGTGTCCTCGCACCACTTAGCACGTATCAGAAAATGTGGGTACCCAGCAGTTAGGGCCTGACGCCAGAGGGCCCTCATCACGGAGGAGAGGAGGCTCCCAGCAGGCTCCAACTGCCACAAGAGGACCGACATTGCCAAGGCGGGGTGTGCCAGCCAGGCAGGAGTGACCTCACAGCAGAGGGCCCACCTCACAGAAGTGGGAGGAACCCAGCCAGGATCAGACTCTCACCAGAGGGCCCACATCACCAAGGGGATAGGAACCAGGCAGGAGTGTCCTTACACCAGTGGGGCCACATCATCGAAAGGTGAGGGACCCAGCACACGTGGCCTCAAACCAGAGGACACACATCACCAAGGGGCTGGGAGTGAGGCAGGCAGGAGGAGTCTCAAAACAGAGGGCCCATAGAACGAAAAAGGTGAGGAATCCCGCAGTTGGAACCTCCCCGCAGGTGGCCAGGAGTAGCGAGGCTATGGGGTCCATTCTGGAGTGAACTCACACCAGAGGGCCCTCATCATGAAACAGAGCAACGTACCATTGGGACCTCAGAGCAGAAGGCCCACATTCCCATGGGGTTGGGAACCTGGCAGGAGTGTACTCGCACCACAGGGCGCACATCAGAAAATTTTGGGAGCCCAGGAGTTAGGGTCTGATGCCAGAGGGCCCTCATTACCGAGGGGAGGAGACTCCCAGCAGGCACCAACTCCCAACTGAGGGCCCACGTCGCCAAGTTGACGTGTGCCAGCCAGGCAGGAGTGACCTCACCGCAGAGGGCCTACCTCACAGAAGGGTGAGGAAACCAGCCAGGATAAGACTCTCACCAGAGGGCCCACATCACCAAGGGGATCAGAAAAAGGCAGCAGTGTCCTCACACCAGTGTGGCCACATTATAGAAAGGTGAGGAACCCAGCACATGTGGCCTAAACCAGAGGACCCACATTTCCAAGGTGCTCCAAGTGAGGCAGGCAGGAGTAGCCTAACAACACAGGGCCCACAGAATAAAAAATGTGAGGAATCCAGCAGTTTGAACCTCCCAGCAAGTGGCCCAGAGCATGGAGTCTATGGGATCCAGACCACAGTGAACTCACAGCAGAGGGCCCACATCATGAAACTGTGAGCAACCCAGCCAGTGGGACCTCAGAGCAGAAGGCCCACATCCCCATGGGGATGGGAACCTCGCAGGAGTGTCCTCGCACAACTTAGCACGTATCAGAAAATGTGGGAACCCAGCAGTTATGGCCTGACGCCAGAGGGCCCTCATCACAGAGGAGAGGAGGCTACCAGCAGGCTCCAAATGCCACCAGAGGGCCGACGTCACCAATGGAACGGGAGCAAGCCAGGCAGGAGTTACCTCACAGCAGAGGGCCCACCTCACAGAAGTGTGAGGAGCCCAAACAGGATCAGACTCTAACCAGAGCGCCCACATCACCAAGGGGATGGAAACCAGGCAGGAGTGTCCTCACACCAGTGGGGCCACATCAGCGAAAGGTGAGGAACACAGCACATGTGGCCTCAAACAAGGGGACACACATCACGAAAGGGCTGGGAGTGAGGCATGCAGGAGGAGACTCACAACAGAGCGCCCATAGAATAAAAAAGGTGAGGAACCCCGCAGTTGGAAGCTCCAAGCAGGTGGCCCAGAGCACCGAGGCTATGGGATCCATGCCGGAGTGAACTCACAGCAGAGGGCCCACATTCTGACACTGTGAGCAACCCAGCCGTTGGGACCTCAGAGCAGAAAGCCCACATCCCCATGGGGATGGGACCCTGGCTGGAGTGTACTCGCACGACAGGGCACACATCAGAAAATTTTGGGAGCCCATGAGTTAGGGCCTGACGCCAGAGGGCCCTCATTACCGAGGGGAGGAGACTCCCAGCAGGCACCAACTCCCAACTGAGGGCCCACATCGCCAAGGTGACGTGTGCCAGCCAGGCAGGAGTGACCTCACAGCAGAGGGCCCACCTCCCAGAAGTGTGAGCAATCCAGACAGGATCAGACTCTCACCAGAGGGCCCCCATCACCAAGGGGATGGGAACCAGGCAGGAGTGTCCTCACACCAGTGGGGCCACATCAATAAAGGTGAGGAAACCGGTACATGTGGCCTTAAACCAGAGGACCTCCATCACAAAGGGGCTGGGAGTGAGTCAGGAAGTAGGAGCATGAAAACACAGGACCCAAAGAATAAAAAAGGTAAGGAATCCAGCAGTAGGAACCTCCCAGCAGGCCGCTCAGAGCACAGAGTCTATGGGATCTAGGCCTGAGTGAACTAACACCAGAGAGCCAACATCATGAAACGGTGAACAACACAGGTGTTGGGACCTTAGAGCAGAAGGCCCACATGCCCATGGGGATGGGAACCTCGCAGGAGTGTCCTCGCACCACTAAGCACGTATCAGAAAATGTGGGTACCCAGCAGTTAGGGCCTGATGCAAGAGGGCCCCCATCACCGAGGGGAGGTTCCCAGCAGGCTCCAACTGCCACAAGAGGGCCGATGTTGCCCAGGTGGGGTGTGCCAGCCAGGCAGGAGTGACGTCACAGCAGAGCGCCCACCTCACAGAAGGGTGAGGAACCCAGCCAGGATCAGACTCTCACCAGAGGGCCCACATCATCAAGGGGATAGGAACCAGGCAGGAGTGTCCTCACACCAGTGGGGCCACATCATCGAAAGGCGAGGGACCCAGCATACGTGGCCTCAAACCAGAGGACACACATCACCAAGGGGCTGGGAGTGAGGCAGGCAGGAGGAGTCTCAAAACAGAGGGCCCATAGAAGAAAAAAGGTGAGGAACCCCGCAGTTGTAACCTCCCCGCAGGTGGCCAGGAGCAGCGAGGCTATGGGATCCAGGCCGGAGAGAACTCACACCAGAGGGCCCTCATCATGAAACTGAACAACCCACGGTTGAGACCTCAGAGCAGAAGGCCCACATTCCCATGGGGTTGGGAACCTGGCAGGAGTGTACTCGAACCACAGGGCACATATCAGAAAATATTGGGAGCCCAGGAGTTAGGGCCTGACGCCAGAGGGCCCTCATTACTGAGGGGAGGAGATACCCAGCAGGCACCAAATCCCACCAGAGGGCCGACGTCGCCAAGGCAGGGTGTGCCAGCCAGGCAGGAGTGACCTCAGAGAAGAGGGCCCACCTCACAGAAGTGTGAGGAACCCAACCAGGATCAGACTCTCACCGGAGGGCCCACATCACCAAGGGGATGGGAACCAGGCAGGAGTGTCCTCACACCAGTGGGGCCACATCAGCCAAAGGTGAGGAACCCAGCACATGTGGCCTCAAACCAGAGGACACACATCACCAAGGGGCTAGGAGTGAGGCAGGTGTCTGGAGGGGCACATTTCACTCTAATTTCCCACCAGGAAATGGAATGAACCAAAGTCTCAGAGTGCCGTGCCGGACCCTGATTACGGCCTGAAGCAAACCTGCGGTTCTGTGGCCAGTTTTCAAGGAAACGAGTTAAGAAAGGAAATCACGGGCACTGTAATTCAAAAACCTGCAGAGTTATAAATGACAGCTATTGGCAAAAATATATGGAAGTAAGTCTGCAAAGAGGACTTGAAAACGAGGCAGAATTGCAGGAATCATATTTCAGGAGGTAGATTGGAATTGCATTTAAAGCATGTGAAAAGCGGCAGATCTTTGACAGTGATGCACTTGGACAAAAGTGCGTAAACATTTTTTCCTGAATATATTCAGGAAAAAACACATATGCCCTTTTTGGCCAACCAAGCACTCGAGCAATGGAAATCCACACTACAATGAAGTCTCATTTCCCATTCGTCAAAAGGGCCATCTGAAAAAAGTGTAAAACCCAGAAACACAGGACAGGCCATGGAGAACAGGGAGCCTTGTTATGCTGACGGGCGGGATGTAAATTGCCAACAGACACTCTGGAGATGTTTATGGTGTATCCTGAAACATCTGAAAAACAAAGCTACAGGCCCTAGGGCACTTTTGGCCCTATAGCTTAGGAAAATTAAAATCAACAAGACATAGCCAACACAAAATTTAGGGCTGCTGTGTTTACAAGAACCTTGAGTCCAGTACAAATTAAATATCCCAGAAAGAAAAAAATGGATAAAGGAGTTGTGCTACTTACGTACAACGGAATATCACTCAGCAATGAAATCAATGTCATCAGGCCTGTAGCAGCAAATTGAGTGGATTTAAGTATGATGATTCTAAGAGAAATAGGTCACACAGAGAAAGATAATTATCATAAGATATCACTAATAGAGAGAGTGTAAACTTGGCTACACATAAACTGAATTCCAAAACCGAACAGAGTCTCACATTTAGATAAAAACTTATGCTTGCTTAAGGGGAAAGTTGAGTTGGGGTGCTGTATAAAACCAGAGATAGAAATTAGCACAGATACCTTTCCATAAGCCAAATATGTAATAGACAAGACCTACTCTTTGCTCAACGAAATAGACTCATCCATGGTGTATCACCTCACACCTGTTAGAATGGGCATCATCAGAAAATCTACAAACAACAAATGCTGGAAAGGGTGTGGAGATAAGGAACCCTCTTCCACTATTGTTGGGAATGTAAATTGATACAGTCACTGTGGAGAACATTATGGAGTTTCTTATAAAACTAAGAATAGAATTACCATATGATACAGCAATCCCACTACTGGGCATATACCCAGACAAAACCATAAATCAAAAAGAGACATTCACCGCAATGTTCATTGCATCACTATTTACAATATCCAGGTAATGGAAGCAACCTAAATGCCCACAGACAGACGAATGCATAAAGATGTGGTACATATATAAAATGGAATATTACTAAGCCATAAAAAGGAATGAAATTGGGTCATTTGTAGAGACGTTGATGGATCTAGAGACTGTCATACAGAGTGAAGTAAGTCAGAAAGAGAAAAACAAATCTTGTCTATTAATGCATATATGTGGAACCTAGAAAAATTGTACAGATGAACCGTTTTGCAAGGCAGAAATAGAGCAACAGATGTAGACAACAAACGTATGGACACCAAGGGGGGAAAGCTGTTGGGGGGTGGTGGTGGGAGGAGTTGAGAGATTGGGATTGGCATGTATACATTTATATGTATAAAATAGATAACCAAAAAGAAACTGCTGTATAAAAAAATAAAATAAAATTCAAATTACAAAAAGTAAAACAGAAAAAATATTCTTCCCTTCACATACATGTATTTATATGAATAAATTATTTCCATGCTTATATCTGTAAATACAAAAAAGAGGAATAAAATATACCTTGAACCAAAAACGAAAAAAAGAAAAAAAAACAGAACCCACCAGTTACACAGAGGAAAACCGTATCAGGGCACTTGCTCCAGTTGTAAACAATTCTGAAGTTGGTCAGTGGTGGGGAATCATCTCCCATTCAGCCAGCAGGCCCCACGCAACAAGCGTCCTCATTGCAAAGCTGGGGGACTGTGCCGAGGCATCTGTGAGTAAACGTGGGCTGAGCCCCAGGCCAGCTGCTGCTGAAATGTTCCCACCCTTCCCAGGTAAAACACCTGAATATGTACAAGGACTTGAAAGCCTAGAGGAAGGGCCATGGAGCCACATGAGTGACAGCATGCCACCCGACTTGGTGCCTGCAGGCCAGCCAGGATGGTCCTGGCCCTGGGTGCTCTTCTGGAAGCTTTCCATTTCCCTGCCTGAGATACCCCTGCTGTCCCGGCCCCCACTGCTTTCTTCCTCACTCACCTCTGCCCAGGGAGAAATTCCAGCGGCAGTTATGGGTGACACATCCTCTTCTTTAGCAGGTGGCATTTGGCAACTGCTGCAGAAAGTCCAGCAGAGCCCCACTCACACTGGGCCACCCGCAAAGCCGTGGCCTCTCACTCCCTCCCACCAGTCCAGCCCCAAGACTGCTGACAGGGCAGAGAAAATGGCGTCAGGCACAGCTGCAGGGGCTCTTGCTGCCTGGAGCGGTGTTTATATTGATCTGAACCCAGGCACACCTGGGGAGGTCTGGCCGGCACGGTTGGGCTTACCAGGCCAGCCAATAATCACCCCTCAGGGGCTCACAGTTGCAGAAACTGGAACTTGCTGAATCGGCCAGGTCCAAGGAACAGGTGTGGGCTCCTGAGAGTCAGGATAGACAAGGGGCTGTAGCTCTGGCTTGTTTTCTAATTATATTATCTGGCCCATGAGTGGAAGACAACTTCAAGAAAACCCTCTCCTAATGAGAGGAACCCAGGAGTCAGGGAGAGGAGGGGTGGCTGGTGGGTGGAGACAGAGGCCTGGTGCCCCGGGTGCAGTGGAAGTCTCTGGAAGACCAGGTGGAGGGAGGCCACACAGAGTGATGCCCAGGGTCACAGACCTGTCGGAGCTGCTGTTTGTTAGTTCAAGTCCTGCTCTGAGGTGCTCTGTGTCAGATCTGAGTGACAGGTGAGTTGGGAGTGCTCTGCAATGAGGGCGATATGCACGGTTCCTGTGTTCCCAGCCCTGCCATGGTACCTGCAAGGGTAGCTCTGTATCCTGGGAGGGGCCTGACCACGGGAGCCCCATGGGCTGCAGGGGAACCTGCCCAGGGAACCCCATATCCTGGGAGGGGCCTGAACACGAGAGCCCCGTGGGCTGGTGTGGGGGTGGGGTACCTGCCCAGGTGAGCTCCATATCCTGGGATTGGCCTGACCTCGAGAGCCCCATGGGCTGCTGGAGTCCTGGTAAAGGATGTCAGGACAGTCAGTGAAGCCACCGAGGATATACCTCCAGTAGTTCCTAAATCCTACACCCTGCTGGTCATTCTACCAACCACCGGGACATGGTATTCTGTATTAGTCTTCAATGATGCCTTCTTTTGTATTCTATTAGTCCCAGAGTCACAAGAAATTTTGGCTTGTGAGTGGCAGGACTCAACATACAACTAAAACAATACTTCCGGACCGTGTTGCCCCAAGGGTTCAAAAATTCCCACACCATCTTTGGGGAAAGCTCAGCTAAAGAACTAAAAGTTCTACCTCTGGAAAAGGAAACACTCCTTCAATATGCAGATGACATTCTGATCGCCAGCCCTACTAAGGAGACCTCTGAACTACCAAGCCAATAAAGGATACAAGTTGTCCAAGAAAAAGCTCAAATATCACAGACTACAATGACCTGCCTGGGCTTCATTCTCACAGAGGTCGGAGAAGCCCATCCCAGGAAAGGGAAGAAACAATTTACAGCCTTACCCATTTCTGAAACTAGAAGACAGCTTAGGGGTTCCTGGGGAGGCCAGGGTTTGCTGCTTCTGGATCCCTAACTACAGCCTACTAGCTGGGCCTCTATATGAAACACTGAAAGGAAAAGATGATGATCCTATTGAATAGAATGCAGAAGTGGCCTTTCACGAATGGAAAGAGCAGTCAATTCAGACCCTTGCCCTGGAACTCCCTAATTTAGCTAAACCCTTTGACCTTTACATTCCTGGTGAACGGTGAATCGCCATTGGAGTATTAGTGCAAAACCTGGGACCACTTGAAATGGAACAATGCAAGAATGCGATCCAGGTAGGATAAACTACGGTCACCAAGGGGCTTCGCCCACCGCCACATCTGGCCAAGATACTGGCAGTATCTGAAAACCTGGAAATCAGCAGCCCAAAAGGCCACCTCCATCCTAAGGGAAAAGGACCCCACGTGGTGATCCTAACACCCAACCATGCCCTGAAGTTGCAGGGTTGGCTCCGTGGGCACACTGACCTTGAGTGAGCAGGCCCTCCAACTCCAACCTCCATAGAGATAACCGGGGCAAAGGGGCACCATGACGACTCGTGTGAAGGTGTCTGCACGGGCAAATTTAATGCTCATTTCCCACCAGGAAGAGGAATTAACCAAAGGCTCAGCATGCCGTGCCGGAAACAGATTAGGGCCTGAAGCAATCCTGTGGGTTTGTGGCCAGCTCACAAGAAAGCGAGTTGAAGAAAGGAGCTCAGGGGCACTGTAATTCAAAAACCTGCAGAGTTGTAAATGACAGCTATCATCCAAAAATATATTGAAGGAAGGCTGTGAAGAGGACTTGAAAGCGGGGCAGAATTGCAGGAAAACGATTTCAGGGGGTAGACTGGAATTGCATTTAAAGCATAGGAAAAGAGGCAGAACGTCGACAATGATTCAGTTGGCCAAAAAGGGCGTATGCGTTTTTTCCTGAATACAGGAAATTTTCCTGAATTCAGGAAAAAACGCATACGCCCTTTTTGGCCAACCAAGCAAGCATGTTAAAGAAATCTGCACTACAATGAAGGCTCAATGCCCCCCGGTCAAAAGCGCAATCTGAAAAAAGTGTAAAATCCAGAAAGAAAGCACAGGCCATGGAGAACATGGAACCTTGTTATGCTGATGGGCAAGATGTAAATTGCCAATAGCCACTCTGGAGAAGTGTATTGTGTTTCCTGAAACACCTAAAAAACAAAGCAACGGAGCCTATAGCACTTGCACTTATGGTCCTATAGCTTAGGGAAATTAAAATCAAAAACACACAGCCACCCCAAAGTTTTGGACGGCTCTGTGTACAAGAACCTCGTCTACGGTACAAGTTAAATATCCCAGAATGTGAAAAATGGATAAAGAAGTTGTGGTACGTATGTAAAATGGAATCTCACTCAGCAATGAAATCTATGTCATCAGGCCCGTCGCGGCATAATGAGGGGATTCAGGTACGATGATTCTAAGTGAAATGAGTCACACAGAAAATGAAACATCATAAGATATCACTAATACAAGGAATGTAAACTTGGCTACACATGAACTGAATTACAAAACAGAACAGGGTCTCAAATTTAGAAAACCAACTTATGCTTGCTTAAGGGGAAAGGTGAGTTGGGGTGCTGCATAAAACCAGAGATAGAAATTAGCACAGATACCTTTCCATAAGCCAAATATGTAATTGTCAAGACCTACCCCTTGCTCAACGAAATGGACTAAACACCCCATATTCAACGACTAGGAATACACCTGACTAGTAAGAATCTTCAAACCCATGGATTTATATGTCTCCGTAAGAGAATGAAGCGTGTGTACAGAGGCATGAATGCAGCAGAGAAAATCCGATAAATCCCATTATCAAAATGAATTACAAAAACAAAACACAAGGACAGTGAAATAGAGAGCAATTCTTAAATAATTCATTCAGGGCTTGTGATGCAACCTGGATTTACCACATCTACACCCAGAGCTGAGTGAGACATAAGGTTGGGCACTTCGGGCTGATAGCATTGGTGAGGTTCGATGAGCAAATGCAGACCCTTTGAAGTCATACTGCATGGTACCCATTCCATGGGTCCCATCTCTCCAGGTTTAACGAATTCTTCCTTCAGCTGAAACATGCGTGGGAAACCCACAGTATGGTGCACCGAGGGACTGGCAAACGTTTTCAAATGCATCTCAGTTTTCGTCCCCTTTTACTCGGGTTCACCCTTCCAGACCCTTTACTAACACTCTCCCCACTTGGAGAGTCAGTGCCCTTAACCTCCTGTTTGGCACAGTTTGCAATTTCTGCGCAAGATGAACAGGAATAGGGAGAACCAATGAGAGTCTAGCTTTAGGTGTCTACACGGGCAAATGTAACGCTCATTTCCCACCAGGAAGAGGAATTAACCAAAGGCTCAGCATGCCATGCCGGAACCAGATTAGGACCTGAAGCAATCCTGCGGGTTTGCGGCCAGCTCACAAGATAGCGAGTTGAAGAAAGGAGCTCAGGGGCACTGTAACTCACAAACCTGCAGAGTTATAAATGACAGCTATCGTCCAAAAATATATTGAAGGAAGGCTGCGAAGAGGACTTGTAAGTGGGGCAGAATTGCAGGATAACGATTTCAGGAGGTAGACGGGAATTGCATTTAAAGCATAGGAAAAGAGGCAGAACGTTGACAATGATGCTCTTGGCCAAAAAGGGCGTATGCGTTTTTTCCTGAATATATTCAGGAAAAAACGCATACGCCCTTTCTGGCCAACCAAGCAAGCATGTTAAAGAAATCTGCACTACAATGAAGTCTCACTGCCCCCCGGTCAAAAGGGCCATGTGAAAAAAGTGTAAAATCCAGAAAGGCAGCACAGGCCATGGAGAACAGGGAGCCTTGTTATGCTGATGGGCGGGATGTAAATTGCCAACAGCCACTCTGGAGAAGTGTATGGTGTTTCCTGGAACAGCTAAAAAACAAAGCAACGGAGCCTACGGCACTTCCACTTATGGTCCTATAGCTTAGGGAAATTAAAATCAAAAACACACAGCCACCCCAAAGTTTCGGACGGCTCTGTTTACAAGAACCTCGTCTACGGTACAAGTTAAATATCCCAGAACGTGAAAAATGGATAAAGAAGTTGTGGTACGTACGTACAATGGAATATCACTCAGCAATGAAATCTATGTCATCAGGCCCGTCGCGGCATAATGAGTGGATTCAGGTAGGATGATTCTAAGTGAAATGAGTCACACAGAAAATGAAACATCATAAGATATCACTAATACAAGGAATGTAAACTTGGCTACACATGAACTGAATTACAAAACAGAACAGGGTCTCAAATTTAGAAAACCAACTTATGCTTGCTTAAGGGGAAAGTTGAGTTGGGGTGCTGCATAAAACCAGAGATAGAAATTAGCACAGATACCTTTCCATAAGCCAAATATGTAATTGTCAAGACCTACCCCTTTCTCAACGAAATGGACTAAACACCCCATATTCAACGACTAGGAATACACCTGACTAGTAAGAATCGTCAAACCCATGGATTTATATTTCTCCGTAAGAGAATGAAGCGTGTGTACAGAGGCATGAATGCAGCAGAGATAATCCGATAAATCCCATTATCAAAATGAATTACAAAAACAAAACACAAGGACAGTGAAATAGAGAGCAATTCTTAAATAATTCATTCAGGGCTTGTGATGCAACCTGGATTTACCACATCTACACCCAGAGCTGAGTGAGACATAAGGTTGGGCTCTTCGGGCTGATAGCATTGGTGAGGTTCGATGAGCAAATGCAGACCCTTTGAAGTCATACTGCATGGTACCCATTCCATGGGTCCCACCTCTCCAGGTTTAACGAATTCTTCCTTCAGCTAAAACATGCGTGGGAAACCCACAGTATGGTGCACCGAGGGACCGGCAAACGTTTTCAAATGCATCTCAGTTTTCGTCCCCTTTTACTCGGGTTCACCATTCCAGACCCTTTACTAACACTCTCCCCACTTGGAGAGTCAGTGCCTTTAACCTCCTGTTTGGCACAGTTTGCAATTTCTGCGCAAGATGAACAGGAATAGGGAGAACCAATGAGAGACTAGCTTTAGGTGTCTGCACGGGCAAATGGAACGCTCATTTCCCACCAGGAAGAGGAATTAACCACAGGCTCAGCATGCCCTGCCGGAACCAGATTAGGGCCTGAAGCAATCCTGCGGGTTTGCGGCCAGAACACAAGATAAGGAGTTGAAGAAAGGAGCTCAGGGGCACTGTAACTCACAAACCTGCAGAGTTATAAATCACAGCTATCGTCCAAAAATATATTGAAGGAAGGCTGCGAAGAGGACTTGTAAGTGGGGCAGAATTACAGGATAACGATTTCAGGAGGTAGACGGGAATTGCATTTAAAGCATAGGAAGAGAGGCAGAACGTCGACAATGATGCTCTTGGCCAAAAAGGGCGTATGCGTTTTTTCCTGAATATATTCAGGAAAAAACGCATACGCCCTTCTTGGCCAACCAAGCAAGCATGTTAAAGAAATCTGCACTACAATGAAGTCTCAGTGCCCCCCGGTCAAAAGGGCCATGTGAAAAACGTGTAAAATCCAGAAAGGCAGCACAGGCCATGGAGAACAGGGAGCCTTGTTCTGCTGATGGGCGGGATGTAAATTGCCAAGAGCCACTCTGGAGAAGTTTATGGTGTTTCCTGGAACAGCTAAAAAACAAAGCAACGGAGCCTACGGCACTTCCACTTATGGTCCTATAGCTTAGGGAAATTAAAATCAAAAACACACAGCCACCCCAAAGTTTCGGACGGCTCTGTTTACAAGAACCTCGTCTACGGTACAAGTTAAATATCCCAGAACGTGAAAAATGGATAAAGAAGTTGTGGTACGTACGTACAATGGAATATCACTCAGCAATGAAATCTATGTCATCAGGCCCGTCGCGGCATAATGAGTGGATTCAGGTACGATGATTCTAAGTGAAATGAGTTACACAGAAAATGAAACATCATAAGATATCACTAATACAAGGAATGTAAACTTGGCTACACATGAACTGAATTACAAAACAGAACAGGGTCTCAAATTTAGAAAACCAACTTATGCTTGCTTAAGGGGAAAGGTGAGTTGGGGTGCTGCATAAAACCAGAGATAGAAATTAGCACAGATACCTTTCCATAAGCCAAATATGTAATTGTCAAGACCTACCCCTTGCTCAACGAAATGGACTAAACACCCCATATTCAACGACTAGGAATACACCTGACTAGTAAGAATCTTCAAACCCATGGATTTATATGTCTCCGTAAGAGAATGAAGCATGTGTACAGAGGCATGAATGCAGCAGAGAAAATCCGATAAATCCCATTATCAAAATGAATTACAAAAACAATACACAAGGACAGTGAAATAGAGAGCAATTCTTAAATAATTCATTCAGGGCTTGTGATGCAACCTGGATTTACCACATCTACACCCAGAGCTTAGTGAGACATAAGGTTGGGCACTTCGGGCTGATAGCATTGGAGAGGTTCGATGAGCAAATGCAGACCCTATGAAGTCATACTGCATAGTACCCATTCCATGGGTCCCATCTCTCCAGGTTTAACGAATTCTTCCTTCAGCTAAAGCATGCGTGGGAAACCCACAGTATGGTGCACCGAGGGACCGGCAAACGTTTTCAAATGCATCTCAGTTTTCGTCCCCTTTTACTCGGGTTCACCATTCCAGACCCTTTACTAACACTCTCCCCACTTGGAGAGTCAGTGCCTTTAACCTCCTGTTTGGCACAGTTTGCAATTTCTGCGCAAGATGAACAGGAATAGGGAGAACCAATGAGAGACTAGCTTTAGGTGTCTGCACGGGCAAATGTAACGCTCATTTCCCACCAGGAAGAGGAATTAACCACAGGCTCAGCATGCCGTGCCGGAACCAGATTAGGGCCTGAAGCAATCCTGCGGGTTTGCGGCCAGCTCACAAGATAGCGAGTTGAAGAAAGGAGCTCAGGGGCACTGTAACTCACAAACCTGCAGAGTTATAAATGACAGCTATCGTCCAAAAATATATTGAAGGAAGGCTGCGAAGAGGACTTGTAAGTGGGGCAGAATTGCAGGATAACGATTTCAGGAGGTAGACGGGAATTGCATTTAAAGCATAGGAAAAGAGGCAGAACGTCGACAATGATGCTCTTGGCCAAAAAGGGCGTATGCGTTTTTTCCTGAATATATTCAGGAAAAAACGCATACGCCCTTTTTGGCCAACCAAGCAAGCATGTTA
Organism: Delphinapterus leucas; assembly: GCF_059928025.1. Taxonomy (NCBI): domain Eukaryota; kingdom Metazoa; phylum Chordata; class Mammalia; order Artiodactyla; family Monodontidae; genus Delphinapterus; species Delphinapterus leucas. The sequence goes on along the minus strand of NW_028322232.1, from coordinate 722,888 downwards.
AAGAAATCTGCACTACAATGAAGTCTCACTGCCCCCCGGTCAAAAGGGCCATGTGAAAAACGTGTAAAATCCAGAAAGGCAGCACAGGCCATGGAGAACAGGGAGCCTTGTTCTGCTGATGGGCGGGATGTAAATTGCCAACAGCCACTCTGGAGAAGTGTATGGTGTTTCCTGGAACAGCTAAAAAACAAAGCAACGGAGCCTACGGCACTTCCACTTATGGTCCTATAGCTTAGGGAAATTAAAATCAAAAACACACAGCCACCCCAAAGTTTCGGACGGCTCTGTTTACAAGAACCTCGTCTACGGTACAAGTTAAATATCCCAGAACGTGAAAAATGGATAAAGAAGTTGTGGTACGTACGTACAATGGAATATCACTCAGCAATGAAATCTATGTCATCAGGCCCGTCGCGGCATAATGAGTGGATTCAGGTACGATGATTCTAAGTGAAATGAGTCACACAGAAAATGAAACATCATAAGATATCACTAATACAAGGAATGTAAACTTGGCTACACATGAACTGAATTACAAAACAGAACAGGGTCTCAAATTTAGAAAAGCAACTTATGCTTGCTTAAGGGGAAAGGTGAGTTGGGGTGCTGCATAAAACCAGAGATAGAAATTAGCACAGATACCTTTCCATAAGCCAAATATGTAATTGTCAAGACCTACCCCTTGCTCAACGAAATGGACTAAACACCCCATATTCAACGACTAGGAATACACCTGACTAGTAAGTATCTTCAAACCCATGGATTTATATGTCTCCGTAAGAGAATGAAGCGTGTGTACAGAGGCATGAATGCAGCAGAGAAAATCCGATAAATCCCATTATCAAAATGAATTACAAAAACAAAACACAAGGACAGTGAAATAGAGAGCAATTCTTAAATAATTCATTCAGGGCTTGTGATGCAACCTGGATTTACCACATCTACACCCAGAGCTGAGTGAGACATAAGGTTGGGCACTTCGGGCTGATAGCATTGGAGAAGTTCGATGAGCAAATGCAGACCCTTTGAAGTCATACTGCATGGTACCCATTCCATGGGTCCCATTTCTCCAGGTTTAACGAATTCTTCCTTCAGCTAAAACATGCGTGGGAAACCCACAGTATGGTGCACCGAGGGACTGGCAAACGTTTTCAAATGCATCTCAGTTTTCGTCCCCTTTTTCTTGGGGTCACCATTCCAGACCTTTTACTAACACTCTCCCCACTTGGAGAGTCAGTGCCTTTAACCTCCTGTTTGGCACAGTTTGCAATTTCTGCGCAAGATGAACAGGAATAGGGAGAACCAATGAGAGACTAGCTGTAGGTGTCTGCACGGGCAAATGGAACGCTCATTTCCCACCAGGAAGAGGAATTAACCAAAGGCTCAGCGTGCCCTGCCGGAAACAGATTAGGGCCTGAAGCAATCCTGTCGTTTTGCGGCCAGCTCACAAGAAAGCGAGTTGAAGAAAGGAGCTCAGGGGCACTGTAATTCACAAACCTGCAGAGTTATGAATGACAGCTATCGTCCAAAAATGTACTGTAGTAAGAATTCGAAGAGGACTTGAAAGCGGGGCAGAATTTCAGGAAAACCATTTCAGGGGGTAGACTGGAATTTCACTTAAAGCATAGGAAAAGAGGCAGAATGTCGACAATGATGCACTTGGCCAAAAAGGACGTATGCGTTTTTACCTGAATATATTCAGGAAAAAACGCCTACGCACTTTTTGGCCAACCAAGCAAGCGTGTAAAGGAAATCTGCACTACAATGAAGTCTCACTGCCCCCCGGTCAAAAGGGCCATCTGAAAAAGTGTAAAATCCAGAAAGGCAGGACAGGTCATGGAGAACAGGGAGCCTTGTTATGCTGATGGGCGGGATGTAAATTGCCAACAGCCACTGTGGAGAACTGTATGGTGTTTCCTCAAACACCTAAAAAACTAAGCAATGGAGCCTACGGCACTTCAACTTATGGTTCTATAGCTTAGGGAAATTAAAATCAAAAAGACACAGCCACCCATAAATTTTGGACGGCTCTGCTTACAAGAACCTCGTTTACGGTACAAGTGAAATATCCCAGAAAGCAAAAAATGGATAAAGAAGTTGTTGTACGTACGTACAATGGAATATCACTCAGCAATGAAATCTATGTCATGAGGCCCGTCGTGGCATAATTAGTGGATTCAGGTACGATGATTCTAAGTTAACTAAGTCACACAGAAAAAGAAACACCATAAGATATCTCAAATACACGGAATGTAAACATGGCTGCACATGAACTCAATTACAAAACAGCAAAGGGTCCCAAATTTAGAAAACCAACTTATGCTTGCTTAAGGGGAAAGGTGAGTTGTGGTGCTGCATAAAACCAGAGATTGAAATTAGAACAGATATCTTTCCATAAGCAAATATGTAATAGTCAGGACCTCTCCTTGCTCCACGAAATGGACTCAACACCCCATATTCTATGCCTAGGAATATACCTGACTAGTAAGAATCTGAACACCCATGGATTTATATGTCTCCATAAAAGAATCAATCATGTGTACAGCGGCATAAACGCAGCAGTGAAAATCCGATAAATCCCATTATCAAAATAAATTACAAAAACAAAACACAATGACAGTGAAATAGAGAGCAATTCTTAAATCATTCATTCAAGGCTTGTGATGCAACCTGGATTTACCACATCTACACCCCGAGCTGAGTGAGACATAAGGCTGGACACTTCGGGCTGAAAGCATTGGTGACGTTCGGTGAGCAAAGGCAACCCTTTGAAGTCATACTGCACGGTACCCATTCCATGGGTCCCAACTCTGCAGGTTTAAGGGATTCTTCCTTCAGCTAAAACATGCATGGGCAACCCAGAATATGGTCCACCGTGTGACCGGGAAACCTTTTTAAATGCATCTCAGTTTTCGTCCCCTCGTACTCGGTTTTACCATTCCAGACGCTTTACTAAAACTCTCCCCACTGGAGAGTCAGTGCCTTAAACCTCCTGTTTGGCACAGTTTGGAATTTCTGCGCAAGATGAACAGGAATAGGGAGAACCAATGAGAGATTAGCTGTAGGTGTCTGCACGAACAAATTTAACGCTCATTTCCCACCAGAAAGAGGAATTAGCCAAAGGCTCAGCATGCCGTGCCGGAACCAGATTAGGGCCTGAAGCAATCCTGCGGTTTTGTGGCCAGCTCACAAGAAAGCGAGTTGAAGAAAGGAGCTCAGGGGCACTGTAATTCACAAACCTGCAGAGTTATAAATGACAGCTATCGTCCAAAAATATATTGAAGTAAGGCTGCAAAGAGGACTTGAACGCGGGGCAGAATTCCAGGAATACGATTTCAGGAGGTAGACGGGAAGTCCTCTGAAAGTATAGGAGAAGAGGCAGAACCTCGACAATGATGCACTTGGTCAAAAAGGGCATATGCGTTTCTTCCAGGGCCCTTATTAAAGAGGGTAGGAGGCTCCCAGCATGCTTCAGTGGCCAACAGAGGGCCTACGTCGCCAAGGCGACATGAGCCATCCAGGCAGGAGTGACCTCACATCAGAGGGCCCACCTCACAGAAGGGTAAGGAACCCAGTCAGGATCAGACTCTCACCAGAGTGCCCACATAAGCAAGGGGCTGGGAACCAGGCAGGAGTGTCCTCACACCCGTGGGGCCACATCATCGAAAGTTGAGGTACCCAGCACATGTGGCCTCAAACCAGAGGACCCACATCACCATGGGTCTCGGAGCGAGGCAGGCAGGATTAACCTCAAAACACATGGCCCATTGTATAAAAAAGGTGAGGAATCCAGCAGTTGGAACATCCCAGCAGGCGGCCCAGAGCACCGAGGCTATGGGATCCAGGCAGTGATGAACTCACAACAGAGGGCTCTCATCGTGATACTGTAAGCAACCCAGCCGTTGTGACCTCAGAGCACAAGGCCCACATCCCCATGGGGAAGGGAACCAAGCAGGAGTGTCATCGCACCAGTGGGCACACATCAGAAAATGTGGGGAGCCCAGCAGTTAGGGCCGGACGCCAGAGGGCCCTCATCACTGAGGAGAGGAGGCTCCCAGCAAGCTCCAACTGCTACCAGAAGGCCGACGTCGCCAATGCGGGGTGTGCCAGCAAGGCAGGAGTGACCTCAGAGCAGAGGGCCAACCACACAAAAGTGTGAGGAACCCAAAGAGGATCAGACTCTCACCAGAGGGCCCACATCACCAAGGGAATGGAAACCAGGCAGGAGTGTCCTCACACCAGTGGGGCCACATCACCGAAATGTGACGGACCCAGCACACGTGGCCTCAAACTACAGGACACACATCACCAAGGGGCTGGGAGTGAGGCAGGCAGGAGGAGCCTCCAAACAGAGGGCCCATAGCGTAAAAAAGGTGAGGAGTCCCGCAGTTGGAACCTCCCAGCAGGTGGCCAGGAGCAGCGAGGCTATGGGATCCAGGCCTGACTGAACTCAAAACAGAGGGCCCTCATCATGAAACTGTGAGCAACCCAGCCGTTGGGACCTTAGAGCAGAAGGCCCACATTCCCATGTGGTTGGGAACCTGGCAGAAGTGTACTCGCACCACAGGGCGCACATCAGAGAATTTTGGGAGCCCAGAAGTTAGGGCCTGACGCCAGAGAGCCCTCATTACCAAGGGGAGGAGACCCCAAGCAGGCACCATCTCCCAACTGAGGGCCAATGTCGCCAAGGTGACGTGCAACAGCCAGGCAGGAGTGACCTCACAGCTGAGGGCCTACCTCACAGAATGGTGAGGAACTCAGCCAGGTTAAGACTCTCACCAGAGGGCCCACACCACCAAGGGCATCAGAACCAGGCAGGACTGTCTTCACACCACGGTGGCCACATCATAGAAAGGTGAGGAACCCAGCACATGTGGCCTAAACCAGAGGATCCAGATCTCTAAGGGGCTCGGAGTGAGGCAGGCAGGAGTAGCCTCACAACACAGGGCCAATAGAATAAAAAAGCTGAGGAATCCTGCAGTGGGAACCTCCCAGCAGGCGGCCCAGAGCACCGAGTCTATGCGATCCAGGCCACAGTGAACTCACAGCAGAGGGCCCACATCATGAAACTGTGAGCAACCCAGCCGTTGGGACCTCAGAGCAGAAGGCCCACATCCCCATGGGGTTGGGAACATGGCACGAGTGTCCTCGCACCACTTAGCACGTATCAGAAAATGTGGGTACCCAGCAGTTAGGGCCTGACGCCAGAGGGCCCTCATCACGGAGGAGAGGAGGCTCCCAGCAGGCTCCAACTGCCACAAGAGGACCGACATTGCCAAGGCGGGGTGTGCCAGCCAGGCAGGAGTGACCTCACAGCAGAGGGCCCACCTCACAGAAGTGGGAGGAACCCAGCCAGGATCAGACTCTCACCAGAGGGCCCACATCACCAAGGGGATAGGAACCAGGCAGGAGTGTCCTTACACCAGTGGGGCCACATCATCGAAAGGTGAGGGACCCAGCACACGTGGCCTCAAACCAGAGGACACACATCACCAAGGGGCTGGGAGTGAGGCAGGCAGGAGGAGTCTCAAAACAGAGGGCCCATAGAACGAAAAAGGTGAGGAATCCCGCAGTTGGAACCTCCCCGCAGGTGGCCAGGAGTAGCGAGGCTATGGGGTCCATTCTGGAGTGAACTCACACCAGAGGGCCCTCATCATGAAACAGAGCAACGTACCATTGGGACCTCAGAGCAGAAGGCCCACATTCCCATGGGGTTGGGAACCTGGCAGGAGTGTACTCGCACCACAGGGCGCACATCAGAAAATTTTGGGAGCCCAGGAGTTAGGGTCTGATGCCAGAGGGCCCTCATTACCGAGGGGAGGAGACTCCCAGCAGGCACCAACTCCCAACTGAGGGCCCACGTCGCCAAGTTGACGTGTGCCAGCCAGGCAGGAGTGACCTCACCGCAGAGGGCCTACCTCACAGAAGGGTGAGGAAACCAGCCAGGATAAGACTCTCACCAGAGGGCCCACATCACCAAGGGGATCAGAAAAAGGCAGCAGTGTCCTCACACCAGTGTGGCCACATTATAGAAAGGTGAGGAACCCAGCACATGTGGCCTAAACCAGAGGACCCACATTTCCAAGGTGCTCCAAGTGAGGCAGGCAGGAGTAGCCTAACAACACAGGGCCCACAGAATAAAAAATGTGAGGAATCCAGCAGTTTGAACCTCCCAGCAAGTGGCCCAGAGCATGGAGTCTATGGGATCCAGACCACAGTGAACTCACAGCAGAGGGCCCACATCATGAAACTGTGAGCAACCCAGCCAGTGGGACCTCAGAGCAGAAGGCCCACATCCCCATGGGGATGGGAACCTCGCAGGAGTGTCCTCGCACAACTTAGCACGTATCAGAAAATGTGGGAACCCAGCAGTTATGGCCTGACGCCAGAGGGCCCTCATCACAGAGGAGAGGAGGCTACCAGCAGGCTCCAAATGCCACCAGAGGGCCGACGTCACCAATGGAACGGGAGCAAGCCAGGCAGGAGTTACCTCACAGCAGAGGGCCCACCTCACAGAAGTGTGAGGAGCCCAAACAGGATCAGACTCTAACCAGAGCGCCCACATCACCAAGGGGATGGAAACCAGGCAGGAGTGTCCTCACACCAGTGGGGCCACATCAGCGAAAGGTGAGGAACACAGCACATGTGGCCTCAAACAAGGGGACACACATCACGAAAGGGCTGGGAGTGAGGCATGCAGGAGGAGACTCACAACAGAGCGCCCATAGAATAAAAAAGGTGAGGAACCCCGCAGTTGGAAGCTCCAAGCAGGTGGCCCAGAGCACCGAGGCTATGGGATCCATGCCGGAGTGAACTCACAGCAGAGGGCCCACATTCTGACACTGTGAGCAACCCAGCCGTTGGGACCTCAGAGCAGAAAGCCCACATCCCCATGGGGATGGGACCCTGGCTGGAGTGTACTCGCACGACAGGGCACACATCAGAAAATTTTGGGAGCCCATGAGTTAGGGCCTGACGCCAGAGGGCCCTCATTACCGAGGGGAGGAGACTCCCAGCAGGCACCAACTCCCAACTGAGGGCCCACATCGCCAAGGTGACGTGTGCCAGCCAGGCAGGAGTGACCTCACAGCAGAGGGCCCACCTCCCAGAAGTGTGAGCAATCCAGACAGGATCAGACTCTCACCAGAGGGCCCCCATCACCAAGGGGATGGGAACCAGGCAGGAGTGTCCTCACACCAGTGGGGCCACATCAATAAAGGTGAGGAAACCGGTACATGTGGCCTTAAACCAGAGGACCTCCATCACAAATGGGCTGGGAGTGAGTCAGGAAGTAGGAGCATGAAAACACAGGACCCAAAGAATAAAAAAGGTAAGGAATCCAGCAGTAGGAACCTCCCAGCAGGCCGCTCAGAGCACAGAGTCTATGGGATCTAGGCCTGAGTGAACTAACACCAGAGAGCCAACATCATGAAACGGTGAACAACACAGGTGTTGGGACCTTAGAGCAGAAGGCCCACATGCCCATGGGGATGGGAACCTCGCAGGAGTGTCCTCGCACCACTAAGCACGTATCAGAAAATGTGGGTACCCAGCAGTTAGGGCCTGATGCAAGAGGGCCCCCATCACCGAGGGGAGGTTCCCAGCAGGCTCCAACTGCCACAAGAGGGCCGATGTTGCCCAGGTGGGGTGTGCCAGCCAGGCAGGAGTGACGTCACAGCAGAGCGCCCACCTCACAGAAGGGTGAGGAACCCAGCCAGGATCAGACTCTCACCAGAGGGCCCACATCATCAAGGGGATAGGAACCAGGCAGGAGTGTCCTCACACCAGTGGGGCCACATCATCGAAAGGCGAGGGACCCAGCATACGTGGCCTCAAACCAGAGGACACACATCACCAAGGGGCTGGGAGTGAGGCAGGCAGGAGGAGTCTCAAAACAGAGGGCCCATAGAAGAAAAAAGGTGAGGAACCCCGCAGTTGTAACCTCCCCGCAGGTGGCCAGGAGCAGCGAGGCTATGGGATCCAGGCCGGAGAGAACTCACACCAGAGGGCCCTCATCATGAAACTGAACAACCCACGGTTGAGACCTCAGAGCAGAAGGCCCACATTCCCATGGGGTTGGGAACCTGGCAGGAGTGTACTCGAACCACAGGGCACATATCAGAAAATATTGGGAGCCCAGGAGTTAGGGCCTGACGCCAGAGGGCCCTCATTACTGAGGGGAGGAGATACCCAGCAGGCACCAAATCCCACCAGAGGGCCGACGTCGCCAAGGCAGGGTGTGCCAGCCAGGCAGGAGTGACCTCAGAGAAGAGGGCCCACCTCACAGAAGTGTGAGGAACCCAACCAGGATCAGACTCTCACCGGAGGGCCCACATCACCAAGGGGATGGGAACCAGGCAGGAGTGTCCTCACACCAGTGGGGCCACATCAGCCAAAGGTGAGGAACCCAGCACATGTGGCCTCAAACCAGAGGACACACATCACCAAGGGGCTAGGAGTGAGGCAGGTGTCTGGAGGGGCACATTTCACTCTAATTTCCCACCAGGAAATGGAATGAACCAAAGTCTCAGAGTGCCGTGCCGGACCCTGATTACGGCCTGAAGCAAACCTGCGGTTCTGTGGCCAGTTTTCAAGGAAACGAGTTAAGAAAGGAAATCACGGGCACTGTAATTCAAAAACCTGCAGAGTTATAAATGACAGCTATTGGCAAAAATATATGGAAGTAAGTCTGCAAAGAGGACTTGAAAACGAGGCAGAATTGCAGGAATCATATTTCAGGAGGTAGATTGGAATTGCATTTAAAGCATGTGAAAAGCGGCAGATCTTTGACAGTGATGCACTTGGACAAAAGTGCGTAAACATTTTTTCCTGAATATATTCAGGAAAAAACACATATGCCCTTTTTGGCCAACCAAGCACTCGAGCAATGGAAATCCACACTACAATGAAGTCTCATTTCCCATTCGTCAAAAGGGCCATCTGAAAAAAGTGTAAAACCCAGAAACACAGGACAGGCCATGGAGAACAGGGAGCCTTGTTATGCTGACGGGCGGGATGTAAATTGCCAACAGACACTCTGGAGATGTTTATGGTGTATCCTGAAACATCTGAAAAACAAAGCTACAGGCCCTAGGGCACTTTTGGCCCTATAGCTTAGGAAAATTAAAATCAACAAGACATAGCCAACACAAAATTTAGGGCTGCTGTGTTTACAAGAACCTTGAGTCCAGTACAAATTAAATATCCCAGAAAGAAAAAAATGGATAAAGGAGTTGTGCTACTTACGTACAACGGAATATCACTCAGCAATGAAATCAATGTCATCAGGCCTGTAGCAGCAAATTGAGTGGATTTAAGTATGATGATTCTAAGAGAAATAGGTCACACAGAGAAAGATAATTATCATAAGATATCACTAATAGAGAGAGTGTAAACTTGGCTACACATAAACTGAATTCCAAAACCGAACAGAGTCTCACATTTAGATAAAAACTTATGCTTGCTTAAGGGGAAAGTTGAGTTGGGGTGCTGTATAAAACCAGAGATAGAAATTAGCACAGATACCTTTCCATAAGCCAAATATGTAATAGACAAGACCTACTCTTTGCTCAACGAAATAGACTCATCCATGGTGTATCACCTCACACCTGTTAGAATGGGCATCATCAGAAAATCTACAAACAACAAATGCTGGAAAGGGTGTGGAGATAAGGAACCCTCTTCCACTATTGTTGGGAATGTAAATTGATACAGTCACTGTGGAGAACATTATGGAGTTTCTTATAAAACTAAGAATAGAATTACCATATGATACAGCAATCCCACTACTGGGCATATACCCAGACAAAACCATAAATCAAAAAGAGACATTCACCGCAATGTTCATTGCATCACTATTTACAATATCCAGGTAATGGAAGCAACCTAAATGCCCACAGACAGACGAATGCATAAAGATGTGGTACATATATAAAATGGAATATTACTAAGCCATAAAAAGGAATGAAATTGGGTCATTTGTAGAGACGTTGATGGATCTAGAGACTGTCATACAGAGTGAAGTAAGTCAGAAAGAGAAAAACAAATCTTGTCTATTAATGCATATATGTGGAACCTAGAAAAATTGTACAGATGAACCGTTTTGCAAGGCAGAAATAGAGCAACAGATGTAGACAACAAACGTATGGACACCAAGGGGGGAAAGCTGTTGGGGGGTGGTGGTGGGAGGAGTTGAGAGATTGGGATTGGCATGTATACATTTATATGTATAAAATAGATAACCAAAAAGAAACTGCTGTATAAAAAAATAAAATAAAATTCAAATTACAAAAAGTAAAACAGAAAAAATATTCTTCCCTTCACATACATGTATTTATATGAATAAATTATTTCCATGCTTATATCTGTAAATACAAAAAAGAGGAATAAAATATACCTTGAACCAAAAACGAAAAAAAGAAAAAAAAACAGAACCCACCAGTTACACAGAGGAAAACCGTATCAGGGCACTTGCTCCAGTTGTAAACAATTCTGAAGTTGGTCAGTGGTGGGGAATCATCTCCCATTCAGCCAGCAGGCCCCACGCAACAAGCGTCCTCATTGCAAAGCTGGGGGACTGTGCCGAGGCATCTGTGAGTAAACGTGGGCTGAGCCCCAGGCCAGCTGCTGCTGAAATGTTCCCACCCTTCCCAGGTAAAACACCTGAATATGTACAAGGACTTGAAAGCCTAGAGGAAGGGCCATGGAGCCACATGAGTGACAGCATGCCACCCGACTTGGTGCCTGCAGGCCAGCCAGGATGGTCCTGGCCCTGGGTGCTCTTCTGGAAGCTTTCCATTTCCCTGCCTGAGATACCCCTGCTGTCCCGGCCCCCACTGCTTTCTTCCTCACTCACCTCTGCCCAGGGAGAAATTCCAGCGGCAGTTATGGGTGACACATCCTCTTCTTTAGCAGGTGGCATTTGGCAACTGCTGCAGAAAGTCCAGCAGAGCCCCACTCACACTGGGCCACCCGCAAAGCCGTGGCCTCTCACTCCCTCCCACCAGTCCAGCCCCAAGACTGCTGACAGGGCAGAGAAAATGGCGTCAGGCACAGCTGCAGGGGCTCTTGCTGCCTGGAGCGGTGTTTATATTGATCTGAACCCAGGCACACCTGGGGAGGTCTGGCCGGCACGGTTGGGCTTACCAGGCCAGCCAATAATCACCCCTCAGGGGCTCACAGTTGCAGAAACTGGAACTTGCTGAATCGGCCAGGTGCAAGGAACAGGTGTGGGCTCCTGAGAGTCAGGATAGACAAGGGGCTGTAGCTCTGGCTTGTTTTCTAATTATATTATCTGGCCCATGAGTGGAAGACAACTTCAAGAAAACCCTCTCCTAATGAGAGGAACCCAGGAGTCAGGGAGAGGAGGGGTGGCTGGTGGGTGGAGACAGAGGCCTGGTGCCCCGGGTGCAGTGGAAGTCTCTGGAAGACCAGGTGGAGGGAGGCCACACAGAGTGATGCCCAGGGTCACAGACCTGTCGGAGCTGCTGTTTGTTAGTTCAAGTCCTGCTCTGAGGTGCTCTGTGTCAGATCTGAGTGACAGGTGAGTTGGGAGTGCTCTGCAATGAGGGCGATATGAACGGTTCCTGTGTTCCCAGCCCTGCCATGGTACCTGCAAGGGTAGCTCTGTATCCTGGGAGGGGCCTGACCACGGGAGCCCCATGGGCTGCAGGGGAACCTGCCCAGGGAACCCCATATCCTGGGAGGGGCCTGAACACGAGAGCCCCGTGGGCTGGTGTGGGGGTGGGGTACCTGCCCAGGTGAGCTCCATATCCTGGGATTGGCCTGACCTCGAGAGCCCCATGGGCTGCTGGAGTCCTGGTAAAGGATGTCAGGACAGTCAGTGAAGCCACCGAGGATATACCTCCAGTAGTTCCTAAATCCTACACCCTGCTGGTCATTCTACCAACCACCGGGACATGGTATTCTGTATTAGTCTTCAATGATGCCTTCTTTTGTATTCTATTAGTCCCAGAGTCACAAGAAATTTTGGCTTGTGAGTGGCAGGACTCAACATACAACTAAAACAATACTTCCGGACCGTGTTGCCCCAAGGGTTCAAAAATTCCCACACCATCTTTGGGGAAAGCTCAGCTAAAGAACTAAAAGTTCTACCTCTGGAAAAGGAAACACTCCTTCAATATGCAGATGACATTCTGATCGCCAGCCCTACTAAGGAGACCTCTGAACTACCAAGCCAATAAAGGATACAAGTTGTCCAAGAAAAAGCTCAAATATCACAGACTACAATGACCTGCCTGGGCTTCATTCTCACAGAAGGTCGGAGAAGCCCATCCCAGGAAAGGGAAGAAACAATTTACAGCCTTACCCATTTCTGAAACTAGAAGACAGCTTAGGGGTTCCTGGGGAGGCCAGGGTTTGCTGCTTCTGGATCCCTAACTACAGCCTACTAGCTGGGCCTCTATATGAAACACTGAAAGGAAAAGATGATGATCCTATTGAATAGAATGCAGAAGTGGCCTTTCATGAATGGAAAGAGCAGTCAATTCAGACCCTTGCCCTGGAACTCCCTAATTTAGCTAAACCCTTTGACCTTTACATTCCTGGTGAACGGTGAATCGCCATTGGAGTATTAGTGCAAAACCTGGGACCACTTGAAATGGAACAATGCAAGAATGCGATCCAGGTAGGATAAACTACGGTCACCAAGGGGCTTCGCCCACCGCCACATCTGGCCAAGATACTGGCAGTATCTGAAAACCTGGAAATCAGCAGCCCAAAAGGCCACCTCCATCCTAAGGGAAAAGGACCCCACGTGGTGATCCTAACACCCAACCATGCCCTGAAGTTGCAGGGTTGGCTCCGTGGGCACACTGACCTTGAGTGAGCAGGCCCTCCAACTCCAACCTCCATAGAGATAACCGGGGCAAAGGGGCACCATGACGACTCGTGTGAAGGTGTCTGCACGGGCAAATTTAATGCTCATTTCCCACCAGGAAGAGGAATTAACCAAAGGCTCAGCATGCCGTGCCGGAAACAGATTAGGGCCTGAAGCAATCCTGTGGGTTTGTGGCCAGCTCACAAGAAAGCGAGTTGAAGAAAGGAGCTCAGGGGCACTGTAATTCAAAAACCTGCAGAGTTGTAAATGACAGCTATCATCCAAAAATATATTGAAGGAAGGCTGTGAAGAGGACTTGAAAGCGGGGCAGAATTGCAGGAAAACGATTTCAGGGGGTAGACTGGAATTGCATTTAAAGCATAGGAAAAGAGGCAGAACGTCGACAATGATTCAGTTGGCCAAAAAGGGCGTATGCGTTTTTTCCTGAATACAGGAAATTTTCCTGAATTCAGGAAAAAACGCATACGCCCTTTTTGGCCAACCAAGCAAGCATGTTAAAGAAATCTGCACTACAATGAAGGCTCAATGCCCCCCGGTCAAAAGCGCAATCTGAAAAAAGTGTAAAATCCAGAAAGAAAGCACAGGCCATGGAGAACATGGAGCCTTGTTATGCTGATGGGCAAGATGTAAATTGCCAATAGCCACTCTGGAGAAGTGTATTGTGTTTCCTGAAACACCTAAAAAACAAAGCAACGGAGCCTATAGCACTTGCACTTATGGTCCTATAGCTTAGGGAAATTAAAATCAAAAACACACAGCCACCCCAAAGTTTTGGACGGCTCTGTGTACAAGAACCTCGTCTACGGTACAAGTTAAATATCCCAGAATGTGAAAAATGGATAAAGAAGTTGTGGTACGTATGTAAAATGGAATCTCACTCAGCAATGAAATCTATGTCATCAGGCCCGTCGCGGCATAATGAGGGGATTCAGGTACGATGATTCTAAGTGAAATAAGTCACACAGAAAATGAAACATCATAAGATATCACTAATACACGGAATGTAAACTTGGCTACACATGAACTGAATTACTAAACAGAACAGCGTCTCAAATTTAGAAAACCAACTTATGCTTGCTTAAGGGGAAAGGTGAGTTGGGGTGCTGCATAAAACCAGAGATAGAAATTAGCACAGATACCTTTCCATAAGCCAAATATGTAATAGTCAAGACCTCGCCCTTGCTCAACGAAATGGACTAAACACCCCATATTCAAGGCCTAGGATTACACATGACTAGTAAGAATCTTCAAACCCATGGATTTATATGTCTCCGTAAGAGACTCAAGTGTGTGTACAGAGCCATGAATGCAGCAGAGAAAATCCGATAAAATCCATTATCAAAATGATTTACAAAACAAACAAAATGACAGTGAAATAGAGAGCAATTCTTAAATAATTCATTCAGGGCTTGTGATGCAACCTGGATTTACCACATCTACACCCAGAGCTGAGTGAAACATAAGGCTGGACACTTCGGACTGGTAGCATTGGTGAGGTTCGATGAGCAAATGCAGACCCTTTGAAGTCATACTGCATGGTACCCATTCCATGGGTCCCAACTCTCCAGCTTTAAGGGATTCTTCCTTCAGCTAAAACATGCATGGGAAACCCAGAGTATGGTCCACTGTGTGATTGGGAAACGTTTTCAAATGCATCTCAGTTTTCGAAACCTTGTACTCGGGTTCACCATTCCAGACGCTTTACTAACACTCTCCCCACTTGGAGAGTCAGTGTCTTTAACCTCCTGTTTGGCACAGTTTGCAATTTCTGCGCAAGATGAACAGGAAAGGGAGAACCAATGAGAGGCTAGCTGTAGTTGTCTGCACGGGCAAATGGAACGCTCATTTCCCACCAGGAAGAGGAATTAACCAAAGGCTCAGCGTGCCCTGCTGGAAACAGATAAGGGCCTGAAGAAATCATGCGGTTTGCGGCCAGCTCACAAGAAAGCGAGTTGAAGAAAGGAGCTCAGGGGCACTGAAATTCACAAACCTGCAGTGCTATGAATGACAGCTATCGTCCAAAAATGTACTGAAGTAAGTATTCGAAGAGGACTTGAAAGTGGGGCAGAATTTCAGGAAAACGATTTCAGGGGGTAGACTGGAATTGCACTTAAAGCATAGGAAAAGAGGCAGAATGTCGACAATGATGCACTTGGCCAAAAAGGGCGTATGCGTTTTTTCCTGAATATGTTCAGGAAAAAACGCATACGCACTTTTTGGCCAACCAAGCAAGCGTGTAAAGGAAATCTGCACTACAATGAAGTCTCACTGCCCCCCAGTCAAAAGGGCCATCTGAAAAAAGTGTAAAATCCACAAAGGCAGGACAGGTCATGGAGAACAGGGAGCCTTGTTATGCTGATGTGCAGGATGTAAATTCCCAACAGCCACTCTGGAGAAGTGTATGGTGTTTCCTGAAACACGTAGGAAACAAAGCAACACAGCCTATGGCACTTCCACTTATGGTCCTATAGCTTAGGGAAATTAAAATGAAAATCACACTGCCACCCCAATGTTTGGGATGGTTGTGTTTACAAGAACCTCGTCTACGGTACAAGTTAAATATCCGAGAAAGCAAAAAATGGATAAAGAAGTTGTGGTACGCACGTACAATGGAATATCACTCAGCTATGAAATCTACGACATCAGGCCTGTAGCGGCATAATGAGTGGATTCAGGTACGACGATTCTATGAGAAATAAGTCACACAGAAAAAGGAACATCATAAGATATCACTAATACACGGAACGTAAACTTGGCTACACATGAACTGAATTACAAAACAGAACAGGGTCTCAAATTTAGAAAACCAACTTATGCTTGCTTATGGGGAAAGGTGAGTTGGGGTGCTGCATAAAACCAGAGATTAAAATTAGCACAGATACCATTCCATAAGCGAAATATATAATAGACAAGACCTACTCCTTGCTCAACGAAATGGACTCAACACCCCATATTCAACGCCTGGGAATATACCTGACAAGTAAGAATCTTAAGACCCATGGATTTATATGTCTCCATAAGGAAATCAAGCGTGTGTACAGTGGCCTAAACGCAGCAGTGAAAATCCGATAAATCCCATTATCAAAATAAATTTCAAAAACAAAAAACAGAATGACAGTGAAATAGAGAGCAATTCTTAAATAATTCATTCAGTGCTTGTGATGCAACCTGGATTTACCACATCTATACCCAGAGCTGGTTGAGACATAAGGCTGGACACTTCGGGCTGATAGCATTGGTGAGGTTCAGTGAGCAAACGCAGACACTTTGAAGTCATACTGCATGGTACCCATTCCATGGGTCCCAACTCTCCAGGTTTAAGGGATTCTTCCTTCAGCTAAAACATGAATAGGAAACCCAGAGTATGGTCCACCGTGTGATTGGGAAACGTTTTCCAATGCATCTCAGGTATCGACCCCTGGTACTCGGGTGCACCGTTCCAGACGCTTTACTAACACTCTCTCCACTTGGAGAGTCAGTGCCTTTAACCTCCTGTTTGGCACAGTTTGCAATTTCTGCGCAAGATGAACAGGAATAGGGAGAACCAATGAGAGACTAGCTGTAGGTTTCTGCACGGGCAAATGGAACGCTCATTTCCCACCAGGAAGAGGAATTAACCAAAAGCTCAGCGTGCCCTGCTGGAACGAGATTAGGGCCTGAAGCAATCCTGCTGCTTTGTGGCCAGTTCACAAGATAGCGAGTTGAAGAAAGGAGCCCAGGGGCACTGTAATTCAAAAACCTGCAGAGTTATGAATGACAGCTATCATCCAAAAATGTTTTGAAGTAAGTCTTCGAAGAGGACTTGAAATCGGGGCAGAATTTCAGGAAAACGATTTCAGGGGGTAGACAGGAATTGCACTTAAAGCATAGGAAAAGAGGCAGAATGTCGACAATGATGCACTTGGCCAAAAAGGGCATATGCGTTTTTTCCTGAATATATTCAGGAAAAAACGCATACGCCCTTTTTGCCAACCAAGCAAGCGTGTAAAGGAAATCTGCACTACAATGAAGTCTCACTGCCCCCCGGTCCAAACGGCCATCTGAAACAAGTGTAAAATCCAGAAAGGCAGGACAGGTCATGGAGAACAGGGAGCCTTGTTATGCTGATGGGCGGGATGTAAATTGCCAACAGCCACTCTGGAGAAGTGTACGGTGTTTCCTGAAACACGTAGGGAACAAAGCAACACAGCCTATGGCACTTCCACTTAGGGTCCTATAGCTTAGGGAAATTAAAATCAAAAACAGACAGCCACCCCAAAATTTGGGACGGCTCTGTTTACAAGAACCTCGTCTACGGTACAAGTTAAATATCCGAGAAAGCAAAAAATGGATAAAGAAGTTGTGGTACGTACGTACAATGGAATATCACTCAGCAATGAGATCTACGTCATCAGGCCCGTAGCGGCATAATGAGTGGATTCAGGTACGACGATTCTACGAGAAATATGTCACACAGAAAAAGAAACATCATAAGTTATCACTAATACACGGAACGTAAGCTTGGCTACACATGAACTGAATTACAAAACAGAACAGTGTCTCAACTTTAGAAAACCAACTTATGCTTGCTTATGGGGAAAGGTGAGTTGGGGTGCTGCATAATACCAGAGATTTAAATTAGCACAGACACTGTTCCATAAGCCAAATATATAATAGAAAAGACCTACTCCTTGTTCAACGAAATGGACTCAACACTCCATATTCAACGCCTGGGAATATACCTGACAAGTAAGAATCTTAAGACCCATGGATTTATATGTCTCCATAAGCAAATCAAGCATGTGTACAGCGGCCTAAACGCAGCAGTGAAAATCCGATAAATCCCATATCAAAATAAATTTCAAAAACACAACACAATGACAGTGAAATAGAGAGCAATTCTTAAATAATTCATTCAGGGCTTGTGATGCAACCTGGATTTACCACATCTACACCCAGAGCTGGGTGAGACATAAGGCTGGACACTTCGGGCTGATAGCATTGGTGAGGTTCGGTGAGCAAACGCAGACCCTTTGAAGTCATACTGCATGGTAGCCATTCCATGGGTCCCAACTCTCCAGGTTTAAGGGATTCTTCCTTCAGCTAAAACATGCATGGGAAACCCGGAGTATTGTCCACCGTGTGATTGGGAAACGTTTTCAAATGCATCTCAGGTTTCTTGCCCTGGTACTTGGGTTCACCGTTCCAGACGCTTTACTAACACTCTACCCACTTGGAGAGTCAGTGCCTTTAACCTCCTGTTTGGCACAGTTTGCAATTTCTCCGCAAGATGAACTGGAATAGGGAGAACCAATGAGAGACTAGCTGTAGGTGTCTGCACGGGCAAATGGAATGCTCATTTCCCACCAGGAAGAGGGACTAACCAAAGGCTCAGCGTGCCCTGCCGGAAACAGATTAGGGCCTGAAGCAATCCTGCGGTTTTGCGGCCAGCTCACAAGAAAGCGAGTTGAAGAAAGGAGCTCAGGGGCACTGTAATTCACAAACCTGCAGAGTTATGAATGACAGCTATCGTCCAAAAATGTATTGAAGTAAGTCTTCGAAGAGGACTTGAAAGCGTGGCAGAATTTCAGGAAAACGATTTCACGGGGTAGACTGGAATTGCACTTAAAGCATAGGAAAAGAGGCAGAATGTCCACAATGATGCCCTTGGCCAAAAAGGGCATATGCGTGTTTTCCTGAATATATTCAGGAAAAAACGCATACGCCCTTTTTGGCCAACCAAGCAAGCGTGTAAAGGAAATCTGCACTACAATGAAGTCTCACTGCCCCCCGGTCCAAAGGGCCATCTGAAACAAGTGTAAAATCCAGAAAGTCAGTACAGGTCATGGAGAACAGGGAGCCTTGTTATGCTGATGGGCGGGATGTAAATTGCCAACAGCCACTCTGGAGAAATGTATGGTGTTTCCTGAAACACGGAGGAAACAAAGCAACTCAGCATATGGCACTTCCACTTAGGGTCCTATAGCTTAGGGAAATTAAAATTAAAAACAGACAGCCACCCCAAAGTTTGGGACGGCTCTGTTTACAAGGACCTCGTCTACGGTACAAGTTACATATCAGAGAAAGCAAAACATGGATAAAGAAGTTGTGGTACGTACGTACAATGGAATATCACTCAGCAATGAGATCTACGTCATCAGGCCCATAGCGGCATAATGAGTGGATTCAGGTACGACGATTCTACGAGAAATAAGTCACACAAGAAAAGAAATATCATAAGATATCACTAATACACGGAACGTAAACTTGTCTACACATGAACTGAATTACAAAACAGAACAGGGTCTCAAATTTAGAAAACCAACTTATGCTTGCTTATGGGGCAAGGTGAGTTGGGGTGCTGCATAAAACCAGAGATTGAAATTAGCACAGATACCGTTCCATAAGTCAAATATATAATAGACAATACCTACTCCTTGCTCAACGAAATGGACTCAACACCCCATATTCAACACCTGGGAATATACCTGACAAGTAAAAAACTTAAGACCCATGGATTTATATGTCTCCATAAGGAAGTCAAGCGTGTGTACAGTGGCCTAAAGGCAGCAGTGAAAATCTGATAAATCCCATTAACAAAATAAATTTCAAAAACAAAACACAATGACAGTGAAATAGAGAGCAATTCTTAAATAATTCATTCAGGGCTTGTGATGCAACCTGGATTTACCACATCTACACCCAGAGCTGGTTGAGACATAAGGCTGGACACATCGAGCTGATAGTATTGGTGAGGTTTGGTGAGCAAACGCAGACCATTTGAAGTCATACTGCATGGTACCCATTCCATGGGTCCCAACTCTCTAGGTTTAAGGGATTCTTCCTTCAGCTAAAACATGCATGGGAAACCCAGAGTATGGTCCACCGTGTGATTGGGAAACGTTTTCAAATGCATCTCATGGTTCGACCCTTGTACTCGGGTTCACCTTTCCAGACGCTTTACTAACACTCTCCCCACTTGGAGAGTCAGTGTCTTTAACCTCCTGTTTGGCACATTTTGCAGTTTCGGCGCAAGATGAACAGGAATAGCGAGAGCCAATGAGAGACTAGCTGTAGGTGTCTGCACGGGCAAATGGAACGCACATTTCCCACCAGGAAGAGGAATTAACCAAAGGCTCAGCATGCCCTGCCAGAACCAGATGAGGGCCTGAAGCAATCCTGCGGTTTTGCGGCCAGCTCACAAGAAATCGAGTCGAAGAAAGGAGCTCAGGGGCACTGTAATTCAAAAACCTGCAGAGTTATGAATGACAGCTGTCGTCCAAAAATGTATTGAAGTAAGTCTTCGAAGAGGACTTGAAAGCGGGGCAGAATTTCAGGAAAACGATTTCAGGGGGTAGACTCGAATTGCACTTAAAGCATAGGAAATGAGGCAGTATGTTGACAATGATGCACTTGGCCATAAAGGGCGTACGCGTTTTTTCCTGAATATATTCATGAAAAAAGGCATACGCCCTTTTTGGCCAAACAAGCAAGCGTGTAAAGGAAATCTGCACTACAATGAAGTCTCAGCGCCCCCCGGTCAAAAGGGCCATCTGAAAAAAGTGTAAAATCCAGAAAGGCAGGACAGGTCATGGAGAACAGGGAGCCTGGTTATGCTGATGGGCGGGATGTAAATTGCCAACAGCCACTCTGGAGAAGTGTATGGTGTTTCCTGAATCACATAGGAAACAAAGCAACACAGCCTATGGCACTTCCACTTATGGTCCTATAGCTTAGGGAAATTAAAATCAAAAACACACAGCCACCCCAAAGTTTGGGACGGCTCTGTTACAAGAACCTCGTCTACGGTACAAGTTAAATATCCGATAAAGCAAAAAATGGATGAAGAAGTTGTGGTACGTACGTACAATGGAATATCACTCAGCAATGAGATCTACGTCATCAGGCCCGTAGTGGCATAATGAGTGGATTCAGGTGTGACGATTCTACGAGAAATAATTCACACAGGAAAAGAAAGATCATAAGATATCACTAATACACGGAACGTAAACTTGGCTCCACATGAACTGAATTACAAAACAGAACTGGGTCTCAAATTGAGAAAACCAACTTATGCTTGCTTATGGGGAAAGGTGAGTTGGGGTGCTGCATCAAACCAGAGATTGAAATTAGCACAGATACCGTTCCATAAGCCAAATATATAATAGACAAGACCTACTCCTTGCTCAACGAAATGGACTCAACACCCCATATTCAACGCCTGGGAATATACCTGACAAGTAAGAATCTTAAGGCCCATGGATTTATATGTCTCCATAAGGAAATCAAGCGTGTGTACAGCGGCCTAAACGCAGCAGTGAAAATCCGATAAATCCCATTATCAATATATATTTCAAAAACAAAACACAATGACAGAGAAATAGAGAGCAATTCTTAAATAATTCATTCAGGGCTTGTGAATCAACCTGGATTTACCACATCTACACCCACAGCTCGGTGAGACATAAGGATGGGCACTTCGGGCTGATAGCGTTGGTGAGGTTCGGTGAGCAAACGCAGACCCTTTGAAGTCATACTGCATGGTACCCATTCCATGGCTCCCAACTCTCCAGGTTTAAGGGATTCTTCCTTCAGGTAAAACATGCATGGGAAACCCAGAGTATGGTCCACCGTGTGATTGGGAAACGTTTTCAAATGCATCTCAGTTTTCGTCCCGTGGTACTTGGGTTCACCGTTCCAGACGCTTTACTAACACTCTCCCCACTGGGAGACTCAGTGCCTTTAAACTCCTGTTTGCCACAGTTTGCAATTTCTGCGCAAGATGAACAGGAATAGGGAGAACAAATGAGAGACTAGCTGTAGGTGTCAGCACGGGCAAATGGAACGCTCATTTCCCACCAGGAAGAGGGATTAACCAAAGGCTCAGCGTGCCCTGCGGGAACCAGATTAGGGCCTGAAGCAATCCTGCGGTTTTGCGGCCAGCTCACAAGAAAGCGAGTTGAAGAAAGGAGGTCAGGGGCACTGTAACTCACAAACCTGCAGAGTTATGAATGACAGCTATCGTCCAAAAATGTATTGAAGTAAGTCTTCGAAGAGGACTTGAAAGCGGGGCAGAATTTCAGGAAAACGATTTCAGGGCGTAGACTGGAATTGCACTTAAAGCATAGGAAAAGAGGCAGAATGTCGACAATGATGCACTTGGCCAAAAAGGGTGTATGTGTTTTTTCCTGAATATATTCAGGAAGAAACGCATACGCCCTTGTTGGCCAACCAAGCAAGCGTGTAAAGGAAATCTGCACTACAATGAAGTCTCACAGCCCCCCGGTCCAAAAGGCCATCGGAAACAAGTGTAAAATACAGAAAGGCAGGACAGGTCATGGAGAACAGGGAGCCTTGTTATGCTGATGGGCGGGATGTAAATTGCCAACAGCCACTCTTGAGAAGTGTATGGTGTTTCCTGAAACACGTAGGAAACAAAGCAACACAGCCTATGGCACTTCCACTTATGGTCCTATAGCTTAGGGAAATTAAAATAAAAACACACAGCCACCCCAAATTTTGGGACGGCTCTGTTTACAAGAACCTCGTCTACGGTACAAGTTAAATATCCGAGAAAGCAAATAATGGATAAAGAATTTCTGGTACGTACGTACAATGGAATATCACTCAGCAATGAGATCTACGTCATCAGGACCGTAGCGGCATAATGAGTGGATTCAGGTACGACGATTCTACGAGAAATAAGTCACACAGGAAAAGAAAGATCATAAGATACCACTAATACACGGAACGTAAACTTGGCTACACATGAACTGAATTACAAAACAGAACAGGGTCTCAAATTTAGAAAACCAACTTAGGCTTGCTTATGGGGAAAGGTGAGTTGGGGTGCTGCATCAAACCAGAGATTGAAATTAGCACAGATACCGTTCCATAAGCCAAATATATAATAGACAAGACCTACTCCTTGCTCAACGAAATGGACTCAACACCCCATATTCAACGCCTGGGAATATACCTGACAAGTAAGAGTCTTAAGATCCATGGATTTATATGTCTCCATAAGGAAGTCAAGCCTGTGTACAGTGGCCTAAACGTAGCAGTGAAAATCCGATAAATCCCATTAACAAAATAAATTTCAAAAACAAAACACAAAGACAGTGAAATAGAGAGCAATTCTTAAATAATTCATTCAGGCCTTGTGATGCAACCTGGATTTACCACAACTACACCCAGAGCTGGTTGAGACATAAGGCTGGACACTTCCGGCTGATAGCATTGGTGATGTTCGGTGAGCAAAGGCAGACCCTTTGAAGTCATACTGCATGGTACCCATTCCATGGGTCCCAACTCTCCAGGTTAAAGGGATTGTTACTTCAGCTAAAACATGCATGGGAAACCCAGAGTATGGTCCACCGTGTGATTGGGAAACGTTTTCAAATGCATCTCAGGTTTCGACCCCTGGTACTCGGGTTCACATTTCCAGACGCTTTACTAACACTCTCCCCACTTGGAGAGTCAGTGCCTTTAACCTCCTGTTTGGCACAGTTTGCAATTTCTGTGCAAGATGAACAGGAATAGGGAGAACCAATGAGAGACTAGCTGTAGGTGTCTGCACGGGCAAATGGAACGCTCATTTCCCACCAGGAAGAGGAATTAACCAAAGGCTCAGCGTGCCCTGCCGGAACCAGATTAGGGCCTGAAGCAATCCAGCGGTTTTTCGACCAGCTCACAAGAAAGTGAGTTGAAGAAAGGAGCTCAGGGGCACTGTAATTCACAAACCTGCAGAGTTATGAATGACAGCTATCGTCCAAAAATGTATTGAAGTAAGTCTTCGAAGAGGACTTGAAAGCGGGGCAGAATTTCAGGAAAACGATTTCAGGGGGTAGACTGGAATTGCACTTAAAGCATAGGAAAAGAGGCAGAATGTCCACAATGATGCACTTGGCCAAAAAGGGCGTATGCGTTTTTTCCTGAATATATTCATGAAAAAAGGCATACGCCCTTTTTGGCCAACCAAGCAAGCATGTAAAGGAAATCTGCACTACAATGAAGTCTCACTGCCCCCCGGTCAAAAGGGCCATCTGAAACAAGTGTAAAATGCAGAAAGGCAGGACAGGTCATGGAGAACAGGGAGCCTTGTTATGCTGATGGGCGGGATGTAAATTGCCAACAGCCACTCTGGAGAAGTGTATGGTGTTTCCGGAAACACGTAGGAAACAAAGCAACACAGCCTATGGCACTTCCACTTAGGGTCCTATAGCTTAGGGAAATTAAAATCAAAAACACACAGCCACCCCAAAGTTTGGGACGGCTCTGTTTACAAGAACCTAGTCTACGGTACAAGTTA
The DNA here is from genome assembly GCF_059928025.1 of Delphinapterus leucas. Taxonomy (NCBI): domain Eukaryota; kingdom Metazoa; phylum Chordata; class Mammalia; order Artiodactyla; family Monodontidae; genus Delphinapterus; species Delphinapterus leucas. The sequence goes on along the minus strand of NW_028322232.1, from coordinate 698,739 downwards.
AATATCCGAGAAAGCAAAAAATGGATAAAGAATTTGTGGTAGGTACGTACAATGGAATATCACTCAGCAATGAAATCTACGTCATCAGGCCCGTAGCTGCATAATGAGTGGATTCAGGTACGACGATTCTACGAGAAATAAGTCACACAGAAAAAGAAACATCATAGGATATCACTAATACACGGAACGTAAACTTGGTTACACATGAACTGAATTACAAAACAGAACAGGGTCTCAAATTTAGAAAACCAACTTATGCTTGCTTATGGGGAAAGGTGAGTTGGGGTGCAGCATCAAACCAGAGAATGAAATTAACACAGATACCGTTCCATAAGCCAAATATATAATAGACAAGACCTACTCCTTGCTCAACGAAAGGGACTCAACACCCCATATTCAACGCCTGGGAATATACCTGACAAGTAAGAATCTTAAGGCCCATGGATTTATATGTCTCCATAAGGAAATCAAGCGTGTGTACAGCGGCCTAAACGCAGCAGTGAAAATCCGATAAATCCGATTATCAAAATAAATTTCACAAACACAACACAATGACAGTGAAATAGAGAGCAATTCTTAAATAATTCATTCAGGGCTTGTGATGCAACCTGGATTTACCACATCTACACCCAGAGCTGGGTGAGACATAAGGCTGGACACTTCGGGCTGATAGCATTGGTGAGGTTCGGTGAGCAAACCCAGACCCTTTGAAGTCATACTGCATGGTAGACATTCCATGGGTCCCAACTCTCCAGGTTTAAGGGATTCTTCCTTCAGCTAAAACATGCATGGGAAACCCAGAGTATGGTCCACCGTGTGATTGGGAAACGTTTTCAAATGCATCTCAGGTTTCGTCCCCTGGTACTCGGGTTCACCATTCCAGACGCTTTACTAACACTCTCCCCACTGGGAGACTCAGTGCCTTTAACCTCCTGTTTGGCACAGTTTGCAATTTCTGCGCAAGATGAACAGGAATACGGAGAACAAATGAGAGACTAGCTGTAGGTGTCTGCACGGGCAAATGGAACGCACATTTCCCACCAGGAAGAGGGATTAACCAAAGGCTCAGCATGCCCTGCCAGAACCAGATGAGGGCCTGAAGCAATCCTGCGGTTTTGCGGCCAGCTCACAAGAAATCGAGTCGAAGAAAGGAGCTCAGGGGCACTGTAATTCAAAAACCTGCAGAGTTATGAATGACAGCTGTCGTCCAAAAATGTATTGAAGTAAGTATTCGAAGAGGACTTGAAAGCGGGGCAGAATTTCAGGAAAACGATTTCAGGGGGTAGACTCGAATTGCACTTAAAGCATAGGAAATGAGGCAGTATGTTGACAATGATGCACTTGGCCATAAAGGGCATACGCGTTTTTTCCTGAATATAATCATGAAAAAAGACATACGACCTTTTTGGCCAAACAAGCAAGCCTGTAAAGGAAATCTGCACTACAATGAAGTCTTAGCGCCCCCCGGTCAAAAGGGCCATCTGAGAAAAGTGTAAAATCCAGAAAGGCAGGACAGGTCATGGAGAACAGGGAGCCTGGTTATGCTGATGGGCGGGATGTAAATTGCCAACAGCCACTCTGGAGAAGTGTATGGTGTTTCCTGAATCACATAGGAAACAAAGCAACACAGCCTATGGCACTTCCACTTATGGTCCTATAGCTTAGGGAAATTAAAATCAAAAACACACAGCCACCCCAAAGTTTGGGACGGCTCTGTTTACAAGAACCTCGTCTACGGTACAAGTTAAATATCCGATAAAGCAAAAAATGGATGAAGAAGTTGTGGTACGTACGTACAATGGAATATCACTCAGCAATGAGATCCACGTCATCAGGCCCGTAGTGGCATAATGAGTGGATTCAGGTGTGACGATTCTACGAGAAATAATTCACACAGGAAAAGAAAGATCATAAGATATCACTAATACACGGAACGTAAACTTGGCTACACATGAACTGAATTACAAAACAGAACTGGGTCTCAAATTGAGGAAACCAACTTATGCTTGCTTATGGGGAAAGGTGAGTTGGGGTGCTGCATCAAACCAGAGATTGAAATTAGCACAGATACCGTTCCATAAGCCAAATATATAATAGACAAGACCTACTCCTTGCTCAACGAAATGGACTCAACACCCCATATTCAACGCCTGGGAATATACCTGACAAGTAAGAATCTTAAGGCCCATGGATTTATATGTCTCCATAAGGAAATCAAGCGTGTGTACAGCGGCCTAAACGCAGCAGTGAAAATCCGATAAATCCCATTATCAATATATATTTCAAAAACAAAACACAATGACAGAGAAATAGTGAGCAATTCTTAAATAATTCATTCAGGGCTTGTGAATCAACCTGGATTTACCACATCTACACCCACAGCTCGGTGAGACATAAGGCTGGGCACTTCGGGCTGATAGCATTGGTGAGGTTCGGTGAGCAAACGCAGACCCTTTGAAGTCATACTGCATGGTACCCATTCCATGGCTCCCAACTCTCCAGGTTTAAGGGATTCTTCCTTCAGGTAAAACATGCATGGGAAACCCAGAGTATGGTCCACCGTGTGATTGGGAAACGTTTTCAAATGCATCTCAGTTTTCGTCCCCTGGTACTTGGGTTCACCGTTCCAGACGTTTTACTAACACTCTCCCCACTGGGAGACTCAGTGCCTTTAAACTCCTGTTTGGCACAGTTTGCAATTTCTGCGCAAGATGAAGAGGAATAGGGAGAACCAATGAGAGACTAGCTGTAGGTGTCTGCACGGGCAAATGGAACGCTCATTTCCCACCATTAAGAGGGATTAACCAAAGGCTCAGCGTGCCCTGCCAGAACCAGATTAGGGCCTGAAGCAATCCTGCGGGTTTGCGGCCAGCTCACAAGAAAGCGAGTTGAAGAAAGGAGCTCAGGGGCACTGTAATTCACAAACCTGCAGAGTTATGAATGACAGCTATCGTCCAAAAATGTATTGAAGTAAGTCTTCGAAGAGGACTTGAAAGCGGGGCAGAATTGCAGGAAAACGATTTCAGGGGGTAGACTGGAATTGCACTTAAAGCATGGAAAAAAAGGCAGAATGTCCACAATGATGCACTTGGCCAAAAAGGGCGTATGCTTTTTTTCTTGAATATATTCAGGAAAAAACGCATACGCACTTCTTGTCCAACCAAGCAAGCGTGTAAAGGAAATTTGCACTACAAGGAAGTCTCACTGCCCCCTGGTCAAACGGGCCATCTGAAAAAAGTGTAAAATCCAGAAAGGCAGGACAGGTCATGGAGAACAGGGAGCCTTGTTATGCTGATGGGTGGGATGTAAATTGCCAACAGCCACTCTGGAGAAGTGTATGGTGTTTCCTGAAACACGTAGGAAACAAAGCAACACAGCCTATGGCACTTCCACTTATGGTCCTATAGCTTAGGGAAATTAAAATCAAAAACACACAGCCACCCAAAAGTTTGGGACGGCTCTGTTTACAAGAACCTCGTCTACGGTACAAGTTAAATATCCGAGAAAGCAAAAAATGGATAAAGAAGTTGTGGTACGTACGTACAATGGAATATCTCTCAGCAATGAAATCTATGTCATCAGGCCCGTAGCGGCATAATGAGTGGATTCAGGTACGACGATTCTACGAGAAATAAGTCACACAGAAAAAGAAACATCATAAGATATCACTAATACACGGAACGTAAACTTGTCTACACATGAACTGAATTACAAAAGAGAACAGGGTCTAAATTTAGAAAACCAACTTATACTTGCTTATGGGCAAAGGTGAGTTGGGTTGCTGCATCAAACCAGAGATTGAAATTAGCACAGATACCGTTCCATAAGCCAAATATATAATAGACAAGACTTACTCCTTGCTCAACGAAATGGACTCACACCCCATATACAACGCCTGGGAATATACCTGACAAGTAAGAATCTTAAGACCCATGGATTTATATGTCTCCATAAGGAAATCAAGTGTGTGTACAGCGGCCTAAACGCAGCAGTGAAAATCCGATAAATCCCATTATCAAAATATATTTCAAAAACAAAACACAATGACAGTGAAATAGAGAGCAATTCTTAAATAATTCATTCAGGCCTTGTGATGCAACCTGGATTTACCACATCTACACCCACAGCTCGGTGAGACATAAGGCTGGACACTTCGGGCTGATAGCATTGGTGAGGTTCGGGGAGCTAACGCAGACCCTTTGAAGTCATACTGCATGGTACCCATTCCATGGGTCCCAACTCTCCAGGTTTAAGGGATTCTTCCTTCATCTAAAACATGCATGGGAATCCCAGACTAATGTCCACCGTGTGATTGGGAAACGTTTTCAAATGCATCTCATGTTTCGTCCCCTGGTACTCGGGTTCACCATTCCAGACGCTTTACTAACACTCTCGCCACTGGGAGACTCAGTGCCTTTAACCTCCTGTTTGGCACAGTTTGCAATTTCTGCGCAAGATGAACAGGAATAGGGAGAACCAATGAGAGACTAGCTGTAGGTGTCTGCACGGGCAAATGGAACGCTCATTTCCCACCATTAAGAGGGATTAACCAAAGGCTCAGCGTGCCCTGCCTGAACCAGATTAGGGCCTGAAGCAATCCTGCGGTTTTGCGGGCAACTCACAAGAAAGCGAGTTGAAGAAAGGAGCTCAGGGGCACTGTAATTCACAAACCTGCAGAGTTATGAATGACAGCTATCGTCCAAAAATGTATTGAAGTAAGTCTTCGAAGAGGACTTGAAAGCGGGGCAGAATTTCAGGAAAACGATTTCAGGGCGTAGACTGGAATTGCACTTAAAGCATAGGAAAAGAGGCAGAATGTCGACAATGATGCACTTGGCCAACAAGGGCGTATGCGTTTTTTCCTGAATATATTCAGGAAGAAACGCATACGCCCTTGTTGGCCAACCAAGCAAGCGTGTAAAGGAAACCTGCACTACAATGAAGTCTCACTGCCCCCCGGTCAAAAGGGCCATCTGAAAAAAGTGTAAAATGCAGAAAGGCAGGACAGGTCATGGAGAACAGGGAGCCTTGTTATGCTGATGGGCGGGATGTAAATTGCCAACAGCCACTCTGGAGAAGTGTATGGTGTTTCCTGAAACACGTAGGAAACAAAGCAACACAGCCTATGGCACTTCCACTTATGGTCCTATAGCTTAGAGAAATTAAAATCAAAAACACACAGCCAACCCAAAGTTTGGGACGGCTCTATTTACAAGAACCTCGTCTAGGGTACAAGTTAAATATCCGAAAAATCAAAAAATGGATAAAGAAGTTGTGGTACGTACGTACAATGGAATATCACTCAGCAATGAGATCTACGTCATCAGGCCCATAGCGGAATAATGATTGCCTTCAGGTACGACGATTCTACGAGAAATAAGTCACACAGAAAAAGAAACATCATAAGATATCACTAATACACGGAACGTAATCTTGGCTACACATGAACTGAATTACAAAACAGAACAGGGTCTCAAATTTAGAAAACCAACTTATGCTTGCTTATGAGGAAAGGTGAGTCGGGGTGCTGCATAAAACCAGAGATTGAAATTAGCACAGATACCATTCCATAAGCCAAATATATAATAGACAAGACCTACTCCTTTCTCAACGAAATGGACTCAACACCCCATATTCAACACCGGGGAATATACCTGACAAGTAAGAAACTTAAGACCCATGGATTTATATGTCTCCATAAAGAAGTCAAGCGTGTGTACAGTGGCCTAAACACAGCAGTGAAAATCCGATAAATCCCATTAACAAAATAAATTTCAAAAACAAAACACAATGACAGTGAAATAGAGAGCAATTCTTAAATAATTCATTCAGGGCTTGTGATGCAACCTGGATTTACCACATCTACACCCAGAGCTGGTTGAGACATAAGGCTGGACACGTCGGGCTGATAGCATTGGTGAGGTTCGCTGAGCAAACGCAGACCCTTTGAAGTCATACTGCATGGTACCCATTCCATGGGTCCCAAGTCTCCAGGTTTAAGGGATTCTTCCTTCAGCTAAAACATGCATGGGAAACCCAGAGTATGGTCCACCGTGTGATTGGGAAACGTTTTCAAATGCATCTCAGGTTTCGTCCCCTGGTACTCGGGTTCACCGTTCCAGAAGCTTTATTAACACTCTCCCCACTGGGAGACTCAGTGCCTTTAACCTCCAGTTTGGCACAGTTTGCAATTTCTGTGCAATATGAACAGGAATAGGGAGAAAAAATGAGAGACTAGCTGTAGGTGTCTGCACGGGCAAATTGAACGCTCTTTTCCCACCAGGAAGAGGGATTAACCAAAGGCTCAGCGTGCTCTGCCGGAACCAGATTAGGGCCTGAAGCAATCCTGCGGTTTTGCGGCCAGCTCACAAGAAAGCGAGTTGAAGAAAGGAGCTCAGGGGCACTGTAATTCGCAAACCTGCAGAGTTATGAATGACAGCTATCGTCCAAAAATGTATTGAAGTAAGTCTTCGAAGAGGACTTGAAAGCGGGGCAGAATTTCAGGAAAACGATTTCAGGGGGTAGACTGGAATTGCACTTAAAGCATAGGATAAGAGGCAGAATGTCCACAATGATGCACTTGGCCAAAAAGGGCGTATGCGTTTTTTCCTGAATATATTCAGGAAAAAACTCATACGCACTTCTTGGCCAACCAAGCAAGCGTGTAAAGGAAATCTGCACTACAAGGAAGTCTCACTGCCCCCCGGTCAAACGGGCCATCTGAAAAAAGTGTAAAATCCAGAAAGGCAGGACAGGTCATGGAGAACAGGGAGCCTTGTTATGCTGATGGGCGGGATGTAAATTGCCAACAGGCACTCTGGAGAAGTGTATGGTGTTTCCTAAAACACGTAGGAAACAAAGCAACACAGCCTATGGCACTTCCACTTATGGTCCTATAGCTTAGGGAAATTAAAATCAAAAACACACAGCCACCCCAAAGTTTGGGACGGCTCTGTTTACAAGAACCTCGTCTACGGTACAAGTTAAATATCCGAGAAAGCAAAAAATGGATAAAGAAGTTGTGGTACGTACGTACAATGGAATATCTCTCAGCAATGAAATCTATGTCATCAGGCCCGTAGCGGCATAATGAATGGATTCAGGTACGACGATTCTACGAGAAATAAGTCACACAGAAAAAGAAAGATCATAAGATATCACTAATACACGGAACGTAAACTTGTCTACACATGAACTGAATTACAAAACAGAACAGGGTCTAAATTTAGAAAACCAACTTATGCTTGCTTATGGGGAAAGGTGAGTTGGGTTGCTGCATCAAACCAGAGATTGAAATTAGCACAGATACCGTTCCATAAGCCAAATATATAATAGACAAGACCTACTCCTTGCTCAACGAAATGGACTCACACACCATATACAACGCCTGGGAATATACCTGACAAGTAAGAATCTTAAGACCCATGGATTTATATGTCTCCATAAGGAAATCAAGTGTGTGTACAGCGGCCTAAACGCAGCAGTGAAAATCCGATAAATCCCATTATCAAAATATATTTCAAAAACAAAACACAATGACAGTGAAATAGAGAGCAATTCTTAAATAATTCATTCAGGGCTTGTGAATCAACCTGGATTTACCACATCTACACCCACAGCTCGGTGAGACATAAGGCTGGACACTTCGGGCTGATAGCATTGGTGAGGTTCGGGGAGCTAACGCAGACCCTTTGAAGTCATACTGCATGGTACCCATTCCATGGGTCCCAACTCTCCAGGTTTAAGGGATTCTTCCTTCAGCTAAAACATGCATGGGAATCCCAGACTAATGTCCACCGTGTGATTGGGAAACGTTTTCAAATGCATCTCATGTTTCGTCCCCTGGTACTCGGGTTCACCATTCCAGACGCTTTACTAACACTCTCCCCACTGGGAGACTCAGTGCCTTTAACCTCCTGTTTGGCACAGTTTGCAATTTCTGCGCAAGATGAAGAGGAATAGGGAGAACCAATGAGAGACTAGCTGTAGGTGTCTGCACGGGCAAATGGAACGCTCATTTCCCACCATTAAGAGGGATTAACCAAAGGCTCAGCGTGCCCTGCCTGAACCAGATTAGGGCCTGAAGCAATCCTGCGGTTTTGCGGGCAACTCACAAGAAAGCGAGTTGAAGAAAGGAGCTCAGGGGCACTGTAATTCACAAACCTGCAGAGTTATGAATGACAGCTATCGTCCAAAAATGTATTGAAGTAAGTCTTCGAAGAGGACTTGAAAGCGGGGCAGAATTTCAGGAAAACGATTTCAGGGCGTAGACTGGAATTGCACTTAAAGCATAGGAAAAGAGGCAGAATGTCGACAATGATGCACTTGGCCAAAAAGTGCGTATGCGTTTTTTCCTGAATATATTCAGGAAGAAACGCATACGCCCTTGTTGGCCAACCAAGCAAGCGTGTAAAGGAAACCTGCACTACAATGAAGTCTCACTGCCCCCCGGTCAAAAGGGCCATCTGAAAAAAGTGTAAAATGCAGAAAGGCAGGACAGGTCATGGAGAACAGGGAGCCTTGTTATGCTGATGGGCGGGATGTAAATTGCCAACAGCCACTCTGGAGAAGTGTATGGTGTTTCCTGAAACACGTAGGAAACAAAGCAACACAGCCTATGGCACTTCCACTTATGGTCCTATAGCTTAGAGAAATTAAAATCAAAAACACACAGCCAACCCAAAGTTTGGGACGGCTCTATTTACAAGAACCTCGTCTAGGGTACAAGTTAAATATCCGAAAAATCAAAAAATGGATAAAGAAGTTGTGGTACGTACGTACAATGGAATATCACTCAGCAATGAGATCTACGTCATCAGGCCCATAGCGGAATAATGAGTGCATTCAGGTACGACGATTCTACGAGAAATAAGTCACACAGAAAAAGAAACATCATAAGATATCACTGATACAGGGAACGTAAACTTGGCTACACATGAACTGAATTAGAAAACAGAACAGGGTCTCAAATTTAGAAAACCAACTTATGCTTGCTTATGGGGAAAGGTGAGTTGGGGTGCTGCATCAAACCAGAGATTGAAATTAGCACAGATACCGTTCCATAAGCCAAATATATAATAGACAAGACCTACTCCTTGCTCAACGAAATGGACTCAACACACCATATTCAACGCCTGGGAATATACCTGACAAGTAAGAATCTTAAGACCCATGGATTTATATGTCTCCATAAGGAAATCAAGCGTGTGTACAGCGGCTGAAACGCAGCAGTGAAAATCCGATAAATCCCATTATCAAAATAAATTTCACAAACAAACCACAATGACAGTGAAATAGAGAGCAATTCTTAAATAATTCATTCAGGGCTTGTGATGCAACCTGGATTTACCACATCTACACCCAGAGCTGGGTGAGACATAAGGCTGGACACTTCGGGCTGATAGCATTGGTGAGGTTCGGTGAGCAAACGCAGACACTTTGAAGTCATACTGCATGGTAGCCTATCCATGGGTCCCAACTCTCCAGGTTTAAGGGATTCTTCCTTCAGCTAAAACATGCATGGGAATCCCAGACTAATGTCCACCGTGTGATTGGGAAACGTTTTCAAATGCATCTCATGTTTCGTCCCCTGGTACTCGGGTTCACCATTCCAGACGCTTTACTAACACTCTCCCCACTGGGAGACTCAGTGCCTTTAACCTCCTGTTTGGCACAGTTTGCAATTTCTGCGCAAGATGAAGAGGAATAGGGAGAACCAATGAGAGACTAGCTGTAGGTGTCTGCACGGGCAAATGGAACGCTCATTTCCCACCATTAAGAGGGATTAACCAAAGGCTCAGCGTGCCCTGCCTGAACCAGATTAGGGCCTGAAGCAATCCTGCGGTTTTGCGGGCAACTCACAAGAAAGCGAGTTGAAGAAAGGAGCTCAGGGGCACTGTAATTCACAAACCTGCAGAGTTATGAATGACAGCTATCGTCCAAAAATGTATTGAAGTAAGTCTTCGAAGAGGACTTGAAAGCGGGGCAGAATTTCAGGAAAACGATTTCAGGGCGTAGACTGGAATTGCACTTAAAGCATAGGAAAAGAGGCAGAATGTCGACAATGATGCACTTGGCCAAAAAGGGCGTATGCGTTTCTTCCTGAATATATTCAGGAAGAAACGCATACGCCCTTGTTGGCCAACCAAGCAAGCGTGTAAAGGAAACCTGCACTACAATGAAGTCTCACTGCCCCCCGGTCAAAAGGGCCATCTGAAAAAAGTGTAAAATGCAGAAAGGCAGGACAGGTCATGGAGAACAGGGAGCCTTGTTATGCTGATGGGCGGGATGTAAATTGCCAACAACCACTCTGGAGAAGTGTATGGTGTTTCTTGAAACACGTAGGAACAAAGCAACACAGCCTATGGCACTTCCACTTAGGGTCCTATAGCTTAGGGAAATTAAAATCAAAAACACACAGCCACCGCAAAGTTTGGGATGGCTCTGTTTACAAGAACCTCGTCTACGGTACAAGTTAAATATCCGAGAAAGCAAAAAATGGATAAAGAAGTTGTGGTACGCACGTACAATGGAATATCACTCAGCAATGAAATCTACGTCATCAGGCCCATAGCGGCATAATGAGTGGATTCAGGTACGATGATTCTACGAGAAATAAGTCACACAGGAAAAGAAACATCATAAGATATCACTAATACACGGAATGTAAACTTGGCTACACATGAACTGAATTACAAAACAGAACAGGGTCTCAAATTTAGAAAACCAACTTATGCTTGCTTATGGGAAAGGTTGAGTTGGGGTGCTGCATAAAACCAGAGATTGAAATGAGCACAGATACCGTTCCATAAGCAAAATATATTATAGACAAGACCTACTCCTTGCTCAACGAAATGGACTCAACACCCCATATTCAACGCCTGGGAATATACCTGACAAGTAAGAATCTTAAAACCCATGAATTTTTATTTCTCCATAAGGAAATCAAGAGTGTGTACAGTGGCCTAAACGCAGCAGTGAAGATCCGAAAAATCCCATTATCAACATAAATTTCAAAAACAAAACACAATGCCAGTGAAATAGTGAGCCATTCTTAAATAATTCATTCAGGGCTTGTGATGCAACCTGGATTTACCACATCTACACCCAGAGCTGGGTGAGACATAAGGCTGGACACTTCGGGCTGATAGCATTGGTGAGGTTCGGTGAGCAAACGCAGACCATTTGAAGTCATACTGCATGGAACCCATTCCATGGGTCCCAACTCTCCAGGTTTATGGGATTCTTCCTTCAGCTAAAACATGCATGGGAAACCCAGAGTATGGTCCACCGTGTGATTGGGAAACGTTTTCAAATGCATCTCAGTTTTCGAACCCTGGTACTCGGGTTCACCATTCCAGACACTTTACTAACACTCTCCCCACTTGGAGAGTCAGTGCCTTTAACCTCCTGTTTGGCACAGTCTGCAATTTCTGCGCAAGATGAAAAGGAATAGGGAGAACCAATGAGAGACTAGCTGTAGGTGTCTGCACGGGCAAATGGAACGCTCATTTCCCACCAGGAAGAGGAATTAACCAAAGGCTCACCGTGCCCTGCCGGAAACAGATTAGGGCCTGAAGCAATCCTGTGGTATTGCAGCCAGCTCACAAGAAAGCGAGTTGAAGAAACGAGCTCAGGGGCACTGTAATTCACAAACCTACAGAGTTATGAATGACAGCTATCGTCCAAAAATGTATTGAAGTAAGTCTTCGAAGAGGACTTGAAATCGGGGCAGAATTTCAGGAAAACGATTTCAGGGGGTAGACTGGAATTGCACTTAAAGCATAGGAAAAGAGGCAGAATGTCGACAATGATGCACTTGGCCAAAAAGGGCGTATGTGTTTTATCCTGAATATATTCAGGAAAAAACGCATAGGCCCTTTTTGGCCAACCAAGCAAGCGTGTAAAGGAAATCTGCACTACAATGAAGTCTCACTGCCCCCCGGTCAAAAGGGCCATCTGAAAAAAGAGTAAGATCCAGAAAGGCAGGACAGGTCATGGAGAACAGGGAGCCTTGTTATGCTGATGGGCGGGATGTAAATTGCCAACAGCCACTCTGGAGAAGTGTATGGTGTTTCCTGAAACACGTGGGAAACAAAGCAACACAGCCTATGGCACTTCCACTTACGGTCCTACAGCTTAGGGAAATTAAAATCAAAAACACACAGCCACCCCAAAGTTTGGGACGGCTCTGTTTACAATAACCTCGTCTACGGTACAAGTTAAATATCCGAGAAAGCAAAAAATGGATAAAGAAGTTGTGGTACGCACGTACAATGGAATATCACTCAGCAATGAAATCTACGTCATCAGGCCCATAGCGGCATAATGAGTGGATTCAGGTACGATGATTCTACGCGAAATAAGTCACACAGGAAAAGAAACATCATAAGATATCACTAATACACGGAATGTAAACTGGACTACACATGAACTGAATTACAAAACAGAACAGGGTCTCAAATTTAGAAAACCAACTTATGCTTGCTTATGGGGAAAGGTGAGTTGGGGTGCTACATAAAACCAGAGATTGAAATTAGCACAGATACCTTTCCATAAGCCAAATATATAACAGACAAGACCTAATCCTTGCTCAACGAAATGGACTCAACACCCCATATTCAACGCCTGGGAATATACCTGACAAGTAAGAATCTTAAAACCCATGGATTTATATGTCTCCATAAGGAAATCAAGCGTGTGTACAGCGGCCTAAACGTACCAGTGAAAATCCGATAAATCCCATTATCAAAATAAATTTCAAAAACAAAACACAATGCCAGTGAAATAGCGAGCAATTCTTAAATAATTCATTCAGGGCTTGTGATGCAACCTGGATTTACCACATCTACACCCAGAGCTGGGTGAGACATAAGGCTGGACACTTCGGGCTGATAGCATTGGTGAGGTTCGGTGAGCAAACGCAGACCCTTTGAAGTCATACTGCATGGTACCCATTCCATGGGTCCCAACTCTCCAGGTTTATGGGATTCTTCCTTCAGCTAAAACATGCATGGGAAACCCAGAGTATGGTCCACCGTGTGATTGGGAAACGTTTTCAAATGCATCTCAGTTTTCGAACCCTGGTACTCGGGTTCACCATTCCAGACACTTTACTAACACTCTCCCCACTTGGAGAGTCAGTGCCTTTAACCTCCTGTATGGCACAGTCTGCAATTTCTGCGCAAGATGAAAAGGAATAGGGAGAACCAATGAGAGACTAGCTGTAGGTGTCTGCACGGGCAAATGGAACGCTCATTTCCCACCAGGAAGAGCAATTAACCAAAGGCTCAGCGTGCCCTGCCGGAAACAGATTAGGGCCTGAAGCAATCCTGTGGTTTTGCGGCCAGCTCACAAGAAAACGAGTTGAAGAAACGAGTTCAGGGGCACTGTAATTCACAAACCTACAGAGTTATGAATGACAGCTATCGTCCAAAAATGTATTGAAGTAAGTCTTCGAAGAGGATTTGAAATCGGGGCAGAAGTGCAGGAAAACGATTTCAGGGGGTAGACTGGAATTGCACTTAAAGCATAGGAAAAGAGGCAGAATGTCGACAATGATGCACTTGGCCAAAAAGGGCGTATGTGTTTTATCCTGAATATATTCAGGAAAAAACGCATAGGCCCTTTTTGGCCAACCAAGCAAGCGTGTAAAGGAAATCTGCACTACAATGAAGTCTCACTGCCCCCCGGTCAAAAGGGCCATCTGAAAAAAGAGTAAGATCCAGAAAGGCAGGACAGGTCATGGAGAACAGGGAGCCTTGTTATGCTGATGGGCGGGATGAAAATTGCCAACAGCCACTCTGGAGAAGTGTATGGTGTTTCCTGAAACACGTGGGAAACAAAGCAACACAGCCTATGGCACTTCCACTTACGGTCCTACAGCTTAGGGAAATTAAAATCAAAAACACACAGCCACCCCAAAGTTTGGGACGGCTCTGTTTACAATAACCTCATCTACGGTACAAGTTAAATATCCGAGAAAGCAAAAAATGGATAAAGAAGTTGTGGTACGCACGTACAATGGAATATCACTCAGCAATGAAATCTACGTCATCAGGCCCATAGCGGCATAATGAGTGGATTCAGGTACGATGATTCTACGAGAAATAAGTCACACAGGAAAAGAAACATCATAAGATATCACTAATACACGGAATGTAAACTGGACTACACATGAACTGAATTACAAAACAGAACAGGTTCTCAAATTTAGAAAACCAACTTATGCTTGCTTATGGGGAAAGGTGAGTTGGGGTGCTACATAAAACCAGAGATTGAAATTAGCACAGATACCTTTCCATAAGCCAAATATATAACAGACAAGACCTAATCCTTGCTCAACGAAATGGACTCAACACCCCATATTCAACGCCTGGGAATATACCTGACAAGTAAGAATCTTAAAACCCATGGATTTATATGTCTCCATAAGGAAATCAAGCGTGTGTACAGCGGCCTAAACGTACCAGTGAAAATCCGATAAATCCCATTATCAAAATAAATTTCAAAAACAAAACACAATGCCAGTGAAATAGAGAGCAATTCTTAAATAATTCATTCAGGGCTTGTGATGCAACCTGGATTTACCACATCTACACCCAGAGCTGGGTGAGACATAAGGCTGGACACTTCGGGCTGATAGCATTGGTGAGGTTCGGTGAGCAAACGCAGACCCTTTGAAGTCATACTGCATGGTACCCATTCCATGGGTCCCAACTCTCCAGGTTTATGGGATTCTTCCTTCAGCTAAAACATGCATGGGAAACCCAGAGTATGGTCCACCGTGTGATTGGGAAACGTTTTCAAATGCATCTCAGTTTTCGAACCCTGGTACTCGGGTTCACCATTCCAGACACTTTACTAACACTCTCCCCACTTGGAGAGTCAGTGCCTTTAACCTCCTGTTTGGCACAGTCTGCAATTTCTGTGCAAGATGAAAAGGAATAGGGAGAACCAATGAGAGACTAGCTGTAGGTGTCTGCACGGGCAAATGGAACGCTCATTTCCCACCAGGAAGAGCAATTAACCAAAGGCTCAGCGTGCCCTGCCGGAAACAGATTAGGGCCTGAAGCAATCCTGTGGTTTTGCGGCCAGCTCACAAGAAAACGAGTTGAAGAAACGAGTTCAGGGGCACTGTAATTCACAAACCTACAGAGTTATGAATGACAGCTATCGTCCAAAAATGTATTGAAGTAAGTCTTCGAAGAGGATTTGAAATCGGGGCAGAATTGCAGGAAAACGATTTCAGGGGGTAGACTGGAATTGCACTTAAAGCATAGGAAAAGAGGCAGAATGTCGACAATGATGCACTTGGCCAAAAAGGGCGTATGTATTTTATCCTGAATATATTCAGGAAAAAACGCATAGGCCCTTTTTGGCCAACCAAGCAAGCGTGTAAAGGAAATCTGCACTACAATGAAGTCTCACTGCCCCCCGGTCAAAAGGGCCATCTGAAAAAAGAGTAAGATCCAGAAAGGCAGGACAGGTCATGGAGAACAGGGAGCCTTGTTATGCTGATGGGCGGGATGTAAATTGCCAACAGCCACTCTGGAGAAGTGTATGGTGTTTCCTGAAACACGTAGGAAACAAAGCAACACAGCCTATGGCACTTCCACTTATGGTCCTACAGCTTCGGGAAATTAAAATCAAAAACACACAGCCACCCCAAAGTTTGGGACGGCTCTGTTTACAAGAACCTCGTCTACGGTACAAGTTAAATATCCGAGAAAGCAAAACATGGATAAAGATGTTGTGGTACGCACGTACAATGGAATATCACTCAGCAATGAAATCTACGTCATCAGGCCCATAGCGGCATAATGAGTGGATTCAGGTACGATGATTCTACGCGAAATAAGTCACACAGGAAAAGAAACATCATAAGATATCACTAATACACGGAATGTAAACTGGACTACACATGAACTGAATTACAAAACAGAACACGGCCTCAAATTTAGAAAACCAACTTATGCTTGCTTATGGGGAAAGGTGAGTTGGGGTGCTACATAAAACCAGAGATTGAAATTAGCACAGATACCTTTCCATAAGCCAAATATATAACAGACAAGACCTAATCCTTGCTCAACGAAATGGACTCAACACCCCATATTCAACGCCTGGGAATATACCTGACAAGTAAGAATCTTAAAACCCATGGATTTATATGTCTCCATAAGGAAATCAAGCGTGTGTACAGTGGCCTAAACGTACCAGTGAAAATCCGATAAATCCCATTATCAAAATAAATTTCAAAAACAAAACACAATGCCAGTGAAATAGAGAGCAATTCTTAAATAATTCATTCAGCGCTTCTGATGCAACCTGGATTTACCACATCTACACCCAGAGCTGGGTGAGACATAAGGCTGGACACTTCGGGCTGATAGCATTGGTGAGGTTCGGTGAGCAAACGCAGACCCTTTGAAGTCATACTGCATGGTACCCATTCCATGGGTCCCAACTCTCCAGGTTTATGGGATTCTTAGTTCAGCTAAAACATGCATGGGAAACCCAGAGTATGGTCCACCGTGTGATTGGGAAACGTTTTCAAATGCATCTCAGTTTTCGAACCCTGGTACTCGGGTTCACCATTCCAGACACTTTACTAACACTCTCCCCAGTTGGAGAGTCAGTGCCTTTAACCTCCTGTTTGGCACAGTCTGCAATTTCTGCGCAAGATGAAAAGGAATAGGGAGAACCAATGAGAGACTAGCTGTAGGTGTCTGCACGGGCAAATGGAGCGCTCATTTCCCACGAGGAAGAGGAATTAACCAAAGGCTCAGTGTGCCCTGCTGCAAAGAGATTAGGACCTGAAGCAATCCTGCGCTTTTGCGGCCAGCTCAAAGAAAGTGAGTTGAAGAAAGAGCTCAGGGGCACTGTAATTCACAAACCTGCAGAGTTATGAATGACAGCTATCGTCCAAAAATATATTGAAGTAAGTCTTCGAAGAGGACTTGAAAGCGGGGCAGAATTGCAGGAAAACGATTTCATGGGGTAGACTGGAATTGCACTTAAAGCATAGGAAATGAGGCAGAATGTCGACAATGATGCACTTGGCCAAAAAGGGCGTATGCGTTTTTTCCTGAATATATTCAGGAAAAAACGCATACGCCCTTTTTGGCCAACCAAGCAAGCGTGTAAAGGAAATCTGCATTACAATGAAGTCTCACTGCCCCCCGGTCAAAAGGGCCATCTGAAATAAGTGTAAAATCCAGAAAGGCAGGACAGCTCATGGAGAACAGGGAGCCTTGTTATGCTGATGGGCGGGATGTAAATGGCCAACAGCCACTCTGGAGAAGTGTATGGTGTTTCCTGAAACACGTAGGAAAAAAAGCAACACAGCCTATGGCACTTCCACTTAGGGTCCTATAGCTTATTGAAATTAAAATTAAAAACACACAGCCACCCCAATGTTCGGGACGGCTCTGTTTACAAGAACCTCGTCTACGGTACAAGTTAAATATCCGAGAAAGCAAAAAATGGATGAAGAAGTTGTGGTACGTACGTACAATGGAATATCACTCAGCAATGAGATCTACGTCATCAGGCCCGTAGCGGCATAATGACTGGATTCAAGTGCGACGATTCTACGAGAAATAATTCACACAGGAAAAGAAAGATCATAAGATATCACTAATACACGGAATGTAAACTTGGCTACACATGAACTGAATTACAAAACAGAACAGTGTCTCAAATTAGATAACCAACTTATGCTTGCTTAAGGGGAAAAGTGAGTTGTGGTGGTGCATAAATCAGAGATAGAAATTAGCACAGATACCTTTCCATAAGCCAAATATGTAATAGTCAAGACCTACCCCTTGCTCAACGAAATGGACTAAACACCTCATATTCAACGCCTAGGAATACACCTGACTAGTAAGAATCTTCAAACCCATGGATTTATATGTCTCCGTAAGACAATCAAGCGTGTGTACAGCTGCATGAACGCAGCAGAGAAAATCCGATAAATCCCATTATCAAAATGAATTACAAAAACAAAACACAATGACAGTGAAATAGAGAGCAATTCTTAAATAATTCATTCAGGGCTTGTGATGCAACCTGGATTTACCACATCCACACCCAGAGCTGAGTGAGACATAAGGTTGGACACTTCGGGCTGATAGCATTGGTGAGGTTCGATGAGCAAATGCAGACCGTTTGAAGTCATACTTCATGGTACCCATTCCATGGGTCCCAACTCTCCAGGTTTAAGGGATTCTTCCTTCATCTAAAACATGCATGGGAAACCCACAGTATGCTGCACCGTGTGACCGGGATACGTTTTCAAATGCATCTCAGTTTATGTCCCCTTTTACTCGGGTTCAACATTCCAGAGCCTTTAATAACACTCTCCCCACTTGGAGAGTCAGTGCCTTTAACCTCCTGTTTGGCACAGTTTGCAATTTCTGCGCAAGATGAACAGGAATAGGGAGAACCAATGAGAGACTACCTGTAGGTGTCTGCACGGGCAAATGGAACGTTCATTTCCCACCAGGAAGAGGAATTAACCAAAGGCTCAGCGTGCCCTGCCGGAAAAAGATTAGGGCCTGAAGCAATCCTGCGGTTTTGCGGCCAGCTCACAGGAAAGCGAGTTGAAGAAAGGAGCTCAGGGGCACTGTAATTCACAAACCTGCACAGTTATAAATGACAGTTATCGTCTAAAAATATATTGAAGGAAGGCTGCAAAGAAGACTTTTAGGCGGGGCAGAATTGCAGGAAAATGCTTTCAGGGGGTAGACTGGAATTGCATTTAAAGCATAGGAAAAGAGGCAGAACGTCGACAATGATGCACTTGGCCAAAAAGTGCGTATGCGTCTTTTCCAGAATATATTCAGGAAAAATCGCATACGCCCTTTTTGGCCAACCAAGGAAGCATGTTAAAGAAATATGCATTACAATGAAGTCTCACTGCCCCCCTGTCAAAAGGGATATCTGAAAAAAGTGAAAAATCCAGAAAGGCAGGACAGGCCATGGAGAACAGGGAGCCTTGTTATGCTGATGGGCGGGATGTAAATTGCCAACAGCCACTCTGGAGAAGTGTATGGTGTTTCCTCAAACACCTAAAAAACTAAGCAACGGAGCCTACGGCACTTCAATTTATGGTTCTATAGTTTAGGGAAATTAAAATCAAAAAGACACAGCCACCCATAAATTTTGGACGGCTCTGCTTACAAGAACCTCATTTACGGTACAAGTGAAATATCCTAGAAAGCAATAAATGGATAAAGAAGTTTTTGTACGTACGTACAACGGAATATCACTCAGCAATGAAATCTATGTCATGAGGCCCGTCGCGGCATAATGAGTGGATTCAGGTACGATCATTCTAAGTTAACTAAGTCACACAGAAAAAGAAACACCATAAGATATCTCAAATACACGGAATGCAAACATGGCTGCACATGAACTCAATTACAAAACAGAAAAGGGTCTCAAATTTAGAAAACCAACTTATGCTTGCTTATGGGTAAAGGTGAGTTGTGGTGCTGCATAAAACCAGAGATTGAAATTAGCACAGATAACTTTCCATAAGCAAATATGTAATAGTCAGGACCTGCTCCTTGCTCCACGAAATGGACTCAACACCCCATATTCAATGCCTAGGAATATACCTGACTAGTAAGAATCTGAAAACCCATGGATTTATATGTCTCCATAAGAGCATCAAGCATGTGTACAGCGGCATAAACGCAGCAGTGAAAATCCGATAAATCCCATTATCAAAATAAATTACAAAAACAAAACACAATGACAGTGAAATAGAGAGCAATTCTTATAGAATTCATTCAGGGCTTGTGATGCAACGTGGATTTACCACATCTACACCCCGAGCTGAGTGAGACATAAGGCTGGACACTTCGGGCTGATAGCATTGGTGACGTTCGGTGAGCAAAGGCAACCCTTTGAAGTCATACTGCATGGTACCCATTCCATGGGTCCCAACTCTCCAGGTTGAAGGGATTCTTCCTTCAGCTAAAACATGCATGGGCAACCCAGAATATGGTCCACCATGTGACCGGGAAACCTTTTTAAATGCATCTCAGTTATCGTCCCCTCATACTCGGTTTTACCATTCCAGACGCTTTACTAACACTCTCCCCACTTGGAGAGTCAGTGCCTTTAACCTCCTGTTTGGCACAGTTTGCAATTTCTGCGCAAGATGAACAGGAATAGGGAGAACCAATGAGAGATTAGCTGTAGGTGTCTGCACGAACAAATTTAACGCTCATTTCCCACCAGGAAGAGGAATTAGCCAAAGGCTCAGCATGCCGTGCCGGAACCAGATTAGGGCCTGAAGCAATCCTGCGGTTTTGCGGCCAGCTCACAAGAAAGCGAGTTGAAGAAAGGAGCTCAGGGGCACTGTAATTCACAAACATGCAGAGTTATAAATGACAGCTATCGTCCAAAAATATATTGAAGTAAGGCTGCAAAGAGGACTTGAACGCGGGGCAGAATTCCAGCAATACGATTTCAGGAGGTAGACGGGAAGTCCTCTGAAAGTATAGGAGAAGAGGCAGAACCTCGACAATGATGCACTTGGTCAAAAAGGGCATATACGTTTCTTCCAGGGCCCTTATTAAAGAGGGTAGGAGGCTCCCAGCATGCTTCAGTGGCCAACAGAGGGCCTACGTCGCCAAGGCGACGTGAGCCATCCAGGCAGGAGTGACCTCACATCAGAGGGCCCACCTCACAGAAGGGTTAGGAAACCAGCCAGGATCAGACTCTCACCAGAGTGCCCACATAAGCAAGGGGCTGGGAACCAGGCAGGAGTGTCCTCACACCCGTGGGGCCACATCATCGAAAGTTGAGGTACCCAGCACATGTGGCCTCAAACCAGAGGACCCAAATCACCATAGGTCTTGGAGTGAGGCAGGCAGGATTAACCTCAAAACACATGGCCCATTGTATAAAAAAGGTGAGGAATCCAGGAGTTGGAACATCCCAGCAGGCGGCCCAGAGCACCAAGGCTATGGGATCCAGGCAGTGATGAACTCACAACAGAGGGCCCTCATCGTGATACTGTAAGCAACCCAGCCGTTGTAACCTCAGAGCACAAGGCCCACATCCCCATGGGGAAGGGAACCAAGCAGGAGTGTCATCGCACCAGTGGGCACACATCAGAAAATATGGGGAGCCCAGCAGTTAGGGCCGGACGCCAGAGGGCCCTCATCACTGAGGAGAGGAGGCTCCCAGCAAGCTCCAACTGCTACCAGAAGGCCGACGTCGCCAATGCAGGGTGTGCCAGCCAGGCAGGAGTGACCTCAGAGCAGAGGGCCAACCACACAAAAGTGTGAGGAACCCAAAGAGGATCAGACTCTCACCAGAGGGCCCACATCACCAAGGGAATGGAAACCAGGCAGGAGTGTCCTCACACCAGTGGGGCCACATCACCGAAATGTGACGGACCCAGCACACGTGGCCTCAAACTACAGGACACACATCACCAAGGGGCTGGGAGTGAGGCAGGCAGGAGGAGCCTCCAAACAGAGGGCCCATAGCGTAAAAAAGTTGAGGAATCCCGCAGTTGGAACTTCCCAGCAGGTGGCCAGGAGCAGCGAGGCTATGGGATCCAGGCCTGACTGAACTCAAAACAGAGGGCCCTCATCATGAAACTGTGAGCAACCCAGCCGTTGGGACCTTAGAGCAGAAGGCCCACATTCCCATGTGGTTGGGAACCTGGCAGAAGTGTACTCGCACCACAGGGCGCACATCAGAGAATTTTGGGAGCCCAGACGTTAGGGCCTGACGCCAGAGGGCCCTCATTACCAAGGGGAGGAGACCCCAAGCAGGCACCATCTCCCAACTGAGGGCCCATGTCGCCAAGGTGACATGCAACAGCCAGGCAGGAGTGACCTCACAGCTGAGGGCCTATCTCACAGAATGGTGAGGAACCCAGCCAGGGTAAGACTCTCACCAGAGGGCCCACATCACCAAGGGCATCAGAACCAGGCAGGACTGTCTTCACCCCAGGGTGGCCACATCATAGAAAGGTGAGGAACCCAGCACATGTGGCCTAAACCAGAGGATCCAGATCTCCAAGGGGCTCTGAGTGAGGCAGGCAGGAGTAGCCTCACAACACAGGGCCAATAGAATAAAAAAGCGGAGGAATCCTGCAGTGGGAACCTCCCAGCAGGCTGCCCAGAGCACCGAGTCTATGCGATCCAGGCCGCAGTGAACTCACAGCAGAGGGCCCACATCATGAAACTGTGAGCAACCCAGCCGTTGGGACCTCAGAGCAGAAGGCCCACATCCCCATGGGGTTGGGAACATGGCACGAGTGTCCTCGCACCACTTAGCACGTATCAGAAAATGTGGGTACCCAGCAGTTAGGGCCTGACGCCAGAGGGCCCTCATCACCGAGGGGAGGAGGCTCCCAGCAGGCTCCAACTGCCACAAGAGGGCCGACATTGCCAAGGCGGGGTGTGCCAGCCAGGCAGGAGTGACCTCACAGCAGAGGGCCCACCTCACAGAAGTGGGAGGAACCCAGCCAGGATCAGACTCTCACCAGAGGGCCCACATCACCAAGGGGATAGGAACCAGGCAGGAGTGTCCTCACACCAGTGGGGCCACATCATCGAAAGGTGAGGGACCCAGCACACGTGACCTCAAACCAGAGGACACACATCACCAAGGGGCTGGGAGTGAGGCAGGCAGGAGGAGTCTCAAAACAGAGGGCCCATAGAAGGAAAAAGGTGAGGAATCCCGCAGTTGGAACCTCCCCGCAGGTGGCCAGGAGCAGCGAGGCTATGGGGTCCATGCCGGAGTGAACTCACACCAGAGGGCCCTCATCATGAAACTGAGCAATGTACCATTGGGATCTCAGAGCAGAAGGCCCACATTCCCATGGGGTTGGGAACCTGGCAGGAGTGTAGTCGCACCACAGGGCGCACATCAGAAAATTTTGGGAGCCCAGGAGTTAGGGTCTGACGCCAGAGGGCCCTCATTACCGAGGGGAGGAGACTCCCAGCAGGCACCAACTCCCAGTTGAGGCCCCACGTCGCCAAGTTGACGTGTGCCAGCCAGGCAGGAGTGACCTCATAGCAGAGGGCCTACCTCACAGAAGGGTGAGGAACCCATCCAGGATAAGACTCTCACCAGAGGGCCCACATCACCAAGGGGATCGGAACAAGGCAGGAGTGTCCTCACACCAGTGTGGCCACATTATAGAAAGGTGAGGAACCCAGCACATGTGGCCTAAACCAGAGGACCCACATTTCCAAGGTGCTCCGAGTGAGGCAGGCAGGAGTAGCCTAACAACACAGGGCCCACAGGATAAAAAATGTGAGGAATCCAGCAGTTTGAACCTCCCAGCAGGTGGCCCAGAGCATGGAGTCTATGGGATCCAGGCCACAGTGAACTCACAGCAGAGGGCCCACATCATGAAACTGTGAGCAACCCAGCCAGTGGGACCACAGAGCAGAAGGCCCACATCCCCATGGGGATGGGAACCTCGCAGGAGTGTCCTCGCACAACTTAGCACGTATCAGAAAATGTGGGAACCCAGCAGTTATGGCCTGACGCCAGAGGGCCCTCATCACAGAGGAGAGGAGGCTACCAGCAGGCTCCAAATGCCACCAGAGTGCCGACGTCACCAAGGCAATGGGAGCAAGCCAGGCAGGAGTTACCTCACAGCAGAGGGCCCACCTCACAGAAGTGTGAGGAGCCCAAACAGGATCAGACTCTAACCAGAGCGCCCACATCACCAAGGGGATGGAAACCAGGCAGGAGTGTCCTCACACCAGTGGGGCCACATCAGCGAAAGGTGAGGAACACAGCACATGTGGCCTCAAACAAGGGGACACACATCACGAAAGGGCTGGGAGTGAGGCATGCAGGAGGAGACTCACAACAGAGCGCCCATAGAATAAAAAAGGTGAGGAACCCCGCAGCTGGAAGCTCCAAGCGGTGGCCCAGAGCACCGAGGCTATGGGATCCATGCCGCAGTGAACTCACAGCAGAGGGCCCACATTCTGACACTGTGAGCAACCCATTCGTTGGGACCTCAGAGCAGAAAGCCCACATCCCCATGGGGATGGGACCCTGGCTGGAGTGTACTCGCACGACAGGGCGCACATCAGAAAATATTGGGAGCCCATGAGTTAGGGCCTGACGCCAGAGGGCCCTCATTACCGAGGGGAGGAGACACCCAGCAGGCACCAAATCCCACCAGAGGGCCGACGTCGCCAAGGCGGGTTGTGCCAGCCAGGCAGGAGTGACCTCAGAGAAGAGGACCCACCTCACAGAAGTGTGAGGAACCCTACCAGGATCAGACTCTCACCGGAGGGCCCACATCACCAAGGGGATGGGAACCAGACAGTAGTGTCCTCACACCAGTGGGGCCACATCAGCCAAAGGTGAGGAACCCAGCACATGTGGCCTCAAACCAGAGGACACACATCACCAAGGGGCTAGGAGTGAGGCAGGTGTCTGGAGGGGCACATTTAACTCTAATTTCCCACCAGGAAGTGGAATGAACCAAAGTCTCAGAGTGCCGTGCCGGACCCTGATTACGGCCTGAAGGAAACCTGCGGTTCTGTGGCCAGTTTTCAAGGAAATGAGTTAAGAAAGGAAATCACGGGCACTGTAATTCACAAACCTGCAGAATTATAAATGACAGCTATTGGCAAAAATATATGGAAGTAAGTCTGCAAAGAGGACTTGAAAACGAGGCAGAATTGCAGGAATCATATTTCAGGAGGTAGATTGGAATTGCATTTAAAGCATGTGAAAAGCGGCAGATCTTTGACAGTGATGCACTTGGACAAAAGTGCGTAAACATTTTTTCCTGAATATATTCAGGAAAAAACGCATATGCCCTTTTTGGCCAACCAAGCACTCGAGAAATGGAAATCCGCACTACAATGAAGTCTCATTTCCCATTCGTCAAAAGGGCCATCTGAAAAAAGTGTAAAAACCAGAGACACAGGACAGGCCATGGAGAACAGGGAGCCTTGTTATGCTGATGGGCGGGATGTAAATTGCCAACAGACACTCTGGAGATGTTTATGGTGTATCCTGAAACATCTGAAAAACAAAGCTACAGACCCTAGGGCACTTCCACTTTTGGCCCTATAGCTTAGGAGAATTAAAATCAACAAGACACAGCCAACACAAAATTTAGGGCTGCTGTGTTTACAAGAACCTTGAGTCCAGTACAAATTAAATATCCCAGAAAGAAGAAAATGGATAAAGGAGTTGTGCTACTTACGTACAACGGAATATCACTCAGCAATGAAATCAATGTCATCAGGCCTGTAGCAGCAAATTGAGTGGATTTAAGTATGATGATTCTATGAGAAATAGGTCACACAGAGAAAGATAATTATCATAAGATATCACTAATAGAGAGAGTGTAAACTTGGCTACACATAAACTGAATTCCAAAACCGAACAGAGTCTCACGTTTAGATAAAAACTTATGCTTGCTTAAGGGGAAAGTTGAGTTGGGGTGTTGTATAAAACCAGAGATTGAAATTAGCACACATACCGTTCCATAAGCCAAATATGTAATAGACAAGACCTACTCTTTGCTCAACGAAATAGACTCATCCATGGTGTATCACCTCACACCTTTTAGAATGGGCATCATCAGAAAATCTACAAACAACAAATGCTGGAAAGGGTGTGGAGATAAGGAACCCTCTTCCACTATTGTTGGGAATGTAAATTGATACAGTCACTGTGGAGAACATTATGGAGTTTCTTATAAAACTAAGAATAGAATTACCATATGATACAGCAATCCCACTACTGGGCATATACCCAGACAAAACCATAAATCAAAAAGAGACATTCACCGCAATGTTCATTGC